>NW_026294747.1:10123750-10750000 GCF_026119805.1 Tympanuchus pallidicinctus
GTATGCTGATTAGAAACTGCTGTGTGAGACTTCCCTGTGTTTTCTCTTTGCATCTCCTTGTACGCTTAGGCAGCACAAACTGGAGCTTTGCTTTTTGGGAGGCCATGTTCTTAGTGGCTTATCTTTTAACTTTTTCTACTATTTGTCCTCTGCATTCAGTGGATAAATCAAAATTAATCTTTAGGTTGATTTTCATAGACTAAAAGCAGACCCAGAAATATTTTGGGAGAGAAACTAAAAACTGTGAAGCTATTTTTCCGAATGAGTTCTTTCAATAGGCAGCACAAACAGAAGTGTTAGTGTCAGAGAGAGCTGTTGAGGTTTTTGACAAAAAACAACAGCAACAACAAAAAACAACCCAGACATCTGCATTAATAAATATACCAAAATCTGAACTTAAATTATTCCTCAGTGGAAATTCTGACAGATGAACTTGGGGGCAACAAGCTTCAGCTGTGTGATACAGTTGGAAAAGGATCATCAGTCTTAGCCAAATCGTTTTGACATGGCAGTACTTCCATAGGCAGAACACAAATGTAAGGCTCAGGTTGTCTTTTACTGCTGATTCAGGGAATATAATTATTTTCACACTTCTTTTCTGAAAAACTGCAAAATGATCTTGGGTAATTAGAAACAGTAGCCTTACTTGTAGACTCAGCAATATATAAACTCTGCAGCCACCTTCTTATCCAAAGCACAGTTCCCAGACCACAGAAGATGTGGCCCAAGGCCAAGACCCCTAACCCACCCCTTACTCAAGGGAGGAATCGTGGTCTTTTGCTTAAGGAAGAATGTCTGCCTCTTGCTTCTGAGGTAGCAGCAACTGTGAGTGTGCTTAATTCTTGGGGGACCCCTCACATGAGTTGGTTTTCTGGAAATTGCTCCCACCAGCTTCAAACGCTAAGTCATGTCCAGTAACCTTCAGCCAGAAACTGATTTGATGTCTGAAAATGAGAATGATATAAATGAGGTAAAGTTCCTCAGATTTTAGGGGAAAGATGACGAATTATTCCCTCCCCTCATGTGTAAAAATGTAAAAGATGAAAATATATATTCTTTGGAGATATTAATCCTCAAGAAACATGTCACTGCAAGAACATCTCAATGTACCAGCTCTGCAGAAACAATCTGCCACTAGCAAACCATGCACTTTGCTCACCAGTAACCCATTGTTACTGCTGATTTTGCAGGTAGATTGTCACCCATTTGCAGAGTTGTTCCACGCAATCTCTAAATCATTGCAGGCCATCTATTTGAAAAATGTTAGTGGAGGAAACATAATGTGCTTTCATGGTAATGTAAAATGCATTAGAAACGAACTGTATGATGCTTACCTCTCAAATTACAGAAAAGACAATGATGACCATATGTGCAAATGCAAATTATATATAAAAATATCATAGATGAATCCCTGAGCTGTAACACTTGTTGTTCATTTCTATAAATATTAACATATCAGGATTTATTTTGACATACCACTAAGATAAGTGCTAGAACTGACAATAATAATGTATAATTTATGTCCTTCCTATTACCTTAACATCACTATGCTTACATTATTGCATAAATTAATTTAATGTTTCTGACATGCAGCAGATGATTCAAGCATTTGTTCTTTTGTCTTCTACTAGTTTCTGTTGCTGTTTTCCAAATTACAGAATATTATTATACTCTAATGTTTATTTTATGGTACATACAATTCATAAAGTCACTTTAAAGTCCTGAGAGCTTTTATTTAGCACTCAGATAAACATGTGTTGTTATATGATACGGAAGGATCATTAAAGCTTTTGTATATTAAATAACTTTATGCTTGTGATGCAAATTGACAATAGCTGAGAAATGCAAAGCTCAGGATAAGTCAAATCTGCGGCCTATAGTATCTCAGGGTACTTAGGATACTTAGGGAATGGTATGGCTGGTACCAGGGGAAAGTGAGAATCCGTCCCAAATGGATATAAAAAGCTCCCAGCTTTAGCAGAAAAACTGTTGGGTTTTGTCACTTGGAGCCACAGTCCTGTTTATTACTCAGTCCATATTATAAGCAGTTGTGTCACAGTGTGCATTTTCATGTGGCCACCAAATGCAAAGTAATTCTGTGCTTGTTCCGTCCCCCCAGTTACACTGTGGTTTTGTTTTGCACTTGAGGTAAGAATTCAATTTTGCTTTTTTTTAATACAAAAATCCCTCTTAAAAGGCAGAATAACCTCTCTGGACATTAAATTAGGAACAAGTTTCAAAGAATTGACAGCTAAATCCCTTAATTTCCGTGCATTTAGCAGAAATGAAAAACAGTTCCGTTAAAAAAACAACACAGCAGCATCTGTATCATTTCCTTTGGAAATTTTTCAACAATGGATAATTGGAGGCACTTTCAACATTCAGTAATTTTTTGTTAATAGCGACCATGCATCTCCACTGGTATTGGAGAATATAGAGTGCAAGAAAGTCAAGCTGTTCACAACTCCTGCAGTAGCCTGCAGAACTCCTGTTGGAGAGGTCCCAGGTCTGAGGCATTGAGTGAACCAAAGAACTTCAGCAAGTGCCATCCGTGCCCCAGGGCTATTGGAAACACAGCACCACCTTTGGCTGTAGCAGCTCTGGGTTGTGGAGGGCAGAACACACATTGCAAGAGTTTCAGTGCCAGCACTAACCATCAGTTCATTGGGTCACAGGCTTATTATGTTTGTTTATTGCTTTTGTTTGAATATTAAATAAATGGAGCTAAGGTTAAGACGTTGTATCAGTTCAAAGGAGTCACATATGTGAATACTGCAATAAACCCAAAGAAAATATTACTGATCCTGGAAAGATCTAGTGAAGACTTGGACGCTTGACATTTCATTGCAGCGACCAACTTGTAGGTACCTGATCTTTGGAGCAGAATCTATAGCCTTAAATTATAAGTATACCTACTGGTCTTTTCTGGATAACAATTGAGAAAAGTTAGTCAAGAAAATCTTCAAAACAGTTGTCATTTGTGCAGAGCTACAAAGCATCGAAAGAATACCAGTGAACAGCATACATTTGCTGTGCTGAGGGACTACTGATAAAGCAACCCCTGAAGTAACTTTACAGAGTCCCTCAGCTGCTGCTGAGTTGGATCCTGCTGATGGTGGCTGACACTGAGTCGCCTATTGCAATTTAGTTGCAACCCATGCATTTCAAACCAAACTGAAAAATGGGCACTCTCATAGGATGCTGAGAGTTACAATTTTGCACTACCTTGGTATTGGAAGTTGAACTTAATTAAAACAAAATTTTACATTCTACATTTTAACACTGAGTTGTTTTCCCCATGGCGAAGAGGCACAAGGGAGGCAACTGTATTCTGTAGCATCCAACTGCCAAAGCTGCCCTCTGCCTAGAGGGGAATTACTTCTTAAAGGTGCAGTGGGAGCAGCAATCCTATCTGATACCTGGTACAGCAGCAGAAACTACTCCTCACAGAGATAGACCCCAGTTTGAAAGATAACTGCAGGCAGGAGGTAATAATACTTGCAAAAAAGTAAACCAACAAAACTGGTAAGAAAGTGTAGAGGTTAGAAAAGCAACTTCAGCAGTGTATCAGAAGTAGCACACTGAAGAAGTCCTTCAAAATGAGCAGCTGGGCAGCGACCATGACTAGGTGGGGGAGCTGCAGCTGATGCTAATTATTACTAATGGTGTCAGCTGCAAAACAGAGTAGAGATTGGAAGCTTGGTGGGGAGTAAGTTTTACACCTGAAATAGCTGGAAGAGAGAGGCAGAGGGACAGTTTAAATTCTTGCGCTTACAGGAAGGTATCAGAACAAAAAAGAAAGGCAAGAGGTGTGAGGGGAGATATAGTAACTAGGCTTCTGTGAAAAGGAAAAAGGATAAGGTGGTTGAAGGCAGTTGTGAAAAGAATGAAGCTGAAAGAAATGAAGCTTTGCTATGATTGAGGTCGTATATGTGCTTCCTTTTCAACTGGTGGAATTACTGGCTGTGGCAGTAAAAGCTGTTGTGTGATATCTAAGGGAGTATATTAAGAAGACCTTACTTCCAACCGCAGGACAGTGGAAACAATATTGGAGGGACAAGGTAACTTTTTCTGATTTGTTGCTTTTAGTTGTTTGTGGCTGTACTCTCAGTGAATATTCCCCCCAATTGGCAAACCACTGTTGAGCTGAAACTAAAACCATGCCTGCACTTGAAAGTCAGTGACAGTAGAGCTCTAAAAGTCTGTAACACCACTGAAATGTCCCTGGTCTGGATACAGCTGTACTGGCAAAACTAATTCCCAAGAGAGAAATTAGCTATGCTGGCAAAAGCTTCATTTTGCCACAGTAAAACCACATCTATGCTAGGGCTGCTTGCCAGCACAGCTGTGTTGGTTGCAAATCCCATGTCCTCGCACCCCTGACTTTCTGCTAGCAAAAGTTTAGTATTAAGTTTTCCTCAAAAAGTAAATAATAGGGAGATTCACTTGTATTTTTTCAAAGCCACTTGTTTTAATATAGAAAGTAAGGCAAAATCAACATAATGTTATAATTTATTCAGTCTCTAAATAGAGCTTTTCTTACTTGGGCTTCTTAGATATTGATTTTTATTTTGTGTTAAGCACTTTAATACCAAGTTATCAAAAATGCAATCTAGTAACCTGAGACACATTACAACTTCAATACAGTGCTGCCTCATTCTGTGCTAAATCACAGTTCTTTGATAAAAGCCATGATAAAGAGCTGCATTGTACAAAACACAGTACAGCCAGCTGCAAATATTCTGGGGCTATCCAGTAGTAAATAGCATGAAATATAGAATGTGTGGAGGCTAATGCTCTCATTCATTCCTGGATGTATTTTTTTTATTTTTTTTTTAAACTAGAAATTAGTTAAAGAAAAGCATATAAAATCTGCCTACCATCAGCTGAAGGCATCAAGAAATCTGAGCGATTTCATCATTTATCTGCCAAACAAGAACACAGTGCAAATATAGATGTACTTTCAGAGCTCCTGAACTAGATTTGAGAGTAAACTGAAGTTCTAGATTCGTTCTAGAGTTGGACTTTGCTTTGGTGGGTCAAATAATACTGATTTTACTTCCTTGAATGAGAACAAATCATGCTCTTACTGTCATGGAGGTGTTGATTTAAAAAACAGAAACAAAACAAAAAACAAAACAAAAAAATTTCACAAGATGTGTGTATATATAAAGGAAATGAAGATGTCAGCTATTTGCAAGAGGCCTGTGTAGTGAATGAGGTTGGTGTATGGCATGTCTCTACCCTGCTTGTTTGTTGATGAATCTGATGCACATTCCCTTTGTGTGGAAATATGTGAGAAGCTCTGGAGGAAAACAGACTAGCAAATATGATTACATCAAGAAACTAGGCTTAATAGTCTATTTGCACATCTATAAGGGAAGAACACTTTGGTGATCCTCTCTTAAGAGAGTGCTTCATATATAGAATATCCTATTCTAAAACGTTACCTGTATCTAATGTGACAGTCATACGAAAACTGTGCTTTTCTAGGCAAACCTTGAAGTGGTGCCAGGGGCTTGCTGGCTTTGAGGCACATTGGGAGTTATTCATAACTCCGTGTGGGTACCTACTAGTGCTGGAATGTGCAAAGTGATTTCTTGAAACCCACACAGAACCTTCAGAAGACTGTCATATTTGATGTAGGTTTTTCATGCTATAGAGTCTATGCATAAGAAATCATAGCATGCATAAACAGTGCCAAGGCTTGAAATTCCAGGCTTTTCCCAAGGAGGCTGTTCTCAGTTTTTAAAATTATTTTTGGTCATGCTGCAGCTGGGATATGAGAGTATGAGGTATGACACTCATTGTGTACTTGGCATTGTGAAAATGACACTTGTTGCTGTAGTTCTAAGTGAATATCTGTGGCAGTGGCATCAAAGTACTAGAATGTGTTCTGCAAAGGCACAGCTTGTCATAAGGGAGGTTTAGACTCAGATAGGTTTAATTGGCTTCCGTCTTCTTTTCCTGGAGCTGTTAACATAAGCTGGGCCTGATTATGTCTCTGCTGAAAAACAGCATCTCCACTGAAGATCTGTGGAAGGTATTGGTACTGTGCCTGCTGCAAGGAGTTTTGTTGATGATTAGTTTTGTTTAACAATCAGTAGCTAAGGAGTAGAAGGCAAAACTAGGGCTTGATCTCTTAATGATTATTATTTTTTATCATATATACAAGTTTTTGAGGCGAAAAAGTCAGTAACTATAAAAATAAATAAATATAAGAGGGTTGAAAGGGATCACAAAAACTTGTGTTGAACTTGATGATCCTCGTGGGATCCTTTCTAACTGCAGACAAAGGTTGAAAGCTCCTCTAGGTGAGATTCTTTGCATCAGAGAGCTGCCATACAGCGTGAAGTATCGTGATGTTATTGTCTCACCTGAGTTCAGGAAAGAACTTCCCGTATTGGCTGGTGTCAGATCAGTATCAGATACTGAAAAAGAATGGATGAAGATCTCTGTTTTAGCAGAGAAAGGCTGACAAAGAATGTAGCATCAAATGAACCAGTTATTACTGTGGAGACTTGGGCTGCTTGTAGGTGAAACATATACATTTTTAATTAAAGTGCTTTTCTCAAATAAAATTGAGGAAGTGACACTTATTCTGAAAAGGTTAAATTACTGAATCTGTTCTAAATCCATAAGTTTCTTTTTTTTTTTATGTTCTAATGTCCTGAAGATGTCTGTAACACGATAGTTTTCACAAGCTTCAGGTCAACCCATCTCTAAATATTTCTTTCTATGGTGATAAAATAATCTCTTAATGAAAGCCTGAGTTTGCAGTGGACCTTGTCATAGAGTACTTCCGGCCCTTGATAACATTAAATAAATTAAGAATTTATCTGCACTTCTCACTGCGGAGATGCAACCCACATGTTTGTTGTGCTTACTGTCAGTAAAAGGAGAGGTCAAACAGTGCTTTCTTCCTGTACTGTTTTGTGTCACTGCACAATATATGTGCCAAAGAGTTTGGGATCTTGCATTCCTTCAGAAAGGAACTTCCCTGCTCTGTGACAGAGAAAGGGTTACATTTTTGCTTTTTCTTTTGCTTGTGGAAAGTCCATTGAACCAGCCTGAGTAAGGAAGTAAATAGGATTTTGATATTATTTTCACATGAAGATGAGGTTTACAGGAGATCAGCGGGATAAATAACTTCCTTTCTGCAAGTAGGTCAGTATGTGGCTGTAGGTATGGTGGAGCAATTTGAGCTGGCATTGATGAAAGGTCAAATGCATGGTTATCCCTTTACTTGCCTTGGTGCAGACGTGCTCTTTTGTGTAGTCTCTTTTTACTACCATTACCTAGCATACAGCAATAGCTGATATATGGGAGGGTTCAACTACCTTTCCCCCTTATCTAGTGGGCCCCTATCTGCAGCCCACTATCCCTTCAGCTGGAGTGCCAGTGGAGTTGTCCTAGCTTTTCCAAGCCACTAGAGCAAGACAAGTGGATTGTGCTCTGTGGACCAAGTCTGAGCTGCTGAATAAATGCTTTCAGAAGATAAAGACCAGCTTTCTTTGTTTGCTACTCTTCCTTTTTTAATTATTATTTTTTTTTCCTTTGTCTGTGCTGTCTTCCAACCTCTTCAGCTTGGAAGGCAAAGATGTCATTTCCAAACCTTCAAGGTTCTGAAATCAATAAATGGGGAAGATTCTCTGCTTTGATTATGATCAGCACAAAAGGACAGAAGATACCTCATCTCAATGTAGGGACAGAGAGAGCATAGATGGATTTTGTTTTGTGTAAGCTCTATTATGTAGTTGGTCTCCTTGATGAGTAGATGGGATATGAGAATGTTTGCTATTGTTGAATGGCAAAACCAGTCATTACTTGCAGTTAGTGAATGATATTTTTGGTCTTCAAATCAGATGACCAGAGTCTGAGGTCTCTTCTGACTTCAGAGGGAGAGATGTTTGAGGACAATGGCTAGGTCTCAGGTCCTAACTCTCCTTTTTGCTTTCTTTCTTTGGTTATCCTGCATAGAATAATCCTAGTTTTTGATACGTACACTGCCCATCTCCCATTGAGGAGGGATGCTTGGGAAATTCCTTATGTAGGCAGTAAGACCTGTGGTTAGAGAAGACAGCTGGAGTGTGTTTGACTATCTGCTCAGCATATTTCTGATGATCCAAAGCAGCAGTCAGTGGCATGTTCTCTCTACTGCCTAGCAGAGAAGCACCTGACCTGCAGAGGCAAAGGTCTTGCTGTTTGCCTTCATAAGCACAGGGCACCCTGCTGCTGTGATTTTTCCAGAGCTCTGGTGCAGGGTGCAGCAGACTGCAAGCCAGAGGGGTGCTTGTTGGTTTGCATGATCCATGTGTGCGATTTGAGGTGGGTATCAGGCTACAAGACCTGCAGGACTTGGTAGGAATGAGAAACTCCTGCAAAGAGGATTCATTCATGTGGGAATAATCCTGAAGAGGGAGAATTGTAGAAAATGAAGTGGATCCCCAGCGAGATGGTGTATGATAGAGAGCAAGGTAGGCAGTGCAGAGACTGAGGAGAAAAGTAGTGCATGAGAAGTGATAAATGTGAAAAAAGAGCAACAAAAAAAGCAACTGGGCTGTGAAATTGAGGGAAAGAAAAGCAGAGTTATTTTCAAAATGCAGACTTCACATTTGATTAATCAGGTGGAGCTGCCAGATGAATTCATTTCTCACAAGTAACCAGCTCACCAGTTGAACTGCAACTCATCCCTTCTTCTAGTTGGTGTGAGTTACAGCCCTACGAGATAGACATGTATTGCAAGTAGTAACCTGTAAAATAAGAACATCCTTAAATAGGATGCAGGCAAATGATTTGGCTCCATAAGAGTATTCTCCTTTAATGAAAGTTTTGTACTAGACTTTCTGAAAGAGATGGAGGGAGGCCTTGAAGCAATTGCATAATTTTAAATATTAAGGGTGTAAATTTGATAAAGCCGCAAACCATGCAGAAGGCTTAATTTTCTACATTTACAAGTGGATTGTGCATTGGCTTAAAAAGTTCAACTTTTTTTTCTGATTTCCTAAAATTGAGTTTACTTTCTAGCCTTTGAATTCCTACCATTTAGCATTCTGCATTATAAGCAGGAAATGCAGTAAAGAGATAAAACAAAGCCTCCTGCTTTTCACGTGCTTCTTTGGAACTTTGACCATGCATGAACATCTTTGTTTCTTTGCAGTGACTTTTCAGTGGTTACTTAGAGATAAAAATGTGTAATTGATCACTGGTAATTTTAATTGAGAGTATTTCTCAAACTGAAAGATGGTGCAAAGCTGACACTTATGGCAGAAACTTGTTCACAAACCTCAGCCTTGGCCCAGAGTTCTTACTCAGATGTAAGAATTGCTGGTGTACAGCGTGCTGGAGGAAATAAACTGTGTATATAATGCGGTGCTCTTTCTTTGACAATTGCCAGAATTGGAGATAACAGTCCTACTTCTGCAACTCCAACAGTCCAACTTCTTTTGCAGGAAACGTCCTGCAAAGCCACTCTGAAAACTGACTTTGCTATAAGCAGAACTAATAACCCCACAGTATTTTCTGTCAGTGGCTGTCATTGCTCTTGTTGACACAAAAGCGGTGTCTGTTTTTGCTTATGTTATGTTGAGCTATTTAATAATTCAGTTGCTAGTAACAATTGTGAGTTTTATGTGTATGCACATTCAGTGGAATGCTTGCATAAATTACTTGCATAACTTTACAAAATGGGAATGAATATTCTTTTCTCAAGTATGCAATTAACAGGAATTTATCAGTAATAGTTAAGGAAACTGTTCAATTGGTTTTGTATTGTTAATTTAATAGTTACTGCTAAGAAACAAAGGCAGTGTAAGGACAGGAGGGAAAGAATAGACCAGGGAGGAACTGAATAGAAGCGCACTGTGTAGATAAAGGGGAGGTGCAAATTGAAGAACACTGAACACTCAAGAACAAATGGTGTGAAATGGCCTTGAGTTGTTCTAGGTTGAAGTTTTAACTATCAGAGCAGTGAGACTAGAACTGCCTTCCATGAGCTCTGTGGACCAAAGTTATCATCTCCAAAACGGAGACTCATCAGCTTAAGACAGACCTGATGTGAAATGTGCAACTATGGGGCCAGAAGCTTGTAGTCCAGCTAGTGCTCTCAAATTCTGTTTCTGCAGGAGTTTTGTGTGTACAGTTATGCTGTGTATAGCTTGGAAATCTAAAATGACTGTTAGATTAATTGCTATTAAATGCTAACATTGTGTATGCATAGTAGACAGTTAAGCCAGGTTATACACTCCACAAAACCAACAAGAAAAAAATATATACCAACCCACCCCCCAAAAACCATCCCCAAACATCCCTTGGCATATTTATTTTCAAAAATATACTATAAATAATAAATGCCACAGTAATCACTGAGGCTAGAGCTCACCTTGCATTCAGGAAGCGGAAATTTCCTTTACTAAGTACTTCTGTTTTTTTTCTTATCAGCAGTTATTATTTTATATGCAGTCACATTATAACACCAGACAGTAAAAGTAGTAGTTAAGGAGATGTGATTTATTTTTATAAAACCTTTTCATGTGAGACCCCATCCTCACCTCTACTGAAAACAGGCGGAGTGATACAGGCAGAATTTGCATTAAGGTTATTACAGTTCAGCCTAGAAAGTTGCTAGCACTCCATTTTTAATCTTTGTGTGGATCTGCACATAAAAATTATACTTTTTTTTTTAATAACGGAAGAGTTTGCTCACAAGCTTATTGATTCATGAATCCATGTGTTCTGGCCAGTATATTATGCAGTGCAAATCAAGAAACTCATGAAAAATAAAAAGTAATGTTATCATATTAGAGAAGTTTGCTCTCTTTGGTGATACATGTGCAATGCCTGTTCCAATAATCGACTGGACTTTTCCCTGCACTTTCTGAAGCCTGCAGGCTAAATGGAAGTGAATGCCGTGGGCATTATGGTCTTGATTATGTGGGGTATCCATTTTCATATCCTGGATGTCTGACCATAGCCTCTAGGCATCTGTAACAGAGGAGCAGGTCTACTAACTCATGCATTTGTTACTTGTACATATAGCTGCACTCTATAATGGTTTGAAACCCTTGTGCTGTTAAATTACTCCAAGAACTATTTTGAGTAAGTTGCCCTGAATGGCTAATTTTGTTCTGGCTATTGGGTTTCACAGGTACGATTCCTCATTAAACCCCAGCTATTCTGTCCTAAGGTTGCCATGCTTTCTGAGTTCTATTTTCACCCTTTTCTTTTTTTTTTCATGCCTGTTCTAATAATCACAGTCCCGGTGGTGTCAGGAAGCTTCCAGTAGCTTAAGTCACTTGGAACAATGTTTCTGTGTTAAGTTTGTGTGAAGAGTATGAGGGCTGTCATGCAGTAAACAACAAAAGGGTAAGAGAGGAAGAAGAGGTACGCAATTTGTATTTTACTCTATCAGTTTTATGCAAAATGATGTCTTGATTTTCATTCTGAAGTCGATGTTTTTATTGCTGCAGGGAGAATAAGAAAAAAGGTAAAACAAAATGTTTTTCCAGTTCAATGCACTAGTTCCAGTTTCTGGATTTTAGACATATCAATTTACCCACATAAAAATACATTCATCCAAGTGCAAGAAGAGGTGTTTTTCCTTGGCTTTTCTGGAGCTAATTGATGTTGCTAGTAGGAGCTAACCAGACAAGCCTCAAACTCAGAGTAAGCAAGCTGAGCTGCCACTGGGAGATGGCTTGCTTTTCTATCTTCAAAATACCTGCTTCTTGTCTTCTGCATCTTGTCCCTGAAAGAGTTCTGGTGGTTTTTCTGTGTTTTTTTTTTTTTTTTTTTTTTCCCAATATTTTTCCTTATGTAGCCCAGCTATTGACAACCTCTCCAATATATGTATTGCAAGCTCTTTGAGCCGTGACTAGCTGAAATTTTCCTTGAAGGTCCTGTTCTTAGAAGTCAATGCCTCTCTCTTTTTTTTTTTTTTTTAAGAGCCCATTCCAATGCTTGACCACCCTCTGCCTTTAAAAATTCTTCCTGAGAAAAGAGATTGAGGGCTGTTTGACCTGTCTGGCTTTCTTTATTTGGTTTGGTGTGCTGCTATTCTGTGCAGAAGCAGGATACGTGATCTCTGTTTGCACAAACTGAAGGTGCAGCTCTCTTTCCTTCTAGCTGTTTGTTCAGAAGAATAACTTTCTCTGCTTTTGCGGTGGTGGTGTTGTGCATGCATCCACAAGTGACTTAATTCCTTTTAAAAAAAGCTGTCAGTCTGAAATCTTGGCTCCTGACACTCCTGGTGGCTATCATGACATTCACCTAGTCAGTTCAAGCAGAGAACCAGAATACTTCAAAAAATGGGGCATGAGGGGTGCTTCTCTAGCTCTGGGGAAAATGATTGGCCGGTAATTTTCTACCATATCTTCCTGGTTTTCTGCAAAAATGTGAGAAATTGAGATTTAGGAGAAATACGAAAGGCTGAGAATAAGCTAATAAGACAAAGTTGTAATGGTAAGAGATGTAAAAGCCCTAAAAGAATTCCGTGACAATATTTAACTTCTCCCATACACACGTAGAAGATCTTATGTTGTAAACAACATTCACAACAAAAAGGCAGTCTTTGTATTGGATGGCTCCTGGTTTCTTAAAATAGGAAAAAAATCTGTGCGTATCCGACGCTCTCTCCTACTTCTTTCCTACAAATTGTGTAGCTCAAGGTTGCCCAAGAAGCATATGATAAAGGAGAAAACAGAGCTTGAAGCTTTAGTGTTGGAGTCAGCATTCTAAGTAAGGACCAGCTTTTAAGAGGCACGTGTCCTGAATGCTCTGATATTAATAATGATTAACATAATGGCTGGTAGCCTTATTTCAATATTACAGCATAAAGCTCACTCTCCTTGTGTTTAAAAAAAATAAAAAATAAAAAAATGACCTGGATTTCTATCAGCTGTAGTAGAACACTGTTGCAGTGAAGGGCTGTGAAGAGGGGGGAGGGAGTATGAGTCTAAAAATAAGAAACATGTACAGTACATAATTCTAACAATGTTATCTGAAAGACAGTAAAAATAGACTCAATTAGATATTGTCAGAGCTTTTTTCTCCATGCAGCTGCCTAACTAAATATGACAATTTTTCAACAATATAAAAGTTCCAACACAATGCATCATACATTGTACTGAATTCATTAACACTTTGCTACCTTAAACATCATTGTAAAGAGGGAAAATAATGTAAGGGAAGCTTGTCATTTTTTGTTGTTGCTCCTTTTGTTTCTGTGACATGTTTGGAATTGCATGCCTGCGAGAGTTTTGTGATCTAAATTTAATGATCCTAAAAGGGATTTAGTAAGATATTGTTCTTTTCTCCTGCAGACATCCCTAGGCTGAGTGCTACATGAAAAGTGTGACTCAATTATACAGGAAAAAAAAATGTAATTTATCTTTAAAAATATAGAGCTTTTTCATGCAGTATCCCCACAAGGATAGAGTGTTAAGTGTAGAGCTTTACTGGCTCTGCTTTGCAACGGTGTAATTCCTATAGAATGAGAATTTGCATATCTGGTACAGAATAATGATGTGCATATATGTACCTCCCCCAGTTTTCATTAATAAACATATGACAGTGTCTCACTGCACTTTATAGGAGGGAGATGAGGTTCTTTTAATATCTGTATATCCGGTGTGAGATTAAGAAACAACGGTTCATATGTTGGTCCGACCAATTTATTGCAAAACCTAATCAGGGAGATGGGGAAGGGAAGGAGGGCGATAGAAAAGATAGGAAAGAAGCAAGAATCGCGTATAGCGGGGATAGTCGCCACCAGGATCCAGCAGCGGTCCCGTTGCACAGCGTTTGAAGGTCCGCGGGGGAACCTATCCTCATGGTTTTCGGTTCCTCTTTGATCCTTCTTGTTCTCTTGCCTTCGTGACAAGAGTCATTGAGTACCCCCTGAGATAAGTCCACACGAAAGAGCACTTCACAGCTTTTTAGCTGCAGCTTATCTCTCTCTCGTTGCCCCTGGCCTTGTCCATCTGTGTCCTTCAGACAAAGGATTTCACAACCCTTGCCCAGGACTTGTCCATCAAAGTTCTTCAGGCAAAGGGTTTCTCAAACCCTGCCCAGGACTTGCCTGGACTCGAAAAAATCCATCTGTGTCCCCAGCAGCTTTGAGACGCTGATGTTAACGGAATAATATCTTACAGATAGTTGGTATGTTTGGCTTTGATTTGGCATGGAATTTATAGTTCTCTGCTTACATGCAACAATGTCAATCTGTAGAATTAATACAGTGTACAAGGACACTTTGCTGGCTTCTGTTCAACTTGATGTTCACTAAAACATCAGGCTTCACTCCTGTCCCTCAAAAAAAAAAAAAAAAAAAAAAAAAAACCCCACCAAAACAAAAACAAACAAAAAAACCCAAAATACCAAACCAACAATACTGTGGGAGCAACCCCAACCCAAATGGCCCTGCTTTGTACTTACTCTGGCCTTAAGAACAATTTGGGCACCTAGATTGGCCTTGAGGAAAGACTGGAGAAGTATTCGACTCATTTTTTTGAAAGACGTAAGGCTGAGGGCTGGGAAAACATTGGTTATTGTACAGTGAAATTATACAGCTTTTGTTTCCTCTTTTGTCTCAATTTAGGACGACGTGTACTTAAGGAAAATTATCTGGGAGTACTGCACTCATATTTTGGCATCACCTACCATGTCTCTTCTGCTATGTCCTTTCACCTTTAGCTATGCCCTTTTACCGCCTACCTTTAGGAATCGGGAATTATCTATCCAGTGTGCACAAAAGCTGAGTGCAGTACTGCTGTGCTTCATTAAAAATGATATGCGAGGGGGCAGTAATTAGTTTGGGTGAGGTTAGACTATGGTGCTCTTTGTTCCTAACAAGGAATTCACAGCTGTGTAGATGTGCTTTTCCTTCTGTGCTCCCATCGGATGTCATTCACTATTTCCCTGGACTCTGCAGGTCCAGCTGGGAAGTGATAGAAATGTAAGAGATAAGCTTGACATGGAGTTTGTTTTACATGTATGTATGTATGCATATACACACAGGATTGTTGTAGAATGTATTATCTCTGTTCTTTCAGGATGAAAGAACAAGACAATGTTTATTAGGGAAACATTTAACAACAGATAAAATCATGGTTACACTTACCTACGCGTGGTATACAAAAACATCTAAAAAATCTAGCAGACTGAAAAACCCCAAATAACCTAATGGAAGTTTTTGCAATATTTCTAACTGAATTTTTCAGCCCATGTGGGTTTTTGCAGTTGTGTTCATGGTCTGACAGGCACCAGTGCTGATTGCTTTGTGTTTCTGCATCTGATCTTATGAGTTTCATAGAATCATTGAGCTTGGAATAGACTTCTAATATCTTCTGGTCCAAGCACCTAGGTTCCAAGAGCACTGCTAGAGTGGATGTCTCTTCTGTACTATTGCTCTGGGTCCGTAGCAAACCAATAAAACCTTACATCTACTGAGTACCTTGTCTGGTATGGCAGTCTGTCCTTGGTAGTACTACTAGTAATTCTTTGGTAATACTGAGGTGCAAACTAGTAGGGTTTGTGGCAGCGATCTTCAGAGCTTAAACTAGCAACTGAAAGTTCCTGCTACTAATTTATGTAAATTATTTTTAGTGCTTCTAGTTTAAAAATATCCTTTACTTAAGGTTACAAAGCCTGATATCATAAAGGTCAGCAGAAATAATTATATAATAATCTGAGATTTTTTTCCAATGGGAACGAGAGGACATGGGGCCGTGTTGTTCTAAATCCTGCTCTCTTCTGCTTTTCATTGCATTGCTATGGGCTTCTAAACAGCTGAAGGATTTCTGTTCCAAGGAGGTTTGGCTTTGGGTGGTGTATCAGTCCCTCATCTTCGTTACAAAAGTGTCCTTTTTTTAGAGCTCTTCAAGATCCTTTCAGATGAAAGATGCTAATAAATGTAAGATAATGGGTACATGCAAGATTGTCGTCATTAATAAATATTGATGGAAAAAAAAAAGAAAGCCCTCTGTGAACGATGTAAAATAACACCAATGAGTATTTAATCTGCTCTTTTAATTGAATTTTCAGCTTAAAGAGGGGAACTTTTCTTCTTGTTTGAAAATTGAAATAGAAAAATGAATATTGAAATGTATTGGCTTGGGATTTTCAACGCAGTTTAAATAACTAATTAAGAAAAAGTTGCAGGGAGGAAAAACATTAAAATATGCAATAATTTATTTTTAATAAGTGTAAAACAGATTATTTTAATTACCACATTTTTAAAAAATACAGGGTAAATAAAATGCCTTAAATTGTCATTCATAGAGATTTGGAATTGAAGTGTAGAGATTAAAGCTTTTTATCAGTAGATGCAGACAAAAGACTTAATGAATAACGATCACAGAAATTAGCTGAAATGACAGAACCCCGTGTGCTACATATTTAATTCTTCTTTTTCCATGCTCATTGGCTTTTCTCATTACTTTGGTGCTGCTTCTTAGAATAAGCTGTTAGTCAGGTGAGGTTTTGTGGTGTCTTCCATATCAGGATTTCCTTATTGTAAAGCTTTAAAAGTGCTTTTAAATACACCTTATGGCATTTAGAATAACAGCTACCTGGTTCACCCCTTCTGCAGCACACCAGCTTGAAGGTAAATTCTGGTTCATACAATTTTTTTACACTTGATTTCCAGTCAACCAGGTTTCCACTGTAATCTTTGTGAGCAGTGTTGCCAAAATCACCTAACGCCAGTCTAGCTTTGGCAAAGGCTGTGCATCCTGGCTGGAGTTAAATTTTTATATTGCTACATAAATTTTGGATCCAAGTGCTCCCAATTTAATCCCACAACTTTTCCAGAGAAACCATCCTGCTTCAGTCAGTCTATGAACTCAGTTCTCTGAACCACTGTGCCTCTTGGAGAGCTGTGCAGTGTAGTGAATATTTCTCCCCTTTGGTGTAACAAATGCAATGCAGAAATAGAGCACAGTTGAGCAATACTTGCTGTGTAATATTGAATGAAAGGGATAGGTTTCCTTTTCTGTATGAGCATGTGCGTTTTGATGCATAACTCAAAAACAAGAGCGCGTGTCATTTAGATACTCACTTCATGTTTATACAAAAGCAGAATCTGACCCCAAAGTGCTGTTTTTGCCCTAGTTGTTATAAGGCTGTATGCTCACTGCATTAATGAATAATTGTCCTTTAGAGACCTGTGCTTTAGTTCAGTCTGTTAGGACTGCTGAGCCAACAAGCACAGAAAGAGCTGTGCTTTGGCATGATCCCAAAAAGTTAGAGGTCGTGAGCCAGAAACCCCAGGAAAGCCTTTCGGCTTTCCCGTCAGCCCGGTGTGCTGGAGTTCAGAGCTGGTGATCTCACCTGGAAATGCAGAGCAAGAGGACACAGAGCTGGCAGGGTGGGAGCAGCTGTTTCCAGAGGAAGATGTTTAAAGGGCTCCAAGTCTTCCAACCAGCAGGCAAGTTGTCCCACTACCAAGCAGGAAAATAAGTCATCATTTGCCTCTCGCTTTAGTGAGAAATATTTGTGCTCCGCTTAGCTTGTTCTCTCTGATGCATCCAATTTTCCTCATTCTCTAAGGGGAAGGTGTTACACTGAGAAACCTCTGTCTGTGATACAGAATCGTTCTGTAGTTGGTCTCACTCTCATTTTAGTACTTCAGATCTCATCCGACGTGGGGGAAAAAAGATCTGTGGGGTTACAGGCAGTTTTGTTAGTTCATAAGGAAACATTAAGGATGGGAGAATTTGGCCCAGAGGTAGCTGGAAGCATTCAGGCTCTGCCAGGATTTAATTCCTTGTGAACTCTGAACTGGAGTGGATACAATATACATGCTACTGTTTCTCCATAATTTAGCATCCCCTTTTCCTGGCTTTTATTTTTATTTTTTTATTTTTCCATTGGTTTCTTTTAAACCCTGCTGAATGTTTTACCCTTTATAACTCGGATCTCTGCAAGGGGGAGAGTCGCTTGTTTTTTACAAGCCTCTTAAGATTCCAGCTAAAAGGTACTGGAGATTTGCCTTCGCTTGTGTTAGTAATGTTGCTGATTCTGGATCCAAGGGCCTCCAGTTCAAATCCCCTGCAGTAGAGTTAGATTTCTCACAAAGTAAAAAGGCACTTCAGATTAAAGAAGCTGACTGAATGCTGCTGTGTAGACCACTAATGTGCTACAAGGGTACCCCAGTTCTTTAGCAGGGATTGCTGTGTGCTGCTAGGGGACTTCTCAGGCACTGTTACTTAGAAAATACATGGTACTACACCAGCTCTGGGACTTGTAGATTTGCATTCTCTCTGCAGCTTCATTAACAATTTTAACTGAGACGTATTTAGACAACTCAAGCTGTTTCTATATGGTTGATTTTTGTGTATTGTCCTCAGAAAACAGCTTATCCTTGTGAGAACGGCATAAATTCTACTATTTATTGTTGCAAGCTTTGCTTTTAATTTTCTTCTGATGCCATAGAATTTCTGGCAAATAATTCCTTCAGAGCTAAAATCCACCATCACATCTCTTCCATTCTCTCAGTGAATTCTGTGAACCTCTGTCATTAGCATGGCTATTGCCTAAAGAATAAAGTAAGGGGAGGAAGGACGTCTTAGTGGGTAAGACACAAGATGCTTCAGACTTGTCACCTGATCCACGGAAAATTAATAAATCCCTGTGTACCTTCACTCTATTTATAAATTGCATGCAGTGATATCTCCTCACCTCTGGAGTGTTTTGCATGCCTTAATTTGTTGAAGGATTTTGAATCTCTCCTATGGAAGCTTTTACAGAAATGAAAGTGCTGCTCTCATGACTGCAGGAGTCCTGTGTTGTAAAATCTGATGCTGAACCCCATTCCTTGTATGGAGCTGTACCCCTGAATCTGTGATTTTTGTTTTTGATGTTGAACTACTGGAGAAAAAAACTTATGTAAATATTTCCTTTCCTAACCCTCAGACATCCAGGGCAATCTCTCTGAAAATTGGCTGTTGATTCTGAAACCTGAAGTTTGCTGGATTTGCCATAAGTAACAGTTAATAATTATCACAGGAAATGTCATATGCATTTATGTTTTCAGTCATCTTCTTTTTCTTTCCTAAGACTATCCAATATTAAACACAATTGATTCTTAGATCCCAGAAGTCTGTGGGAATAATGACAGTATACACAGAAGCAAGTAAACTTGATGTATTATGCCATTCACTGTATTTTGTGCAGCTGGCTCTGAAAGTAACACCTTATGTTTATTTTCATGGAAAATACAACAGATAAAAGGAACTTAACTTTGTATGAAACATCATCAGCTTGAGATTCAGAAAGCACCAAATCTGGACTACATGGTGGATGTTGTAGGGCAGTCCAGCCAGGATTGACAGTGTGCTCCTCTGTCGTCTTCAAACTGGTATGGAGCCTAGTGTTATTGTTTTGCAAAGGAGAGGTGGTCGTCTTCTGTCCGAACTCTGCAAGTCTGAGCCTTCAGATAAGTCAGTGGTGTAGTAGTGAGAGTTGTTGGTTTGTTCAATTTCCAGAATTGGAAATTTAAGAAAAATCTAGAAGGATCACTACTTTCCCACTCTTAAGAAAAAAAAAAAAAAAAAGTGCCCATCACTTTACCCACGGTGGTCTATGTTTTGCACACTTTCTTCAGTGTGGAATTCACAAATTTCTACAGACCCATTCTTGATACCAGCTTGTAAGAATGATGCCACATCACCAGTAACGATGCAATGCAGGGAAGTGTCACCTTCGGTCTTGTATTTGCTCAGTAGGACATTCTTGCATACAGTCTTCTACCTGTTCCTATGTGAGCATTCCTGGGACCCTCCTGACAAAGTTTGTGATGTTATAATGTTGCAACCTTTATTCAGAATGCCTTTAGGCTGATGAACAGTTCCCTGACCATAATCTGCCATTTTGTGCAGGCAAAGTGATTGAGATGCTTTTCATTTCATGGTGTGACAGCTGTGCATGGTCATCTGCAACATGGCTTGTCTTTCATGTCGCTGTTGCCACTGCTGAAACACACCACTCACCACATTACTGTGCTAACGTCCACTGTTTAGTCTCCATAAACATTCAGTAAGTGTTATGAATGTCAATGTATGCAATTTTCCTCCTTATGGAGGAATTCAATTCCACACCTTTGCTTCATATGTCCTTCCATGTCAGGCGCCATTTTGTCAGACTACCACTCTGTTGCTGTCTGTTGTACAACAACAAAATGTAGTAGCCTCTAATAAGCAATCTGTGAAATAAAGAATATGCTTCACCATTCCAGCCTTTAAGTTACTTTTGTGCACAGTTGAGGAACAACAACAGAAAAAAAGGCCAATCCAAATTCTGTTTCCTTTTTAGTGCTGTGTTCAGTGAATAGCAAGAAATGATTATGGCACTTGATAAAAATGATCAGCCTTCACAAGGAAAGCAACAAAGAAGAGAGAGTGTGCCAAAGTATAAAACAGCTTAGAGTGGAATAATGATGAAAAATAGGTTGCAATACCAACTTGATTTTCATCAGCTTTTCAGAGAAAAAGAAACAAAATTGTTTCCAAGGATTCTTCAATAAGTACTTCAGACTTTCCAACAACATTGACTGTGCATTTTGTGGTAATTCTGCATGCTTTAATTTTAATTCGTAGTCAGGCTGAGATTAGAGAGGGCTCTGACAGAGAATGGCTCTTTTAGAACAAGACTGTCACAACTTCATCTCCAGTCTTTGCTTCTTTGTTGAGAGTAGCCAACTTTCCTGTCCCTGCAGGTCATAATTTCTTTTATTCTGATTGAGGAACAGAGGAACTGGAATTTGAGGAGTGTATGTGTTTATTTTAATTATCCACAGTGTGTGTTGTGGACCAAATAAGGTTTGAATAACATTTGCAGTAGCTAAGAAATCAGTAAAGGCTTTTCTTCCCCTCCTGCTTTGAATTCAATTATTTGTCTTTCTCTACTTTCTGGAAGTGAATTGACTTTGTCCTCTACTCTGTAGTTATGCACTGCAGCTGAAGTTCTGCTCACAAAAAGCTTAACAATGCCTCTCAACTGGTTGGAAGCTTTTTGTAAGAAAAGTTGCAGTTTAATGCCGTTCTGTAAAATGAATAAATACAGTATTCACTAACAAACTATACTGACTTGCTATGGATTTCAGACAGCACAAAACAGTTTGTGTGAATCATGCTTGTTGATCCAACTTCATATAGTTTGTCAGAAAATACCTGTTTATTATTCTTGACAAAACGCCCGCTGGTTATTTTCCTCTCTGTGTTTGAGTTGGTAAATTTTCTTCGTGCACCAGGAGCTGCCATCTGCATTTCTAATGATTGCCATTGGGTGGTGCCAGGCAATCAGTATATACAGCATGAGACAATGGTTTCTTTTTTGTACCTACCAAAAATCAAACGAGCTTTAAAATCTGATTGCGAATAAACTAAGCGGTCAGTGTGAAGAGTTAATCTGATGCTTTGTACTATATACCATAAAGGAAGGGTCTGTCTGACATGTGCCATTTTATGTGTGTGTGTGTATATATGTATGTATATGTTTGTGTACAGATGTGTGTAAAGTTTGACCTGAAATATATTTTTGCCCTAAGGATACCAATGCCCTGTTTTTGATCACATTGCACTAATGTGGCTCAATTAATTGCTCTTTTAACATCTCTAAGAATGTTAAGCTTTTGTTACTTGTGTATTAATTACAAACCTGTGAAATGCTAAAGCTGACTGGAGACTGAGGGTGAATTTACAGCTTTTGAAAAACAATATCTATTTAACGTACGGTTAAGGGAAACTTTCACCAATTGAAATCAGTTAACAATTAAGTACCCAATGATAGTAATGAAATATTAATATGTTAGCATAATGTTTTGAATACTTCCAACCTATCTAGTACAAAATCTATATTATATTAATGATACAGATGTACCAATTTATTCTTTGAGCTCACTCAGTTTCTAAAATATTTGCTTTGTAAGAACCGTAAGGGGAGAAAATAGGACTCCAGTTAAAATTAAGAAGATATAATGTTTATTGAATACTGTGTTTGAACACCCTACTGTGTGCAAAGTGAAATTATAATAGTTGGGAGTAAAAAAAGTCTTTAAAAAAAAATCACTGGGAACTAATTATGTCAACAATCTGAAAAATGTTTGATTTTGCATTTCTTTATACATCCATTTTTAATAAAGGGGTTGGAGGTTTCTGTTTATAAAACCATATCTTTAGGGGGGGAAATTAACATTCAAAGCTCATTTGGTCTTGAACACCTTTAGTTAATGTATGAAATGAAATGCAGCGTGTGGCCTTGCAACTAAATAAGCTAAAATTAAAAATGATTTGTTTAACTTACATGGATTTGTATATCTTGTGAGCTTGTCGGAGCAAAACAATTTCTTCTGAAACATTCAGTTTAGTATTTTGCAGGATGCCGTTCTTCTATTTTCTCCAGCGCTTGTAGCTTAAAAAATAAAAAGATTTTGACTTTTTTTTTTGAGTTTAAAAATATAATTGGTTTTTAAATAATCTAATGAATGAGCTGAATAATCTCAAAACCATAAGAATAGCTTTGGAGGATTGGTGTAAATAACCAATGACAGCCAAACATGAATCCTTTGCAATTCACAATTCTTACCGTGTTAATTTCCCCTTGGTGAGTGGAAGTAAGACCCATTGTGTCAAAAATGATGCAATGAGTGACGTTTTGAGGTTAAAAGCCTCTAAAATATTTGTAATAATTTATACAGTGATTACCCTGTCTAGACCTTTTACTCTTTGCTAGACTTTCATTTAAATGCTGGACATTTTTCAGATCGTAAATCAGTGGCAAATGTGTATATTTGGGCTCTCTGAAGTTTTACTTTGAGAATATTTTCTTAAAGCATTCCAAAACACTGAAATCCAGGGATGGCAAGAAAAAGAAAACAAGTCAAAGGCAAAACCAAAAAATATTTCTGAAGCATTTTGTTGCTAATCCTCCAACTCCAAACGAATAGCAGCGGCAATGAGCTGAGCTGATTCTTGTGACTGATGCTTTTTGCAAAGATGAATCTGACTGACGTTTCATCTAAATCTCTATTCCTCACAACAAATATTTCTTTTCCTCTATTTGTAAGTGCTTTTTAAAGATGCTTCCTTTAAAACAATGTAGCAGTCATTTGCAGCTTTTATGGCAGCTAAATGCATGCTGTTATGCTGGCTTGGTTCTACTGACATTTTAACATTGTTAATAATCACCGGCCATTTATGTGTGCTGTGTAAAGGCATAATGTGCTTTTATATAAAACACTGTTATGAGGGCTCATTATCTTGTGAGGCAGCAGTTATAAAGAAAATTAAACAATTGCAAACTTGCTTTGCCAAGTGTTTTTTAAATAAATTTAAGCGGGCTGATTCCCAGCTCCTACCTGATTCTGTGGGGTTATATATCAAAGCCATTTGAGAGTTGCATGCATAAATTCCTTCGTGCAATCATGAGAGCTCTGTACAGTGCGCTTCACAGTGCTCTGCTAACGCTGATCAGGAGATGCTTGTTACACAGCCAAGATACTAGAGGGCCGTGAAATAAGTGGTAACCTTTGAAACTAAGTCTAGAGAGGAATCAGTGGTTAAATGGAGTTTACAAATGACCTTATACTTACCAGTGGCCACCGAAGTGTACTGATCTGCAGATCTATAAGCTACTTCTGCTGTTTTACTAAACACTCAAAACACTGGATGTCTATGATTGCATGATCTAAAATTACACGATGTATTTGCTCTTCCCATGCTGAGAAAATGTTGAGAATGTAAATATGGGCTATTCAGTTATTTACAGACTGCAGCTCTTTTACCAAGCTCTTTTACACGATGAAAATAATTTTCAACTTCTCCAGTGCATCCACATAAAATGATTTGAACAAAATTTCTTCAGTATTAAAGTAAATAAATGACCAGAAAGCTGCATAGGTTTCTTCCTGTTGCCTGCGTTATAGCAGAGTTACCCTAGCTGAGCATCTTGCCACTTGAAATTCACTTTGAAAATGACTGTTGCTGAGCACCTTCTTAGTGCAGTTTGTGTAATTTCCTTCCTTCTGCTAGGATTCTGCATTTGTCCTTGTAGAACTGTGTTTCACTGCTGCTCTTTTATTTTTTTTTTAAATGCAGCTCTTAAAAGCATATTGTTGCTGGAGAACTTAGGGAAAACAAATTTTCTTTTTTTCTGCATGTTTAATATTGAAAGCTACAAAGGCGTGGAACAACTCGGAGAGGCTCAGTTTCAAACTACCTTTCTTCATTAAAAAATAAAATAAAATAACCAGGAGGGTCTAGCACATTATGTCACTAAGTCACACAGTAAGAGGGACCATCAAAGAATGGTGGGAATTATCACAGCAGCTTGCTCCTTGTTAGAAGCATTTACCTCATGACCCTTTCGTTTGCCTACTGCCACTTTAGTTTAAGAGTGACAACACTGTATAGCACTCTGCACTTTTTTTTTTTCCTCCCTTTCCCTTAGCACCAGATGCCTTTGTAGAGCAGGCTGGTGAAGCAGTGAACAAAACCTTGTGGGATAAGTCTGACACTGGAAGTTAATGATTATCAGTCGAAACAAAACACTTGTTTACATGTTGTAGTCATTAGAGGTTCCAGTCAGTCATACCTCGGCTGGGATTCCTGCCAAATGTTTTGAGGGTTCTTTCACAAGCTGTGCAGTTTTGTAAATACAAAAGCACTCTTATTAAGCCTTTTTAGTATTAGACTGTGCAATTAAGATTACGGGTAATTAGATTCCTTTATTTGGTGTAGAATGGTCCAAGATACACATACAACTTTTCCTAGCCACAGGATACCATCAGATTTCTATTTGGGTGTTCCATTACAGATCAATGACTAAAAGAAACTCTTTTGTATTGTGCACATTTTTTCTTTATTAAAAATTGCGATCAAAACTTGGGGCAGTGCGGATTTTTCTTCACCTTACTGTCAGCACCTCTGTCACAGCCATAAAACTTTCTTTTTTGATTAGCATGTCTCAATTTGCTGGAAACATTTTGCTTACATCTCTTTTAGCATTGCTGGCTTTTCATTTCAGCCTCATTACAACTAGGATTAAGGAGGTGATTTGACTATGAAGGAATTTAGGAAAATTTCCAGTAAGCTGAGGATGATTTTAAGTTAACTGCAGGATAACAGAGTTGTAGAAATGAATGTTTCTGTTAACACCTGTGTATTAGTCCATACCTGAATAAATAAATGATTCCTTCGGTATTTCAAGTTGGTATAAAATAGCTCAAGACCAACCATTTTCTTGTAAACAGTTTAAGTGTGTGAAGATGCATCTAATACAAATAATCTTGTGAGGTGCTGAGCCTGTTACATGTACTTTTCTTCTTTGACAGAGTTCTCTGTGTTGAGCACGGTGGTAAATTATTTAAGGTTTGGGAGGCCATTTTTTTTGTAACTGTGAATTGTAAGACAACTGAATCATCCATACATATTTTATCTCTATTTTTTTTTCTTTGCCAAAGAAGATATCAGTTTTAGTTGCTCCAATGCAGGACTGCTCGCTTTGACATTTCCCGGTTGTCTGTAGTGCTAGGCAATAATTAAATATCAGGTGCATAAGCTGCTCTTTAATTTGACATGTGTGCTCCAGGCAATAAACACATGCAGTGCAACGTGGGAGTGTAATTGCTAAGGAATAAAATCTTGTACCAAGTGAGATCATTGTATCAGGTACTGTGTGACAGCTCATTTGATCATTATGCCCAGGCTAAAGAGGTTGCCTAATTAGTTTCCATTAAAACTCACCCTTTAATCAGGAATTATTCTTGCATAAAGAATGTCACTTGGTCCAGATGAATGAACAATGGTTCCCACTTGAGATTCAACTATCTGTTACACTTGGGATGCCATATGTCTTTTCAAACAATTCAGCTACAGCAATACTCCATGAATCTGGATCTCCTAGCGCTAAACAGTATTTACATTTTCTTGATACTAGCCAGTGTTTTATAGAAAAATCACAATGGTATTCCATATACACTTCATCAAGCCAGAGAAGCTATGTTCAAGCAGCAGGAAGTGTGTTGCAAACACGCAGATGACTAATGGGCCTCTCTTAACTAATGTGTCTTGGTTGTTGTTTATATTTTGTAAGTAACACACCACATATATACTATTACCTGGAGCTAGACTTTGGCTTCTCACCTAGAAACATTAAGGTTCATCTAATTTTAATATTTTGAAGGGAAATAACTTTCTAGCTTTTTTTTCTTTTCTTGTGACAACAGCTTTGTCTGCCGAAGCTGATCTCAGAAGCAGTTGTGTTTCATTTATTTTTTTCCAAAGAGATCTTGCAAATTCTGTACTTTCCCCCTGCTCCTGCAAGGTGTGTGGCCGGGTAGGTTACTTGGTTCACATATCACATGTGCAGCTCAGTTTTTGAGTATGTTTCAACCTGTGCCATGGGTATGCTTTTGCCAGCTCCCAGTTATTTGTCCGAGTTGGCTCATCAACTGGGTAGCAACTGCAGCAGTGCTTGTCTGAGCTAACCAGGAGTGCTTGAAAGGAGAGGCTTTCAGAGCCTGCTGTCAACACCAGATAGAGAAGAAGGGACTTTAAAGCCAAAGCTCAGATCCTGTATTCAGTGGCTTCAGTCAAGTGCATTAGTATATCTGCATGTATAGACGAGAACTAGTAAAGCTAGCAAAATGTCATTGGCTGGACTTGTGGTTTCCATTCTAGCCTGTTGAAAGAGCTGCTTTCTCCAGATGCATCCTAATAATAAGCTGTGAGCCAGGTATCCCTTCTGCTGTGCAGAGGTGATGGTGTAGGATACTCACGTCTACACTGACTGTATCTTCTAGAATGATGTGCTTCTTTTTTCACCTAAATGTCTTACAGGACACCAAAAAAGAAATGTGTCAAATATTTCCCTAATCTTTTCGCAGCTCAGAGTGTTGCAGTCCCCTGTTACTTTTGGAGGAGTGAAAAACTGTGTGAGGATGTTGCACACCTAGACACAATACCTACTACAGAAACAACCATGGTCTAAGATTACATGAAAGACCACTGCAGGCATTAAGCCATGTGGCATCGGACAAGCATCATTCAGGAAGCCTGCTCCAAGGCAGTTCTTGGTAAGTGTGTATAGTCTAACCTTTATACTTAAACTATATTAGTTTAATACTGTAAGTCCATTGAAGGCAACAGAAGGGCTTGCATGCTTTGAAACCTTTACTATGCGTAGTGAAACTCAAATCCTTAGTTTTCTTTCTTGTTGTTGCACTAAATACTCCCATTTTCTGTACCCAACTGGCAATGTGTGGGGCTCGGTGTATGTGAAGCATACAGGAAAAGTGATTAAGAATCTGAGAAAAGAAGCAATTTAATCTGACTCCCTGAATAGCAGAAGCTTTTACAATTTTTCATACTTTAAACTATGCATATAAGAAAATGTATACTCCCATGTTTTTTGAAAGCAGTCCACTTTTACCTAAATCTTTGTGTGTGTGGTTTCTGATAAGTTGGAAGATGGAGAAAAAGGGGTAAATATTTCTGTAAGCATAGAAACCGTGAATTTTGATTTCCTCTGGCCTCTTGAGGTCAGTCCATACTGTTTTGGCATTATCCCATGTAGTTTGTGTCCCCTTTTCATACCTCCAGCAAACATATCCTTGGTTCTCTTTCATGTTCTCCAAGCCACTCCTAGTTTTTTCCATGGCCTCTGCTTGCACTCCCCCATGTTTTTGTTGGATATGGCTGATTCAGAGTTACAAATACCCTGCTTAGTGTCAGTTGCCTTCTCTTGACGATTGGTCAAACAGTATTTCTTGCATCTCAGTTCCTTCAGACCCCCAGGTGCCTAGAGGTCTTCATGGCAATAATTTATACAAATATTTAAGTGAAGCTCCTAAGTGGTATCCAGACTGGTTTAGTAGTATGCAATGCTAAAGATCAGTTATTGCTATGATGTAAATTATCTGCCTTAGTGGCTGTATCATCTTTACTGTTGATAACTCAAAAGCATGGAGAAACTTCTGGTAACCATGAATGAAGAACCTTCTCCAATTCTGCAAACTAGAAATGTGTACACTGAAGAGTATTGAACAGAATATTAACAGAATTGTTTTAATGATTTTGCTCAGAGTAATCTTTTGACAATGAAGACTAATGCAATGGGAAAAATAAAAGGGGGAGAGGGGAATTTGGTAGTACTAATGGCAAAAGAATGCAAAAGTAAAAATGTGGAAATCAAATGCATTGATATGGTAATTGTATTCGTATGAAGGACAACATTTGCATGAGGGGTTTTTCATCTTTGAATTAGATTAACATCTTTAACATGTAACTTTTGTGCTAAGACTTAAGTTTTATACTATCAGTTTTTGTTTTGGTTGGTGGTTTTGGTTTTTTTTTTAAGTAACTGCTGCATTTTCCCCTGCCCAACTGGGTGTTTTGTTGTTTTTTGTATTTGTAAAAGTAAGTTTTACAGATTAATTTTAATTTGTGTTTAAAAACAAAGGAAGCATACAAACAAACAAAAAAAACCAAACAAGCAGTGTCTTTATTACTACAAAATGAGGATTGTTTTTTCCAATTTCACTGGAAGTTCCCTTATTCTTACATAATAGTAGGGGACATGGGAACATCTGAATTCCCTTATACCATGTACTCCATGTTCTATCCCTCTTTCCTCTTGTTTCCTTTGCAACAAAATATTCCAAGTATTTCAAGCTCTCCTTCTATGGATGAATTTCTGTGATTGCCCTGAGTGCCGAGTTCTGAAACCTCTCAGATGTGCACTTCTTTGTGTTCTTTTCAAGAAAGGATAGACAGAAGGCACAAAATTATCCCATGAGAGTAAATTCCATTGATTTATTATACTGAAGATGTTTTAATTATTTTTTTTAACTTTCTAAAGATATCAAGATAGTGGTGGTTTTTTTTTTTGTTTTTTGTTTTTTTTTTTAATGCAGTTCCATAAATCTGTCTGGATTCATTCTAGACTGGACCCAGTTTTAATGAAACCTTTATAAACTTAACAAACTTGGCTCAAATACTGATGAAAAGTTGCCCTGAGATGCATCACATTTTGATTAAAATCTAGCTGTAGCCCTACTATAATTATTAAGCATATCTAACTATCTTCAGTAGCAAACTTAAAGTGACCTAAGAAAAGTACTTCTACTATAAACAAATACAGGGATTAAAATGAGTTTTGTCTGAGCATTCAGAGCTTCCTTTACTTGCTCAAGGTGTAGTTGCCAAAATCTGAATTTTATATTTTTTTCCACAAAGCACTTTTTTCCATTACAAATACATATGTTTATCTTCGTATTATAAAGTGGGAAGTATTTTTATTACTCCTATTATTAATCCAAGTAATCTTTTGTGTTTCTATAAGAAATTCACTAGCGTAGAATCAAAACATTTTTCAGTATAGAATTAACCTTTCCCATATGCAAAAAGTGTATGAAACTGCATTCAATGTAAATAGTAAGAACTATCAGCATTACTCTATGTAATATCCTGATACTTTATAGTCCTTTTGGACTTGAGCATATCAACCATACTTCAGAAGCCTTAATAAACTTGTGTAAATGTTTTCTTTTGCAATGATTTTCAGAGTTTCCAGTAACGATCATTTATTAATCTCCTGTGATTTGTACTGCATGGATTGAGTATTATCAAGGAAAGTAAACTGTTTTTGTTTTATTTCTTTAAAGCCTTTTCTAAAAGAATTCTATTCAAAATTTACATGTTGGATCAAATTCTGCCCCTAGCTACATATCTGATAAAATGCCATTGACTTTATTACAGTCCGCTTTGAATCTGGCATAATTCCATGTACTCCAGGCTGCCAGTATAACTAAGGAAGGAAAACTTGACTGAATATGTTTTGCTTCAGAAAGAACTGCATTATTTATTCTCAGTGAGGAAAATGTGTAGATCATTCCAAAAGTAATGCCTCCTGTTTATTTCCAAGGAAACTACAACAGATAAAAAGAGCACAAGGATACTGTATGATAGAGAGAATTCTCAGCTAAAAACACCATTTTTCAACATAGTCATCACCATTAGCCAATTTGTGGTGGGTGAGCTGATTGAGATAATTTTAATCTTAGAATCACAGAATCCTTGGAGTTGGAAGAGACCTTTAAAGATCATCTAATCCTATTCCTCTGCAATGAACAAGGACATCCACAGCCAGATCAGGTTGCCCAGAGCCCAGTCCAGCCTCACCTTGAAAGCTCGCAGGGACAGGGCATCAACAACATACCTGAGCAACCTGTTAAAGTGCCTCACCACCCTTGCTGTAAAAGATTTTTTCCCTATATTATCTAATTTAAATCTATTCTCTTTAAGCTTGAAACCCTTTCCCCTTGTTCTGTCACCACAGACTGTGCTAAAGAGTCTGCCCCTTCTTTCCTGCAGCTGCTCTCAGGTCTCCCCACAGCCTTCTCTTCTCCAGGCTGAACAACCCCCGCTCCAAGCCCATCCTTTAGGAGAGGTGTTCTATTGCTTAGGTCATTTCTCTGGCTCTCTTCTGGATGCACTCCAAGAGATCTATGTTTCTCCTGTACTGAGGACTGGAGGCAGTGCTCCAGGTGAGGTCTCACCAGTGCAGAATAGAGGGGCAGGATCTTCTCCCTTGATCTTTTGGCCAAGTTTCTTTGATGAAGCCTAAGATACAGTTGGCTTTCTGGGCTGCAAGGGCACATTGCTGGCTTGTGTTCAACTTCCTATCCACCAGTACCTGCAGGTCTTTCTTGGCAATCCTTTCATCCGCCAGCTTGTCTTGGCAACAGGGGTTGCCTTGACCCCTTGGCCTGGGCCAAATCTATGTGAGAGCAAGGAATTGAAGAATTGAGAACTAAATCTACAGATTATTGCTGTGTGCTTACCCTGTTATAAAAAAAATCTACTTTGTTTTGGCATAATCAGTGAGGAAAAAATTATTTAATTCAACTGGAATATATTCTGGGAATTAATCTGTTTGGCAGCTTTTCTCTCCAACTATCAAGACTGCAATTTTCTCTTTTTATTATTTTTGTAATTAATGCTGATTTTGCAAACTGTTGTTCTCCAAAAAGTACCAAGCACCTTGAAATTCAAGATAATGTAATTAGAATTAGGACTATTTGGACATTGTTCATAAGCATCAGATTAGTACAACTAGGCTTCTAGAAAAAAGTTTGTAAAGTATTCATCTTTGAATTCACCATAGCAATTTAGAAATTCTATATCTGCTACATCTTCATTTTTCAAATGTTCTGTAACTTCTTAGAAGGCCAACTTTCATGGGAGCTTACATCTTATGTCCAATAAAACCAGAATGCATTCACAGCTGACTTCATGTTGAAAGCTTTTACTGTTCATTCGTTCACATAGAACATTGAACACGTAACATTCACTGCTCTCATGATAATAAGCTTGTTGGGACAGCAAAGGGATCTTTCTTTCTTGTTCCATTTGAGTTTATATGCCTTGTTAGCCACTTGAGAAATGAAGTTGGCATCGACAACCTCTTCTTTAAAAAATGCCTAAGTCCCATCCTTTGTGGTCTGTCAAGAGAGATTTTGAAAGGATTTCTTTTGATCTTCAAAGAAGAAAGATTTTTATTCACGTCTTAAACTTATTTTAAAACCAAGTATCATTTCTAATTCTCATTATTTTTTTTTTTTTCATGCTTGCTAAGGCTACCAACTGCTAGAACAAGACAGATGTACATGTTATGTTGGATTGAGAAGTGAAGCAGAAGTGCACACAGATTTCACAAAAGGGACAAGGAAGATTTTTAATGCTTTTCCTTACAAGAAAAAAAGCCACTAGTGTGTCTTAGAAAGTGGAGTATAAGCTTTCAGTGGCAAATGAGTGGAAACTTATTTTTCAGTTGGCCCAAAATACTGCAATAACTAACATCTGTAGGGAATAAAGACAGATCAATATGTGGAAGTGCTTTGGTTATTAAAGAATCTGAAAAAGTAGTGTGATTCTCCTGTCACAAAAAGAGGCTGCCATCAGTTTACCTGAAAAATGGTATGTGTGTGTGTTCAGTGTTGTGAGACTAAAAATTCTGTTTTCTCACCTGGCTGCTTACCTTGTAGCTAACTGCTTTTTTTGTTGCTTCAGAGTTTAGAGCTTTTGTTGGCAAAACTGGATGAATGGGCTTGACTGGGTCGCAGTTACCAATTGCTCCTCAACAACTGCCTGCACTTGTTTACTGATTAATGCTTGTCTCTCACCTAATTGGGGATATGTGGCGACATTTATGACACAAGATCATATCAACATAAAAACATTCAGTTTGTGAAGGAACAGGCCAGAGGGAAATAGTCCAAACTTTTGAATCTGTGTGAACTGCAGTGTTCTTTGGCAGAGTCAGACCAGGTTTTCTTGGCTATCTTAATTAAGGCATTCAGAATCAAAGTACTTTATCTTGAAATAAAAGCAGAAACTTTCCTGGCTTAGACAGTTGGCTGATGTTACCCAAGATGGTCCAGTATCTGAGTCCACCCAGCTCATCTGAGGTGGCTGTCACTGTAGATGAGGTTTTTCAGATAAAAAGGCAGCTAGGCACTCTGAGGAGTATAGATTGCTGTATGAACTAAGAGTGCAACCTGTAGCTGGGCAAGAAATAAAACATCACAGAGATTACGTAGAGACCAATCTGAAGTATTACATTCAGTCCATTCCAAATGGAAAAATGGAAAATTGTGTCAGTTCATTTCCAACAAGTTATGGTAAGACTAGTTCTGAATGTCCAAGTGAAAAAGAAAATGAATTTGCTGGCCAGTGCATGTGAGAATGAATATAAAGACAACAAAGATTATTACTTCCAGGTATTGATCTGTATACTCATTCACACAGAGTTCTGTCCTTATGGGTAAAATGATCCCAGTTAATTTAAGCACCATAGGATTAGTAATATTATTAATAATATTAAAATTCAATTATTTAGGTGTTAGAGGTATAATAATTTGTCATATCTGTACAAATTGTAACTATGAACTCATAATCCCAAGCCAAACATATTCTAAAAGAAATGCTGCACAAGATATTTAAATTCAAGCTGATGTATTTTGGATTTGTTCAAATTCCTTGGGCAGAAACTTTTTTAACTTATTTCAGCTACACTCAACTGAAAACACTTTCTAGAACAAAAGATTAATTTTAGTGATTTTTTAAAGTATATTAGCCAGTGCATGAAGAAAAGGGTGCAAATCCAGTTTGGATTTGGATTAGAGCATATCAAAAAAGATGGAGAAGTATCTTAGGAATTGCTTAGTTGTGGTGTAAGCCACGGTAAGAAATGTGTTGTAGGGGCTTTCAAAAGTTCTCAGAGACCATCATCTCTGTGATGGTAGACATGCAAGGTAGAATGCTCATGTTGGAGCTAGCAGAAGGAAGAAGTAATCATGTCCTCCTCCTTTCTTGAGTTGTCTGGGGTTTAGTATCAGTGAGCAAGAACTTTCCAAAGCCTTCTCTCAGGAACACATTCTTATTTTTTTCTCCCTTTTTACCTATCTCTCTCTCTAGAGTTCTCTTGGTTCATTGCTTTCTACTGTGATTAGAGAAAGGGAAGCAAACAAGAGTGATAAAGGGAAGAGCATATTATTTGTCCTGCTGTCTACTCTGAATCCTGAAAATCTACCAGCAGAACAGCTTTTCATTGCAGCACTAAGTTGATATGTCAAGGTCTGAGCAGGAGTCAGACCCTGTGCATTTTGTTCTCTCTCCATTTGATAACGAAGTGGTAAAGAACAAATGAGAGAAGCTGCCATATCTCTGTGGCCCTTCACTGCAGGAAGGCAGTATTAAAACAAATAAGTAGAATGTGTGTCACTCCCCAGTTTTGCAAACAGTCAGAAATCAGAATAGCTGGAGAGAAAGGTCATCGGATGAACTGACTGCAGAGCTGGAAAAGAGTGGCCCCAGGATCTCTAACTTTTCCTGTTTTCCTTGTTAAAAACTTGTAAGAAAGCTTATTAGGGGGAAAAAAGATTAAAATCTCCTCAGTGACAATAGCTGGCAGCTACAGAGAAACTTCAAGTTGTGGTACTTCAGGGATCATGCAAATAGCTTTTTCAATGAGAGAAAAGGGTTGAGGTTTTTGTAAAATATCTCTTGAAGTGAAGATCACTGATGAGTACTTTGAAATTGTTGTCAGATCACCAGCCAAATAGGAATTTTCCATCAAGTATTGATATTGCTGCCTGTTAACAGCAGTCTAATTAGTATCAGTAGTGCTAGGATTTATGTATGTCATCACTCTATCTTAAGAATTTTTCTGGAATTGTCAGGTGCAATATCCACCACTGCCAAGCATTTCACATATCTTTGACTCTAGAATGTTTTCTGACTCTTTCCAAAAACTTACTCAGAAGAAAATCTGCATATGTTTCAATTTATACCTCTGTTAAAATTAAGTAAAAAATGTGTGGTACCACTTTATATCGTGCTATGAAGCTACAGGTCTCATTCTTGCTAATAAAATATGAGAGAGGGAGCCAAAGTGCAAGGGAATGAGCAAACTGTGATTATAATAGTTACTTACTCGTGGAGTTACAGCTTTCAATTATTCTACCTTAAAACACATACCCCTCAAAATATGTTTGCTCCTTACTGCTGCTCTTCTGTAACTAAATAGCTGTTTAGAAAGGATATAATAGCTTTTCATATAGCTTTCAGGAGAAGTAAAACGTGTTTTGCATTCTTTTCCTAAAGACTCTAGAGAATCTCCTTGAGCAGTGACCAAGATGTTCGGCTAAGACATGTAGCTTTTGTCTTCACCAAGTTAATTTTTCTCATCCAATTGCAGTACAGCTATGGTCCAGATAGGAATGCTGACTTTCATGAGTGGTATGGACATACTTCTGCACACAGAACCTCTCCTGAGAAGCCCTAGGTGGTTAACTTGCCATTTAGAAAGACAAATAGTCTATTCTATTCAGTAGTATCTGGTATGGAATAATAGTAAATTTAACGTACTTGAGCCAAAGTAATTACCTTTCACTGTTTCACAGCATGAAATTACAGTCCACAATAATTTAGAAATATTGATTCTTTCAGGCATCTGATGTTAGGAATGTTTCTTCAGTACGTTATGCATACTGGAAGAAAATAAGTTTTTACATGCTTATGTTGAGTGACTTCTTTTTAAACACAGTGTCTACAGAGCTGTGTAGTTTGAGGCTTCCTAGCAGTTGCAGAGAAGTCACCTTTCAAATTTCTTGTATGTGCTCTTCATGTGTTACCATTTTTGTGTTTATTTTTTATGAACTTTTTATACACAAAATATGCTTGTCCTCAAGATAGGCTCTTTTCATGTTGTGTTTTTTTTTTTTTTTCTATGAGTTTTCTCTTGTTTTTCTGTCTTATTGAAAGAAATCAGTTTTGCATGGAGAGCACCATTAATAATGAAATGCAGTCTGTGTGCTTTTTAAAAGTCTATTTCTTCCTTATAAATAAATGGTAATTTGTTTTAAAGCGTCATTGCACACAGTGTTCAGCTGGCTCTCATGCATTCGATTATTTTAAATAAATGTACCATAAATGGAACAAGATCTTTCTAATTTGCAGATGATATGCAACATTTTTCAAAACTAAAAAAAAAAAAAAAAAAAGAAAAAAGAAAAACTGTAAAATTTGTTCTTAACTACATCTCATTAATGTGAAGTTGTTCAATGACCTGTAAAGATTAAAGAATTAGTGAATTGGTAAAATTATCAGAATGAAAAATCTGTATAATTTTGATTTCAATTTAAAAATCTGCTAAACAGTCTAGGAGCTTTAGAAAAGTATATTACTTTTTAATATCAGTTCTGCAAATGCCCTAGTATCACTGTTACAAATGGACTGAAATAAAGGCAACAAATAGTATGTTTAAATGTATAGTGTTACAACATTCTGTTTAAGCCGGTATTTTTTTTTCTTTTCATTAAAACAACTGAAGACACTTAATTAAGTGACCACTCTGCTAAGTGGAGCAAAAATTAATATACATAAATGAATTTATGTGTGGGCAATGTTGCATAATAAAAAGTATGCTTTGAATAAGGAGTAGAGGAGAAAGAAAATAGTTTAACAAGAATCTTCTTTAAGACTATTGCCTCCTGAAGTTTTAAAGTCAAGTATACATAGGATTTATTTTTTAGAAGAGTTTGAATTAAAATTTATGATAGAATTGTCTTGGAAATACTGCAGTCATACTTGTAGAAGTAATTTGTTCAAGTGAATCTTGGCTAGAGAAATAATCTTACTCTCCTGTAACTGTTTTGTGTTACTCAGCTTGTTGATACCAGACTGTTATGCAGAACTTAGTAAAGTTCTCTTTATGGCAAAATGAGTCAAAACTAGGGTGCATGAAGAATATTTATGTGAAAATTAAAGGTGTGGAATATAAAGTTTAAAGAATGTTCCTTTGACACAAGATGATTGTACTGATTGTATTATCTTAATTATACACTGCCTTCCTGGGCTAGAACTTTGACTTTTATTGCTTGGTGTTTGGAACAAGTTAGCAAAGAGGAGGAGTGAACTTCCTTTCTTGAGCAAAAAAAAAGAGGAGTCCCTTGGTCTGTAGGTCCTTGGATGTTTCATAGCAATCTGTACAGTTATCCTTCCTGGGGCATAAGCTATTTTTTATGGGGCATAAGCTATTTTTTATGATGCAGTCTTCATCACGGCCATTATTCCACTTGAAGGCAGTTTCTCCATACTTTCCCTGTTATGTGGACAAATGTCAGAACAATGAATGTAAAGCTTTTATGTGTTGCCAATTTTCTCACCCCTGCTAAGGAGTACCTAAAGTATGTGGCAGTGGGAAATCAGGCCTGCTCTGTGGATTTGGGTTTTCTGATCGTTTTTGTTTCATGTCTCTATTTGGCAGTGAAAAAGAAGCAACATCAGTGGTAAAGTGCTGAGTTCACAGAAGCTAACAGCAAAACTCCCTTGGCCTTACTGGGAGCCAGCATATTTTCTCTCGGTCATGAAAACTGTAATACTTACAAGACTATTGCCTTAAAAAATGCTCTATGCTTTTTGTGTTCAGATATCTGACTTTTCACTTGAACCATTGCTGCTGACTTCAACCCTGTTTATTATTCTTGCAGAGAAACAAAGTAGTAGGAAAACTGCAGCATCAGAATCATCCCTCCGTGCACCTCTTGTGTGCTGGCGATGTTGAATGGTACAGAAAGAAGTCTGCAGCTGATGATGTTCAGGTTCAACTGAACTCCTATCCTCACTGAAGAAAAAAAAAAACAAAAAAACCTCCTTTATCCCCTGTGGTATTTTATTGGCAAGTTTAGCTCAGTAACGAGAGGGCACTTTGGGGAGTACAAAAGCTAGAATCCCCAAGGCCACGTATAAAGAACAGAACAGTAACTGCTCTTTACTATTTTTTACTAATAAACACACGTAACAGTAAATGCCATTACTTAATTACTGCAAAGCAGTTTTAAACAACTGGCTTAACACTGTATTAACACGGCATAAAAACAACTGCACTAGGAGTATCACTCGTTATTATTGGATACGGCCCTATTGAAGCCAATGGCATGAAATTAATAGGTGCAGGGTTGGGTCCTTTAGGCCCCTGTTGGTGTAGGAATTCATTGCCTCATGCTCAAGTTTTCCATTGCCTTACAGCTCCAGCAGGCTTATTTTCATTAACTTTCACAAGTGTTTCTATTTCTACATATGTATGTGTGGGGTTTTTTTTTTTTTTTTTTTCATGATACCTATGGTGTAAGAGAGATTAATTATTTTAACTGGTGTGTTTGTCTGGTTCAGCCTCTAGTTAACCCTGGAAGTGGGTAACTACAGATCAGCCTCTATCTTCAACGCATAAAGCTATCATTGCCAGATGGTAGATTAGATGTCAGCGCTTAGAATTTCAGATACACTGCAGCAGAGTCCTGTAACTGCTGAAAACTGCTTTCTGAGTAGTTCCACATGCTTCTGTGTAGTTTTAGCTTCTCTTTACCTGTGAGTTTTATTCAACTGTTTTCTTCATCTACTAGCTCATTTTTGGAAGCACTTGGTGCATTCTGTGAATATACTCTCTACCAAGACACTTGTTTTTTGTGAGAGCAGTGGAGATGGAGAAGCCCCATTTGCATTCCATCAGTGACACATTTTATATCCCCAATGCTGTTAATCTCAGAGAAATGGGGAGTCCACACAGAAAAGTAAATACTTAGAAGGTATGCTTTTTCAACAGCGGATGCTTTTCTAAAGGATATATCTGATGCAGAGAGAATGAATAAGAAAGAAAGATTGGTAATAGCTAGCAGAAGGAGATGTTTTGAGGCACTAGAAATTCTGGACTTCAGAAGGGATCTATGTTATTTTACCACTGAGTGACATTTTTGTGATAAAAGATTAAATAATAACTTCTTTTTTTTCCTGACTGTCAAAAGCTCATGCAACGTGCACTGATAAAAACTGCTTTACAGTTTTTTGTCCTGTGATATTTTGAACATTCTTCTGCTTTCACTTTCTTTCAGAATGTTTTGATGCAATGCTGCATGAAAGCCTTTCCTAATTACAGGCAAAGCTTGTAAATATCATGCAGGGCAGTCTTCTACCTGAAATTGGTGATTTTGAAAATGTGTTTTAATAGAAAAGACAAAGAGATACATGTAAGTTAAGTCAGTCTGTGGTATGATGAGGCAGAGAAAAATGAAGTGCCACAAGGTTCAGTTTTAGGATTAATTTAATTCACTTTATATCATGGCGATCAGGAAAAAATATGCCAAAGGTTCAAGCAAAGGGTAGTCAAAGTAAAGAAAGTGGGCAGTATAATTAGGAATGATTTGAATAAATTAGCTACATAAGTTGAAGGCAATTTATAGTCTGAATATTGAGCTGTACAAATCTAGAGACAAATAAGTAGAAGGAATGCAGTACTGAGAAACTGTTTCTTGTTTTTGTGCTTCTAAGGCAAAAAATTCTGTAAAAGTGAAGCATTTGGGAAAATAATAAATATTTCCTGCAAACTGATACCTAGAAACAGGAAACTTGTTCCCTGTTGCTGTTTGTGCTTCTTGATTTACAGACAAAAATCATCCCTCTTTAAGTGTAAACATTTACTTTCTTTGCTTCTGATCTGTTTTGTAACAGCAGCTAGCACCTGCATAGTGACAAGCATTCTCCTGAAGCTTATGCAAAGAGGAAAGACAGCACAGGGATCACAAGAACTAAATAGTTCTTGATTTCTTCAGAATTTGAGAAAATAACATATCTACTTCTAATATGTTTAGAACAAAGATTCCAGCCTCTTATCCACACTTGCAAATTCTCCCATGCTCTTTACAAAGAGAAGAGAGCAACTAAAACCCTTTCATACAGTGTTTTGATCCATCTGGTTTGCTGAGCAGATATTTCTTTTTACATGGAATTCTGGGCAAAGTTATTACTCAGGAATATCAACTTTGGAAATCCAACATCCCTCTTTCTTCATGACCAAGATTGTCATTATCAAGCAGCCTCCTTTGAGCCCCTCTGACAGGGAGTATCCCTGCATGTAGAGATCTCACTCTTTTCTGACATAACTCCAGAATTTTTTACCCACTGACTAAAATGTGCTTTTTTTTTCTTTGCTTTTTTTTCCCCCAAAGATTCTCTTAAAAAATGGTTAGCAAAATGTGCTGATGAGAATGAGCAGAGTGATAAATACCATTCTTGGCAGTACCAGATAATGATGCACTCGTTTAGAGGAGATACCAGAGATACCATTCCCCTCTCGCATCAAATTCAGTTTCTAACAGTAATGGGGAAGAGTGAGAGCACTGACAGCTCTGTAGCCTAATAAGGGCATCACTGCAATTGCTTCATTAGTTGGTGTCCAGCTGTGGAGGTGAGTTCACAGTCAGCAGAGCTTCTCTCTAACTCTACTGTGCTGTAGCAGTGGAGGAGTAGCACCTGTCAGTCTGGTCAGAGGGCAACCTCAACTGCATCTGCATGATCTCTGCGAGGTTCATCATGTTTCTCATCAAATCTCTTTCATGTGGAAAGCAGGTTCTTAGGAAGGTGGGATGGAGAAAGGTCAGAAAACATCTCGATCTAGTTGTTCAGATGCATATGTCAGTTCAGACATAGGCTCTGCTTCTGCTTTGATCATGTCAAGGAATTTAGACTCGTCACCCTGGAAATGATTACTGGAGAAGTTCTTTGACAAAGGCAGTCTGATCTTTTTGTACAATATTATGTAGGTAGGTCTCAAGGGAAAACTCTTCTGAAAAATGTCTGTATTAGTATTTAAAAGAGCAATTGTTTTTTATCAGAATCACTTAGCTAGAGACTTGCCTTTGGGGATTAGGGCACCTGGTTTCAGGTTATCTACCAGTATCCAGTGTTTTTTCTTTGCATTACCAGGTGGACAGACAAGACATATGACATATGCAGGTAGTGCTCTCTGCTGGGTTTGCTCATGATGCTTTTGAATTTAAGTTTTTTTTCTTTTTCTGTCTATGCAAAGTATTACACAAAACTTTAAAAAAAAAAAAAAAAGAGAGAGAGGGATATTTTTTGCTCTTAAAACTTCATGGTAAGTTCCCAGAAAATTTTCTGGTCTGATGTCAATACAGGGAGAGGAAAGAAGAAATGGAGTTTCTGTTTTCACAGAATGGTCAAAATCTGTGAAAAGAATTACTTGGAAACTTTGTAGGAAACATGTAGACCCCATTACTCTGAAAGTAATGCCTCCTATTTATTTCCATAGAAACCACAACAGATACAAAGAGATAACATTATTGATAAAAGGTTAAAAAAAAAAACAACACTATTTGATAGAGAAAATTCTCAGCTACGAAACAGGATCTTTCAAAACAGTCAGCACCTTAAGCTATGCATTTTCACCATAGATGAACATGAGCCTGCATGCTACGTTCATTAAAAAATCTACATGGCTCTCAAGAACACGGTTTGACTTTCACAGAGCTTTTCCACTCACTGCCTCATTGTCCCCACATTCACTGTTTGGTCATCATAAATGCTCAAGAAACATTGATGACTGTCAATGGATGCCATTTTTTCTACGTGGATGATTCTCCACACACCTTTGCTTCATGTGCACTTCTATACTTCTGACATTGTGGGCCAACATGGTAAAATAGGTGGCATTACTTTCAGATCAGCCCTTGTAATTTGGAAGATTACTCTTTCCTTACATAATGTAAATCTTTCTAAGATGGCTTCATAGATGAAGATTGATGCACAGATGCAAGCTTTTCATCTGCTACACAGATTTGCCATTGTTTTATTTTGTTGAAAAGCAAACATCATATCTTCATAATGGAAATTTCAAAGGGGATCACAGTTGTGTAAGCTGACTGATACTGAAATTTCAGTATCTGTATTCCAAAACTGGTGAATAGAAACATTCTTAGTTGTGAGAAATATTTTTGAATTTGAGATTTAGAAGCTGATTTTTCTTCTTTTCCGTAACTTTCATTTACAACAAAACATCTGGGGGAATGGTTTATTCCAGTTCTGTAGAAGAATAGGAGATTGGTTTAGAGAATTCAGATCCAAAAGGATAAAACTTGCTTTTTCTTTTCATTCCACCCTGTGCTTTGCATCAGCTGTATCTGCAGCTTAATCTCTATCTGTTCCCCTTGTAGTCACTTCCTTTGCAAGGGTGGAAATATGAGTGAGACCACAACCAATAACAAACACAGATTTGCTAATATTTTCCCGCAACACCTCATCGTTTCTATTTCCTCATAACACCCCCACTGTGGGAAATAAGGTCACACAACACACTAGTTCTTATTTCACTGTACCTCCTGATGAGGGACATTTTACTATTCTCACATCTCTACCCCTTTTCTCCTCCTCTCCCTGCCCTCCTCCCTCCTACTCGTCCCCTGCTAATAGCTGGTCTAAATTTCTGAGATTAATCCAATGTGCAAGAAACAGCGATACAAACTCCAAAATTAAATATACACAAAAGCAGAGAGGCTACAGAATGGAAGATGCAAGTCCTACTTGGTTTGCTGTGTGACAGACAGACTTATAAACAGATACACAGCTTTGCCCATAGCCACTGTATTCCACAAAGCCTTTGAAATATTTCGGTTTCATGTCTGTGATAATTAAAGAGCAATGACCTTCTCATTAGTGCCAAGAGGGCTGATGATGATTGTTCCCCATTTTTCTTAATGGATGCAAGCTACACGCATGATCTTAGAATATCAAAGCAATTCTCCAAGATATTTATTAGAGTCAAAATTATGAAAACACATAGCAAACCTTTAGTTTGAATTACAAGTGTTAATATATGCAGAACCAAATGAATAGCTCATCTTTCTTCCTCTCTTGTATCTTAAATTTTTCATTACAAATTTCCAGGGCTTCAAAGTAGTATCTCACAGTCGGTCCCCTTTTTTCTCTCTTGCATGACAAAGAGCTGTCAAAAATTGTTCCTATGTTTGTTAGTATTTTTCTCTTTTTTCTCTCATCTAAATGTCAAACAACTTAGCTTAAATAAAGCACAGCATTCTTCATCTGGTGCTTCTCAAAAGAAAAACAACACCACAGAAGGCATCTAAAAAGGCCCTAATTAATGTTTCTCATTGATTTTGTTTTAGTGTGATGTATTTTATGAAAAAAATATGAATCCAGAAGGCGCTCTCATTAAAATCATTAGTGGCTCAATGTTAGCTGAAAACAGCTCATTCTTTGGTGCACTGTAGTGCTTAAAAGCACGTTCACACACACAGCTTCTTATTTAACATCACAAGCTTGTGTTAGATGAAAACTAGCATTAGTTTTGTCAGGTACTATTGAACTATGATGAGCACAATGTACAAAAGCTGTATCAAGGTGAATAATAAGAATATACTGTAGCTGTGGCTTGCGTATCTCTCTAGGCCCTCTTTCATGCTTAAAAACCTAAAAATATAACTTTCTGTCATTGATTTCTGTGTTATCAATTTGAGAAAAAGTAACAGCCAGAAGAAAAGGAAAGAATAACCTGGGGCCTATTATAGCAGTAAGATCTGGCTTTTTTTTTTTTTCAGGCAAATGTGCTAAGATTCAGAGATGCGTGGCTATTGCAGAATAATGCTTGCAGTTCTGTTTTGGATCAACCATGCTAACTGTGCCTTCTCCTGCAGCACTGTTTAGTTAAAAATAGAAGAAGAAATTCTCTGTGTAACTTCTGGGTTGAAGAGGAGAGAAATGAAATGGATAAGGAGAGGACTTTTTTTTTTTTACAAAATATTTTTTAAAAAGTTAACAGCATTTTTTTTATGCCAGAATCATTTTAATTTTAGTGGGCAAAATGTGCTTTCTAGAGCTAATGTGAGAAAGTCTATCTTAAAGCTTTGCATGATGGGAACAATTTCCAAACAACACTGCTGTGCTTTGAAATATGACTTTTGCAGACAGAATGCTGAATATATGCCAGCAGCGTGCCTAGGTGGCCAAGAAAGTCAATGGCATCCTGGCTTGTATCAGATATGAGCTGATGAGCAGAGTAGGGAAGTAATCCTCCCCCAGCATTTGGCACTGATGAGATCTCATCTCAAGTAATGTGTTCAGTTTTGGGCACTTCAATACAGAAAGGACACTGTATTGTTGGAGAGCGTCCAAGGAAGGGCAGCAAGGCTTGTGAAAGGCTTGGAGAATACGGCCTACAAGGAGTGACTGAAGGAACTCAGGCTGTTTAGTCTGGGAAGGGAAGGCTAAGGGGAGACATATTGCTCTCTTCAAATACCTGAAATGTGATTGCAGCAAGAATGGGGCTGGTCTCTTCTCACTAGTGACAGGATGAGGGGAAATGGCCTCAAGTTGCGTCTGGGGACATTTAAGGTGGATATCAGGAAAAGCTTCTTTACAGAAAGGGTTGTGAAGCACTGGAACAGGCTCCCCAGGGAGGTGGTTGAATCACCGTCCCTGGATGTGTCTTTGGATGTGGTGCTCAGGGACATGATTTAGAGGAGTGTTGTTAGAGTTAGGGTAGTATGGTTAGGTTGTGTTTAACTGTTTAACTTTGTAACACATAGTGAAATGACTGAATTTTCATTAATTTGTGCCTTGTTTTTAATATGTCATTCATTATAAGGCATTGCTGAAAACCAAGTTGCTGATGGATGTGTGCTAATATATGGTGCACTCTGCCACAAAAGTCACATTTTTAGTAGAAGAAGTAATGTTTATTCTGGTCTGATCACCATTAATGGGGCTGTCAACAAAATTTTCCTTGAAAAATAATTACACTGCAAGTAAGGCCATTTAGATCCAGATATGAGTAGTAAACCTGTATTAATTTAGGATTGAGACTATGTTAATGGTTTAATATTTTTTCTTTATAGAGAACACAATAGTGAGGTCATCTGTAATAAAGATGATAATATGGAACCTCAGTAGCTTTACTTCCTATGACTATAGGACATTTATGGCTGAAATATGGTTGAGAGAGCCTTAAAACGTTGTTTTATGGTAACCTCTATGCAGTGCTATAAAACACTTTCTGTTAATGATAAATAAACTATGGAAGATCTATGCCTTAGTAAAGGGCTGTATTCTTTCCGTTATGAACAACCTGACTTTAGCAACGTTCAGCTTATCGTGGTTACATGGGCTCAATTTAACCCTTTTGCAAGTGGATATAGTACCACTAGTGTTAGTGGATGTATAAACAGACACACTGTTTGGCCTGAGAAATACAGCATATATTGAAGTTACCAAGATAATTCTTTCACTCTTTAATGCCTCATTAAAAATTGTATGAAATTATCCAGTATGCCTGCAAATAATTACTTTAGACACTTCTTAGTAATGCTCTGTGAAGCTGTCACTGGTGTAGCTCTGAGTTCCTTAAGAGATCATGAATAAGACGCACAATTGGCTTTCATTATTTGCTGAAATATTGATTGAATTTATTCATTCTAATGAAGTTGTAGAATATAATAGATGCGGTATTGTATTGAAAAAGAAAAGAACAGGCTTTGTGTTAAAGCAACTGTGTGCCCCACTGACGTATGGGGATTTCAGGCTAAGAGTAAGCTCAGAAATATTGTTAGATTGAGGTATGCTTCAGATCCTTCATATAATTCACAACTGTGAAGCTGAAGTAATTCAATTAAATCCAGAGTGAATTTAGAAATATCTCAATACCTGTGTACTTATCCTGAGTGGTTGATGAGAATGTATAAAATAATATCTTCAAAAAGTGCCTTGAGATCTCTCAGGTCTCGGCAGAATCTTGGACAGTGACGTCAAGAGCCTCTCCTATGTTATGATGTTTCTCTTTATACGTGTTCAGCCAGTTTCCCTTTGCCTGTGCACACTTTTTGGTGAAAGGCACACAGTGCCTTCATGTCAGTTTACTGCTGGATGTCTTCTCCCCATTTATTGCATGGTTTATTTTAAGGACAGTTGACAGTGATGTCCCTGCAATTTCTACATCCATTCAGTGGAAGCGGTGATCTCTACTTATCCACTTCAGAATGGGAAATATTCTTTTGATCTTAAGGTCACACGTTGAAGAGTACTACTCTTATTTTACTGCGTGATTGATCTCAGTATATTACTGCTACTTATTTGTTTTACAGACAAACCTGTGGCCAAGTCCTTGTGTGCTTAGACTATCTTCAAAGTAAAAACCTGTCCTGCTCTGTAAAAGTTTGTGGTCTATGAGTAACCAAGACAGTGTATTAGAAAGTGGGAAGAGAGAGAGAAAAGGGTGAGGGAGAAATGCTGAAGATCACAGAGATCATCTAAACAGTGTCAGGTCTCCCTCCATTAGCCCTCTTGTAACATTTACTAAGTTATAGCGCTGCTAAGTTTTCTCTAGGATATGAGGAAGTATTCCTTTTATGACATTTACTAATACTTGCTGCAGAAGTAGAATGCTGCTTGATTGCACAAGCTGCTTCTTGCTATGGAGAAAGCTACAGAGACATGGATTTTGACTGAAAATTGTCTCATACTTGGAGCTAGTCAAGAATTCACTGCCTCTGGGAAGGTGAAAAACGTTAATGTTAAGAGGTTTCTGGTTCACGTGGTTGTAACTTGGTGTATTTCTTTCTTTCTGCACATATATCTGCAGTTATATGTGGTAACTGTCAAAGAGCTGCGTACTCTGACAGCAGGAAGAATGTCTTTTATCTTTTTCGACTTAAAGGGCTTTACTCTGCCATGCAATCATTATCCATTCTTCAATAACTGATAGATAATGCATTCACAGCTGTAATTTGCTGCAGCTGCATGAGAAAGCTGCCTAGTGGACAGGGAGGAACTAGAACAATGAAGTTTGGCTCCAGATCTAAATTTAACCAATGCTCTCAGGTTGCTTGGATGTGATGTTTGTATGTAGGAACCCCTCTGCTGATACTGTCTCTTGTACTGATTGCATTAATAATTATTTTCTTATTTTGAAGGTATTGGACTTTAGGAAAATGTTTTCCTACCTGTAAGAAAAAAAAACCAACCAACACATAACTGAAACAGCAGAGGACAATGTATGTATCTAAAAGATACATACATAGAGGAGAGCACAAAGCCATAGCACTGTTTCTGGGTTATCTCAGAGCATAACTAAAAAAAAATACAAATTGTCATATTAAGAAGCTGATGAGTGCCTTAATAAGTGCTTTGAATTCCTCCTAGAATAGTTTTTAGAGTTTTGTTCATAATTCTAAATATTATATTTTATCAAGCTTTGGGAGATTTCTGCACTTGTTATTTTGTCCCTCCTCCCTTTAATCAAATCTTTAGCATTTGTCATTTTTTTCTCACACATTTCTTTTTTTTCCTGTTGTATTAGCAACCTTGAACATTCCCCGTGTTGTGCAATTTTTTAGTGTATGTATAAACAATGAACAGTGAGTAAAGGAGCATACTTCAAAATCGTGGGTTTAATTAGCTAGGAACAGGATTTAGCAAGTCACTGCTTTTGTTTAAACAGTCTTGACATGCCTCAAGACAGCAACGTCAAATTAAACACTTGAGGCTAAATTAACAAAAATAGACTGTTTCAGGTTTTCTCTTTAGAGTCATACTGTTGCTTTAGATGATTTGGAACTGTTAGAAACTTTTGGAAATAATTGCTGCTTGCAAGTTTTGAGATTTAGCTGTGAGTTATGTCCACAATATTCTATCCACACCAGTGCCTTGATTTGTTTTATATGCCGGTGTAAGAGACTTGACGTGTTAATGTTATTTGGTGTTCAAATCTTTTACAGCAGTCCTGATTCGTTTTTATGTAGCAGTTTATTCTACCTTTAACAACTGTACTGTAATCTTCTTGCACTTTGTTGAAATATCTGAAATAGGAAGCTTTTACCCTTTACAATTCAGAATGGGGTGGGTATTTTGTTTGTGTGTTGTTTGTTCATTGTTTTTTGTTTCTTTTTCTTTTTAAAGCTATGGGCCAAGAAGTAAGTTTTTAGCAGCATGTGTAGCTGTATAAACATACAGCTCCTATTAATACTAATTGGAGTTGCATATTCCACTTTTCTTCTCAAAGGGTAGCATATTTATGCTTAGCTATTTAAAATAGAGAAGGAACATTTGAAGCTAAAGATGAGAGTCAGAATTTCTGGTGCAGAGAAAAGTCTAAGTGTTGGAGAAGTTTTAAAGTAGGTTTATGTCCATCATAACCTTGCAGACTTTTCTGTGCGCATACTGCTTCACTTGTATGTCCTTGAAAATCACTGCTTGAAAATATTGCTAACTTGGATCACCTGCCCATGAAGAGACGAGATGTTCAGTGATGGGCTTGCTGTTGAGTTTCTGGTTTTATGGTCGTGTGGTTGCCCTAAGAAAGTGTTGGGAAAAAAGATCTTTGAAAGCTGGTGGTAATTTCTGTAAGTTGAAGTAAGTGCCTTACTGTTTTGGTTCAGTAAAAAATTCCGTGTGACTTTGCATCTTCTACTTTCAGGACCATCACACATTTCTGCCAAAAAGTTGTCTGTGCTGCCCCACTCCCTTTCAGCCTTCCTTTTTGGGCAGTTTACCAAGACTGTGGCATAGGCAAAAAATTAATAAAGTGAAGTCTCTTGGCTGCTGTTAAAAGTCAACCTCTGTGGGTTGCACAGAATGGTCTCTGTTTACAAAAATTGAATACAAGCAGATGAAATATTCTTTTCGAAATGTGAAAAAATGTGTGATAAAAAAGTTCATCTTTCAGCTTTATTTCCTTTTAAAGTCTGAGTGTATGCAAACATTGAAATTGTAAGATAGTGCTGTTGTCTATGGAGAAAAAAAAAGATGCAAATGTTGAATTTTTCATATGATATTCAGGTCAGTTTGCTTCACTTTACCCGTTATTGCAAGCCCAGATCATGTACAGTTTGAATGCATATGCCTACGCTGTGCTTAGAGCTTGTGCAGAACTTTGCCTGTTATTTGTTCCAATGCTGTTTTTTAGCCCTAGAAAAGTTTTTATTTAGTTCTAGAATTCTTCTGCTTCCTATATTCTTTTGTGCAGATAATACACAAAGAAACTGCACCCTGAAGAGATTATGTTCTGTAGTTTTAACTTTTCATAAATCAAGACATTTGAAAAGTTAATAGCATTTGTTTCCCTAGCAAGCATCACACACAAAACAAGGTTTTTTCAAGAGTTTATGGTGATAACACTTTTTAATTCACAATATGAGTTGAAAACTGAATGACCTTTCAGTATGTGTTGCGATACTGAAAAATGCATATACAAGTAGAAGAGATAAAACTGTGAAACTTAACTGTCGAAATGTATCCACTGCTTAGTAGCTTGAGCTAGTAATTATCACAAATTGAGATACATGCCATTTCTTCCTTTCTTTTTCCTAGTAAATAACGTCTCCTTAGTGCCATAATGAAATCAAACTCAAATAATAAGAGTAATAATAATAATTAATTTGCTGTTCTTTCAGCGTAGCATTACTGTCTTGTAGAGAAAGGTAGTGCTACTGCTCTCAGTCTCCAGTATTAAAGGCTACAATTCACTGGTGGAGAAGAAATATAAAATTTATATTGCAAAGTAAACTTCTATTTACATGTGTAGCTTAGCACTATGACAGGGTAGTTGTAAAGGCAGCTCTCCTCCTCTAAGACTCTTATGCTTTGGGCACTGGAATGGCTGCGCAGGGAGGTGGTAGAGTCACTGTCCCTGGCAGTGTTCAAGAGGCACCTGGATGAGGAGCTATGAGATATGTTTAGTAGCTTGTGGTAGCAAGGGTAATGGGAGGACAGTTGGATTACGTGATCTCGTAGGTCCTTTCCAACCTTGTGATTCTATGATTCAGTGTGGAGGAACCTGCACCATCTCAGGAGAAAGTCCAGCAGAGCTGATCATCTACTGGTTTTGATGGATTCCTGTATTTTCAGCTTCTGAGACAAAGGACGGAAGGATTCCTCCCAGATGTTTTTCTGTTTAATTTTTAACAAGACTGATCAATGGCACCTCCTGGTGACACCTGCCCACGACCTATAGTGGTCAGCATATCTCAGGAATCAGAAAGCTCTCTCCATAGCTAAAGTCTTTTACCTGGAAGAGCATTCTAGTACTATGTGGCTCAAACAGGAGGAGGAATCTCTAATCTAAAGGTACTACAATTTTTGACCCTATGTGATGTTTTCTTGGAAAATTTTGAAATTTTATGGCACATAAGAATCACTATAATGGAAATGAAAAAATCTTTCTAACGGTCAGTCTAATTTACTCTTTATTTGCTTGTCTGTGAGATGCCTTTCAGACTTGCATGGTTACTTTTGGACAGGTGACAGAGCAAGTCACCTGCTAGATACCTGAGCATGTCATTTTTCACTTCTTAGACTGGAAAGAATTCCAAAATATTGTTTTGTACTCTGAATTCTCCACCCTAGTAACCATCATATACACAAGTATGTACACACATGCATATATAAGTGAAGCATCCCCAAATACTATTCTTCCTTAAATTTCATTTCAAATTGGTTTTGTCTGGTGTTCAGTTCTGTAATTGATTTTATTTGTCCTGAAAAGCTTATTCCAGTCTCTTTGCAGATTTTCTTTCCACTACTCTTTCTCATGTTAGCAGCAAGCTAAATACTTTGAAAATGTAAACATCCAGAAGCAAAGAAACAATTTGCTCGTGGACACAGTGTGATCTGCAAAGGCAAGAAGAATTTGTGAGAGCACTGTGCACCTACAGTGACAGTGTGATTGAGTCTAGGGAGCGAAAGGGGTGAGGAGGAAATGAACTATCAACTGAAGCCTGTGATTGCCTAAAACAAATAAAAGACTCCCACATGTAAAATAAGAGGAGAAGATTCTCTAGTTGGTATTGTGTCTTTCTGTCAAGTGAACAGTGAATTTCTTTGGCTTGGATTTTGGTCCCCAACAAGTGTTTACTCTGCAAACAGCAATCCTGTTGGTCTTCTAAAAATAGTTAATTGAGATTGAAAATATGCACAGATTGCACAAGCCCTGAAGAACATATGTCTTCAAGATGCTGAAGAAATGAAATGCTATGTATTATGAATAATTTTTCTTTTTCATAATTGGCTCTCAGCTAAAATCGTAACTAATGCTTGGTGAGGTTCTGGGAGCTGACACATGGTTTCACTGTGACTTCTCCCTTTTCTTTGCCCATCTTTCACCTCCATAAGCCGCCACCAGTTCTCCTTTAGATTAAGGTGAACACTTACTTATTTGCCCTCCTTGTGATATTTCCTCTTTTTCATTTTGTTTTTTGAAATGTATACTTTATTTTCTGATAGATTTTGGAGGTTTCAGATCTCTGTCCTACATCAGTGTACCCACAGGAAAACAAACAGCAACAAAAATACAGGCTTTGCCTTGAAGACAGTCACTGCAGACTCATTTATCATCCACTGAATTGTTATGGAGAATGGAGAATTAGATATGACAGCTTATGTTGCCTGTTGAGGACCAGACATGGGCAATGGATTTATTTTTCTTTGCCATAGCTAAAGATCTGTACGATTATTGTGCATTTTATGGATTGTGTAAGTGCTGATGCTGAAGTACATTTCACCAGGACTATCTCAAGTCTGGTGATCTCTTTAGTGCACGTTAAATTACAGTTTTTCTTTTCTTCTTGCTATATTCTTACTTGAGGAAAATAAATACTCCAAACACTCCAAATTGGCATTTGGTTTTAGACTTTATTTGAGCTTTTTCAGTATAATTTCTTTTCTTCCTACACATGTGCTGTGATGATTAAACTCATAAAAATCATTGTGTTACAAGCTAGGCTGAAGGTACTGCTACTGAAAAGCTGACTGGTCTGATATATACCCTATAAAGGAAGGCACTGTAATCAGTAATCAACTGAGGTCAGGAGCAGTATGTTTGCAGTGGTGTGTTATCTATTTGTGACACTTGCAAACACACAGGTGTAAAAGGGAGGTTCTTTGGATCTCCTGAACAGAAAATAGAAATTTGGAGCTTGTGATTATAAGCAACTGAATTGAGGAAAACAAAGAAATGCAAAGTGTAGAAGTAGCTATGAAGATTAGCTTGCAATGGATTATTAAAAAATAATTTTTGTGAATCTGATGTATTAAATTATTTTGTCCCTAGTGTAATAAGTGTGGTGAGACTACACTTTCCTCCACGGATCCTATGTGTTGCTGGTTTTTCTTCATGTACTCTGCCACTAAACACTTCTATAGAGAGCTGTTGAAGTCAGGTCAGGCACTTATTATCCCTCGTGCTTAATTCTAAAATGCTTTTTTCCCTTTCTTATGCTTATGCTGCACATCACTGTGATCACAACTGCCTTTTGTTATCAGAGTTAACCTGCCCTCTGCTGAAAGGATTTGTATGTTATATAATAGAGGCTGTCTGTGCGCAGTTTACAAGACCCAACAGGTAAGGCAGATGCTCCCCAGGCTAGGAGCGTCTTGTCTTGAAGGATTTGTTGGATGGTAGCAGTTTTCCTACTTTGATAAATCAGTAAAGAGTCAGTTTTGAGGGAGAAGGGTAGGTGGTGTGTCAGCTCAGGCTTTACAGTGTGAGTGCTGCCAGTGTGGCACTATAAATGCCTACATGATGATTGAATAATTTGCTTCCTTTCAGAATCCAACCAACACATTTCCAACTGTTTGGAAGTTGCACTGTAGAAGTCTCTCAGTGGTTTTGACTATTTCTCTCAAATTGTGACAAAATCAGAAGCTGAGGCACTATTCTCTATTTAGTGTTCCTTTCATGTCAGTAGTAACTATTTTAGAAAGTTCAATATGCTCTGCCTTTTATTTTTCATGAGGCAGCCTGTCTGCTTCTGATTGAGGCTTGCAAAACTTGTTGACAAGATTGCTGTAACATAATAGAACCAAAAGGATGAAAAATCAGAATGAAGATATTTAATGACAAAACAATCTCTGCTGTAACTATTCCCAACATAGCCTACAGAACCTGCCTGCCAGCAAAGCTAGCCTGTACCTAGTTAGCCTGTGCCTTTGTTATGTCTCTTCTACCAAGGCTAAGGAATGGAAATGGGTAGTGATAAATTACATTTGGGGCTGAAGGAACAAAAGAATGAGCCTATAATCTTATTTTAACAATAATGTCCCCCCTGCTAATGAGCAGAATCTAATCCTCTCAGAAATGTTTTGGATTGGCCCAGTGAGACCTCTACATTGTTTCCCATGGGCTATAGAACACTACTCAATAACCTTTCACTGCTGCTCCTCCCTGAACTTTACAAGGTTATAATTCATTCAAGATTAGTTCTGAGCCAGTTCCTATGCTGCAGGACAAAAACACAGTACAGACAGGTATTTTATAATCAGGAATAAAGAATGTAGGGTCTGGTCCCCCAGAAATACTTGAATCTCCAAAAGTGGGGAAAAAAAATGCAATAATTTACTTGGGGAAACTTGTTGGATGCACAAACTGGTCCTCACTTTTATACTGCTGTACAAGATAACGATAATAACAGAGTTATAGTTGGAAAAACTGGAAAACATCAAACCATAATTAGAATGGCAGGAGAGAATTTATACACATTATTTGCCAAAACATAGTAGATAAGTAGTTATTGATTAAGGGGATGCATGCTTAACAGCAATTTATAAATCCAGGACTCAAAAAGATAATGTTTGTTTTACTACTTTTAATTATTTAACATGCAGTGACGTTTCTGTTTTGCCAACAGCAGCACAATAGGTCCCTAATGAACTGCTGTGAATTACTAATAATTAAACCATGAGGCATAAATAAGGGGTGCGGCTTCTTATTAGATTAGCATTCTTAAATCACCTTTGATTTCTAAAGAAAATTCTTTCTGGGATTTTCCCCTACCCCAACCCAAATAGGCATCAGAAGTCTTGAAGGAGCTCAGGCTGACACTTGAAAAATCTCAGAAATACTGATTAAAAGAATGAAGTTATTCAGAAGACTATGATGAAAGTTCAGAATCTGTGCTTCAAACTCTAGTTCATGGGAGTCCAACATTTTGGCTTGCAAAGGCTGCACTGAGTGAAAATGAATTGTCTTGGGCCTCATATAGGTTGTTCTGTAGGTAATGCCTCCTATTTATTTCCATGAAAACCACAACAGCAAAAACGAGCACAGTAACTGGAATTGATAGAGCAAATTCTCAGCTAAAAAATGATGTTTTCTCAACATGGTCACTACCATTAGCTATGCTTTTTCACTGGTGATGAACAGCAGACTGCATGTCATGCTCTTCAAAGTCTTCACAAGTAGAGATTGCACACTGTTGCTGTCACCCCTACTGAAAAACACCACCCACCACCTCACTGTTCTCACATCCACTATCTTGTCTCCATAAATGTTCAACAAGCATTGATTAATGTTAATAGGTCTTTTTGTTCCACTTGGAGTTCAATTTCACACCTTTGCTTCATCCACACTTCCATGTCAGATGCCATTTTGTTAGACTGTTCCTCTGCTGCTATCTGTCACACAGCAACAAATTCTAATGGAATATTTCTGGGAAGATTCAGCCCCTACTGCCATACCACCAACATACACATCTGAAACTGTAGGTCCATGTAATAAAGTAGGAAGCATTACCTTTGGAGTGGCCTTTGTAAAATATATACTAGAGTTAATGTGTATAATTAACACAACTTATTTTAATTTTAAATATATATATATATATAAAAAAAAAAAGGAGAGAACATCAAAAGCATAAAACTAGTGGGCATTTGACCTTGTTTTTGTGAAAATAGCATGTCAATCCCTGGCTCAGTGGCAGTGGCTGTAATTCTTAGTGAGCTCTCAAGGTGCTCATCAGAGATTTCTTCTTTTTACTTCCAAACGTAATGACATGAATAAGACGTGACTGTGAAGCAAGGGATATTTTTCTTTTATAAACGTCTGGCAAAGAGATATTAGGTTTTTCATTTGAATATCTGATCACAACTCTATATGTTCTGTGTGGAAAAAAAAAAAATATTGATTTGAATGAAAGCTGTGTGCAAATATACAAAAAAAAGAAAAAACAATGAATTTTTTTTTTTTGCAACTTTGAAAGCTGTTTTCAAATTCCTCTATCAAAACAGAAAGCACAACTGCATATTTCTCACTGCTCAAAGGACTGCGTTTAGCCAATGTATCAAAGTGAATAGGATTATTTGCCATCACTTGAGTTAGCACTTCACTGACCCCTCCCTGTGCCCTGGTTTCAGTTGACATGGTGTTAATAGCACACTGAAGATTTTATTGCTGAATGATGGGTGTACGTGCAGTACCAGGTCACCCCATGAGGGAGAACTGACACAATGATGGTCCTGGTTGTGGGCCAGGCTTCACGTGGGCTGCAGATTGGACAAGTCCATAAAAAAGTTGATTCTTTGCGAGGAGTTGTGAAGCTTTTTCCTTGCTCTGGTTAACTTCATGATTATTTGAGCATTTTATAAATAAAAAAGGCAATATAAATTTGGTTTACCTGATTTCTTGATGGGTGATATCAGTACTGGACTTTCTGAAGGATGCTCTTCACCAGCGAGCAAAATATATCAGTCTGTGTAAGCAACAGGTTGGAAGTGGATAAAAAAAATTAGATGAATTTCTTCATGTAAAATCTTTTTCTTTTATAAGATAAATATTTTGCTCTATTTGCATGGAAGCTTCAAAAAGTATTGGAAGCAATAAGAGTTTTGAAAGGGAAAAGAATGTATGGAAAGAAATTGAAAAAATCAGAACTTTTTATTTCAGAAGAGAATGAAAAAGAAATATGATAAAGGGATCAGAACTAGTGACTGGAATGGAGAAGGTAGACTGGGGAGAGAATTCACCCGTTCAGTTAACACCAAAGCAAGAAAACATACAACTGGATGAAAAGGAGCCAAACTCATAATCAATAAAAATAAGCACTTTCACATGAACTACTTGATAAAAGGTACCACCATTTTTACAGAAATTAGCAAGATTTTTTTTTAAAAAAGATCTGTTTGTTTTAAAATATATTTTAAACCTGCAGGTTCTATGACCTGCAAAATTTCTGTTTTTAATAAATGTTCATGTAGCTATTGGCAAAAAAAAAATATTTGAGTCAGATTATTCAATGACCAAGCTTCACTGGAAAGCATGTGGGACTGGCCTCCATCAGACACTAGTTAGAGGACACTGCATTCCTTGCATCTAAAGTATCTGATGCCTCTCACCCCCTTATTCAAGTCAGAAAATTAAGATTAGATTTGAACTGACAAGTTACAATCCACTCAACCGAAAAAGCTGTAATGTGGCCAGTGAGGGCAGGTATCTGATGAATGGACCACCCTTGTCCCTTTTTGTAAGCTGGTAATGGAGAAACTTCAGCACAAAAACTGTGGCAGTGAAGTTACCAAATGTGTTTTTTAGATAAGTTGCTGGATTGCTGAGAAACTTTCGTAGCTGTGCAGCATAAGTTCTCGTGTATTTCAAACTAATTGACTAACTGGTGCTGAGAAGCTAAATGCAGCAACAATTTTGAGTTGAAGTGAAGAAACTATACAGATTTGTGAGGATAAATCTTGTTTAAACTCAGAAGAGGACTTCTTGTATTCAGTCACTGAATTTTGCCCTACCTGTAAGAAATTAATATTATCTGTTTTTTTGGGTATTTTTGTTAGTCTTATCATAATCATATTTTATTCATGGACCTTACTTTCATGTTTGTTTATTTGCTTTTTTTTTTTAATAGTGACATACATTGATGATGTGCCCATCAGGGCATAGGGTATTTTGGGAGCCTATCTCCACTCCATGTGTTTAGTTACATTAATTCATGTCATCCTTAGGTCACTGTGCTTCTAACACCGTAGTACTGCTAAATGGATAATATGACTAAAGTAATCCTGGGATGGTTCCAAAAATATCCTATTAAGCAGATGTACATTCTCTGGTAAATTGCATATTTGACTGATGCTTCTCTCATCCTTAATCTTAAAGTAAATGCATATCTGATCTATTGCAGACCAAAGCCCTTCACTGATTAGCACTAGATATAGCTTTGGGTCAGTATATTTGAGTGTATGCAGCCTTTAAGGAAAAAAGAATATTAAATGTTCCATTAATGCTTAAAAATCTGAAGTGGTTATTTCTAAAAACGGAATTATTTTCTGCAAGTTGGTTCATTCATTTGTAGAGCTATTAGCTTGCTATTAAACATGGAAGCTTTCTCTGTTCCATATTCCCATAACCTGGGAAACATTTCACCACTTAGAGACTCTCAGAGCTGTATATTGATGCGTTGTACTACATTCTCGATGGTATTTGCCAGCAGCCACTTCACATTTTGGAGAAGCTTTAGAAAGCTGTGCCTCTGGCCTAGGAGAGCAGTAATTCATACAAACGTCTTATAATTTTTTACTAGAAAACTATTTGTTGTACTTCATACGTTTACATGGGGAAATTTTCTCTTTTTCTCATCCCATACTTTATTTTGAGTGCTCTAACATGACTACCTGAAAAGAAAGTTATATCCTCTGCTAATCATCCTTCTACACAAGCACATTTGCCATGTATACAAGCCAACAATATTGTTCTTAGTTCACAAGTAGTGAATAATTTTAAGTGATATATGTTCTGAACTCTCTATATGTTATTGATTTCCCATAGAACTTTACTGTATAAGCTAGTAAGCTCAGTATGTTCTGAAGGCTGTACCCATGATGGAGGAGACAAGGTACTTCTTGTTCATGCAGAGCATTGATGTGTTTGCTTATATTCCTATCTTTATACCATAGGTAGGCTAATTATTTTCTCTTAAAATGTTTTTGTTAGATCTCTTTTAGATTTCCTGAATTGGCTGCTTTAAATAGCCTGAAATAATCCATAGGTTTTAAGCCCTTCTTTGGATCCAGGATTTATCTTAATTCTGATGCTTAGAAGGTTTAGCTTCAGTGGAGGTGCTATGCCAGTGTTACTGTGCTTGAACAAATGGGCTGAGAAGCTGTTTGTGAAAGAGAAAGCAACCAAAGGCAGTGTTAGCTGCATTTTATGCTATTAAAATTCATATTATATTACAAGAAATGTGAGAATCAAACAGATTTTTGCAGCAATAATAATAACAATGCTTTTTTGAAATTCTCATTGCAAAGAAGTTTCCAAGGGATTACCTGAGGCTTAATTTTCTTTCCAATAATGGAGATGTTTCTGATGTTTCTGAATTGCAGTTTGCCAAGTGTAGGAGATTGGAAATCCTGTCCTAAAAAGATACTGTTAGATGCTCTTTTAGGTTTGATCCAAGTCACAGAGTACCAGATAAACTGTCCTTAAACAGTGATTTGCAGCAAAAGTCTCATAAAAACTGACAGTATTTTGCAATAGGGAAGTTGAGACTAAGCCATTTCCAGTTTTCTATGCAGTTTTCTCAAGCATTCACATGATTCCCAAAAGTTTGCTTTCACTCATGAATGCTTTGGATACCACTGAGAGATTTGGTAGCTCCACTATTTCTGTGTGTATGTTGTCAGGCAAGGTAAGAGCATGTATGTCATGGCCATGCTACCATAAATCTGACCATCATACACACAGACGTGAATTTGCTCCATATACAATATATTGTATAAAAAATACTTATTTGCTGTATTTTGACTTTGTCAAGAAAAGACAGAATGTGCAGTATAACTTATTACCACTTTGTGTTTATGTCAGATGCAAAATCAAGACTGTTTCCCCAACTGCTACATGCATGTGACTGCTGGCAGTTCCCTATCAGCACTTTCAAGATGGGACAGCTAAGAGACTGAACAAATCTTAAGCTTTATAAACATAGTTTGAATTATTGAGGAGGTACTTTCTTAACATTTGTGCAACTATTTAATTTTCCCTCTTTGCATCTGTACTTTTTTTCTGGAACACTGTGGAATCTGAAGCAAAGCAGTGCAGGAAGATCTTTAGCCCACTTTTGCAAATTCATGAAACTCAGTGTGAGTTATTCAAACTAAATTTCAACGTAGAATCTTCTGAAATATTCTTGTCTGTCAAAAATACGTTATTCCATTTAAGCTATGAAAAGACTAAGTAGATTCCATAATTTAGTAAATATTTTGGCTTCTGACAGCTCTTCTTTTTCTTCCACTCTTTACATTTTGAGGCTTTTTTTTCCGCTTCATGCTGTCTTCTGTCAAGTCTTACAGGTGCTAAAAGAAGTAATTTGGGAAGGGAGTAAGGAGGAGAGTTTCTTTCAGTAATTTCTTCCTTTTTTTACATCATACAGATAATACTTACGTCTTTAGGAAATTAATCTGAATATTTGGTATATCTGGTTGGATTGAGCCTCTTGAGTTTAAGACCCTACTGTGTATGAGTGCAAAGGTCGAAAAAATCATGTGTAATCTGTATCTATGAGATGCATCAAAAGTTCAGAAAAAGTTCATTTTATTTTTACTTTGAAGACTTGTGATTAGCCAGAAACTATGCTTTCAGAACCTGCAAACAGTCCATTTATTTGCCAGCATCAGAATGAGACTCAGAGTTCCAGTGAAAACATCTTTTTGTCTGCTAATGTAATGAGTGCTTATTTTCTGCATCTTCATGTTACTTGGAAAAGCATCAGGGTTTCATTGTAAATCCATTATGTCTCCCTTGGTCAGAAATTATAAATGACAACTAGTCCCAAGGTAAAGAAAAGAAAGTATTATTTTGTAGAGTAAAAAGGGGTTAAATCACTTTTTATCATGACTGTCCTCTTGGTTATGACATATTCAATGTATTATTTAGTTTAAGTGCATGATTAAGATAGAACTGGGGTACTTCTGGGGAGCATTTTCACAGACGTTATACTTACAGTACCTCATTCTGTGGTACACAAGAAAGAAAAATGACATGTCCCTTTGTGAACCTATCCTTTTAAAATTAGGTTATAGATTATATAGTGGTGTGAGATCCTCTATGAATTTCTGGGTCAGAGGTACTTTGTTTTCTTTCTTTTATACAGCAAAACCCCTGTATCTTTATTAAAAATTTATTTGCTGTCAATAATTAAATGCTTATTATTTGATCTTTAATGGGGTCATGATTCCCATATTCCCATATTAATGAAATAATGCAAAAGTAAAAAATGCCTTTCAGTTGGAAAAAATTACTTATTATTCTTTCTTTGTTCTGAGTAAAATAGTTTATCTTAAATTAAAAATTAAAAAATATTTTTCTTTAATCTTAGAATTAAATTAGTGCTAATTAGTTCTATTTTCTCTACAATATTCAAATGCTGAAGTCTTAGTCATTCCTTCAGAGTATTAATAGTGCCCTTTGGCTGTAATCAAGATTATCTTCAATTAAAAGCAATCCAGTTAACTCAGTTACATTAACAGTTATTGTTCTCAAATCATGGGGTTAAGAACACAAGTCCTGTGTGTTTTCAGCATGGGTACATTTCTAGGGTGTGTGATGCACGGACATGTTAATTACACATTGAAAATAAAATACACCAACCTTCCATGTGCTTCACTGATGAAATCCATCAGTGTATGTACAATTACCATCAAACAAAGCATTTTTAAACAGTAATGTACACAGAACTGAAAGTTGTTGCAATAAGCTAAATCACTGGTTTGGATTTGGTCAGTGTTTGAGCAGCCTTCCCCCCCCTTCCCATCAGACCCCTCCCTCTGCACTTTTTACTGCAACTCTGTAAATTATGGGGCATTTTCAATGAGTGAGTTCTGCTTGATATTCACAGCTGTTATTTCCTTTGTGAAGAATTAAAGAGCACTTGCCAGTCTGCAATAATTCATCTTATTTTATTAAAGCTTTTTTTAGTTCAGAAATTTTGTTACATAGAGTAATAGAGGATTTCAGCTGAAAACAGAAGCATTTCATTCAAAATTCTTAGTGTATCTAATATGACTAAATGCTAGTCCCACAGAAACAGAAAAAAAGGTTTTCATGCATGCTCACAGATCAGCTCTTTTTGGATTGAAAAGCTAAGCATAGAACATGGGAAAATTCCTTTCATATGGCTGTGTTTACAAACAAAAAGTATAAACATCTTGAGCAAACAGAAGTGGTGAGGAGAACTTTGTTTGTTAACAGATTAGCACCCCGATAGTGAAAATAGAGTGCGATTCTCCCACAGTAAAAGTTAATAACAGTTGGTGAAACAAAACAAAACAAAAGCTTGAGAGTTGCAAAAATATTCTTGCAATATTTCTCAAAGCACCTGCCAGTAACACTTCAGTAACGTATGCCTGCCAGAACAGTATGCACTTTCAGAGGTCTGTAATACCTTTGAGTTTCTACCAGTTTTGATGAATTTTTTACATTTTGGAAGCTTTTCTAAATTGTAATCTCTGTTTATCAAATATGTTTCTTTTATTTAAATTCTCCCATTGCTAATTTGCAGTGGTGATTTTTCTGTATTGCTACCCTTCGTGATTTAATGTGGTAAATGGCATAACTGGACAGATTCTGTCTTCTTCAAAATCTGTTAGTGAATTTAATTTCAGCAGATTTCCAAGATTTTAAAATCCATTTTCTGAAGGCATAAGGGCAAGCCAAGGTTTTCTCTGAAATAGTACTCATATTCTGTGGGGCAAATACCTCTTTTGAGTTCCAAAATGCTGGCACAGCCATCTTAGTTTGACACTGAGGCAATAAATCAAAAGAGTTGGACAAATCTATGAAGGCATGCCCTTCAGAAACAGCATTGTGTCTGTACATGCAAACATAATTGCTTTCTTGGAATGTGACAAAAGAAAATTGAATATAAAATATGGTGTTAACAGAAAACAAATCCAATTTTTAGGGTTTTCTTCTTCTAGTTCAGTCAAGAGGATTTCCTGAGGAATCATATAGCTTTGGTACAATATATATCCAGATACAGTGGAATATAATGCTTCCCTTCATGGAAGAAACTTAAAATTTGCTAAAGTTTCCCAGAATATCAGCATTTCTCTCAAAATGTGGCTTAAAAAATATTGGAAAAGATATATGTGTAAAACCAAAAAAGAAAGTTCGAATGAGTTGTTAGACTCGTCAGTGATTTAAATGAGGCCAAGTTACCCTCTGGAAAACTGCTGTGGTATTTTGTGACTTATTTGACAAGTAATACTCTTCTGTCAAATCAAGAATACAGGACTGCAGGGCATCAGTTTTATCTAATGTAAAGCTATGTATGTTACTTACCTTTCTCTTAGGATCTTTTCTTTTCTGCCTGTAAAGTCGGTAGAGATTTTAGACACCAGATTTTGTGATCTTCTTGTGTCTGCACGCAGAGGAAATGCAGAAAAATTGGCAGATCCTATGTAAATTCTCTTTTGTTTGTGTAAATAAGTACATATGTGTCTGTTTGTATTTGTAGGGTACAGGGAAATGCTTTGTCTTTGTTCGTGACTTTTCAAAATAGGAAAACTGATTTCCTACCCTGAACTAAGCAATACATCATATTTAATAGAAAAAAAAAAAAAAAAGATTTACTAGCCTTGAAAGAACTTTACTTTTTATTTCCTTTACCAGAAATGCTCCTTAGTTCTAGTTATGTCCTTTAGCAAAACATAAAGGATTCCACCTTGTTTCTGTTCTAGCAACTTTTCTCTGCTCATAGCTTCAGAGCTGCTAGAGGCCTTTGCAATTAAATGTTTTTTTGCAATTAAATGTTGCAGGAGACTTGCACGTGCTTGCATTTCATTTTCAGATTGGTCTGCAGTATAATTACTGATTGTAAGCTTTGAGCAGAATTAGTCTGGGATTTCAAATTCTTGTATTTTCTACCTAGAATTACCTACGGAGGACATGAATTACACTTGAGTTTTACCTCTAGTTTTGTTAGATTTAATTCCCCTGTAAAAATTACTGGGAAAGAGGTGTAAACAAGGACGTAAGAAAGGGTTCTTGCAGGTCTGGACTATGGAGTTTCTATTTCAGAACTGTTCATGTTGCACAGTTACATTAGCAAGTCCTGGAGTATGATACGCCATATTCTGATCAAAGGCACTGAGAATTTGTTACAGTGCAACTAAAACTGGGGTGTGTTAAATTATGTGTTTTGCTAATTATTCCATCTTATTGTTGTTGTTTTTCCTTTTCCAACAAGACCTATGTGTATACATATTTATATTTGGAAGTCTGAAGGATGGTTACACAAAATACTTCCTAACTCAGTACAGTAGTGATGTGCTGTGTGTGCTCCCACACATCTCATTAAACTTCTGATGATTTGCCTTTATGATATGTAAAAAGGAATACAGTGTCTCTTAATCTTATCTTTTTTATTTTATATTTGCATACTGTGTAAAAGAAAGAATTTTTGTCACCTCTCTTAATAGTTGATGCAACACTAGATAAGGTAAATAAACTTTCATATCTCATTTGATCTCAATAGACACTGGACTTACCTGTTAGAAAAAATATTGAATCCTTTGAATTTTGGTTGGAACTTGTTTGAAATCTGGGTTTTGCCTTTTTTTTTTTAACTCTGATATTTTGTTTTGAGCACTCTTCATAAAACCGACTATTTAGATAAACATTTTTTACAAGTACTCTATGTCCCAAATCTTTTCTTTACTAGCCAGAGGGATGCAACATGAACATTATTGTCAGCCTGAAAGCCAGGATACTGGAAGAGTATTCAAATTGACTACCGAATTTGTGTCATTATATATAGAAAAAAAGAGGAATAAGCCAGCCAAAAAAGGCCTTTTTTTCCTAATCAAATTGTGGCAAGGATGAGGAAAAATATTATGTCTTGTAAATTTACTGAAGCTGAAAGTATAAAATTCAAACTTCATTCTCTACAGAGAAACTCCATCAATCCCTGGAGCTCTACTTCAAATTAACAGAGCTGTACATTAACTTCTCAAATATTGTTACGTTATGAAATTCACAGTAAATTAAGGCAAAACCTGCTCATCATTGAATTTTTGGTCTAATTTGAAATAAAAAATGAATTAGAAATATTTGTGTATATGCAGAGAAGGTCAGTCATTTTGGTACCTCAGAAAGAACCATCCTGAAAACCTCATTCCTTCACCAAGGGTGGACTGTTGTGGTTCTGCCCAGCTGATGAGCAGGCTCATCTTTAAGTCATGCCTTGGGGAAGATAGCACTGAAATCTCGTTGCAAAATTACAGCATTTTCCATTTTTTATTCTAAGAGAAGAATCTCTTGCCTTAACTACTTCCTAATATTTTTTTGATGTTTTGGGGTACAGTTCAAGAGAGAGTGAAACAGTCATTTCCCAGGTAGAGTTAGTGATGTGCAAGAAATTGTCTCAAAACATTCCAGGAATTTGATTGACAAAATGAAACATGGTCCTGACGTCAATTTACTGAGATTACTTTTTAATGAATACTACTTTAAAAGCATATGCAAAATTAAGATCAGACACAAAATTGCATTTGGATGTGGCATTTAAAGAATGATATACATAATGTATTGGAAATTAACGTTTATAACATACTGAAAATGATTCTTTTGCTGACTCTCCTACTTTGTGACAGCTTTGGCAGTGGAAATATTAATTACAAGCAAAGGAAACCTGAATTGTATTTTTTAATTAATATTGCCTGAGTGCCAGATAATGACCTCTTAAAATAATAGTGCATGATTAGGGAGTGTTTCTCCCCTCAAATCCTGCTTAAAAGATTAAAGCACAACTTTCTCTGGAATTAAAGAATGGGTGTATCTTACAGAAATGGATTTGGCCAGAATTTTTTCCTGTGCTCTTTTTCACAATCACCATGCTAGTTTGGCAGTCTTTTTTTTTTCCTTTTTTTTTTTCTTTTTTTTTTTTTTTCTTTTAAGATTATTTGTATGCCTAGTGAAGTTAATGAGAAGTTAACAGTAACTTTAGTGACAAAATCCTTTGACAAACAAATATATAGCATCATTAAGGAGATATACATTTTTATTGCATTTACATGCTTTGAGTATTCTGATCAAAGGTGGTCCAATTCGAGAATTTAAAGCATAAGAAAAAAAAAAAAAAAAGCTGAAATAATTAATAATTGGATTTATTTTGTCCTGTTGAGAAGAAGAGGAATTTTTACAGAGAATTAAGGACCGAACAGTTGTTAACAGGAATATGCCAAACTGCTCTCTGCATCTGTCAGGTAAAGGGTAAGAGCAAGTCAGCTTAGTATCTAGAAAGAGGGTGTGTGCATACAGGGAAAAATAAATACATGAATATCGCTGTGAAGCTAAGTAAACAAGTAAATAATACTTTCCCTTAAGGAAGGAATGCAACTGGAGATGTTCAAGAACTGTTAGTTTTCCCCAGGAAATATTTATTTAAGGACAAATGACCCTATCTCAGGGTCATGATATTAGACAAAATGATCTACTGAATTCCTTATCATCTCTATAATTGACTGTTAGATGATTGTGAGAATTTATCAGCAAAGATTAAGGAAGAAAATGTTCTTGTTCTATTGAAAGATTTTGTGATTTTAAGAGATAAATGTGTTGCTTTCTTTTTTGCTTCCTTCTTCCCTATTTCAAAAATGATGACATAAGTTTCCCAGCTTTCTTATTTTTTTTAAAAGAAATATCACAATTTGTTTCAAGGCCAGGTTGGATGGGGCTTTGAGCAACTTAGACTGGTGGAATGTGTCCTTGCACAGGGCAGGGATGGTAGAAGAAGCTGGTGATTAAGGTCCTTCCCAACCCCAAATATTCTAAGATTCCATGATATATTTGACTTTTTGACATGTCACAACTGACTGTGCTCAAGATAGTCTAACTACCTCCTATTTATTTCTATTTAAAAGGAACAAATGCAGGAAAGACTTAGTGAGAGAAGTCATCCTAACTGCATATAGCTTACTTAATCTTGTTGACTGGTAAGACTAATACAGTGGAGGTATGGTAGCTTCAAGGAGAGGAAGGGTTATTGCAACCTGTTTCTCTCCAGAATTGAAATGAGATAATCACAGAATTATAAAATGGCTTGGGTTGAAAGGGATCTCAAGGACAATCGAACTCCAGCCTCCCCTCTCACTGCAGGCAGGGCTAACAGCCTCCCCATTTCATACCAGACCAGGCTGCCCAGGGCCCCATTGAACCTGGCCTTGAACCCCTCCAGGGATGGGGCATCCACAAGCTCTCTTGGCAGCCTGTTCCAGCACTTCACCACTCTCATAGTAAAGAACTTCTCCCTGACATTCAACTGAAATCTTACCTCCTTCAACTTAAAACCATTTCTCCTTGTCTTACTATTATTATCCTTTCAAAGTGTTGACTCCTTTCCTGTTTATAGGCTTCCTTTAGGTACTGAAATTATAAAGCTTTTCCTACAGAACTATTAGCTGAAAACTGAGGATTCTTACAAGTATGATCCTTGTTCCATAAAGAAATGATGACAGAATAATGGAATTTTCTCTGGACCAAATCTTTTTTCTTCTGCTCCACTGTAGAAGTTGGTTCCAAATATGACTGGTATTCCTCTGAAATCTGATAAGCATCACTTGCAATTAATCCTGTTACTTTAATTACTGCTTTGAAATGACTAATGATGCTGTAAAAGTAATTATATCGTTTAATTGTGATTCTCTATTTTTTGCAATAAGCCAAAGCAAGCCCACATTTAAAGAGGTTCTCTGCATAGCTTGATAAAAATGGTTTTCTCTAAGTGCATTTGAGAGCTCTATATGTGCAATAGCCAGGTTAAGTAAAAGTGAAAAATATAATATTGTATGTAGCAGGAGAATTTCTTCCAAAGGAAAATAAGTGTGTGAACAACTTTAACATAAAGCAACTCATGCATTATTTATCTAATTTTCTATAAAATTTGAACAAAAAGCACATTGAAATATTCCTCTGTTTCCATGTTAGACTAGGTTCAGAATGCACTCTCTCATTTTATGTGGCATATTCTTTTGCCTAAATAAGATGCTTTTGAAGCCCTGGGATTTTCACACCTCTGTTTCATTTGCAAACATAGACTTTGAAGTACAAAAGTTTTTAGCTTAAGTTGTGTACCTCAAAAGTTTTTTGTTCATTTTTATAATTGCTGACTTTTTTTTCACAAGAAGCTTTAGCTTTTTTTACAATTAAAGGCTTAAATCATATTTATTGTAGCTCTGTAAAATATTTCTGCCTTAATGTTATATAAATTTAGTGTCTGTATTAGGCCGGGAATTTACTTGATTCCCAGTATCTATGTGAATCCTTCAACATAATTAAACATAACTCAATGTTCAACACTTTCATTCGTCTCTATAACCACAAACAAGGAGACCTCTTCCATGGACTGTCCCAAGATACATACTAAGATCAAGCTTCAATGCTGGGAGCCGAGACTTGGTAATCACACACTGCAATATTTGTATTCCTAGATAATCAATGCTCTGTCTTGTCTCAGTTTTTGACTTCTGATGGACTATGTGTCTGGACCAGTTTGAAACTGGTCTCTCAACTTTTCTCAACTGCACTTGAGCTATAAATTATGGTACTAACAGAGTGGCTTAGATTCTGCTGTGTTTAATCACTGCAGAAAAAAAGAAGCATGGAAAAACCTTTTTTGTATGTGTTAAGAATTACAATGTCGTGTATGCTAGTGTTCAGTTCCTCTTTATACTAAATTGTCCTTTTTTAAAAAAAAATAATTTGAATTGCCTATTCACAAGAGACTTATGTGAAGAAATATTGAAGTATGGCAGGATAAGTTCAGACAACTTCATGCTTTCTCTTCCTTGGCATAAGATAACATGCTTAACATGGAGCAGACTAGATGAAGCATAGTTTCAGTATAGGTAACTTTGACAGAATGTTGCTTTTTTTCTAAGAGATATACGTAAGAAGTACTTTTGTTTGATCCCTGACCTAAAATTGAAGAAGGATTCCTAAAAACTGGTGTATCTTTGGTATCTCACTTTCACAGTAGCTGTTTTGTCATCTTGTACTCCGTACTGTCTGAAATGTAGTAAGACAGAAGTTAGTTTTTGAAACTGCAATAACCAATGAAATACATTAGCTAAAGAGTGTGTAGTTAGAAATTTTGGAGTACTTTACCCATCTGTTTCATCTGGAAATGCTGAGAAGTTGGTGGGCTTCTTCTTCACTTAGGCATGTGAAAATTGTTGTATGAGATAGGAGAGATGTAAAAACTGTTCATTCAATTTGGTGAATAGACTTCAACTTCACTAGACCTTAATTTCAACAAAATTTGTGACAGATTAAGTATAAAATCTGTACCAAATATTGCAGGAATAGTATTTTTATCTAATAATTCTTGTATACTTTGTGTTGGTTTCTTTTTTTTTTTTTTTTTTTTTTTTTTTTGTATATGTTGAAAAATGACCAAAATTTCTTCTCTTAAGCTAGCAGAACTATTTCTTATCAATGATCTCAGGTAGGACTTAGATTTTCCAGGAAATGTCAGTTTTTCAAGTTTTTATTGTTTGAAATTGTGATTCTTCTAACATTATCAGCAAAATCCCAGTTTTGAATATGTGATACGTTCTAATAACATTTCAGGTTTGGTGCATATATTAAGATTCTTCTTCCTTAAAGAAGAGAAAACACAAAAATATTTCAGCCTTTCTAAATACAAATATTTTGTCATGCTTTTGTTTGAATATTACTATTTTTTATTTTTAAATACAGAAAACTGCAATGCCATGCTTTGACTGTTTCGGTTCAAATACAAGCCATAGTAATTAAAAATTTTAAAATATTAATTTGTAGGAAGTATCACTTTTCATTTTTCATCTTTAGAAAACTTACAAATTCATAGAGAAAATTCAGGAAAACATTGTAAAATTCTTCCTCGCTCTGTTTTTTTCTTGTGGGATAATAACTTCAAACCACTAAAAATCAGTAGGATTCCTTGTATTTAATATCACATAGTCTGAGGATTATCTGGCTATGAATAATCTTGTGCATTCAGAATGTTCCTTTTAATGTGGAATGAAAACATGAGTTCATTCCCTTCTATGCTTTCCTTTGGGCTTGGGCTCACAGTTGCAGTTGTACAGAAGACATGTAGGAAGTAGCTTTCAATATGTCCCTCTGACATTTTAAATATATCTGATTGTTCTGATAGGGATGACCCTGTACTCCTCAGGATTATATTCCTGTGTAAGCACTGCCTTCCTTCCCTGTTCCTCCTCACATTTTGACATTTTGATATTTACCAAAACATACGACTCTTCTTTCACTACTGAGCTTTTAGCATGTGTCTTTTAATCTCAGAAATACAGTAGATTTTTAACACTAAAAAATTAGGGATTACGATTCAAAAGCATTTTGTGTTTTTAATTTCCATATGATTTTTTGGATTTTTTTTTTTTTTTTTTTTTACTGAATTCACCACTCTGCTCTTTATATAACTTATAAAGAATGAACAAGGCTAGCCTTAAGGTTTATGTCACTATCACTGTTAGGACTGGTTTTCTTTTTTTTCTAACTAATTTTGCCAAGTGCATCTTTCCACACAATATTTCTTCTCATTTCCTTTTTTGTAACATGCAACAAAATTCAACCTTTCAACTCAAAATTCTTCCAGAAGCAGATGACATTGGTCTTCCATACCACATGATTCTTGCTCATGTTATTGGTCATATTTCTCATATGAAAACTCTTTTGATTAATTCTTCTCATTAGTCAACTTGGTAAACAAATTACTGCATGAAGCTTAAAAGCTTGGGTTGAAAGGCAGACGAGAAGCAAAAGATATCTTGTTTGTATGTCACTATTTTCCCTTGAAAATATCATCTGCTTTTCTATCAGGTTGTCATTTGAGGCTGCTGGAAGCTCTTATTACTCAGGGTTAATTGCCTCTGGCACAATAATCTCAGATTTCTCTTGGGAATCACTGATAGCGTTCTCTTTCCTTCTGAAATGAAATTATTTTCCTGTCATGAGAGGTGTGACAACTTTTTTAACATTTCCTCATAAAACAGAATCAGTGACATCAGGACTCGCATTCCTCTGTCTCCTAGTTCTGATTCTTCACCTCTCCTAACGGTGTTGTTGTTTTGTTACTAGGTAAATCTTTTCCAGTTCGAATTGCCAGTTGAAACTGTGCCATACATTAATCTGATAAATATAACTAGTTGCTTTCTCTGGAGAATAGCTCATGTGCATATGAATGTTACAGTGCAAAAAAACATTGGAGTGTTTCTAATTCATTTGTTCGCACAGTTCAGATTTAGATTATCTTTCTGAAAACTGACATATTCAAGAACATCTTCTTGTTTTTTGTCTGTGTCTTTTTGTGTTTTTCTCATAGTAGATTAATTTACTAAAAGCCTCTAGGAAGTAGGTACTGTTGAAGATGCACTGTCCTGTGTAAATTATTGCAAATCTTTCCAAAGAGTTGATGTATATTCACGAAATTATGATAATATGATAGGTAAGAATAAAGTGTTATATCAGTTTAACTCTTTTTGTTTCTGGAAATCTTTTTCCCAAGAGCAACGCTGCACAAATTGATATTGCTGTCCCTCCATGACTCCTACATCCGCTGTGATGTAATTCTGAAACTTCCATTTCTGTACTTTTCCATGGAGGGGAAATATAAAAAAACCTGCAGTCCTGGGGCTGACAGCAATAAGACTGATAGATGTTTTGATTGACTGTGGCTTTTGCCAGAGCCCTGTGTTCACAATTCCAAAGCATGTGGAGGACAGAATAGAGCTGTCACTGACACCATCATCATATTTAGCAATTAGTAAACATGTTTCATGTGCGTTCCAATGACTTGAGACTGGGAAAATGTATTTTGCCTTTGAACAGAAGCCACTGAAGATTTTCCGAAAAATATCTGCTTGGAAATGTGACAGACTTAAAGCATTTGGAATTTTTCTGAAGAGATGTTCAGATGTTGGGCAGATGTTTTTGTTTGCTGACCTAGGGCTTTGTAGAATGACAGAAAATAATTTGATGTTCTAACAAAACATTGATTACACACACTAAACAGCTGTAGTAGAACATTTCCCTTATGGCTTGCATTTCCAAGGTTATAGTTAAGCGAGCACCCCAGGTCATCAGAGGTGTGCAGAAGGTGCCTTTGCCACTCTGAGGGGATGATCCCAGCATTTAAATAATGATTTACTGCTGCTTTTATTAGAACAATTATTGGTTATTTCAGACTTGAAATGGGCAGATTAAGCTCTGTGAACCTCACAGCTGAAACCTCACAACACTGGCAATTTTCAGTGATTAAAGTAATTTACTTTATCTATAAAATGTAAAGATATTTCATAATAGCCATGCAGCAAGTACAGGGAGGTGTAGTTTTCCTGGAGATAATCAGACCTCTGGGGATAAGGGATCCTGGCTGCACCTCATGCATTGTGAGACCCAGAGGGCTTTATTATCTGATGATTACCACACCCCCATTTCCATGTCTTTTTGCTTAATTAATCACAGTAACATTATTGCCCAACTTCAGACAACAAAAATAATGAGAGAGGCTTTAAAAGATTCAAAGACTAGAGGAAAAACAAGAGATCCCATAGGAAAGTACCCATAGTGAAACTGAGGTTTACAAATCACTGAGATCTATTAAAAATGATGCTTACATTTTGTAAAGTGCCCTCTTTAATATAAATATAATTATGTTTTAAATATTGTAAATGTGTATATACAATATAAAACATATACTTGTTTTGATCAGATTGGATGAGGTTATATTTCCAGGACAAAAAAGCCTTTCTAAAACACAGCAGTCATAACTTTAAATGACTGTATCCCTTTTGTTTTGTTTGAAAGTCTTGTTGCATTCAACAGAGTTGTCTTTTATTTAGTTCAAGTACAGTTGCGCATGCATTCTTTTTTCTACTTTTCTAAATCCCATCAGTGAGACTTCCAGTTTATGGAGACAAACCCAGAATAGAGTTTGCAGTACTACATTTCAGAACTCTCTTCTTCAGAAATCTGCACAAGCTCAAACAGTTAAGCTTCTTCTATATTCTAATCTCCTTTATTGCTGTATCCTATTCTGTCCCTTGGACAATTGGTGTTGCCATACCTCAGTATACTTGTCCATAAAATAGGTCCTGCTTTTTAGAACGCTGGGATGACATAGTTCTCATGCAGATGCACTTCCTTGCACTTAGTAGCATTAACTTAGACTGTGGACAGAACTCTTTTATCATAAATCCAGTTCTATCAGAAAAGGCATTACCACTCATCTCCTCCTAACTTTGTGTTTAATAAACTCACTGCTTTTAATAGGATTCATGAAATATTTGTAATATTTTGAGTGAAATGGGGCCAACCTTTCAAAAACCACAAGCTACTCATTTTGAAGTCATAAAAGATGCAAGTCAAGGAGTCAAGATTTTCCTGAGCTTTGAAATATCTGGATTCTTTTTTATTAGTCAAATGTACCAAAAGTGCGCAGAACAGCTGAAATATTTTGCATGCTTTCTAAAATGAAAGCTGATACAGGTGCTACTGTAATGTTTCTAACCTTGTCTCAAAACTTTAGTTATCAGTTTTGAGGCGCAGATAATCTAAATTGGAAGACAGTGAATTTTCAAATGGTGCTTTCAGATTTTCAGTCAAGCATAAGCACGTATCAGTGGTCAATTCCAGGGGATGCCCTTGAGTTTGACTAGAGCATGTGTTGACCTGCCTCATTAAGACATTCAGCTACCTGTTTTCAACTAAGATTTAAGTTTGTCACAGTCAGGAGGAAGGTGAGATAACCTGGATCTGATAACCACCCATGCACACCAGTTATTGTAAGTGGATGCAGAGCCTTCTCTTTTTTTATTTATCACAGTAATATCAACTGCCTTTATTGCACAGACCTGCTAAAATGGCCTGCAATGCTATCTCTGCAAGAAAACATGATATAATCAGAACATTTTCATCTGTGCAGAGCAAATCCGTTTGTTTAAAACCTGTCTCTCACTCATTGCATTTAAAATTTCTGACAGATGTATTTGAATTTTGCATGTAAATTTATCATCTCTGTGAGAAATAAAAGCCATATTTTCGTAGGGCAGTTGTCATTAATTTCACCTATGTGGGCATCCTTTGTTTTGCAGATTATTTCCTGATTTAAAACTCTGTGATCTCAAAAATAGCAAATAAAATAGAAGATATTTTATACCCAATTCAAGTGGAAATAATCAGCTTTAGCTTCCCTACTCATGATTTGATTATCATTGAGGGGAATATCGATCCACATGTAAGATTTTTGTGTTGCTCTCTTCTCAGAAACCTGGTCTATGACAAGATAATGCTTTCCCAGGCATCATGTATTTGTATCGATGAATGCTTATAGCTCTGCAGTTGGATAGGCAAGCTTTTGTTTGTAAGGCAGTTGTATTGTTGTGTTGGAGGGCAATGGAGAGCAGAAAAAAATATAAAAATCCTGGTGTCAATCCTGTTCCTTCTCAGAGATTTTCAGTGATAAGATGTGCTGAAGTCAGTATGTGGAAAAGGTCCTAGAAAGAACATCAACTGTGTTTTCTATTTTCAGGCAGAAAAAATCCCTATCTTGCACTGGCAGTCAGTCTAATGGACTGATAATGTTCTAACATACTGGAAAGATTTAATATGTTTTTTTTCTCAAGTGACTGTCGAGCTGCTGTTGGAAATACCAGGCGTTTTCTAAAACTCCGTCTGTTTGTTCTCAAATGCTGTCCTTCTTAGCTCCAAAATGCTGTACGTCACAAACTCAGTAAAATCTGCAGATGAAAAAGTGTCGCAACTGAAGGTCATATAGTCTCTTCCAGCACCTAGACATTGCTTTTGGAATTTATTCCTGAAAGGAAGAAGATTCACCTAGATAGCTGGATACATGTGGAAGCAGATCCATGTTATTTTTTGTGAATGCAGATTTTGCAGCCAACACAGTAAAGGGTAGAGGCATCTGCTGCCCACACACCTGTCTGTAGGTCACAGTGTCATACCTTCAGTCAGAGGGTGGTAATGGACCAAATTAATTTAGGGGAAAGGGCATGTTAAGAAATGGAAAGTTGATGGAATTTGGGAGAAGAACAGGGAGAAAATATTTTCCCCCATAAGTTCAGAGACGTGAGGCATTTGCGAATGAAGCTCTTTAGAAGTGTTGGCAGAATATAAGCTGTGTGTAAACCCAAGAGCCCTGAGTCCCACCACCATCGCTTTTTTTTCCCTTAATGTAATTGATAGACTTTCATGTCCGCTTTCAATCTGATCATTTAAAACCTAGCTCCAGAAACAGAGATGGGAGATGTGTAGCAATTTCTACTATCTCTGTTGCCACATCCTTTTACAAAAGAAGAGAGAACCATGAAAGATATGCAAATGTTCCGTAATTATACTTTTAGATGGTTTCTTAAATACCTGTCTTTTTCACACTACAGGCGCAAACTTAGTGACTAGTGGGATGCATACCTCAGATATGCTAATAAAAACAAATGTCTATGGTTTCTGGCAAAATTAATGCTCCAGTAGTTTGCTATATATACTGTATACACCTCTTAGGCACTGCCACAGTGCCTACTGAGACAAACCAGGATAAAGTTGCTACAGTTTGCCGCAGATTAAGGCTATTTTGTATTCTTTGATTTTTATTTTAATGTTCTCTGCATTGAAGTTACTGTATTGCTAATTTTAGCTGGTATATTAATACATATGTCTCAGCTATTTTATACACATGATGTGAAACTCCAGTAAAATAAACCAAACAAGGTGTATCTTCTGTAACTCAGCAATATATACTGTCTTTTCTATAGCATGATTTTCCACAGGAATCTATGGGATTTGCGAAGTATTTAACTTAAGAACTGACTTTAAACATATCTTTACTGAATCTCCCTAATTAACAGTGATGGTTGATGAGAGTCTAAAATTCTCTCTTTTAATTTCAAATTTTTCCACTTAAATTCAAAGTGACTGGTGCTCTTTACACATCCACATTACTTTTAATAGCATTACAGAGAAAAAAAATTCAACTCCATATATATTAATGGTAATAGAATCTGACCCTTTGTAAATGGGAAATGAATTTTCATAAAAGTTCACAGACAGTGAAGATGTGAGGATTTCTGCCTTTTTTCTTACTGGTTTTCTGAAAAATAGGAATATCTGAAAGTGCTGAAGAAAAGCATCCCTTTGATTTCTGGCTATACCATTACTACTGTGTAAGGTAGTTAGGACAAGTAGTGGATTACTGAATTCAGGATTGTGGAGTGATTCTGAGCCTTCGCTCTTCTTGCTCTCTCCAGGTGCTTGACAAGTTCAAGATCTGAGCTTTTGATTTTGATCTAACTTGTAATTGACCTTCCAGTATAATATAATTTACTGTTACCAGTATTTTGTCTTTTGTTATATTCTTATCATTCTGAAAGTAATTTGTTACATATTTTCTTCCTAATCAGAGACTCATTTAGTCTATTTTAACTATGTGCCTCAAATCTCCATCTTCCTCAAATTAAAAGTGATCAGATTAATTGTACTTAGTAACCTGACACTTTCTATCTTAATTATCCTTAAGCCTGGTTATGTGAGAGAAGGTGTACCACTAGATTTTAAACCTTCCTTGTACAGCGCCAAATGATTCCATCATCAAGGCTATTGTTACACTTTTAAGAATTTTAGTAATATTTTACTCAGTCTATTCAACTCTTCGTTGAATATTTCCTTTACATCTGATACCTGATGACATTGCATAAAGGCAAAAAGGGATGGAAGCAAGGAGGACAAATGGACTTTCCTGCTGTCTTGATATGCAGATGAGTTACTTTGCTGGTGGTATGTAAGTCATTAGCACTATTTGGCTCTGTGCCTACGATTTGCTTGAGTTTGCATACACGTATTCTTAATAGTTTAAAGGAAGTGATCAACAAGGACTGGTTAATTTGGAATTTCTCCAGTTTTTTTTAACCATTGGCGATAGCTGTCTGATAATGAATTGAAGGGGCACCCTGGCTTAGATTTTCATACATTGCTCGAAGCACTTCTGTTCTCCCAATAGGACCTACATACAAATCTTTCTTTCTCACCTCTTCATTCATATTGGAAAGCAATGAAAATATCCAAACAGTCTCATTTTATGCTATAGAAAGAAGAGAGGTTACTCCATCAGCCAGCAGAGACTTTCTGCCCATCCACAATTTGTAACCTCTTGTGTAAAAGAAAGAGAAATGAAAAGGCTTTCCAGAGAATCATAAAATGTCTCAAAAAGTTGGAAGGGATCCTATAGCCCACAAAGTTCAAAACACTCTGCCAGGAGGAGCAGGGCTGCCACTCACTAGATCAGGCTGCCATCTAAGCTGGCCTTGAATGCCTCCATAGGTGGGAAATGAATGTGTTTGGATACTTCTGGATCCTCGTGTTTGGATAATTCTGAGCAGAATATCCTAAAAGTACCTTTTTCATTACTTTTGTCTTACCCTTTAGATCTACTCATGTGAGTTTAAGTTTTTGTTACTCCTAGTCAAAGCTGTCATCCTGCTCTACCCTTCTGTTTTGTCTGCAGCTCACTTCAGCAGCCTTTCTCATGTCATTCAAGAATTGAGGAATATGGTTTCTGTAGTAAGCACAAAAGAGTTCACATGACAGATAGATGTGCTAGTTACCATAGTGGTGAAATCTGAGTAGAAATTCTTGGAACTGCAATATAGGTATTTCTTTTCTGGCATGTCTGTTTTAGGGGACACTAAAACTTCCCGAACTCTTGGGGTTTCTGAACAGGTAGCTAGGTATTGAACGGTGTTTTTAAGCCAAAGCTATGATACCCTTAGGCATGTCCTAAGTGCTAACAGCAGTAAAAAAAATGAAAACAAATCCACAAAGCTCTGGATAGTCTAAAAGTGCGTTAGGGAAGGCAATTTGGCAGGTAAGGCATTCTTTAGTAAAAGCATAGAATGCTGAACTGTGATAGTTAGATAGGTCTCTGTGGGCCATCAGGAGCACATAAAGACAGCCAACAACTCTTACAGATCTTTTCACAGATCCTATTACAATTCACAGCAAAGTGATCCTCTACCTGTCTTTCCTGAGGGGTCCAATTAAGGTAAGGATTTATTCAAGGCACGTACTGACCTGGGGCTTGCACAGTGCAAATCTGAGAGGATCACGATGGTTCTTCCCTTTTATCTCAAACACTCCCCATGCAAGACCTTGTGCTAGCAAGTAATCTAAAAAAAGGATTTTCTAGTTGAGATTTCTTCCACTCACTGTTTTGTAACATGTTATACTTCGCGTAATTATAGAGAGAGGGAAGTGAACTCATTTCTTTCATCTCCCAAGTAGAGAGGCTAGGTAGAGAAATGTTCTCAGAACCTGGATATTTTGCATGTCAGATGATTATTCAAAATGCTGGTATATCAGGAGGATAACCCTTTATCTCCTAAAGATAGTTTATCCTGTTTCTCCTTCTAGGTGCTGATGAGCCCACCTTTTATGCTGTGGCTCTTATTGGATGTCAAAGACTGTAAAACTGACTCTACTTGATCTTGTATTTACGCTGATGTAACATGATTATATATATAAGGTCTCATTTTACTAAAAATATGTTCTTTGGTTCTTACGTACTGCTTGTTTAGGATTATTTCACAGTTTTCTTGTGGAACTGTGAGCTTTGTAAGGAATCACAGAGTTAATAAACCATTAGAAATATGCAGAAACTTTACTGTAGATCCACTATTTATGTGTTTGAATGTGACAGTTTACTTTGCACTTCTGAGTTAGACTCTTGTCACTGCTGTCTATAAACATTCTGCATCTCTTTTCTATCATTTATAAAGAGTCATTCAGGTGAAAGGTGATATACGTACATTAGTGTCAGAATGTCTATTGTTAGATTGTGCTTAATTGTAAACTGTATAAACACCAAATCCCAGAAAGCCAGCAGAATATCCCTGACTGAGCTACAGAAGTTCAAGAACTATTATGATAGGTAGTCCCTCAGTCTGCACAAGGCAGCAGAGCAACGACTGCCTGTCTATGCAGAGATAGAAGTAGATGTTTGTATCAGAGCTGATATCACAGTTTCCTGAGCTGGTTGGTTACCCAGCTATCGGAGCTCAAAAGATCCAGAGTCTGTCCTCAGCGAGAAGAATTGTCAAGATTCAAATGTGTTAGGGTCTATATATTACATAGGTGGATGCTTGATAGTAATGCAAAACCATTTTATTTTATTAATGATAGAGTATGGATGAGTGGGTAAACTCATAGCAAAAACAAATACAGCGAATGACAGGAGAAACAGATAAAGAATACAAGTAACAACCAAACACAATTGTTGTGATAAAAAAAAAAAAATATTTCTCCCAGTGAAATTCAACTAAAATGTACAATTTCAATTTTGTTTTATTTCTGTTAGATAAATATAGATTTATTTAACTCTTCTTGTAAGTCATATTCTTATTTTTACATCACTAAATTTAAAGAATGAAGGGAGAACTTTGCAATTTGTAATAAATGACATTTGGTTTTGTTAAAACTAAGTAGAAAGCCATATCAATAAAGAACGAACATTAACATCATGAAGAAAATAATTTGTCAAAATCCTTGCTCATAAGTAAGCTATGCTTGGAGGTTTTATTGGCCATGTTATGTTGGTTGTTTAGGGACAGACGTATGCTCTGCTCATGGTAAATAGCTTAAAAGCATTTCCACCTGAAACTGAATCTGTTTATGTGTAGGTGTAGCTGGGGCCTGCCTTGGGCTTCCTGGATTTGCTGCAAAGCCTGAGGCACTGTCTTACATAGCACAATGTTACTGAAGCAACTTATTAGTTATTATGACTAGAACATTAAGCATGTATCAGTGCGGTGACTTTAATAACTTGGCTACCTATTCTATGAATTTATTGAATACTAAGTTGTTCAACTGCATTGAAATACTTGGGCATTCTTAACACATTTTTATTCATGGAAATGAAAATTTTAGAAAAATCATGAGTTTCAGAATTTCATACAATTATTTAAATATACAAAGCTTATCGGACACCGGTGAGCGACCCTGACAGTAGATGAGCATCAGAATGAACTCTGTACGTTCATGTGGGCACCTTTCAATCAAGGGAGACCTGCAGGGACATGCAGAGTGTGATCACACAGCTTGCAGGGGTTGTCAGACATTAGCTTTCAGTGAATCCATTTTACACTGTAGTTTTAGGTCAATAAACTTCCTTACTCAGCTCTGTAAATATAATTTGGCACAACTATGATACTGCGACTTGTTAATAATAGTCCATGTATGCTTCAGCAGCAGGTGGTATACCAGAGAAAAATTACCACCAAATAGATATTTTAAGTATACTTCCAGCTGTAATTCAAGAATACAAATTAAAAAAAATACAACTTCTATCCTACAGCTAGTTGTGTGTGTTAATAACAACACTGAATTAAAAAAAAGATCTCTCACAACCAGAGTTCATCATTAAACTTTATTGTCTTCCTAATTCTTCAATGCGTGCATATAAAAATCCTAAAAAGTCTATGGAAGAAAAAAAGCCAACAAAAAATTATTTTCTCTGTATTTTGTGACTATCAATACATCAAGGCAATAATCTGAAAGAGCTGTCTGCGTATCATTTAGATTCTTCTTCAGCCTGATTTTTCTTCCAGTTTTAAGAGATTAAATGATACTGGCATCCATTAAGTATCTACTCCGGTTCAGAACACATCAGTTTTTTTGAAGAGTCAGAGTAGGAAGAACTACTATAGATGGATGGACTCATAAAAAACTAGGTGAATTAATTATCTTGGCATTCCCACCAATAAGACTCCACTGAAGTCCCATAAAATTTCATAATAAGCATAAAAGTAGTAAGTGCTGCCAGTAGAAAATAAGGATGGAAATGTAGAAATGTCGAGTCTGACAAAATCAAAACATTTTTCGACATCCTTGTAAAGGCTATGTAAAAAAGGGTGAAAGACAAAGCTCATTTAAAAGGCTCAATTCTGAATCACGTTTTATTTAAGCTGTCCTTTATTATGACATCAAAAATGATAACATCTGAAAATACTTAGATTGTACAATTGCTTGGACCAATGCTTCTTGTGCTCTGTTATTTGCTTCATAAGAACACCTTCCTATCTCTCTGTCTATTTTAAGCTGTAGGGGGAAGCTTTCTCTCTGGTGGTGGGCTGGAACAGTGCATAGTAGAATTCTTTCTAAGCCTGCAAGTTTTGAGCATCATGACAAAGAAGGTAGTAATAGTATCTAAGGGCTTAGTGAGAGTTCTTAAAAATATTTTACTACTACAGTCTGCAGCTGAAAGTTCTATAATTTAAGAACTTAAGGCAAAATTTCATATGCTTGGTCTTGTTCATGAAAAAGTATTCCTGGAATTAAAGTTTACATAAACTATGTAAAATACTTTTTGTGTCTTGTCTAACCTAAGCCTTCAGAGATGAGATTGATACTACAAAGGAAGCTCATCTACATATGCAAGTCCACTCTTAAAGTACTTTATCTGTGGTTCAAGAAAATGCACACTTTTACTTCAGCACTTGGGAACTGTGTCTTTAAGTAAGCAAACTGAATGAGCTGAAGAGCAACTGTACATTTTGCATCTCACTACACAGTGAATCTATGTTCTTCACCTGTAACAGGTAGCATTCGTGTATAAAAACCCCATGGCTGCTAAAATCCACCTGCACAAGTACTTACGGTTTAAAGAAACAGCACACCACAAAAAAACCCTGTGTTTTCATCATAATCTCAGTCATTTTCTAGATGTTCTTTTTTTTTTTTGTATTTCAATAAAACTGCTAATAAACTTTTCAGATGCTTTAGAAGAGACCAGTAACAATTCATTTGCCAACATAAGCCAGAAATAAATTAGCTCTGCAGCTAATTTACTGAAAGCGAAAGGCTTATCTATTATTTCTTTTTAACTAACTTTGACCACACTCAGTCTGGAGAGCTCCATACAAAAGATATACAGGACTGGAAAAAAAAATAACTGATTAAATTTTAACCAGCTGCTGGGCAGATAGTTTGCCTGAGGCAATTTTGTCAGTTTCAAAGGGTCCTTTTATTAATTTTGCATTTTGTATTTTGTTAGTGGAAAGAGCTAACTCTGTTGGGACTGCCAAAAGCTATAGGCAGCGAATCTTACAGCAGCAAAGAGGAAGCTGTAGAGCATGCCAAGTAGATTTAGCACACTGAGCACTCTAAATTACATTTGTTTTATCAGTCCTAAAAATATATTAACTTCAGGTGTAAGTTCTTTGAATAAAGCCTTGAAGCTAGTACATCCAGTTCCTTCTCTGTTAATATAAGGCTTTCATTTTGACTATAAAAATAAACTACTGTAGTCTTTGCCAAATTTCTAGCTATGTAATTTAAAATTCTTCTCCTTATGATTGCTAGCCCATTCACTGTTGATCTGTTTTTTACTCACATTGATCTTAAGTTCTTACTGAAAAACATAACTCAGGTATTATCTAGGTCCTCCCCACTTTCCCTTACATTCAGGTACCTCTTTTATAATTAAAAATATCCATGTCTAAGTGGAATTAATACTTGCATAAACACACTGTTTTTTTATTTGATTAGTGCTCACCACTTGTATCAGCGTGTGGAGAAATGCTGCATGTAACATAATGCTCAGACAATTTGTGAGCAGAAGTCAGAACTCAGGGGTTAAATGGAAAACACAAACCTCTCTTGTGATACTGAGAATTTCACAAGTTCCACTCAGTCAGCTTCAAACAGCATTAAACACAAAGGAAAAAAAGTATGCCCTTAGGCTAGAATTTGCAAAAGACTTACCTGCAGTAGAATGGAGCTAAAATTAAGCCCAAAGACAAAGCATTTGGGCTTACACTTACAAAATTGAATGGCAAAGTACATATTTTTAGAAAGCATATCACACTCTTTTGTGTGTGTGTTTGTTTCATTGCATTTTTAGGATAGCTTATTTTTTTCCCAAGCAATTTTTTTTTCATCCCAAATCGATACATGATGGAGTTACTACTGCATTATTTAATCTCTTCAACAACTACTTTTTGTGCAGTTCTGTGCTGTCTAACCACACTGGTATCATATATGCATAAAGAAACATATTCTTTCTGCCACTAAAGTTAACAGTAAACCTGATAATAGCAAAATTAAGTTCATGAGAGCAAATTGAACTCAGAGTACTATAAAAATAAATAAATTCTACACACGTATTTTTTCCTCCTAATTGTTTAATCTACTTTTATCTAGTATTTTCATAAAATTGTGTTTTATACTATGGATCAGTCCTTGGTTTATATACCATGTGTAATGGGAATAATAAGAATAATAAATTAATCAAGGGATTGTTAAATTGAACTGGTTCCTCAGCCTGTAGGTAAATGAAGCTCTACTCGAAAAAGTACAAAAGAGATGATATGCTAGGGCAACAGAGGCTATCCACTTTAACCACAATCTGTGGAGACAATGGAAGTAGTTATCTTACATGACACAGTGAGAAAGTCCAGTTGTGGTCTGACAGTTTTGTAAGTAAATTCTTAGTTTTGGTATAAAATGTTTCTGTGAAGTTCTAGGCTCTTGCTTAAGTATTTTATGAAAGTGGGGCAGATATCTGAGCATTTACGTTGAGTTTGTAACATGGAGTGATGCTAGAGTCTGTAGTGGTTGGAAACACCAAAATGAGCTTGGATTCTGGCAGGTGTATAGAATATTCTGCTCTTCCTTCCCCTTATTAACCTCGAGCCTGTGTTATGTAGATACAGCTAATTCTTGTATAAAATTAGATGGCAGACTGGCTAGTTGCTGTACAAACTCTCTATGCAATCAGAATAGTTTCTTTCTTTGCCATTGTCATAATTCAGTGCTTTAATACACAATTTTATCCACGAGATAATCCAAAAACAAGAGTTGATTCTTTCTTTCATAAATGCACATGCCCCGTGTTGCTTATAACAAGTGACAGTTGCTGATGAGAAGAGCTAATTCTGTCATCCCTGCAGAGCATTTGGAAGGAGTATAGTACAGTGGCTTTTGAGTCAGCAGAGATTTATACACCATGCTTAACTTTATGTTTCAGCTAAGTAATGCATACATCATACAGGTTCAGTATCATAAGTTCTATCACAGTGTAAACCTCATAGACCCTTTCAATCCAGCTGAGGCTGTACCATTAAAAATCATGAGCGATCATTTCCCCGTAGCAATGGGGAAAGCAAGGCAGTAGAATTCCAGAATGTGACTACGATGGAAAGGAAGTTTTTTCCTCTTTCTTCCTGTCGTTCTTCATTGACTGGAAACATATTAGAGCAGAATTTACCTTTTTGATAGTTTAAAATATTTATTTGTATGTTGATTAAATACTCGAGGGAAGTTTGTATTTTGAAGCAATATCGGTGTTATGGCTTTAAAAAGAGATCTGCAGATTTTTAGTGATATACTAGATTGTTTTTGCTCTGTGCTGTGTTCTTTAGTAGTGGATGTCAACTCGGGTTTAAACTGATGTCAGTTAAAAATCATCACAAACGGCCAGTTTGATAAACTTGAAGCTGGTATTATTGAAAGTGATTACTGAGTTTGGAGCACTCCTTTTGTCTATTCTTACCTTAATTTACACAAGTTTGACCTATGGTATACCCTACGGCACCAACAGGAATGTATTCAAAGATTCTTGTGAAACTGATGCTGCTGTCCAACCATCCTTTCTACCTCTCAGAAAGGATCTGAAAGGATGCTGGACCAAGCTGCAATTTGCACTCTGCATTTGCTTTGAACTGTCCTTATTATTGACTATCATAGCTCTCACTAAATGTGACATTTACATGGAGAATCTTAAGTTACTCTGCGTAAAACAATCCTTCACAAAAACAAATCAATAGGAGGAAGAAGTCACAGAGGATTTTAATGAAAATGAAGATTAATATAAAACTCTACAGTGGTGCATGTGATTCTTCCCTATGAAATTCCTGTAAGTTTACCCACCCTTCGAAGTATTAATTGGATGTAGAGTTCAAGATTGTCTCGTTTTACTTTCAGGAAATGATGAGATGCATTGTCTTACTGCTGTGAAGTCAGATCTTAGCATGATTCTTTCAATTTACTTCCACATTGGGTTGTTAGTGAGGGCTTTTTCCTCCTTTAAGTTTCCTTTCATGTACAGTGACATGCAGGTACACAAGCGTTCAAGACTTAACATTTTCTGTGATGTCCCATTTAAATTAGGTAAAATCACTCTAATCATTATAGGAAAGGAACACAAAAGCAGCATGAGCTTATCTGAAATGAATTCTTCAGGTTTCAGTGAATACCTGCTGAAAAGTTGTTATAGCGTTTTACTTCACTCTACATGCAAAATAACATGGTTCATTGATATTTTATCACAGACAGAATGCATGCCTCCTATTGTGCTTCAAGAATAAGCAGATGGTTATGCCTACGCTCCTCACTTCACTGTTGAATATACACCATTCTGAAATGTTCAGTATGCTTTCACTGTGTTATAATACTGATAAAAGAAAGAAACCACAACAGTTTTATGTGTGTCTGGTTTTGTCTTCTTACATTTCATTAGCTGATCTAAAGGGACATCAAAGTTTCAGGTGAGACAAAAGCTATGATTTAACTAAATTAGCATTATTCCCCTCAGGGCTGCCAATGTGGAATATTATGCAACAGCTGGCAAGTACCCATCGTGTTCATATTTTCCTTTGGCACAATGCTGCAGCCATTTCATCATCATTTTTCAGTTACTCCTGATAAAGGTCCTGAACACAATGCCTTTTGTAAAGACCCTCTTAGTTGTCACACAGTAGGTCCTGGCATCTGAAAGAATAAGAGTACGGCATGATTTTTCAGTGCTAAAGTTATATTCTGCACTATTTGGGAGTTTATAATATCCATGTATTTAATGCTGATGATTTAATCTAAATAATGTTAAATTGAAAGCTTGAGGTTAAACTTCTAGAAAAGAAATAATTACCTTGCACATACACTAGTCAAATTATTCCCTCCCTAATCCTGAGTACTGGATTTACTTTGAACTAGGAATGGAGAACTCATTATGGGAAATTTAAAACCAGCTAGCAATTTGAAAGTATCCCTAAAGTAGCCTGATGAAGCAGATCATCAGAAGATAAGAGGCATGTGAGAGACAGTGATTTATCTATGGTAGACTGCAGAACATATGGAATATTCACAGCTCTCTGCCTTAGAAGGTAGAAAGGCTCGATCTGATAATTTTGATAAACATTTGTAGGAAGATTGTAGATGAGCATCTTTGACCTCTATTTCTTGGTCTCTCTGCCAAAAAAGTTACTTTCAGGTATGCAGCAGGGTTTTATTCCATATGAAAGCAAAGCCATAGAAACTGTGTCTAAATATGATTACTATTTATAGGTATATTTTACTTTCCCTTCCCTCTTCTTTATGTATAACACAAGGTCAGGCCCTAGGTTTGATATGAATGCTGTAGCTGGCAGAACTGTTATATTGATAGTTTCTTTATAAAGAAATGCAGTTAGACTTGCAATGAATAATATGAATTCCCTGACTTAAATATATTAACAAGGTGCTTAAAGAGTATTAAGAGTAAATAGTAGTTTCACTTGTTCCATTCTGTAACTAGGCTCAAGATGTCTTTCTTGTAATTCTCTCTCCTACGTTACAGTTAATCTTTTCAATATTTAGTGAGTTTGTATTAATTTTGATAACTGGCATCTCTAGTGTGGCTTTCAGGCAATTACTTGAAATTCATTTCTGCTTCACAAAGTAATTAGAATCATTCAGCCAAGTTCTGCACTTGTTTATAGTCTGTCTAGTCCTTATGAATTAAACAGATCTTTTATATGCGTTGTGCAGGTATTTGCATAACAGAGGTAAATACTTGAGGTCTTTATAAGAAGAAGTGTAGTAACAACTTTTAATATGTAGTTTGCTGGAAAATTGCTCATTTTTTTCTTTAATACTTCTGGCCATTTACAGCTAATCAGTGTGAAGTTTTACACAAATGTAGTACTTACTACACTTATATTTTCAATGCAGATTGAGAATTTATTTCAGATTCTCTTCTTTAACAGAGTATTTAATAGTACCAGCTTGAATTCTTTCCTTGCTGAGGCTTTCCGCTGGCAGTTCAGATTTGCAGTGTTGGCCAACTAGGTCTCTCTGTGCCATCTTTGTGTAGACTGAGCTGTAACTTACTGGTGTGAATTTTATTTTCAGAGGTGTTTTCTGTTACTTTTTATGATTAGGTTGTTTTGTTTGTTTGCTATAAGCCTGAAGACTTCTATCCTGAAATTCTATGATAATTTGATAACTTTTTGGGTGCAGATATATATTTTTAAAATAATTTATATTTGTGCTGAGAGGAAAATACCATACATTGCAACTACATGTTGCCTAATGGTGTGTTTTTGTTGTTTGTCTAATTTCCTGAGGCACATATTTGGGAAATTCTCTAGAATAAGGAATTTGAAAATGTACAAATTTGCAATAAAACCCCAATAGTGGATATTTCCCACTCCAGATTTGTTGCCTGATACAGTGCCACATATTCCTTTGAAAAAAAATTCCACCTATGTTCTACACCGCTGCATCATAACATGGAGAACAAGTACTAATGCAAACAGAGGAATTGCTTTAAAGCACTGTACTTTGATATATGGACTGTGTCATTTTGTTTATTAATTTGCAAAGGGAATTAGTTTAAAAGCCCTCCAAAGAAAAGATAAAAAATTAGAAAAGTGAGAGAGAAAGAGAAAGAAGTTTGCTTTTCTGTAAAGAAATGGGAAAAAATTAAAATCAGTGTAAATACAGTGAGAAGTTAAGATGACAGTTTGAATCCAGTTGAATGATGTTTATTGAGATGAAGAAATAGAAAAGAAAGACCAGAATCAAGGAAAAAGAGAGGCCAAGGCTGGGTGGAAAACAGTCAAGATGTAAAAAGAAGCTATTGAGGTCAGTGTGAATCAGCAACCTTACAGATGAAGTTAAATACACATTAATTAAAAAATTAGTCTGACATTGCACATTGGATATTTGAGGCTAAGTTGGTATAGTATTAAAAATGATAGAATTTAGATAATATAAGGCAAACTGGTTGAATATTTATGGTACAGAATGTGCTATGACGTAACATTCTTAAAATTCTTAAAAGCGTATGAATCCTGCCTTTTTTGGTTTGTGTATGTGGAGCTCAGAAAGTCATAAATAACTTCAAATTTTGTAATAAATCCAAAATCTGTAAGGATGGAATCTTTATTATTTTAAGTTGATACATATAGGAAAAAGGTGAATCAGAATCTCTTGGTTTGCATGAGTGGTCCAGAAAAGAACATCCTTGCCACATTCATAGCTGATTGAAATGGAATATTAACTAATAGTACAGATAAATCTGTTTTACAACCAGTCTGGATGTTCCTTCTAGGAGGGTTTATTTGGGCTGCATGTCTTTAGCACATAGGAACACAAGGCCTTTTGTATAGGAATTTAGATATGCCAGCTGTGCTTATGAAACAGTAGACTTTATTATAAGGTAATAGTATTGCCTAAAGTAGTAATACTGAACTTTAGGGCAATGATTGCCCAATATTTGGGGATTTTTATAGTTCATTCAGTAATTTTGTAAGTAATTTATCATTAGGATTGAAGTCTTTCCAAGAAACCAATAGGAAGGGGTACTGCAATGCTGTATAGCACTCAGAAAATTGGATCTGTATGGGTGGGACAGAAGGCAAGAAAACTTTGGTTGTTACTCTACGACAAGGTACTTCATATTTGTTCTTCTGACCTCGCTTGGTCAATGTGGGTCACAGTTCCAAAGTTTAGTATTGCTTCTGAATGGTGTCAAGACCTAGAATTCAAATCTTTGCAGTTAATCTGGTTTTGTGCAGGCATAACACTCCAAGAATTTGTGCTGAATTTGAAAGCTAGACTTCTTTAAAAGCTAGAGTTATTTGAAACTTTAATATTCTGCTTTTTGTTGCTGCTTGCACTTCCTGCAAAATGAAAAGGCTGAAAATCAACACTCATAGGTATTTCACATATAAATTTTCATATGCACTTGTCTTTACCTATCTGAAGATTTGCACATAAACAAAAAATGAAACTGCTTCACTTTGAGTTTAAACAAACTGCATTTTTAACTGCAGCCTCATTTTTATAAAATCAGTATGAAAGATTAAAATTAAAGAGTTACAAAACTAAATATCTTCGAGGACTAAATTCAGTTCAGATTGATCTTATATATTCTACTCATTCAAGAAAGCTCATCAAACTGTTCATTATGAATTGTGAGCTAACATCACTGAAAGTGTCCTGTTTGACACAGTGAACTTTTGTAAATACAAAGCTATTCTGACTGCTTTTATGTGCATTTTGTACATTTTAAATAGATTTTTCATGTAACAGTGAGCCTGGGTCAAAATCTCATGCGTGCTGGATGAAAATTGAATCATATGAATAGGAAGGGAACCACCCTTCTCAAATAGAGTAGAACGGCCCCTAACAGTGAATAGAGAGATGCACAGCTCAACCAGGTGCTCAGAGCCAGGTCCAGCCTGACCTTGTGGGTCTGGGTTAGAAGTGTGAAAGGTGGAAGGTCTCTTACAAAAAAAGACTTAGCTGTGTGAATTGCTGCTGGGGAGTCAGGTGTTGAAGTAAATGATTTGTACAGTAGTCATCTTAGAAAAGGAAGAATGGTTGGTACAGATACTTCAGGAAAAGAACATGAGAATGAGCAATAGTAGCCAGAAATTATTTAAAGAGAGGGATATTTTTTTCAAAATGTGCTATGAGCTAAAATGCAGTTGTTTGAGTGAGAATCAGTTATACCTTATTTGGGGCTTGGATGATTTGTGAAGTCTGAGAAGAGAGGGACCATAGCAATTTTCTTTTACTATCACTAAAATAGTGCTGTAACTCCCAAACATTAAAGAAAATGCCCACTAGGAAAAAAAAAAAAGTGTTTAGCCAGATGACTAATACTAACATAAGAACAAATCCCAAAATGAGTCATGGTTCTTTGCATGGTTGAGCTATTGATCATCTTGGGAATTGATTTTATGGACTTTTTTAGTTTTATTTTCAATTTCACATTAAAAAGATTCCCCCCAATGTTTAATTCTGTTTTAACAAAAGTTAATTGCTGGAGTGGGTAAAAGCTAGAGATGTCCATTTTGCATTACAAAACTTTATAACATTTTTTCCTGTTTTGGAGCAAAACCAAATGAATTATTATTGTTTCAAAACTTTTCATTACATGAAAAAAAGCTACAGTTTTTTCCAAATAAATTTTCCCCATCTCTGTGCATTTTTTCAGTTGTGCTTAACTTTCTTTATGCCTATAGTATATTTATAGTGTATAGCAGTCTTAAAAATATTTACTTAATTACCATACAAATAAATGTTTATGTTTCATTTAAGGACAGCTGATTTTCACTTAATGGTACTTGAAACATCTTGCTATTTATATTTTTGTTTCTTTTGTTGCATCGGAAATGTTTGATATGAAATGATACATGTGGGTAAAAAGTATTTATGATAACTGAAAGTTTTGGATGATAGCATATACTCAATTATTTCTGAGTTATACTGTAAAACTTTCTAAATATCAAAAATGCAATTTTATTAAGTATAAATAAATGCAATATATTTCCCTTGGGAAAATCATGAAAATGTATGGGAATACAAATACATGTCAAAACATATAAAAATGTTATCAGGGTAAGAAAGCTTTAGTTGGCATCAGTGGAATTTCCTGACTGAAATTTTCCATGCATACTTAGGTCAAAAGTGACTTATATTTGGATGCATATAGTATCAATGAATGTTCACTTTAGAATGTTCTCTGTACAGAAAAATGTGTAAAATGTTCCCATAAACTAAGAAACTAAGAAAAATGGTGTCTTACAACTCAGTGGAAAAGTTATGGCCCTGGCACAACACCCAGTTAGTAAGATACCATTTTGTCATTACTCACTGAACTGCTTACCACAGCTAAGTTTAGTTTTAAAAGGTATCAACATTTCAACCTCTATGTAGATAGCAAAAAACAAATCATATCACTTAAAAGTATTGCCAAATTAATATCTCGCTACACAAATCTTAAATATCTTGACATAATAAGTTTAATGTTTTCCATAATCAATCTGACAGCTTAGATTGTTTACGTTATGTGTCCCACAAGGAAAAGAAACCTGAAATACCTGTATCACAGTGTTTCTCATAAATGATTAATTTTTGCCTTGGGAATTACATGATGTTCAGTGTATTTATTTTTTTTTTGCATCCTCCTGTGCTAGGTAGAAGTTTCCATAAAAGATAAATGTACTTTTAGTCCCTTATGCAATACAGAGAGAGTAACAAACGTGTATGTTACAATAGAGTGTAGTCATCCAGAGGCATGACATGTTTTCTGTTTTCCAAATGAGTTTTTGGAGTCAATTGAGTTAACAGGGGAGCTAACATTTCAAGAAGAGTTTAAACAAACTGGTTGTTAATTTTTCCCTGGGGAGCAAAAGCGGGAAATAGGGAAATGGTTCATAAGAGCAACCTAAAGCTAGGGTTATTGTGCTGATAGAGGGAACTGAATGTCACATTGATTTAAGATGTCTGTGATGTATTGTAAAATATATTCTTACCCTTCATATACCACTGGAAAGCAAGCCATACATTTTATTAATGTGATATTGTAAGATCTCAGTAAAACCTTAGCCAAGGCATGGTTATCTTTACTGTCTTGTATGTATTTACTTTAAGATAAAAAGGACTTGAAAATATAAAAGAATTTTTAGGAAAAAGTATTAAAATAGCCATTTTACTCCTTCTGATCTTTACAACCTCCAGTTTTTCCATCGATACGGTATGTGTTTTTTTTTCTGAATGAGGACAGTGTTTGAAAAGAGGACCCAGGGAAGAGCAGCATTTCCCTGGTGTTTTTTTTTCCCATTTTGGAGAAAAATAGAACAAACCTGAGGGCTGGAAAAGGTGCCCACATCCTTCACCTCCTACCTGGGACACGGTACAACATAGAGCTTCTTTGCACTACATGTTGAGTGCAACCACAAAAAAATACACTTCTTGTTGCTTCCCAGCCCGTGGATACACTGTGCTGTACTCTGGCAACATGCCCCAAATACTCTAAAATAAATGTAGTTGTTACTCAGCACAAGTAAGGCCAATGGACATAGGCCTGTGACCAAAACCAGGGAAAAATAGAGGAGAGGTGTTATATCATAGAATCATATAATGGCCTGGGTTGAAAAGGACCACAATAATCATCCAGTTTCAACCTCCTTGCTATGTGCAAGGTCGCCAACCACCAGACCAGGCTGTCCAGAGCCACATCCAGCCTGGCCTTGAATGCCCCCAGGAATGGGGCATCCAGAACCTTCTTGGGCAACTTTTCTAGTTCAGTTATAAAGGGTTAACCTGACCTTCCACTTACTTATAGATATAATTGTTGCCTATATACATGCTAAATGTATAAGTAAAATACTACCAAACTGTGATAAACCTGTCATTTCTGTTCTACTCATATTTTGCATTACACTAAGAATAGGAGAGCAAAATTGAGTAGCCATGTTTGCCCTCACCTCTTCCTGTACTTGACGATTTTTAGAACCTTGATTTTAAAAGTCACATCTATGACTTGTTTACTATTTTCTATAATAGTCCTTTGACAATGAGGGCTATGCTTACTTAGAAAATAATAAAAATGCAACAAATCTAGTTTGGTTTCTTCCTGGCTGCTTTACTTCTCTCATCAAAGTCAGTGGTGGCATTTACCTACCATGGACGGGGAACTAGCCAGTAGCCTGAGTTACATGATATGCCAAAATGAATATCGAAGTTGTAGAACTGATGGCCAAATCAGTGAGAGGAACTACAAAAGGCATGGGAAGATTGTAGCATCTATCTTTCAGAAATAAAACTGGGATGTTTTGTGCATGAAGGCAAATGTCTTTATTGGGCATTCCAATGGGCACTCCAAAATAGTTTGTGATTTGAAAGTGACACTGTATTGTTTCCTTTCATCCTCTTAGGAGCAAGGTCTGATGATAGAGCTAACATGAGATCTATTTCCCACCATGGTTGTACTGTCTACTGTACAGCAATAACTATGGCTAGAATTTGAATGTTTGATATTACACACTGAGCTGAACAATTTTCTTCTAAGCTGCAAGTGAATTAGTTGACCTATCTCTGCAGTCAGGAGCCTATTGTTCCCCATTTGGTCATTTCTATATTTACATTTCTGCTTAAAAATACTTCAGATCAGACTGTTTATTTTAAATTTCACGGCCATTCGTAAATGTTACAGTATTTGCATTTATTAAGGCATCAAAGAAAGCAAAGTAAGCATTGTATCACTTAATGTAAATGGAAAGTACCCAAGGGGAAAATTAATATGTTCTATGGACCTAAAAGGTTACGTCATGTGTTTCAGCAAAGACAGAAAAGGCAGTAAGTCAAGATTGAGTACGGCAGGAAAACTGATACATTAAGGAAACTGGTATTTTAAAGGAACAGTATCATTTTCCTCTACTTTTGTATTAGGTGTAATATCTATTCAGCATATACTTTCAGTTAGTTACTGAACAAGATACTTTCCTAGTGCTGCTGTAGGCTGCCATCTGCCATAAGGCCAAAGACCCTTAAAAACTAAATATATTGGTCCAAATATTGTATAATATCAGCAAAGATGGAGTTTTTCTCAATGAGTCCTTTTCCATAAGTGCTCTTCTACTCACTACTTCTATTCACTACTCAGGGTTTCTTCTCCTTTACCTTTTTTTTTTCCTAAAGTTTGGGATGACTGTTTACTCTGCAGTAGACCTTAGGCACTGCCATAGTAGGTAATATTACAGTCAGGAGTAAATCTCTTCCTATTTAGTTTTGTCACTAGTTAAGTGTTCAGCAGGAGGAACTGCTTGCAATAGTGCTGGTGCTATTACTTTGTTTATACCTTTCTTTATCTATTGTCATTTTGGTGAAATTAATGGGAAAAAATGTCACAAACTTTCACTGCCTCCCTTATTTAAACCTTTTTGCATCTTGTCTGCACATCTGCTGAAAGCCAGACAGGAGTATGATTTTAATAGGCATTTTATAGACTTTTTTTTAAAAGTACTTTTTGGACATTGTAAATAATCTTTTCTATACATGCCCCATAACACACAAATTGTCAAAATATTAATTTCACTGATACTCGGTGAATTTGTGTGACGATTTTAATACTTTTTAGAATTTCTTACCAAAAGCTTAGCAAGTAGGCTTGGTTTGAAACAAATACCTTTTCTAATTTAAATATATTCCAGCCCCTTAGGATCAGCCACTGATATGGGCTTCTATGTGTAGTCTGGAATAATAATCATAATAAAAAAGAAACATATTAAAATAATAAAAGAAAGCATCCGATGTAAGAGCTAGCCTCTTACATTTCACCACCTGGCTTACAGGGTTGTATATCTTTCAGCTGAATCATTTATGACAAGAAATGCTGTTAAAGTTTCTTTGGCAGATTCTTAACATATAACTGCCAATGAAAAGACATTAATAAGCTAGTTATTGCAGCTGTGCTTGGATGTATCCAAGGCAGTTTCGATTTTATTATTTTTCACAAAATCTGTCCATTCATATTGTTTCCTCTCTTGTGTTTTTGGGCTGGGATCTTCAGGTTCATCTGATTCCAGAGTTAGCTTTAGCTTCCTTTTTATTAGGGACTGCCTTTTGTAGAGAAGGAGGGGGAACTGCTTGCGTTGTGATATCGAGTGGCAGGCTCAGCAGATGTCAAGCTATGATACACAAAACACACTTGTGCCTTGGATTTTCTCCTGTAACTCTCACAATGTGTATTTCTTTTACCCAAGTTAAGGAGCTGATAGTTCTTCATGTATGTGTAATGAACAGTTTTTAAGAGCCTTCATTACGTCATACTTCAGTAACAGACTGTTAAGGTAATCTCTGCCTATATCGGTGTAATGCTTCTGATACATTAGCCAACTACTTTGGCATGAGTTATCAAAATGCCAGTTGTGTTATTTATTTCTTTATTTTGACTAAGTACTTCTCTGAATGTCCTGCTATGGAATGAGAGATCCCATAATGTGAGAAGTTGGCACTGGACAGCACTGATGTGTCATGAACATTTCAGAGAACTTTTGTGTTTGCTGTCAGAATGAATGATTGTTCATGTGCTTTAATTGCCTGTATCAGGTTGTGCATTTGAATAAATATATAAATATTTATATAATGTAATATATATATATATATAATATAACATAATAAATATTAACAAAAGCAAGAAAATATGAGAACTGTATGACAGCATATATCTGTAGGATCAGAAAGAGTCCAATGAGCTTTTAAATCCCTGCCCCTGAAACTTTTCTGATAAAAGATAAACTGCATGTTCATAATCATTTGACTAGAAAAACACAAGACATCTTTTATAAGAGTCTTGGAAAACTGCTTGCTTGTGTTCGTCATCATTCCATCCAGCAGGACTGTTTCCTATAAGGTATATTCTCTCCTATTCTGAGCAGTGTAGTCCCTCCATCATGGCTGCTGGAAAATCAGTTGTGACACCGACTATCCCAGATTGGCTGCACAAAATACACACAGTGAGCTCTACAAGCCCAATTTCTACTATGTCAGTGTGGGATGACATCATTTTCTAATCAACTGCATTTTGCCTAACGTAATCACTTTTTTAGTATCTTTCCTTATTACACTACATCTCTCCTTTCTCCTAGCTGATCTGCTATACATGTTTCTAAGTATCATTTGCAAAGACAAAAAGGAATAAAAGAAAAAGACCACTAGACTCACCCAAACATCATAGGTATAGATGTGGCTTATTCATGTTTACAAAAATCTCCATTCATGGTTCATACTGTAAGAAGTTAATTCTCAGATCTGATAAATGCACGCAAAAAACATAAAGATTATCAGAACAGGCACTGCAAAAATTCATGATTTTGGTAAAGGGTAAATAACAGCAGGACAAGGGGAAATTGTTTGAAGTTCAGAGAGGGAAGATTTAGGTTGGATGTCAGGGGAAAGTTCTTTACAGAGAGAGTGGTGAGGTGCTGGAACAGTTGCCCAGAGAGGTTGTGGATGCCCCGTCCCTGGAGGTGTTTGAGGCCAGGTTGGATGGGGCCCTGGGCAGCCTGGTCTGGTATGAAATGGGGAGGTTGGTGGCCCTGCATGTGGCAGGGGGGTTGGAGATTCATGATCCTTGAGGTCCCTTCCAACCCTGGCCATTCTGTGATTCTGTGATGTTAGCTTTTTAAGTAATTCAGTTTTCAAAAGATGGAGTTTTTATTGGAAAAATATGACTTTATTCTTTGATGCATTTTACTATCCTAATTAGGCCATAAGAAACATTTATAAATAAAATTATTCAGAGCTCTACAAATATTTAGTTTTAATTACTTACTGAAAAATCAGGCAAGCAAGTATCAGCCAAGATTCACAAGTCCCTCTGTTTCTGGTCCCATTTGTGATGGAGTGCTGCAGTCTCCATCTTGTTATCAAGTCACCGATGCAGTAAAATGCTTAACTGCAGAAGTTTGGAGAACGAGTCATATTGGTTAGAATCACGTCAGGTTGAAGTAAGACATACTGTTTGGCTCCTGGAAAAACAACACTGAGCTCTGGAGATCATTGTGTATAGCTAGGGATAGGGTTTTGCCCCTCTGATAAGAGTCATTGCAGACAGTTTCCATTTCTTCATGTGCATTACTGTTACTGTACCTATGAACAGTTCTTCCCAGGATTTTGTTAGTTAAAAGTGCTAGGCATACCTATACTGCTTTCAAAAGCTGCTTCCAAAGGTTACTATACAAATCTGGAAAGTTTTGTTTAGTTCAGTGTGATTTTTATTTTATTTTTTTTTGTGTGTGTATGGTTTTCTATAAGTTTTGTTTTATTTGTTTTTCAGTGTATTTTCTTTCTGTTGTCCTGAATCAAATCATTTTTCTTTTTAAGAATTCCGAGCATGGGTGCATGGTATTTTGTAGTTTTATCATAATTTCAAGAAGAATGCTAAAAAAGAATAGGACAAAATAGAAATGTTCTCTTCTGCCTCAGAAATAAAAGTAATAAAGGTTTAAGGGCACTCTACTAATATTCTGATAACAAAGATTGAAATCTTATTAATGTTGACTTCATTTGTGGTTATACAGCATTTGACACAATTATCTTGACAAATTACTATTAAATGGAACAATCTCCTGTACAGATGTTTCTATGCCAGCCTACCTATTAGCCTAGCTATTTATACATTCTGCTGTGCATCTTTGTGATGGATTTCAAAGGAGCTAAATTGAATGTTTTTGTCTAATACAGTAGGTTCTAGGAAATGTTATCCTATGGCCACTTGTCCTCAGTGTGTGACAGATGATATAAATCACCACAGTATGCCCTCCATTAACTTGAAACATTTGCCCTGATGTCCTCTGGAAAGACTTGGTGCATAAGAAAATTAATGTATAAACATTGTACCTGTTGCACTTAGAAGTCTTTATAGGTCAAAAGAAAATAGATTTAAATGCTCCCTACTAAACTAGAGTACTTAAAGTACTACATAGTCAACCCCTGGTGGTCACCTTTTACACCCTCCTGAGTGCCTTTCTTAAATTGATCTATTGCTGACTCCCCTTGAAATTTGTTCCTGCAGAGGAAATTTGAAATTTCCTACAGAGAGAAGCGGGTTGCGATCGTTGCTGGTATCTTGTGGTAAGACTACCTGTAAAAAAAATATTTAGAGAATAGTATTTTTATATTAAATACAATAGAGTTGAACATTGTTTTCTGCCTGCGTTCACAAGGTAGACAGCTGAATGCAATTAATTGATAAAATACATAAGAGGGTAGGCGAACATCTAAAAGTAAGTTCAAAGAAGTAAAGAAGCAGAAGAAAAGAAAGAAAGAAGAAAATATTGAGATTTTTACACAAACTGTATGAAAAATATTAGTCAATTTAGAGCATCCCAATTAAATACTTAAAGCTGTTTACAAGGAGATAACCATTATTTCTTAATTAGGAAAGTAAAACGCATATAATAATGAAGAAAACAGGCAGATGATACAAAAATTCATGTTTGTTCTTAAAGACACTGAACAGAATCATCTAATTATTTAAAGTATCTATGGCACAGCACATTTGAACATAATTTCCTCCATCTTCTTTTTTTTCAAAAGTATAAATCCTCTTTATATACTCACATTACTTTTCTTTGGCCTTGTTGTTTATGTGCTTCAAACAAAGATGATGGTCCCTGTGTGTTAGGTTTTATCCAAGCATGAAATATAAATGTCTTTCCAAAGATGCTGCAATTCTGTCACCTAATGAGAGCAAGAGTAAAAGGAATATTTGGAGAGAAGTCGACAGTTTTTAGGACTCTGGGAAGTGGGAAGTGCAAGAAAGATAGGAAGATAGGAACTTAAGAATATAGACTGAAGGAGAAAAAAGTAGGCAGTTAATCTTATATGCAAATGCTTTATACTGTAATATAGGAGCCACTTAAAGATCTATTTCAGTATACTGTTGCTCTCCTTACAGTGTATAGAAAAATGCGCTGGAAATTATACTCTTGAAGTATAATTCAATATAATGAAGTATATTATAAAGAACTTGATCCTAGAGCATTAGTTGTGCTACTGTTGACTGTCTAGAAAATGAATGTCAGAGAGGTGGAAAAAAAAAAAAAAAAGGATTTGAAGGAACGCCGCTATAACTGAAGAAAAAAAATAAAATAATGTAAATTGGTTTTCAAAGCCTGAAGCTGAGATTTTCTGCTGCCAAATGGCATAAGAAGCCATGTTTTCCTCTTATAAATTGAGCAAATCTGAGCTTTAAGTGAATAAGATAATTATATATACCCCCCTGATGATATTTGAAAGAGAATAGCTTTGCTTTAATGGGAACTAGTTGATGTGACTGGGAAACAATATCCTCATCAGTATTTCAGATGCACAACTTAGAGAGAATATTCTGTTCTATGGTAAGAGTTAATACTTTTTGGTTTTTTATTCTATTGATTCTGATATTCTGGAGTTTTGCTACTTTTGTATACATATGCATTTGTACAGAAGCAGCTCTGAAAGTAATGCCTCCTATTCCTTTCTGTGGAAACTACAACAGATACAAAGAGCACAGTAACAGTATTTGATAGAGAAAATCCTCTGCTACAGAATTCTATTTTCCCACATAGCCACAAGTTAGCTATGCTTTTTCACCTGTGATAAACAAGAGCCTTATGCTACTCTTGTAAAAATTTGCACCAGTGGAGGTGGCTGCCACTGCTTAAATGCACCACCTGCCGCCTCACTTTGCTCGCATTTATTGTTTGGTCAACATAAATGTTCAGAAAACTCTGATGAATATCAGTGGGTGCCATTTTTTCTGCACAAAGAAATTCAGTTACATACCTTAGTTTGATCTGCACTTCCATGTCAGGTGCTGTTCTGTCACTGCCCCTCTGCTGCCATCTGTTGCACAGCAACAAAATGGTGGGAAGGTTCAACTTCCATTGTCATTCCGCCAACATCTGCCTCTGACTTTCTGGGTCAACATAATAAAATAGGAGACTGTTTTCAGAGCAGCCCTCTTGCATACATGCGTTTACATCAGATTTCATAATAATTTCAAAAGCAGACCAGGAATCCCATCTTACAACACTTTTCTTAAGAAACAGGATATTTAATTTCTGAATCCTTAATTAAGCCTGTTTTCTTAGGCACTATTTAGTTGTGAATTGATGACAGCCCTATTCAACACAGAGTCTAAACTCTTTTCCTTCCTGAAACTGATGTGATGAGGGAACATAGCTCAGTGAGAAACAGGGCCATTTGCACATATGCTTTTGTGGAGCCATTGACTCCTATCTGGTCCTTGATGCCTGAGGTTAGGTTCCCTGTTAGTGCAGAACCAACTAGCAGTTTTCCAGCCTTTCATGATCAGCTTTTAAAACATTTTAGAATACAGACTAATTCAGAGCAAATCCTTTAGAATTAAAGTAATGTCCTACCTGTATGCTGTACAGTCTTTAGCAGTCTCATTGAAGAGCTGTCATTCCTTACTGCAGTCATTTCTCTGTAGTCCAAGGAAGATGAGACAAAATAAACTCAGACTCACCCCTATCATCCACCTACAGGAGAAATTGAGAAAGTGAATCCATGAGCACAAGGGAAAATTTAAGCAGGTGAAAGAAGTACATTGGCTTAAAAAAGTAGTAGGAGTTGTGCAGGTGCATCTCCCTGCACAATAGCTGTATTTTTGTTTGAAGCGCTGACGTAACTTTTAGCAGTCCTTAAGAAAGTTATCCCATATAAATGCACTTGTCTATGCTAAAGAGTAATACACTGCACAGTCATAATTTGGCTCTTCAGTACTGTATCCAAAAGTCTCCGTAATTGCTACAATATGCACTTTGCACAATTTCAATGTGTTGAATTTTTGCCATTTATTCTTAAACTAATCCCCCTTTAAATGTTCTCTTTCTGCTGATGTGAACTGAAGAATTCTTTAGTTAACACCATTAGCTTTTCATGGTATCTAAATCTCTTCTGCCATGAGCATCAATACTACAGTGCTGCTGTCTCCAAGCAGTTCTGCATCAGCGCTTTTAGATGGAACATGACAGATGCAGTAATGTTCTCCACGTAAATTGCTCTCTACATATAGACAACAAGCAAAATAACATGGAACATTCATTGCCCTGTGACTGCAAAAATTACAACTGTATTCATTGTATGCTGGTTCAGATGCCTGAGCCAATCATAATATACAGCAGTCTTAGTGAATTTTAAAAGCCACGTTCTGAGCAACAGTGTGCTATCTTGCTCCCATGGGGTTCCTGGAAAAGGGATTCTGTTGTAGACAAATTTCTTCTTCTTCTTCTTCTTTTTTTTTTTTTTTTCTTTGGGTTACAAACTGGTTTTGAGCACATAGTCCTGATTTCTGTCTATGGCTAAAATGCTGACTTAACCACTCGCCTTAAATTTATACATATATCCAAATCTAGACAAGCAAAAATAATTCAGTGAAATACATAAACTTACTGCAGGCCAAGTGTTACTTTCTTCGTAGTCTAGCAGTTATTTATTCCAGCTTCCAGTTTACAATTTCAATTTAAGCCAATAATGTTGTCATTTGCTGTTTGAACTCAATCTTTCCTCATTGGAAGAAATGGTAACTTTGGTACATATGTCGATAACAACATAATTCTGTTCTCCCCTTTTATTTTTCAATGATGAAAATGCTTCCTTTTTTTTTTTTTAAACATAATTTCTAACAATTAAGCCATGAAATTCTGTCAAGAATATCTTATTATATAATTAGAGCTGTGTTTTAAAGACATTGTTTCTTTTTTAAGAAAGCTGTATTATGCATTGTGAAAAAATATATTGTAATAATTGGGATATTCTTGGTGTATTTGTATGGTGTATAGCTTTACTTCTCTATACAGACTGCTTTTTGTTGCACATCAGCTTATCAGGAAAATGCAATTGAAGCTGCTGTTATCTTCAAGAAAATTAAGGCAGTTATGAAACACCGAACATATAATTAACATTATTGAGCAGAACAAGGCATTAATGTAAGAATACTTAGCATAATGTCTATAGTTTAAATTATTGCCTAGTAATAATCAAGCAGTTAAGTGATAAAGTTCTCAGACCTTCCATCTGCAAACAAGTTGTAAAAAGAAAAACTACTTCAGTTTTCAGGCAATTTGACTGTAACTTAGTGATATCTCTCTCAGAGATGAAATTGTATCCTTGTCTGATGAATCCACTGCAGCTTTTGCCTCTGGTCATACAAGGTTCTTTTGGGAGCAGTGAAGTTGCTTTGCGTTCCCAAAGCAACGCAAGAATCAATACCTGCTTCACCCAAGGAAACTTGTTTTCTGCATGCAGGGAAAACTGGGTTATGAAAAGGAAGTAAAGAATGCTTATCTGTAAGTTTTTAAAAGATTACATTAATGAAGGGCACATTCCTAACTCTGTCATTTACTGACCTCTAAAATCATTTTTTAAATTTTCTTCATCCCTGTCTCCATCAGATGAATGCTCACTCGTTCCTCATTCTTTTCCAGAAGTTTCCATGTGATTCCATTACACTCTGATTTTTAGTCTGCCCTCTACTCTCATTTTCACAAAACATGCCAAATTTTCTTGCAGAACTGATTTCCCATTTGCCTTTGATCTAACAATTTTCCATCTGGTTTCTTCCCCCCCCATTCCATCATGCTACCTTGGCCCAGCTTATCAATGTATTTTCATAGGTTAGCCTGTTATTGCCTTCGTTGTCTTGATTACATCTTTCTTTTCAGTTCTTCCAGCTGCTTCAACTTTCATTCTTGTATTTTAGCAACCTCACTGGCAGCTGCAGCTTCTGAAGGTCTTTATCATGTTGATAACTTTGAAATGTTTCTTTTTACTTATTGATTTAAAGAAGAAAAAGGAAAAGAAAAACAAAAAACAAAATAACACCAGAATTAAGGTTCCTTCTTTTCCCGCCTCCTTATGACACTGTTTGATCCCATAATTTTGGCTGCCTGCATAACATGGAGGATCCCTATGTATACACCAGACATTTCTGCTGCTCAAATCTTCCAGATCTAATCATTTTGCAGTATGTTCTCTGGGATATCTGCCTACATTTCACATTAGCACTCTAGAAATGGCTGTCACAGCAGAAAGGACAAATATACTTGGAAGATGGGAGATAGCAACAGAGTTGCTGTTTTGTGCTCAGTCAGAGATGATAAGAGTCCAATAAAGAAATGACAGAAAACAGCAAGTTGGTAGAGGGATGGAAAATGGAGATAATCTAGTTCAGGCATACTTACTAGGATAACACTTATGTACTTTTTGAATCAATGCATGAGAGCATGTTTTTTGTTTAAAGCTCATTAGTTATGCTGTGTTTCTACATAGCAAGTTACAACTTTGCAGTCATTAGAGATAAGCATAATTTTTTTTTTTTTCATCTTTCTGTATGGATTCACGATCACTCCATGCTGCCATAGAAGGATAATGCATGATATTTAGCTATTCCTTGTGCAACTGGACCCAGAAAAAGACAAAACTGGACTGGACAAGGAGGATGTCCTAATGATCCATAGAGGTAGAAGGAAGAGGGACTTTTTTGGTACGGTTAGCTTGAAGAAAGCAGAGCTGAATATATTGATGTGCTAGTAGTTAAAGAAATCCAAGCTTACTTTTAAAGAGGACGGGTCCTTCATTTTTATAATGAGACACTGTTACTGAAATCAAAGGACGGCACAAGAGTTGCTGAAGTTGGAAGGGGGATTTATTGTAACGTCATGTTCTAAACAATCTAGATTCACTTGCAATCTAAATATGGCATAAAGTTTACTTCTACACTATAAGCTCTTAAAACACTTCTGCTACAGTTAAAAGTATACACGTAGTTTATGTGCATAGGTTGCTCTGAAAGTAATGCCTCCTATTTATTTTCACTGAAACTACAGCAGATATAAAGAGCACAATAACACTATCTGATAAAGCAAATTCTCAGCTACAAAACACTAATTTTTCTCAGCATAGTTACCACCATTAGCCAGTTGGCGCAGACAAGCTGATTGAGACACTTCATTTCATGGTGTGACAGCTCTGCTTAGCCAGCTGGAACATGGCTTGTCTTTCCGGTTGCTGTCACCGCTGCTGAAACAGCACCCACTGCATCACTGTGCTCACGTCCACTGGTTGATCTCCGTAAACATTCAGCAAGTGTCAATGAATGTCAGCAGGTGCCATTTTTTCCAGAAGGAGGAATTCAGTGACACACCTTTGTTTGATCTGCACTTCCATATCAGGTGCTGTTTTGTCAGACTGTTTTTCTGCTGCCATCTGCCTCACAGCAACAAAATGTAATGGAATAGTGGCAGGAATGTTCAGCATCTACTGCTGTGTCACCAGCATCCACTCTGATTTCATGGACCAATATGATGAAATAGGTGTCTTTAATTTCAGAGCAGCCCTTGTAACACAGACTGCTTGTACATCGTGTGCCAAGCCATTTGTAGCACTTACAGCAAGTAGAAGATACTTCTCTAACTTGTGCACTGTAAGATTCTGCCTCAGGAACTTCGGAGATGTGTATCTGTGCTAATAAACTAAAAGAAACAAAACCTTCTGCTGTTGTCCTGTAAGCGCAGCAACAAGGAAGAGAAGGAAAAGGAAGAGCCAAGCCCCAGCTGTCTCTTGTGTCATCTAAGCTGTTTGTGCAAGTGCATTTCCTCTTTGAAGTTCTTGGCAATGGCAGCTAACCAGCTGGGATGTGTGACAGCTTTTCCAGAGAATGGAAGGGAGAAGGGACATTCATACACATGCACACTCTTGTCTCTGGTTTCTTTTGGGAAGCTGCAATTAACAGTTGAGAGGTTTTTTAGACGTTTCTTCCTAAATTACATCTTTTATATGGTCGGCTCCTTTTAGATACTAGAACAAACCGTTTAAGATCAAAGGGCTAGAGGATAGGATTTCACAAGGATGCAAATTAAATCATAATTCTGAACCTATGGCCTATGTAGGAGATAGGTTTAAACTTGGACTAGCTTTAAACCTCATTTAGATAGCAAACACCAACGAATTATAAGAACGTATTTCCAACTGGATGATCATTCAGCTTCATGCTTTTTGGAGGTGTTGGTATATGATTTCTGGTGCTGCAGATATTTTCTTGTCAGTCACCCAAATAACTTGACAGCAAGCATTCCTGCTATGTTTATGCAAGAAGAAATTACACCTATGATAGCATAAGTAGGAGTTTTGACTGAGGTAGTGATTTTGTTGTTTCCAAAACCATGAGGCTGTACCTGCGAAGCTTCAAAACCTCGTCTTTTCAGTAGGACTTTTGTTAAAATGATGCTTTTCATTTCAGCTCTTTATGAGCCTGTGAGTTCTGTGGCTCCTAAATTCTTGTTATTTACCACAGATACTGTAGTATCTTAGCAAGGCAAGTCCTATGACTTCATACAATTCTGAGAAATTCAGAATAGCAGGAACTTTCCCTGTGAACAGTTTTGTGCAAACTTTGCATCAAAATTTATCAGGGCCACTCAGAAGTATTCAGTAGCAGTCATTTGACACATGTTCTATTTTCAAGAAATAAACATTACCGATTGAGTAAACAAAATGTTTTTCTTTCCTTTCATCTTTTGAATATAGGAATAGCAAATAAAATGTAGGGCTGCGTGAAATAGTAGATACTATAATCAATCTATTTGTACGTCTCCTTTCCTTCTCTCATTTCCTAAGCCTTAGTAAAGCTGTACCATTGCATCTTATTCCCTGTCTGTGGCATACTTTCTAATCTATCAAATTAATCAGGCATCTTAATTTTTCTTTTTTTTTTGGACGATTTATCTATCTTGTCACACAAGAAACATTGGTCTACCATACACCTATCACACAGTGCACTAAAAATCAATGGAAAGTAACCCTGTTTACTGTACCATTTTACTCTAAGTGTAGTTAGCATACTGTCATTCAGTAAACAAAGTACTTTGTAATGTAGAATATATTAATTTGCTATAAGGTATTTCAAAATAAAGTGATATATTTCAACATTTTTTTTAATGTCACCATTACAGGGATGAAGAGACTGTTTTTTGATAGATTGAGCAGCACAAGGCAAATCAGAAGTTACTTTTGGTGGTTGCTCCTTTAATGAAATATATCACACAGCTTGGATAAATTATCTGCTATGTGAAGCAACTTATCATGCCAGAATATACAGTATATTGTCATGGGTTTTTGTTTTTTTTAGTTTTCTTCCTCTTTTTTTTTTTATTTTTTTCTTTACTTTTTGATTCTCTGATATTCTGATGAATTATTTGCAGCATTTCCTTCTCACTGCTGCTAGAATAATCAAGTTATGCTTCTTGAACATCAGTCTCTCATTTCATCAACTGCTTCTGTTGTCAAACTCAGGGAAGAGGGGAAAAAACCACTATTTAATTTCACAAGACATTCTATTTCCTTTGCTCCTTTGTTTCTTTGCTTCTTCTGCTTTCTTTGTTACAGCTTTTAACTTAGAGAAGACTTTCAAGTTTCTCCACTTCAGTGTAAGCTAATGAAGTCTCATTATTTAGTTATTTTTTAAATGAACTGTAGTTTCACCACCATGATCCTCCGAGCTTTAGATGCTTTCTCATCTGTACCATCAATTGATCATGTTCAGGATTATATTTTTCCCTACGTACAGAATGCGCCTAAGATTTGTGTGTGTGTGTGTTTTTGGTGGTGGTGTTTTTGTTTTTTTTTTTCTTTTTCTTTTTTTCTATGTTTTGTTTTGTTTTCTTTTCACTTTTGGCAACCAGAAAGCAACAGTTAAATTCTCGTGCTATGCCTTTTAGCAGGATTTCAAGCATAATTACTTTGCAGAGTCCATTACCTACTTCAACCTAATTTTCCTAGCTTAGCACAGTGGGGAACATTGTTTGTTTATAACCAAATACATCTGAAAGTTTCCATCTCCAATGGAACAGTTAGATTGTGATGCATAATCAAAACCTTTGCATTTTAAACAAATATTATGGCAAATTACAAAACAACAACAGAACAAAACCTGTAACAAGTTCCCTTATAACAGTATTTTATAAGCACTTACTAATATGTTCATTTCAGATGAATTTTCTTTTTTCTTTCAAATTACTGAAGTTCCCCGATCTTCTGGAATCATTCCTACAGCCAGCTGTTGTTCTTTGGAGATGTTTCTACCCAGATCTGTCAAACATTTCTGAGCTGTGCTGCTTCCAGCTTACTCCAGCCTTCTAAGACTATCTGGCAGAAACTGAGGACACATCTCTATTCTCTTCTTGAGGTTTCTTAGAATACAAATTATGTATGATCCTTCTGCTTTTAGCAACAAACATTTTACTGGAATCTAACCATATATTTTAAGAATCTATCAGCATTGTAGGTGTTTTTCCCATCGTCATTTATTCCACACAATGGAAATGTTCTCTTCCTAAGAATCACGTTGCTGTGTTCTAGGCTGACCAGATTAAGGTTTCACATTTTTATATCAGCAATTCTAACATCATGTATTTATTTAGATTTACTTATTTAAGTCATTGAGAAGACTGATGTTTATCTTCATATTGATGATAGTATGGTCTTATGAATATCTCATCATCCTTTCTTTCTCAGTAGTCAAGCTATCAATCTATTGTTGCTGATATTGTAGATACAGAGCTAAACACAACTTCGGCACTGTGATAATAGTTTTTTCAACATTTGAGGAAAACATTTTGAAATTTAGATACATCTTGCTTTGATGTCATTTCAGTCAATAAAGTCCAATCTTGCACCTTTTTTTTCTTGCAAAGCAATAGAACTTCTGAAACAGGACTCATCTCAGAAGGACTGAACTGTCCCACAGATGCCAGGTATTACCACACAGTCTTGCCCACAGGACTGTGTTAGTTCAGTAGCATACTTTAAGATCTTAAGCCCCTGAAACTGTGGAATTTCCCAGATGACTTTCTCTGTGTGTGGATTTGGTTTACAGGTTAATGGAACCCATCAGTGTTCTGCTGATTGTTGTGGTTAAATCAAACTGGACTATATCACCAGGCTTCCTTTCTGTTACATCTCACCTCTGTGAAGCAGTGTTTCCAATCATACACATTTATTTCTAGAAAAGTCATGAGTAGATCTGTGGGAGGGATAGAGTGATTACATTCTTCCTCTTCTTTGTAATAGCATTTACAGTGTGTAGTGTCTAATACAGCATTAGAGTGTGGCTTGTTGTCACCTTGTGCTGTGAGCTCAAAAAGGATCTTGAACATTTAAGGAAAAAGATATTTATGTTGTTGGAACTCTTTGTAGGACTGACTGTAATTATTTGTTATTCCTTCAGACAATTTACAAATGCATTAGCAACAAAAGCTCCAACAAAACCTATTGGATATAGTATATTGTATATGTTAGGTCAGTTATGGGTATCTCAGGATAACATTCATTTAGTGCCATGTAGCACTATATAAAGTTTCAATTTCATACATTGGATTTTAGTAGTTCTCTGTTAGCAAGTAATGAAGATAATGAAATCCAAAATCATCTGAACTTCTAGTGATGTCCATCTGTTAAGATCTCCCTGATCACTGGTATTTGTACAGCATAAATCACTAATACGGCTTTACTCTTTGTAAAATGCAGTGTAGTTATGGACAGAAATCTCATTACATGACAAAGCGTGAAGTTTGCTAAATAATTTTTGAACTAGTAGAAAAATAATTATCCTCTCAGAAGCTCTAATTTACAATGTAATCTGTAAATGTACTTTTAATGAGCAAATCACAGATCACACTTCATGATTTTTGATACATGAATATTTTGATAAGAGAACAGACAAAAATTTTATACTTTGTTGACTTGATATTCACAACGCCTGTTTCTTCTTATGGTATCTCCAACTCAAGTACATGACTGCGACCAGTAATGCTAGCACTTCCTTCTGATGAATACTTATCATTTTTTACTGCCACTACTTCTGTCTTAAAATTATAGCAGAGGATTTTCTCATGATATCATTTTTAGGAATCAGGTTAGAGAGAAGATGTCCCAGGTTATCTCTGCAATCAATCAGAATAGCCAAGTTGTCATGTGTCTGTATGAAAGTGTTCTTCCAATCTTACATTATATTGATAGCTACACAGTAAAATATCCATAACAAAGGCAGTGAACTATGCTGTCACCTTTGACACAGAGGTACACACTGCAGCAGAATCTCATACATCCAATTTTTTACTAATGTTGAATTCAACAAAGGACTTCTTCCCAGCTAGATAATGTTGTGTGAAGATTATGAAGGTTTGGTTTGCTTCATAGTGAGGAAAGAATCTTTGAGGAATCAAGGGCTATGAATTGTTGATATAAAGATTGTCTAAGCTCCATGTATAACTTCCAACCTCATCAGAAAAAGAAACACTTTCAGTGCCTCCTCAGTCATTAGCACTCATGATCTGTGCCTTGATCATGACAAGAAGGCCCTGATTCATGTCACAGACATTATGTGTGCCTTTTATTGAGCAAAATGCTGATGCTGCAACTAGCTGGGCAGGTAGGGCAATCCATACCTAAAAGTTCTTCCATCTGTATATGTGTAAATAAATTCTTTCAGTTTTGGATGTCCACCCTGAGATTTTACTGAGTTAATTGTCCAGGGCTGGCAAACACCCAGCCTTTTACCAATTGAACTGTAATGTGTGTATTTATAAAAACATGATCATTATAATAACATGATAGTTATAAAAACTCTGACTCAGCCTCTCTAGAAGCACTAGCCATGTAGGACTTTTAGAATTTATATTATCCCACTAATTATTTTTCATATGAAATTGTATCTGTTTTTCCTTCAAATTTTTACTGGAAACATTGAAGAACTTCTTTCTTCTTTCAGATAGAGCAAAATGAAGTACAAGTACCTGTGGCAAATGTTGCTTTAGCAATTATTTGTCATCACTTGTTTCTGTGTTCTATGCTTGCTTCTTTAATATTTTAATAGTTCCAGGAGGAAAAATAACAAAACAAATCAACAAAGCTGGCTGAAGCCCATTGGGGCTGCTATTTATCTTTTATTATTATTTCTATGGAAGTAATATCTAATAGAGGCAATTGTGGGATGTAGTAATGGTTTTGGGGGATGCTGTGCAAAACCAAGTGTGGCTTCAGATCAAAATAGGTAAAATGGTGGTAGAGATGAGCAGTACTAAAACTGAAGCATTTCTCACTTGCATCTGCACAGCCAGTATTTAAGGACCGACTTCTGCAACCAGGAAATTGTTTTATGACTTTATCATGGTATAAATTGGATGAAAACAAAAGTGATTGAAATCAACAAGAGAAACATTAGCAGTCAGCTTTAAGGTAAAGGAGAAGGGAGTCCAAAGAGCTAACAAGCTCAAGCCATAAGCTGGGAATGGACAGAATGGACAGAAGTGGGAATGGCCACTTTCTTCTTACTGCTGAGCTTCACACTGGGCCAAGATGTTATCTGTGTTCTGAACCATCACTAACATTTATTATTTACTACATTACTTTTCAGCTATGCACAGGCTCACAGTAGAGCTGTTATTAGATAAGTGTCATCATTTCAGTTTTATAAACATACAGGTTGTTCAAGAGTTCTGTGTTTTCTAATCTCCACTACACAGTCTTCTTTTGTATGCCTCAAACAATAAGCTGACAGCTCTGTGGAAATCTCTTACAACATTCAATAGTCAAAAGTGTTTCAGAGTTCACTGGAAGTAGAAGAATACATAATGAATTGAAACAATGTTTTAAGCATTTATATTAGTCTTCTAATGGAAAAAAATTAAAAAGTAATGCTGCTTTGCTTTGCGGTTACTGCTCCTCAGCAGTATGTCTTTATTTCTGGCACATGAAGGATAGTTTCCATAGCAGCAGCAACTGTAACACTGAGCAACGTGGAAATTGAATTTTTCCTCTTGTAATTTACAGATTAGAAAGGTAAAATGTATGGAAATAAGGAAAAGTAAACACTATAGAAATGCAGACTTCAGAACCTGTTTTTCTTTCCAGAATTCTGAAATCCTGTTGGAATAAACAGTTCTTGCACTTTGTTCCTTCTGGTTTAAGCCTCCTATGTGTCTGAATAAATGTGTATGGCAGGTATTTTGTTTTTGTTTTTTAAACTGGAAAATTGCAGAATTACCTCAGTCCATCTCTTGATGTGGTATTGTTTCTTGGCTGGTGATTCCTTTGCTAGTGACCAAAAGTGAATAGTAATTAAGGTCTATTTTGCACTGAGATTATATATTTCATTAACTTCTATACTATCAGCACTCAAGGTATGCTACAGACAAGTACTCTATGTGAGAGAAATGTATGCTATTTACTCAAATTGATTATACATGTTTTTAAATAAATTCTTGGAGGAATGCTTTGCTTTTTAATGTGTATAGAACTTAAAAATGAGACTATGTATTCTAGAGAAGAAATTTCAGAACAATACATTTGTATATTAGGCACAGGAACAGTGCAAAGTACATTCAGAACAGAAACAAGAAGGCCAAAGATAACTCATGTTGCTGTAGAATTAAAGCAAAAAAAGATCTTGGTCTCAGTGTTGCATCTCTAATTTAACAGGAAGTTACTCCATAACATTTTTTCTCAGGATGTAACAGTGATATTTTTATTTACATTCTCATATCGATGTTAATGAGAATGGAATGAACAGAGAGCTGCATAAAACAAGCGAAATTATTTTCTGGTGAAAGAACTTCATATCAACTTCATACAAACAAATACTTTATTCAACAAATATACAATGAATTTACACTACTATATATATAGTTATTTAAGTAATTTATTATAAGGCAAATTTAGTTTCTGAACCTTTTACCATGAACTGGAGTTGTTGTTGGGTTGCAGAATGTTAAGAAGATGTGAGTTTTCAATGATATTCAGGCATGAACTATATTTATTTATTTATTAGTTTATTTCTGTTTATTTTTTGTTTTCTGCAAACGGCTTATTGCTCAGAAGAGAATAAAGTAACATTCTAATTTGTTAGTCTGAATGCTTTGTACATACTTAACCAAATCCTGTGTGTTTGGTGATTCTGTGTCAATTTCTACAGAAGTTTGCTGGCTTTGAGGCTTTGCTGGCTTTGAAATTTTGGCAAAGACACGTCTTTTGTATGAATGACTGTACTGCTTAAGATCAAACAAATCTATTAATTCTGACTGTGATGGTCACATATAACAGATGCTTCATAATAGTATGGTGTAAAGACACAGAAAGTGCACAGTGAAAACTCCCCATTTCTTCCCTCACTGTATTTGGCAATCTGCAGTGAATCTGGGTGTAATAGCTATGTCTTTTTGTTTAATACACTTTAGTAAATGTTTCCTTCACGACTTTGCCTAATATCTTCTCAAAGCCATTTCTACTTTCCTCTTCCACAGTATCCTTTGGTAATGAGTTCTGCGGTTTAATTACGTCACATAAAAAAGTGCTAACTTGTGTTTCTTTAAAATTTGCAGCTGAAAATTCCATGGGATACTTCTTACTCTTTAAACTGAGCAGTGATTTCCAATTCCCTTCTGTATATCATTCATACTTATGTGTATCTCTACGGTATCTCTTAGCTGTTTCCTTGAAATCTAGTCCACTTAATTTCTTTTCAAATGGAAATCATTTTAGGACTCTGATCATCCTCTTACCCTTGCTACATCTTCTTTAATTCTGCAATATTTCTCTTGAGATGGGAGGGAACCAGAATTGCATGATTGTCTTGGATTTCTTTAGTAGCATAGCAAAGTTTTCTGTCCTAAGCTCCTGATGCTTTCCAAATAACTCCTAATGTTCTAGTTGTCTTTTTAGCTGCTGCTTAGCAGATTTATCACGACTTCAAGATTTCTTTCCTTATTTCTTGTAGCTAAATTAACAGCCAGCACAAGGTAAGCATAGTTAGGACTTTTCTTTTTCTCCATATATATAACTTTGTATTTATATCAACTTGAATTATATAAAGCAGCTTACCATGTAGTCATTCCATATTTTGACATACATATGCAACTCTTTGATCACTTTTCCATTTCCTTTCTTTTTCTCTTTTTTTTTTTTTTTTTTCCTCTTAATATATTTTGAGTAATTTTGTACTGTCAGTAGACATCTAACTTGTCAGCTATTTTCAGATCTTTTAGGAGCATGTCAAAAAGTGTATGCCACTATAGGATTCCATTGGTAACTCTTGAACATCGTGAAAACCGACTATTAAGTTCTGTCTTTCACTCTTGATGAAATATATGGATACACAGAAGCCACTTTATAATGCATTAGAAACTCAGGTATATACTATATACAGGCTGGATTGCTGCTATCAAAAACTGAGATTTGTCAGGCTTGACTGATCTACAAAAATATCTTGACTGTCACCCACCAAACACTGTTTATGGCAATATACTATTGTTCATTTCACAATTTTTTTTCCTATTATCTCTTCCACTGGCGGTTCAGTTTCAGGCAAATCTGCTGATGCATTCCTCGTAAAAACACCCCTGTAGGCAACCTCTCCAATTCCTTCCTTTCTCATTTTGCTGCAGATACCTTACTTTAGAAACGTTACTTTAGAAAAGTTACTTTAACTTTTCTACTCCATCATATTGTTCCTTGGCTGTTATTACACTTCTCATGTGCAAGTCCAACAGAATCTTTGTTGTTGTTTTTTTTTTTTTTCCTGATGAAAAGTTTACAATTATAGTAGTTTGTAGGAATTTCTTCCTATTTAATTCTGATCATTCTAGGAATTTCTTTGCATTTTAAAAATACTTTGATAATTTCCTTTTTTTTCCACTAAGCTTAAAGAAATAATTTCCCTGACATTTTTAATTTTTTTTGTCCTTCACACAGCTTCTTCTAATAGAGAGATTTCCTTGTAACAAACTACTTCATTTGCTTACAGCTTTCCTTTCTGAAATGAATAACTACTGTAATACAAATTTTGTTTGGATGTTTTGTTGTTCTTTATAACACAAACACTTTCCCTTTCACAGCCTCCTAAGCAACACCTAGGAGACCAAACAAATGCAGATCCTGTCTCACAATCATGTATGAAAAATATGATTCTCTTGGAAATTTGCAATGACTTCTGAAGTATCTACCAACTTCTGATTCTTAATTTCCCCTGTATTGTGAGAATTCAGAACAGTAGCAATTTATCTGACAATATTTAAGGCACATTTTCTGGACATAAAATGAGGCAACATAAGTTTGTAGGCAACATAGAAAGAAAAGTCCTAAAATTACTAAAAAATATATTATTTGAATGTGACTGAAAATTTATTGCATTAATTTCAAAAAATCTTAAATGACAGGCACTGGCACTGTTCAGATTAAATCTTGCACATAACTATTACTCGATAGTAGTCTACTGTGCTCCTATGTACTACTGTTGTCAATTCATATCCCATTCTACTGAAACATCTGTTTTATGAAATTTTGGATTTAGCTGGAATATAATTAATTAATACATGATTGTGTTATTCTTTTTAATAGAAAAATACATAATTCTTTTTGTTCTTGAGCACATATATATATGTCTTTCTGGAGGGGTGAAATTTTACAGTTCATTTTGTTCTATTAGTTTTTGATATTTTCTTCCCCAAAAGTTATTTTTTTTACTTGTCTATTTATTTATTACATCTGAAGACAAAGCGAACTGGCTTCATTTTGTCTTTAATTACCTTCATTCTATGGACTACCTGTTCTTTGCGTTTCAGATAAGGGGATAGAACTAGTACTAAAGATGTTTTGCCAAGACTTCTGAATATAACTGTAGTTCTTTATACATTTTTTTTCCTGATTTAAGTAAGAAGCAGGTTTACCATATACATGTAGGTATATAACTCACTGAATTCTCTTAATGCAGCCTTCTCAACTTCTTTCTTTTCCTTTCCTCAATGGGTGTGAAAAAAAGTGGGTGTTGTTTAAGAGAAATTATGAATTTGGAAAATATAAAGAAGCTGTATTTGATAGAGAGATGAGTGATTAATCTATTAGGAGAAGACAGTTGATGTGATCAGGAGAAACAAACTATTCATATGAGCAGTAAGGGCAAGCAAAGATTGCATCTGAGCAGTGGGCCAGACTGCAGATTGCTGAATAAGCAAATGAGCATTTTGTATAAATAAGCATGTAGTGCTCTGTGTGATTGCTGCTTTTTCTTTTTTGGCTAATGTTCGTATGGACATGCATGCACAAAAATGTACGTGCTTGCACATGTAATTGCAATAAGAAGGTGAAAAAAGGATGAAGGAAAGAGTTAGTAGAAGTCTGTTTCTGCATCCTCATTCAAGAGCACATACAGAAGTGCTTATGCAGCGTTTGCACTGTTATGGATTCACATTTTGTGGCTGTTAACATTCATGGAAAGATGGGCTACTAGGTGCTTTTCTGAGCCAGTAAACTTTCTTGACAATTCTGCAATGTTAACAGGCATTTTAAATTTTTAGTACAAAATTAAAGGAGATTTAAGGGAAAACATAGCATTTTCTAAAGGCAATATCCCAAAATGACCCATGAATATCACATTTTTATTTTTACCCCCTTCATGCAACACTTCTTAATTTCCTTTTGGCAAGCCGGATGTAACCTTTAGCTGGTAACTGATCATAAAATACTGACCCAGATTTTTCTGGGTAATTAACAAGTCAGTCAAATCAGCAGAAGCAGGTGTGGTATATTTTCAGAACCAGTGGAGAAAAGCAGTTAGCTAGTGTTTTAATTCCCATTTCCAGTAATGAACTATGTAACATTCTGGCTGGCTAATGTCATTAGCATTGTTTCCTCCTCCCCTTACTTCCTCACTGTAAATTTAGAAATTTAGAAAAGGCCAAGAATTACTGACCATTTTGCACTCTTACAAACATGTTATTAACCTCCTAGACTGAACCTTTTGCAGAACAGTGATAAAAAATGTATACAAGTACGTATCATGTTACGAGCTGAGACAGAAAACAATATTTCCATTCTTCAAGCAATTAATTATTGTGATTAATGTTTTTCCCCTTCTCTAAGCACAATTCTGCCAGACAGAGCCAGCCCATTGACATATTGTAGAATTGTAATGCATATCTAATTAAAGGTGACCTGAAAAGGCAGGGTGTTTAGCCTTCCCTGTCAGGACCAAGAAACTGTTAATCAGATAGTGCTTGCTTTTCACACCACCCCACCCCTCCCTTTTTTTATTTTTGTGCTAATTTCGAATCTTCTCCCTGCATCAGTGAGCAGATGAGATCTTCAGCCAGCTTTCATCTTTCAGAAAAATGAATAGTGCAGAAAGAACATTATCAAATGAGCTGTTGAAGAAGTCAGTGAATATGTCATTGAGTGTGACTGCTTCCAGAATGAATTTAGATTTATCTCTGTTATCTCCCCTCTCCTGATTCCCTCTCCACACACTCTTTGCACACAGTGCACATGTCAACCAGGGTGGGTCATAATGAATCATGAGGGACAGTTACTTGTAGTGAGATGACAGGTCCAATTGTGATACAACTTGTTCTGGAATTAAGTTTGTTAACATTATAAATTGTCTCATTTGACCAGAGGTTTAAACACCTAGAAGATTTTATGCATGCAATTTCTTAAAGTATTTCATTTCCATTAAGCAGCTGCTGCTTACTGTATTTCACAAATGAAATTGTTTCATCACATCAATAGCTGCACAAAACAACTGTGACAACAAGAAGACTCTTTTTGCCCCCATCTTGCAAACAAGCATCATTCAAATCAATAAACTCTGGCAACTGGATAACACCACGAAAAGATATTTAAACTCAATTTTTAAGCACCTCTCCAAATGCTTACACTAATGCAAAATTCCGATACAAATCAAGGAATTTTCATACTGTCCTGATCAGTTTCTATAGAAATAGTCCATTGAGTTAGCAACATTTTATTAGAAAAATAATAAATATTTTATTTTTTCTTTTCAAAGCAGGCAGTGTTGCTGTATGCGATGTGAAGCTGTCATGATGAAGACTTTTTTATTTTTTTTATTTTTATGTTTTTGCACGTGATGGCAAACAGTGTGATTCAATTGCAATATTTTACCCATAGGGAAAAAAGGAAAGACTAATATTTTTCTTTTCATATACTGTCAGCATTACCATGTAACAGAATGTGATATCAAAAAACCTGCAAAGTCAGCACACCTTCTGAAACATTCACTGTATGCTGTAAAGCCGTCGGGTATTTCAGTACTTACCTATTAGTTTTTAGTTGTGATCATATTTGACTAGGCTACTCCTATGCAACAAACACATCTTAGATGTTTTCAGTTAAACAAAATCAATCAGTAGCATCCCTGAAGTTTAAAAACATTGTGCAGTTGATTTATCAGAATCAGTTGGTGCACCAGATTTATTGTTTATTGTTAAGCAGAAGCCTTGGAAGTCAGAGAAGTTTCTACATAGTTTTCTTGGTGATTTTTCCATGTGTCCACTGTTAAGCAGGGACAGTTTGCACGCTTCAGTGCACAAGTCCTGAAGAAGTATTTTAGTGTGAATAACTCCCCTTGCAGTTTGCTTCTTTTGTAAATTTGAAACAACTAAGGTAGATAAGTTGTTTGCTTTCAAAATGCCTATGAAAAGTCATGTACAAGTCCCACTGGGTGCCAGAATAGGAATTTTGTTGTTCAGACGGCTGCCTGTGTCATGTGTAAATTTATGTGTCGTTGTATTTCATGCTCTAAACCTCAATGCTGAAAGCAATGTGATCCGTAGTGATGGCTACTAGATCTATTTGTTTGTCTTCAAGTCAGAGCTGCAAAACTGTCTGTGCTCTTGTGGTAAAAATTAGGGTTACATATCAGAACTTTTGTATTGTAGCTGGGAGGGGAACATTATTATACAACATACTGATCAATCCCAGTTTATCCTGCAACTCTGATAGCAAACACATGTTGTCTAAAAATAATTACTGAGAAATGTTCCACATTTTTATTGTTCTGAATTTTTTCTATTATAATTTCTGGAACCCAATCCTTGCATATTGGTGTTTACAATACCAGTTTGGTAATTAAAGGATTAGAGTAGACTAAAATGGTAATAAAAATGAAATCTAAACAGTACGTTGAAGAAGGAAAACAATCAAAACCATCCTAAAGCCAGGATGAATTCTGATCCTAAAATCTGTTATTGCAATGGGAGAGCTACAGAGCAGCACAAGTGAAAACACTGTCATTTTGCTGCTTGTAATTATGATATATTTGCAGTTCTTCATAGCTTTAGCAATCCCAAGTGATATTGCTGTAACTTTTTATTCAGGGCTGCAGTTGCAAAAAATTATTTACAGCCTCTTTACACAGAAACCCTGAAGTGCTTGCTTAGGGAGTCTTCTTTTGCAGAGGAGAAACTGAGGCCTCGTTCAACTAAGCAGTTTTCTAACAGACAGAGGAAATGCATGTCAGAAGTGAGAAGTGAGATTGCTGCCGTTAAAAAGTAATCTTCCTCTTCTATCTCACCTTTACCCCTTGCTCCCCTACTTCATTGACTGAATCACTTAGGAGGTAACAAAATTCATAAATTAAATATACTGGATGTTATTTTATCATAATATCACCAACTATTAGGTACAAACAACTGCCACTTGTGTATTCTTATGAAGCATCTGTAGCTATGTAGAAAACTTCTGATTTAAGTGAATTTCAACAGATTATCTTCAAGCATTGAAAATTCTAATCCTGCTGATTACTGAACATAGGAAAAAAAATGATTTCAAAGTTATATAATACCCAGAAAATATGTTTTCTTTTCCACTTCAAAATTATCAGAAGCTATTTGGAATATTAAGCCTTCCAAAAAGAACATGGTTAGCAACCTAGTTCACAGCACTAAAGATCAAATTTTTCTTTCATGCAAGCACAATATTTTAGGCAGTACACACATGCACACACATATATACATGAGGTTAATTGTCTTACTTTTAAATTCACCCCAGCACAATCATTCTAACCAATAAACAAGAAGAACAAGAAGCATCCCCTATAATTAATTGCTCACCTGGTTTGCTGGTTCATTTTCCAGAGCTATGTTTCCTTGAGATCTTGAGGATCTCTTTATTTATTTCTGTATGTTAGTAATCTTTCTCCTCCATAATCAGTTAAAATCTTATTATGAAGGACTAAGTTCTAAGTTTACTGAATGTGTCTTCAATGAGTTTATGTTCAAGTAAGATTCCTGTTAATTTCCTGGGATTTTTGCTTGATTATAAGGATTTCAGGATTCTATCCCCCTCCCCCCCCCCAGCCTCAGAAGACATCAAGTAAAATGTTTATTGCAGTTATGCTAGAAATAAAGCCTGCAGGTAATAAACTATCAGAAGCACTGATGAATCGCAGAAGTACAGTAAAGCATTTGAATAGATCAGGAGGCACTTAAATAAAATTTGTTCATATGAATCCTGGAGTCACCAGCAGTACTTTCCTTTCATCAGACTGTGCTACAATTGATTATTCTGAGTGTTTTCTAGCTTTTTGATACTAACAAGAAAATTTACACTAACAATTTTGCCTCAGTTTAAGAGACAGAAAGCGTGAAAATTTGGCAATTAAAAATGGTAACATTTTCATTGTTGTGAAATATCTTACTTGCACAATTATTGATATGATGCAAAATAGATAATGAAGACATTTCCAGTATACGTTGCATTTGTGTTAAAGTACAAAAATCAAGTTTTGCTAAATATTCCAGAATATTTTTTTTTTGCAGAACACAGTTATATAAGTTAAATATCTGAACAGATTTTAAATATTTCTCATTTTCCTATTTGTACTATGAAGCATCTTCAAAACACAGTTATATAAGTTAAATATCTGAACAGATTTTAAATATTTCTCATTTTCCTATTTGTACGATGAAGCATCTTCAAAACACTGAGGCAAAACAGGAAACACTGACATTTTACATCGTGTTTTAAATAACTTTTGCTGGAAAAGAAATATCAGGAAAAGTCCAAGGTTGCTGTTCTAAGATGTTCATGCTCCAGACACAAAACATATTGTCTGAACATAATAATGCCCTCATAAGTACTGTTAGAAACTGGTTCCCCAGCTGATGGACCTGCTCAGGGATGTAGGTGGTTTCATGGAACGGGAAATATCTGCAACATGGCATTGTGTAATGCTGATTGAACCTAGGCTGGAATCTCATTTCTTCCTCTAAATTGTACTGCTTTCATCTGCCAACCATCACCTTAAGTCAGCATGGAATTAATGCCATAAGGAACCTTAGGCTAAAACTAAGATTATGAATCGTCTATTTGAGTACTGCACACCAGTTCATACTTCAGTTCATATATGAGCTAATAACTGATCATAGCTTGAAGTAGCATTCAGTTCTTTGTAAGGGCTGCAGAATCATGATGTCTATTATTGAGGGGGGAAAAAAGGAAAAAGAAAAAGCGGAGTGGGTTTTGGTTTTGGTTGGATGCACAGAAATCTAAATAATTCTATTTAATTTAAAGAAGTCACTCCAGATTTGCACCAGTACTACTGAAAATAAAAATCTGGCCCATTGTCTTAGCAAAATACACAAAGTCAATATCAGTTCATTACAGAGAGGGAGAGAGAAAAGGAATGAGAGAGAAAACAAGGATTTCGTTAGCAATGCATTCTGTAGTATAAAAGATAAAAAGGAATATCCAATTAACACACCACTATAATTGCTTGCAGACATTCTTTTTTATTTAAAGATGAAATAGCTAAGAGTTCTCATCAAAACTAGGGTCACAGCCTACATATTAAATGAAAGAAATTGATTGGGCTTTATTACACCCTGACTACTGCAAATGTGCCTCAATCACTGATTGCTATAAATTTATTCTTATAAACTACTAATTGCCCAAGTCATAATGGTAACAATGGTATAATGAAATTATCTTGATCAAGCTGATGCACAAATTTTGCTTGACAACATGAGCAGTGTGAGAAAAAAGGAAAGAAGACATGCATACAAATACATAATGTTTCATTAAAATTAAAACCAATGTTAAAACAACTGTTCTCTGAAGTATACAAAGTTCTGTATTAGAAGGGCTTCCTTTAGAAAAAAAATCATTTAAGAAGACAGGCATTTACATTTATAATAAAACGATCTTGCATTTTTTATTTGTCTTGAAAATTAATGACTTACTTAATCACATTTGATCAAAGGAGATAAGTTGATGTAGTCATGTGTTTCTGATTGCATTAAGCCTGATCCAGAGTGGCATGATGGATATTTAATAGTCTTGCTGTCCCTCTATATCTTGTCACCATTTCTTGATATGCATGGATACTGTAGAGTACACCACAGCACAAAACTGTACTTTGAACAGACTAGTTTAGAAAAAAGGAAATTGTGATTTATGTGTTGGAGGTTTTACAAGTAGGTTATCCATTATCAAAAGACTTTTCTTTAAAATACAAAACCTCACTTGCTCTGTACGAGGTTTGGAACATTTTCTTCTTGAAAAACACATTTTGCTTCTATGCTGCCTGTATTGGAAGAGCCTCTGATAGGCTTCAAGGGCTACACAGAGGGAAAGCATATACCAGGAAAGATGCCCATCCAGAAATTGTCAGAAATTTCTAGAAGTTGAAATGCAGAGCATTGTGTAAAATGCCAAAACCCAGTGCTATTTATATTGAGCTAATAGCTCTTTCTACAAGTGTCAGCTGAATCATTCAAAGGGAATGTTGGTATGTATGAGAAATTATTTCTGAGCAGTTCAAATGTAGTCTCAACTGTTTCAGAGTTGCACAAAAAAAAAAAAAATTATTTCAATTCATGCTTAATTTTTTCTCATTAGAGACATCATTAGGATTTTTTTTTCACCCTATGAGTGTGTCTTGCTTTGCTCTCTGAAAATACAGATCCAGAGTTTTGTACAATAGTATCATTTTTTCATTCCTGAAATGAAGGGCTCCTAAAAGTGGTAAGAGTTGACACAGTCCCATGGGAATGTAAAAGACTGAGCTGAAAGGTTTTCCAGAGGTCACTGAGCTCAGCTGCAACCCTAAAACAGGCGGGCTGCGTGTTGGATAGGCTGCTCCACATTGTAACTATTGCAGGCTCTATTTACTGTGACTGCCAGAGGGCTTTTTGCTACAGACTAACTCTACTCCCTTTTGTTGTGATTTATGCTTATTGATGGTTATTCGACCTGTGTGGTTTATTCCTTTGCTCTTTACAGTATCCGTTACACACCAGGAGTCCGTGGCTCTGCCCCTCACTGCTCTGCATAGCCTTCACACAGATGTTTCTCCTTCACGTGATCACTCCCAGCTCCTGATCCCAATTACTAAATACAAGTCAAAGGTGGTCCTGGCTTAATTATAACTGCTGGGACCCAGCTGCTATGATCACCCTTTCCACCAGCGATGGAATGCGAAGGTGCCTTTAGGAGAACAAGATAGCTGCTTTCTTCAGTGGGCCAGGAGCAGGCTCCCTTCTGGCTTCCCTAGTGCTGCTGTTCAAGCCTTCAGGGCAGATGTTTTAAAATACGTATATACAAATATATATGTATATATATATATATATATATATATAGGCTCACTCAGTGAATGGAAAAATGGGCTGTGAGTGTTTACTGTTTGCTCTTTAATGCTCCTTAATTGCTGATCACTCCCTCCCCAAGCTGAGGGCATCTCTGCCTCCTGAAATAAGTATGTGATTCTTCCCAAGATGTCCTTCCTAAGTGTGTGACCTGATTGTGCCTCTCCACAGGGATGGGTGGATTTGGTGCTTCCCAAACTGCTTGGTTGGAAGGAGTTATTTAGAACTGACTTCCAGTGGCTGGGATTTCTCCCTTGCAAGTGGGCTTGTTTATTCCATGCAAGAGAAGTAATACTCTGGGACACAAAGTTGAAGTATCAATGCTGTGAAGTTATTACTATTTTGGTGGCACTGATTCTATTCAACTGAGTGTGTGGTAGCAGCTAGTAAGATCTTACTAAATCATTTTGCTGCATTTATTGAAGGATTGGAACTCTGCTGTGGTGTAGGCAGGTTGTGTTGATTATTATTTATTTTTAAGAAGCTCTGTCCCTCAGTTTTAATAGTGATTGACTCTTCTTGATTGCTCAAAAGGCCAAGGGTTGGGGAATAAGGGAAGTTGACTTTATTGCTAAATATGGCTTCATAAATATTGATGGGAGTTCCTGTAGTTAAAGAGAATCCTGCTTCTAAGTTACACGTTCCATGTGGACTTACTATGCAAATGTGTATTTTAATGCTCAGAACAGACTAGGTCTTGTTTACCTTTCTATTCATTCTGTGGTTAAACAAACAGTGGATACTAAGTAGTGTGATGGATGTATTGACAATCTGCTTTTTCCTTTATTTTATTACTACTTCATTTTTGTTTCACATTTTTTTACCAATTTGTAGTCTGAGTGGATGAAATTGTAGAATTTCTTTAGCTTATTCTTACAGGCTGCTAGATGGGAATTTCTGGAAAAAGTTCTTTTTACACATCCATGTTCCTTGCACTTCAATGGCTTTCTTTATCATAAGTTGCTAATTTCAGTTGCCGTTTTCAAGTTGTGTTGCTGTTTCCTCCTAGCACTTAGGAAAGTATGCATATCTGCAAGTGGGCTATGTATACATATATGCGAAAGAGAGAGGACGTAATTGGCCTAAAAATTATAGTCCACAGAACTTATGTCAGAGGAGAAGAAACCTTACAACAACACTTACGTAGCTGATAGGGATATTTGACAGAAGATGTTAAAAATTAAGATTTCAATCCAATGCTTACTGTGAAGCTGAGAAAGTTTCTTGCTATTATTAGTGCATCAGTGATACCTGGAATGCTGAGAAACATCACCAATATTTCTGGAATTTGTCAAACAGAAGTTTAAAAGCAGAGATTTCTAAATGGCCTATTCATGTAACATTGTAACACCTTTTTTCTGTCTTACTCATCCATTTCTTTATCTGTCCATCTCTCTATCTGTCCTGAAATGACAATCCTAACTTACTTTAAACTCTCTGAAGGTATATTCTTAAATTTTAATGTTGGAAAAGCTTCATGATGACTACTACTTTGGCTTAATGTGGTATAGCTTCTGACAGCTGCTGCTGTAAGAAAAGCAAAGGATGACTGCATTAATGTCAGTTTCTGTCAGATTCTGGTTGCCAAACTCTTGCAGGGATGATGACAGTGAACCAAACAAAAGTGACAAAAGGTGTCAAAGCTGTGATTTTTAAATGAGGAAGTGTGGACACTTGCATTTCACTTATTTGTGGTCTTCATGCAGTTCTATATGTGGACTTCTTCGATCTTTGCTCCCACTCTGGTCTTTTACTTTCTCTTGGCCTATTAAAATGAAATTTAAATATTGACAAGAATGGAGTGGTTCAGACTAGAAACAGAAGGATAGCTGTCATTGTGGAATATACTCAAAGGATCAGGTAATCTTGAGTTGTAACTCTAAGAACACTAAGAACTCTTCTAAATGACATCTCATAGTTGTAAGGGCAATGAAAATGTGGCTTCGCTCTTAAGTCAAGTGGAAGTGAGTGGCATATATTAAATAATAAACTATCTCCTCATGAAACCCTACTTCAGTCTTTCTTCATGTTAATTCATGTGTCTTCGTTCATCCAAAATAATAATAATAATAATAACTCTTTCAATATGGGTTTCTGAACAAGAGAAGTGGTGTACTCGTGTTACAGGTAAGCAGAATAATTTCAGCAGCTGCTGATTAAACACAGCATAGTTGTTGGTCTTATTCGATTTATTACAGCAGGTGTAAACTTTCCCACTCTAAGATATCCAACTAGTGGAACAAAGATGCAAGTGAACAGTGTGCTTTCCACATTCGCAATTCTGTGTAATATACATGTAGTCAGTTGTAATTTTGTGAATGTACCTCAGTTTGCAGCTAGCCACAAATTCATCTAACTTTGCACCAGTGCTTGCTGACATGAAAGATGAAGCTGAGGCTGTTGCCTGGATCATGGTAACAGAAGTCTAAAAGATGCAGTGAACACATCTTGCCTATTTTCCTGCTTTCTCCAGTGCCCTCTGTTCCTTTAATTTCCATCTGCTCTCGCCACAAGAACTGTGGTAATGGGCTGACCAGGGAAAAATGCAGACATTTTGTTGACCTCAGCCTTAAAACAGCTTTTGGTGATGAGTTTTCTGCAATGGCAGGTGAGTTTTTGCAGTTGACAGAAGCATGGTTGAGCTAGAAAGATTTCTACGTGTGGTGTTACTATTTTATGAATAGATTAGCTGGGAGGGAGAAAGTGGGAATAAAGCAGTGGACAAGCATTAAGACTAACAATAGGAAATAATATCTGATAACTATTTCCTGTATTATTTCCATTAAGATAACACTGTTAAGAGAGTACTCTTTCAAAAGTCTATTGAGTTGGTATCTATAAATTATTTCTTAAATTTGAGAGCTTTAATAGACTAAATATTTATAGCATAAATAGACTAAATATTAATAGACTAAATATGTATGTTTTGTGTTGATGTTAATTGAAGGTAAGATTTAGTGTTTTCTACATACTCTGATAACATCAGATGAAATAATGTAACAGTTACAGAAGAGAATATTGTGACAGACAGTAAAACACTTTTAAGTTCCATTAGGAGGAAGGTGTTTTTATACATATGCATATATATGCACATATATATATATGTATGCATATATCAACTTATATCACCTGAGGTATTTCAAATTCTGGGAAGTGTTTTTCAAAGGACCTCATAGAAAGGAGATTATAAAAATTATCTCTAACTTGCTACTGAGTTTGCTTAGATCTGAACTGAAAAAAAATATATATATCTTTTGTTAGGTTTAAAATAGAGACTTGATGAACTGCAAGCCTGACCAGTTTTGATGATGACTGTGTTTCTAGTTCTACCACTGCAATCAAATATATTTTCAGTTAACTTATAAGGATATCTTGTTATTTGTTCTAGGAAAAACAAAACTGTATTTGTTTTCCTGGTATGTACATTTTTGAATATTATTGTTTCTGAAATTTTTTTTATATTCCTAGGAAGAATATATGTAGAGTTCCATGCAGACATTGCTTATGATAAACTACGGGTTGTTTAAGACCAGTTTTGTGTTATCAAAACTCAAAATTTGGAATCAAAGCCAGACAGCTTCCTTAACCTATTCCTAAAGTAATATTTTTACTTAGGCTAGTCAAAAGAGCCTTACTTATGTCTTGTTGGCATTGCAGAGATCTTATGTGATCTCACTGTCTCATGAAATATTTCCTATTTGAAATATGTTGTATTTCCTGTTCAATATTTTTATTGAGGATGTGGATGAGGATATTGAGTGTACCCTCAGTAAGTTTGCAAGTGACACCAAGTTGGCAGGAAGTCTTGATGAGCCTGGGAGGCCCTACAGAGCAATCTGTACAGGTTGGATTGCTGGGCTGAGGCCAATGGGAAGAAGTTCAACAAAAACAAGTGTTGGGTCCTGCACTTTGGACACAACAGCCCCAGGCAATGCTAATGGCTTGGGGTAAAGTGGCTGGAAGACTGTAGAGACAGAAAGAGACCTGGGAGTACTGACTATTGCTTGGCTGAACATTAGCAAGCAGTGTGCACAGGTGTTGAAGAAGGCCAGTGGTATCCTGGCTTGTTTCAGAAATAGCTTTACCAGCAGGAGTTGGGAAGTATTCATCCCTCTGTACTCAGCCTTGGTGAGGCCACGCCTCAAGTACTGTGTTCAGTTTTGGTCTCTTGCTACATGAATGGCATTGGAGGCCCTGGAGCATGTTCTGAGAAAGGCAAAAAAGCTGTGAGGGGTCTGAAGCCCAAGTGGCTGAAAGAGCTGAGATTGTTCAGTCTGGAGAAGAGGAGGCTCAGGAGTGACCTTACTGCTCTCTGCAAGTACCTGAAGGGAGGTTGTGGTGAGGTGGGGGTTGACCTAACAATAGGACAAGATGGAATGGCCTCAAGTTGCACCGGGGGAGATTCAGATTGAACTTTAGGAAAAAATTCTTCTTTCAGAAAGTAGTCAAGCACTGGAAAGAGGTGCCCAGGGAGGTAGCTGTATCACTATCCCTGGAGGTGTTCAAAAAATTCTTAGATGTTGTTCTGAAGAACATGGTTTAGTGGGAAATATTGGTGATGGATGGATGGTTGGACTGGATGATCTTGGAGTTCTTTTCAGCCTTGGTGATTCTATGATTCTGTATACTTGTATGTTGGATTATTATGAAACTTTATTTTATTGATTATTTTTTTCCTCTTCTCATCAGACTCTGAATTGTGTAGTACTATATGAATGCACACTGTGTCATAGGTATTATTTTAATGGTACACTCTCACTTCTAAACTTCTTCAAATTTAAAATATGTGCTTCTAATCCTAAAACGCAAATGTGATCAAAGGTCACAGAGTAATTAACTCTTGGACACAATTCGTTAGCATTAGAAGGGCATTCTTCAGTTGTTTTGTGATGCAGAACAGGTGCTTTGTTAATCAGAAACATATCAACCTAAGCTTGGAAACTAATAAAATCAAGTGCAATGACTGAATGTCACTGGAGACGCAACTTAATATACATTTTGTCACACAACCTTCAACAGAAGTATTCAATTTTTTTTCTTGCCTGTGAGAATCTTAGAAGACATTTTTAATGACATAAGATTCATGAACAAAAACATAAAAAGACCAAAACAGGAAGGAAAGAAAAGAGGGTATTTTCTATAAAACATCTAGACTTAATTTCTAATACAAAATATCACCATTGTATCTTCTTCAATGGGGGAGAGGGAAGAACAGAGGCTGTTGTGAAAGGCTATCTTGAGATAGATAAACATTGGATTTTTTTTTACTGATTTATTTATTTTCTTTAAATCTGGGAGGAAGATGAGACTAAGACAAAACATGATTGTTGGAGAAAAAAATGAGACTAAAACAATACAGTCTTCCTTCTGGTTGGGTATAATTTGAACAGAACACTTCATGTCAACTCCTTGGTTGTCTTGTTATTAGGACTGGACTCTAAGCAGACGATTCAGAGTGTGATGAGGCTTCACTTCATCCTTTGCATGATTTCTTTTCTGAGGCAGGTAATGTGATTCACTGGATTTTGTAATCTCAGTGTGCAACATAGCTTTAAAGGAGAGTGGGGGAGCTGTAACAAGAAAAGTCTTCGTGTATTTCTAGTTCGAAAATTCTTAATACTGCTTAATTTTTTTTCTCTACATCAAATCTTAACATATCCAGATCTGAAGTACTATTTAAGTGCTTTTTATATCGTTGTTAAAACACCTTGAAAGTAGATTTTTTTTTTCTTCTTTTTTCTTTTTTTTTTATGGCTACTGCACTGGAATTGAGAGAAACTAAGTGTGAACAAAGCCATACGATCAGCTATCATAAATGAATTTTGGCATAGAGCACTACAAATTGCATTGTGTAGTTCCATACTATTGTTTATCACTTCAATATTCTGAGCGCTCATTTTTGGAATATGTTACTATTTAAATGCATCATCATGGTGCAAAGCGTCCTTCGTGACAGTCTTTGATGTTACCACTCTTATAATCATTTGCGTTCCTTTCCTCCAAACATAGTTTCAAAGAGAAGATTGTTATTACTATGATTTTTTTTTTCCTGGCTAGAACAGTGGTGAAAACAGACTAGGTATGATGATTTATAAGTGGATACATGATTAAGTCATCTTATAAAAATAAATTTTTAAGCTTTCAATCGACTCCAACAATCTGAATGTTTCTTTTGATATTTGTTTTCTGGATTTAAAATTCCAAGCTACTGTCTGAAGCTTCTGGCAGCTTCTAAAGAAATGTATTTGACCTGAAAGGAAAACTATTGCTAAGATGACTTCGACATTTTTCTCTGCAAACTGTCTTTGTAATGTACAGACCACTTCATGAATGTAGAACTGCCTCAAACTGTTAACGTTTGGTTTTCAAAAATTTCTGTTCTAAACATCAAAAAATATGCTATATCGCCAACTGTGTTTCAAAGCAAAACAAGACATAGATTTAGAATTAGTTTTAGTTATATAAACTGTTATGACAGAGCTATCTGATAGTCATGCTGAGCCTAAAGCCCATTTGAGAACTTAGTTTGATATATTTGGGATTGTGAGTGTATGCGTTGCAGTAACTGAATGGAACTGAGGTAATTTATCTAAAATTATGGCAGGCATCTTTCTAACTCAATTGATCACCACTCTTGCTATTCTCTGGAAAGTATGAGATGATTTTTAAAAGGGCTGCTGTAAGCAAATGTAATCTCAGGGATTGATGGGATGCTTATCTTAAAAAATAAAATAAGAAGTTATGACTTCTAAAATTTCAGTTGTCTTGGAACATAAAGATATGTGTTCTTGGCTGCCTTGAGTTCAGTTAGCTCTCTGAAGACTAGAATACTGTGTTTTGCAGAAAGAGAGCATCTTTTAATCCTTTGTGTAGATATTTTTAAAAAAGGTTGAAGACATTTCTTGGGGCATTTCCACGTTGCTTGCAAGTTTGCTTTGTGACTAGCTTAAGGTGAGAGGATTTCGGACTTCTTGTTTCCTAATTAATGGTTAAGATAACTCTGATACTGAAGACCAAGTTGCTGGAAAAACTAGACAAAACTGTATGGCTTACAAGGGTCTTTGCAGGCAGTTTATTTAGAACTCCACTAACAAGAGCAGAGCATGATAAAAGGTATAACTCACCTGGAGTTATGAAAAGTGCATTAAAAATGACAAACGTTACGAAGAAGGATTTCATTTCTATCATTTAGTGGTAGGATAAATTAAAAGTTGTAGGAAAAATGTAATAAGAAAAGCAGAATATTCTGTGCCTAAATGAAAAGTGGTAAAAGACTCTTTGAAACAGAAGGGGCAAAATACATTAGTTTTGTTGGTAGCTTGCAGAGAGAAACAGAGCACTGATAGTGCAGCTAATCATGGTGATGTTCTTTTTCCTTGTTTGCTACCAACACGGTCTCTGGTTCCTAAACTGGCAAATTCTCTTTAGATCATCAGGTCAAAGTTCTAAGATGAAGCTGGACTAATTTCTCTCAGTTCTTAGGGAATCTTGAGTTTTAAATTATATATCCAGTACTTAAAACAAGTCTGATCTTCTGCTCCTACCAGTTTGGAAGTTTGTAAAGACTATTGGCAGCAAAGCTGTCTGGCAGCAGAACAAATTTATGTCCTTTGTAATGGGCTCTCCTTTGAGAAATCCACAAGTAAGCAGTTCTAATGCTTTGCTTTATTCCTCCATCCTCTTAATGCTTCTGTCTTTGTGCTGAACCTAATCTTCACCTGCTTCAACAATTTTAACAGAACATAAATTATGAACAACAAAAAGCTTTGCACTTCCCCACCCATCCATTTGCCCCTCTGTGTCCTTTGCTGCCTTCTTGTTCTGTTTTTTCCTTCCTTCTCCGTTGACAACTCTGAGTCAGTGGGTTTTATTTCTGTCTTTCAAGCTTTGACTCTTCGGTGTGCAAATTTCAGTAAGCTAAACCTCTGTAGGGCTGACTCAGCATTCAGTGCCATTTGTCAATTTCATTGATCACTCCCTGACCAACAGGGTGAGGGGAGACTTGCAGAGTCAGCAGCTAGCAACTGGCCTTTCCCAGGATTATACTGTAAGAACTTCCAAATTAAATAATAAAAAAAATTAGAGCCTTTTGATTTCTCTGCAGTGGAACTTCCAATGAATAAAAAAATATCTCAACTCTCTTGCATCGCTCAACTGTAATTTTTTTTTATTAGTTCCTTCTCATTTTCCATAAGAAAGTTTCTCTAACGAAAAAGAAAATTGCACCTTACATGTTTAAATAGTTTTACATTTTATTCTATTTCTTGTTAGAATTCTGCATCCTACATCAACTACTGGTAGTTGAACAAGAAAGACAATCAGATTCTAGACTATGATCCTATTCTAATTTTCTTGAAGAAATATGAACTAGTTTTAAGATGTATTTTAAGGATGGAAAGACAAAGCAAGTACACTGTGGATGCACACAAATACATATATAACAAATGTTTATTTTACATGCATAATCTCAGTAATACATACAGGTGAGTGCAACCTTGTGTTAGAGAGATAGCAAAAAAAAAAATGTTTCAGTTGCAGGCAAATATCACTGTCAAATATCTGACAAAAGAAATATCTTATTTCGACTGAAGAAAAACTGTCTATCATTTTGAGTGTTGCAAATTCTCTCTAGATTGAATTTATTTTCTTAAGAGGTTCCGAATTTTTTTGAAGCCTCAGGTCTTCGCTTATGATTAACGTGGGACTTGGGCTGAATAGTTCCTTTTTCTGCCTTACTGCCCTTCTTTCTATCTAAATACACACACACGCACACATACATGCTCTGGCCTCTTATTTCGTTGTCAGGAAGCAGGTCTGCAGAAACCCAAGGAAAGTGCTGTTATTTTTTCACAACTAGAGGAGCTAAAGATTTGCACAGTGAGCAGTCATCTGTCTGTATTATATATTGACAATTCCCAAATACTATCACTTTAACAATTCCATGTTTAGCAAATACAATTGGTTGTATTGCTTGTAGGTGAGATATAGACTGTGTGTGTGTTCCTTTCTCCTTCCCCTTGCTACACTGTTACTGTTTTACTATTTGATAGGAGTTATATGTAAAAAGAGATGGAGTAAAGATCTGGGGTTGTACAAGCATTATTTATGTGCTTAATTTAGTTCAATATGCTGATTTATCTAGATGTGGCTGTGACAACACCTTTTGCCTTTAACTGGTGGATTAAATGTTTGCAGAATCTGTGCTTGGTGGATAATCAGGTAATTAAAGTTCTTTTGGACAATCATAGAATCGCTCTGGTTGGAAAAGCCCTTAAAGATTGTCAAGTCCAACCACAACCTAACCATACTACCTTAACTCCACCAACTCTCTGCTAAATCATGTCCCTCAGTACCACATCCAAATGGTTTTTAAACGCATCCAGGGATGGAGACTCAACCACCTCCACCTCTTTTAAGAGCCTATTCCAGTGTTTAACAATCCTTTCTGTGAAGAAGTTTTTCCTGATATCTGACCTAAACTTACCCTGGTGCAACTTGAGACCATTTTCCCTCATTCTTTGCCATCATCTGGGCAAAGCTTATTAACTGATGCTTATTTACGAGGCTCGTGACCAGTAAAAGTGGTAACAGTGCTGTTGTTTTGGAGCACTCTGTAATTGAAGTGCTTCTAGTAACAAACAAGTGAAGGAATTGTGGCATCATACTGGGTATACAAATAGAATACCAGCACAAAGAAATATTATTGAATTATTTCCCTTTTTTTCCATTCATTTTGATTTTAGATTTTTTCCTACTTGCCAAAACAAGTCTTAAAAAAGAAAAATCATGTAATGTAATTTGGCAGTGAAAAGGATTTCTGCAGAAGTTAGATATTTAATGAATTCAGATTCAACTGATTAATTTGAAGAATCAATGTTATTTATGAGATTGAAACTCATTTAAGGCTGTTCCCTTTAGCTTCTGCTTTTGTTGTTTTTCTGCAAGTCTGTTGTATTCAGGAGCGAAATGAGTTTTGCCATATTAGGTATTCATTGCAACTTGTTGGAACAGTAAGCTCTGATATAAAATGACATGTTTTGTTGGTCCCTTCTTTATGCTCTCCTTTGTACCTCTACTCTTTCTGCTTTTGAGAAATAGGCCTCCAGTTATCTTTAGGAATGTAGCAATATCTAGCAGTAGACTGTTTTCTTTCTTGTTTTGTGAATCTAGTATCTTAACATACCACAGTTGTAGGGAAATAGATTTTTCACAGTACCAAGTGTTACAACTCTACAAGGAACATGAAAAAAAAAAAGACACTATTATAGGTATTTTACCTTGTAAATGTTTGTATTATTCTTCAATGTTTAACAATATCTTTCTAGTTATATTTTCAGTAAGGAATATGTGCTTTTGTTTTGCTTTTGCTCTTTAATTAATTTAGTCATCAGAAGTGTAATTTGTAATCTTTGGTGCAGTAAGAAGCAGTGGATATTTAAGCAATCTGACTCAATCTTAGAACTAACAGTGTTCTTCCAAACAACAAATACCAGCATGAAATGGAGATAATGGCTAAACTATAACCTGTGCTAAGATTAGCAAAGTCAGCTGAGCAGAAATTCGGTTGAGTGTCTCACAGAGTTCAGTCTCCAGGCTTTCTGCTATTGAAGTGCTTGGCTAAAAGTTAACTGACTGCTGAGGTGAATCCTAGAGATATGCACCACAGACCTGACTGTGTTACTGTGATCTGTCTCCCCTGCTTCCATTTGCCCTTCTAATGGTGACAGTTTGGACATGGAAAACTTGTGATGATATCTTGACATACATGCTGAAATTGGAATGTTAGAAGTTGAATGCTGCAAAGGGATGGGCTGCACAGACAGGCTAGTAGGATACTGGTAAGGAATGGATCAGTGAGAATGAAGAGAAAATACTGGTGCAACACTATTGTTGTAGTTGGAGAATTTCTGTGCAAATTGGTTCATAGCTCAATTTCCATAACAAAGAGCAGCAGTTGAAAGAGTTCTCTAAGGCCTCCCTAGGCTCAAGATTAAAAAGCATATTTCTCCATTGTCTCTCTCCAGATTCACTCTAGTATAATTTTGGAAGACTACAGCAATAGGCAGGGTGAGTTGCTGCTAGGAGACCACATAATATATTAAGTGTAAGAGCACTTGGTTCGTTTTAGCTAAGGAATTCATGTTGAATGCTGCTATTTTGTAGGAAGGTGATAATGGAAATCTGAAGAAGTTACTGAATAATGGCCTCCTAGTGCCTGAAAAATCATTTCAAAAGAACAGGAAAAATCCCACAAAAACCTGTGATTCATAAAAATAGCTCTCTAAATGTGTGGAATCTGGGATTTTTCACAGCTGCAAAATGTTGTGCTCCTTTTGCAATTTATTTATTTATTTATTTATTTTGCTTAATCCCTTTTGAGAAGAGCTCAGCTTTACTAAAGAATGAAGCACCAATATAGAGGACTGCTAATAGCACCAGATTACATCGGTCAGTTATTACTTATTAGTAGGAAAATGGAAAGAAGAATCACACCTAATCAGGTCACTGTGATTCTGCTCTTAATCTTTATTGGTAGAACATGTTCCTTAGCTTCTCGATTTCCAAATGCCATTCACTTGTTGGGCATGATTAACATCTGTAGAAGAGGCTTATTTCTAAGCAATCTTCAGTCCTATTACGTGTTCTGTCTCTTATGGCTTATAAAATAAAGCCTAAATATGAAAATTGAAAACATACCAATTATCATCCTTAATTACTAGAGAAAATCACAGTGTTGCTTTATGCCTTAACCTGTCCAACCTTGAGATATACAAGATCACACTTCCTGGCAGTTTAGATTGTAAATGTTAGACTCCCACAAGGCTGAATCTTTTCATTGACTGGAAAAGTCTTTGAAAGAATCCTTTCACGACAGTAGAATAAGTGTGTAATTGAAACAATGTATTTTAGGGCTCAATTTGTTCTTATAGTTTTTTGGTTTGATGTTCTCGTAACACATGAGGCATGCAGGATTGAGACAATTCATAGATAAAACCTTTTTGTCTCTCGTGAGCACAGTATAGCTATGTTGCAGTGACAAAGGCTATAATGCATGTGAGTAGGTGTAGTGACTATCAGTGTAAAGAAAATGAATCTGAGTAGGCATCTTTCTTTTTTTCTTAATATAAAGTCACTGAATACCTTTAAATAATATTTAAATACTCTGTTAATATTGTAGAGAGTTAAGTGGACTTTGAAATGCTGATTTTACAAATTTAAATAATAATAATTAAAATCTGCTGACACAAATGTATTAGAAATAAACCTATATAAAGGAGCAGTTAACCCAGAACTATTGTGAGATATATTATATATTGTTTGACATAATTTCATATGAGCAAGCAGAAGTACCCCATCCTTTAGATTGTGGTAATGTGCCTTATTGTTAAATTCAATAGGAAAAGCTATTCATACTGTAGTATGATTGAAAAGAAAATTGAATCCTTTTGATGTTATAAATGTGTCTATTACTGCATGTGCACACAAATTTTCCATGGAAATTATGGTGAAAGTAGTGATTCTCCTAGAAAAATGCATTAGTGTTGACATGTTCAATTTTAGCCACATCAGAATATAAATACCATTTAACCATGGCCAAATTGCTGGGAACATATATAGTGTATCTACATAAGACAGTTGTCTATCTAAAAATATATGTTCCTGTAAACCAGTTATGTTCTCTGTTCCAGCAGAAAGAATGATTCACGCTTCACTATCTTCTTACAGTACCACATTTTAATATGTAAAGTATATTTTTATGTAAAGTTAGTGATTGTTTTTAACTCTGACAAACCACAATATATTTACCAAATTTGGTTATGAAGCAAATTATATGCAAGTATTTGTCTGTCCATTCATTTGCATGGCAATCAGACCTGTGTATAAACGGCTGAATTTATGTGTAATGGTGGTCATAGAATCATAGAATGGCCTGGGTTGAAAAGGACCACAATGATCATCTAATTTCAACCCCCCCTGCTGTGTGTAGGGTCACCAACCTCCAGACCACGCTGCCTAGAGCCAAATCCAGCCTGAATGACTTTCTGTATAGAGCCCTAATACAGGTGTTTGAGTCCTTTCAAGTGCATTAGTAATCTAATGTTTAGGACAAATTTGCAAATCGGTGTTCAATTTATTAAGAGTGCTGCTAACTTTTTTGTTTAGGACATAGTGCTGGAAAATGCATATAAAACTTCACTTAGTCTAATTTTCACATATTACTATTTTAATATGTAATCCCAGTGAAGACAATGGAACACTACAGTAATAAAAACAAAGCATGGAATAGCAGAAGTGATTGGTAAAATTCCAATTGTAGAAGCATCTGTCTTCTGTGGTACATCTCTGAAGTTCCTACTTAGTAAAGAATAGAGCAGACACCGAAATAAATTTACTAATTAAGGTGAAAGTAATTATGCAAGGTGTCATGGTTTTGTAATTTTGCTATTGGTATTGCACATCATGACATCATGTGGAGCACAGGTAGTTGAAGAATTAATGCTCCAGTTATGTGGACTGACAACTTTCCAGATAGCTGGTTCTCAAAAGAGAAGAACGACTACATACCCCAGGGGACCTCACGGTCAGAGAGGAAGATGTGTCACAGAAGCCATAGGAGCTTCTGGCTCTTCCCTTGCTCACTGCCTGGCAGAGGCTGTGGATGTGCCTTCAATGTGGGCTGCCTTCAATGGTTTTGGCCTTGTAAAATAGGGAACACAGTAAATTATTTTTAACATGTTAACTTCTGAACTCTGATGCTGGCTGCTTAAAATTCATTCTGTTGTTTGTAACTCAGTGGAGGCTTATATTAGTATGTGAGGAAAAAGTAAATCTTTTTTCAGAGAGGTGAAAGTTTTCTGCATTGAAATAAATTGTTGGAATTGCAATTGCAGAAAAAAAAATTAAACTAGATGGCAGGGAAAATGACATTATTATATTGGTTAGCTGAATTATATCATTTCTTCTAAATCATTGGGAAGACTTACCTAGCTAGAGAAGGAGTGGTGAGAAATATTTCTTTATGCTTTATCTTTTTTAAAAGAACTAGCAATAATGGGATTTCCATACGTGTTTTAATGACTGAGAAGGATTCTGTTCATGTTTAGTAACTTTGGTCTTAAACACCTAGGAGTTTTTTTCATAACAACTTCTTTAGACCTAGCTCACGGTTCCTGATGTTTCAGTTTCCATAACTCATAAAAATTTTGCACAATCTTAGTATCAGATCATTGCTGAATGCACTTATACCCTCATTGATTTTAGGAACATGTAGTCAAAGAATCTCTTTTATCTTCCTCTGTGGAAGATGTGGTTTAACCCAACAGGTGGCTGAGCACCATGCAGTCATTTGCTCATTCCCCTCCTTCTCAGTGTGATAAGAAGAGAATAACAAAGGAACAAACAAACAAAAAAATCAGAACTGATGGTTGAGATGAAAACTATTAAGATAAAGAACTGGATAATCGCTGTTACATACATGTTCATAAATGCATATGAACATGCATAACAAGTGATGCTCACCACTCCTCTGATCAATGTTCCAAGTTGCAGAAAAGAGACAGGTGAACTCCCATCCCCATCAAAACTCCTTCTGCATGATGTCATATGGTATGGAATACCCCTTTGGACAGTTTAAGTCAGCAGTCCTAATTCAGTCCACTCTCAGCTCTTTGGACCTTCTCTGAGAATAGCCTCGGTTCTATATATAATCAATGAATATACAGATGTATAATCACCAAGTATACAGAGAAGTTAGGCAGGTCTTCAGTGTATAGCTGGAAAGATTATGGAGAGGGATAATCAGAAACGAATGGATAAGCTTACCTGAGTCCTAGACTCACAGAAAAAGACTGCAAGAGGAGTGATCTCCAGAGAGAGATCCTTCCCTGTTGGCAGCCAGGCTCCACCCCTTCCAGTCTCACAAATGAATTGTCTTCACCTGTGCTCCCACAGCTGACCCATTTATTGCCTCATGTGATCAACCAGAGGTTCAGGCTGTGATTCAACAGTTCCCATGCAGCTGTTTAGCAGCAACTAGGAACACTGGTGTGTTGTCAACATTGTTTTTCTCATAGAACCAAAGCATAATATCATTCCAGACACTCTGGAGAAAACATTTCTATCTCTGCTGAAACTAAGACAGAAAGCAACGAACTTGTAGATTGAAATAGAAAAATTCTAGCTTTGTGTGCACACTCTGAAAAGCTATCATGTCTGGAGGAGTAACTTTCTGGGTGCTTTAGCATCTTTTAAAACAAACAAGCAAAAAAATCAAAAGCTGCAACTAAGGTAAACATAGGCTATTCAAGAGAAAAAATTAGTTTATACTCATTAGTTCACTCCTCTGCCCATCAACTAAGTTAGTATCTCTTCTAAATGTTCAGAATCCAAGTATGGGTGGATATATTTACACTGAGGGAATTACGGCTGGTTGTGTTCCTATGTCAACACGTGCTACGTTGATTTCTTGTAAATTGATTGTTATTCTCTGTGGCATCAATAGTAATACCAGACTGATACGATTAAAGCCAGTGAGTTGTTAATTAGCATCTAATTAAAAGAGATGAATAATTTGTCCATGTACAAGAGCTATTGTATCACTTTTTCTGTAAAGGAAACATAATCATAGAATTAAATTTTGCATAATACTGTGCTTTTTATTTATGCTTTTTTTTTTTTTTTTTTTTTTCTGGGGAGGAAATTAAAAAAAGCAACAACTGTTAGATTTGCAGAATCTAAATCCTAAGTAAATATGCTTTGGCAAGGAACATCTGAAAAAAGCAAAAAGCAGAGAAATTTCAGTAAATCTATTCAAAGTTGCAGCTTGGTTATTGTGCAAATAGGGCACTAGGGCTGCTCTGAAAGCAATGCCTCCTATTTTATCGCATTGACCCAAAGCATCAGAGGTGGATGTCGGTGATATAGCAGTAGAGATTCATAGAATCATAAGGTTGGAAAGGACCTATGAGATCATCTAGTCCAACTGTCTTCCCATTACCATTGCTACCACAAGCTACTAAACCATATCTCGTAGCTCCTTAATCAGATCAGAGGTTAAACCTTACTGACAATATTTCATTACACTTCATTGCTGTGCAACAGATGGCAACAGAGGTCCGTCTGACAAAATGGCATCAGATATGGGAATGTAGACCATAGAATCATAGAATTGCTCAGTTGGAAAAGACCTCACAGATCACAAAGCAAAGTTGTCTAATTGCACGTGCCTTGTCTTTTGTGTATGTGATTGAATTGCTCCATAAAAAAATGGCACTCACCGACATTCATTAACACTTGCTGGACATCTATGGAGAGTCCAGTCAGACTGTTTCATCTTGACTGGTCAGCTTGAACACAAATGAATTACAGTTTTACAGAAATCATGATATCTACACAGTTTCTTAATAAATAATTTGATTTTATTTCACAGTTAAAAATCCCATTCTTACTGTATTTTTAGGACTACATAAAAGAAACTTTGATCAGAATGCTATTTGGGACTGTTTCTTCTTCTGACTTTAACACAGTGCTTTAAATCATTTTCATCTTTCATGTTTGCACCATGTACTTGACATTTACTTCAGAGTTGAATGTGAAAACTAGAAGAATATTTGCAAATACAGATTTCCAGGAAGTTGTAATAAACTATGATTTCTATTTGTTTATACCCTCTAATTATACATAAGAAACAGTTTAGAGGGAAGTAATTTGTCCCTTGTTTAAAGCAAGGTACAGCTTTATGTGACATCACTATCCAAGTTTTCAAAATGGATGTCACAGTCTTCTCTACACACTTACAGGTGCAGTCAACAGTTTGAAAAAAATGGAGCTAGGCTTGTGTAGAGGATGCTAATTCCCACAATTTAGGCATTAACCCACTTACAGTGATTATCTTGGGACAAATGTTTTCTTTTCTGTGGTTTTGGTTTTTTTTTTTTTTTGGTCAATTTATGCCATACGAAGTGCTTTATAAAGTTTATATGTATATATTCTCTACTGTATAAAATGATTCCCAGCCATTAATTATCAAAGTTCATTAAGTCCCCGTTAGCTAATAATATACATACTTATTCCAATTTCATTTTTCACATGCATTATTAAGTTCTCAATTTTTTAACTTAGCATGCTTACAATGCTATGTTTCAGGTGTCCTATTTCCCAGTGTTGAATCTTTTGTTGAAGATGTATATTTTTTTTTTCTCATGTAGCTCATAGGAAAGAAACAGTAGGACTCAGGCCCTCAAGTTTAAACAGTGTTGTAAAAAGAAAGTAGTAAGAGCAAATGAATTTTCTGGGTATCCTTTTCAGTATTTCTAAATACTTTAAACTCTTGCTCTTTTGTATTTTTCAGTCAGGTCTAGTTATCTGGATCTCTCAAGTAAGTGGCAGGTAACTGAAGCAGAGCCTGGTGTACTAAAATCAGAAGGATGATTTTTGAATTTTAGCTATTCCAGAGTTGAGGGGACTTGTTTTTGTAGAAACCAACTCAAACCAAACAAATGCCTTCCTCTCCAATGAATAATGCATTTAAGCAACTAAATTCTGCTCATCTTGTTGTTGGTGCAATAATGTCATTCTAAATGACTTGTAAGTAGGATGACAAATGGAGCAGTGGTAGTATCAGAAATTGAACTGCCACTATCTTAAAACTTAGCTCCTTAAGACCACAAGGTTATTTCCATTTGAAGTCTACAATTCTTGTTTTTAATAACTAAAGCACTATAGTTTTCCCCTGAGTGAAGACTTTTGATTATGGCAATTAAGATCGAGGTGCTTGTTAACCAAACAGTTTTATATCTTGCGACCTTTCCTGGAAAAACAGCAGTTCCATTACAGCCGAACTTGGAACTTTGTTCTTTGTGGTTCTTGTTTGCTTTCTCTGAAGTCTAGGAAAGAAATTACTCTTCTGACTTCATATTCCAGTTTTCTAGCTTAACTCACCACAGCAATGCTTTCAGTATCTCCTAAAATATATTGTATAATATGTATAAAATAATATATAAACACATAAAATAAATATATAAATGTATAAAATAATGTATAAAACATAATGTATAAATATTTATCAATATTGACAAAAGTTAAATGCTTCTGACCTTCTAAAGATGATGGAGATTCTAAAGATAGTCAAATGGGAAGAAATTAAAACATTAAGAAACTTGGATTGGAAGTGTGGGGAAAAAATCAAGCATTAAGTCTGGGAAAACTTTTAGCTGAATCTCTAAGGTAACAATTTGGCTATGCCCAGAGAATCTCATGTTTAACTGAGCTGTAGGTTGTGTTGGTTTGGTTTCATAAGCAAACTAGGTAAGTTACCCAGCACAGCCACATACCTTTAATATCTCAAAGTGGGCATTCAAAATCTAATGGAAGTCATCTCATTAAAGTTGAAAGTAACTACACAGGGTGTAAATCACAGAGCCAAAATTGACAGACTTAATGCAGTTGTGATTTCCCAATTCTGTAACACAATTCATAGAAACAGTAGGTTTGTAAGGGCTGTCAAGGTAGGTTTTAAAGTTGGTTTGTATATTTCTTTTTTTTTTTTAAAGCGAGCATCTCCAATGGAGATGAACATGAAAATAAATCTTGTTTTCACATGAATTATTTTCAAACTAATTAATCTCCTTAAGTGACTTTTGCACCAAGTTTGGGGAATAAGTGATGAAGTTGGTGATGAATTATATTTGTATTCTAGGTGTTTCAAGATGCTAAGAAAAATTTGTCCAGATAAATACACATAATAACCATAGAGGTGAAACTTTTCCCTTGAATTTAAAGCTGTGGGCACTCTGCATCTCACAAGAGATCATGCTACCACGTCACTGCAGAGGATCTCTAATTACCCTTCCTCTCACTGAAGTTTTAAGTAGAACAAGGTACAAATTACTTTACTTCTCATCAGTCAGCAACTTGTTTATTGCAGTAAATGAGTCATGGCACGGTATTTCTGCCATACTAGTTCAGAGGTCTGCAGGTGTGATACCAACAAACGGAGATCTTATTACAGCCTGTAGGTGTCAAATTATTTATTTCTTTGCATTCCTGCATAGATTTCATTTGCATTTTTTTTCCAGTATGCTTTCACATCCATCATCAGAAGTTCTCAATCGTGATTATCTGCTTTTGTTGTTGTACGTTTCTATTCTGCTATTTGGTAGTCTGTTTTTAATATTGCTTCTGAGTAATGCGTGTACAGGCTTGCCTCAGTAGTTCAATCCTAAGTGTCAGGCATTCAATTAAACAGGATATTTTATTTTACCCAAGGAGACTGCAGTGTGTCTAGCTGAGTAACTATTTGAGTGAGTAAGAAGGAAGGCAAATATTTCTCATAAAAATGGTAGAACATCTGCAGACAAATGTGAAAAGATCACAGGATTAGCTTTTCTTTAACACTATTATTTCCTTTCAATAGTGTAAAATTTTGAGGGATGAAGTTTAATACTGGGTGTTATTGCAATGAGATTGGTTTTGCATGCGTGACATAGCAGTAAATTTGTACATCGGTTTTGGATAATACCTCTTGGTTGTATGTGCTTGCATTCTACATCTTTTTGTGAATTCTTTTATAAGATCATTTCAAGGCATGCATTTGCAGGTGTGTATATGCTGACCTATGTGTACTATTTTTAAAACTTGAAGTTTTTACTCGTGGATACATTTTAATTTCTTAACTTGAATATTGAAATTTGAGTGCAAAAAGGTTATTCAAATGTAATTCAAGAACATTTTAAAATTCTATACTTCATGGTACAAGAATGGTACTAACAATGTCACTTCCAACGAGTAGTTATTAAGATGTAAATTTTTCTGAAGCACTCAATAACTTTGTATCCAGTGACTTTGTTTTCAAAGGCAACTTTACATATATCAGATCATAGGTGTGTTGTCTTTTTAACTTCACCCTAAAATACGCTCTTGAAGTTCATCATCAGCTTGCCAGCATTACTGCACTAATGAAGTAAAAGTGAATGGATATGCTTAAAATATTTGAAATAAAATTTTGCTAGGTTGAAACGTTGGTTGAAATGGTTATTGAGTATTTCCAGGAGTAAGTCACTGTCAGAGCAGAGAGAACAGAACCTGCGTGAGAGTGTGTTAAATGGCTAGAAATCAGGTTTATACTATTGAAACTAGTACTTAGGTCTACAGGTACTTAGCTCTACCAGGTATCATAGTCTTGATACAAGTGTTACTCATCCAGTTGGGGAATAAAAGTGATATTGTTACATATATTTTTAAAAATTGAATGTAGAATGTAAAATGCACCATGTAATAGAAGAACCAATGCTTTACGGTCGTTAGAACACTCAGATGTTCCTGTACACTTAGATAACATACCAAATGCTAACTATACCTGCTATCAAAGCCTGCCTTATAGTTAATTGCAGTCCAGTATTAGTAGTCATTAATATTTTGCGCTGGAATTTATTTGCAGGTCTAACGATTTAACAACCTGCTAACATTGTAAAGGTCCAAAAAAATTAAACAAGACAAGCTTAATGCCTATGTACAGAATTAGTCAGCTGAACATTTTTTTAAACAGTGCAGCCGTACTTGCTCCAAATTTCAGACACAGAAATACCATTAAACTACATCTGAAAATATAAGCCATCTCTCATGATAAACTCTTACTTTTCAAGCTGTACTTGTATTTTTCAACCTTAATAGAAAGAGGTCAAAAGCAATGACTTTCTCAACAACAGGCTGCCTTCTCTTTTCAGATAAAGGTAATGCATTGTCAAGAGCTGAACTAGCTCTTGCTGGTGTATTAATACCAGCTCCTGGATCTATCAACAGCAAGACAGACACTCTTCACACTGGAGAATTAAAAAAAAACAATCTGCACCTTGTCAGGCCTGCTCACTGGGAACAGTCACAGATCTGCAGCCCCTGGTAATTACTCACCTGGGTCTTCACACTGCCTGCATTTCCATTTTGATTGTTGACATTGCACAGTACTACCTCATCTGCCTAAAAAGGTGGGAAAAAGGGAACAAAGTATGCCAGGCTTAGTAATTAAACCACTGTCACCTCTCACTCCCCCAGCTCTTGGACCCTATCAGCAAACCATGCTCATCACTCTCCTGTTAACTGTTTCATTAAAAGGGAATGATTATGTTGAATGAATGGGTTGACACTAAGAATCTACACCTTCTCAGTAACTGTGAAAGCATTTAGAGTGGGTTTATATACCAAAAGCCTAAGAGGCATAAGAGGGAAAAACTACAGGCAGGAAAAATTAATTAAAAAAATAATCTTAATTGAAATTAATCTTGTGTGAGTAGGTGGAAGAATGGGTTCAAATTCCTGATAAGAAAATAAACCTTAATTCTTAAGGGTCTGCATATATTTAAAAGAAACTACGTATGAAATTACAAATTAAATTTGATTGAGAGGTATTCTCTGCTTTGTGCCAGCAAATGTACTTTCTCTATATATTCCATATTTTTAAAGCATTTGCACTTTTCATCTGTTGGTACCAGACATCCCATTTGTTTCCAGATAGAAGTGGCAATGGGTTTTTGTAAGAAACAGAGGGAGTAAACTAATACGTCAACCCTGGTCAATTCTGACCCATGTTTAAGGGTTGATAGAATAATTCAAAGCATGCTTGTGTTGTGGGTTCCCCAAGATCAATCAGCAATGTTCACTGAAAGTGCTATTTGGATTTATTAATATACGTTGCATAATAAAGCTAATTTAGAGTATAGCTGATAAACTGATTTGAGTGAATGTGCCAGTTATACGATTTAGACACTTTAGACAATAGATATAGAACTTTAGACATTATTCTATTTTATTTTCTTCTTTTTAAATCAAATAGTACAGAAGGAAATCTGTTCACAAGATTGATAGAATAATAAAATGTTTATGGAGAGAAAGACATGAAAGGAGATCTCTCTTCATCACTTGTGGGATGTTGGAGGTGTTAGAGAAGGAGATCATCTTTGGAATCTGAAATCCAGCCTTAGAATATTCAACTTTTTGGTCAGACAGTAGAGTTTGGTTAATAATAGTAATAATTCCTCAGATTGAAACAACTGTTCTACTATTGCAGAAATGCTGGAGTTGTTCTCATAATGAATTTTTAACATATAAATACTCTCAGAAAAATAGGAAAATGATCTCTCGTTCAAATATAATTCATTATGAACCATAAACAGTTCACAAATAGATGCATCCTTGTGCATCCTTGAACTCTACTTACCTTCTGTCAGAGATTCTGGGAGTTCAGAAATCGTGGGGTGTGATGTTGCCCCTTGTCCATATCCATCCAAAAACTAATGAGTGAGCATTCAAAGGGAAGTAGTCTATCCTACTGTACTGTATTCTGTATACTATCATTACAGCACTATTGGGAGGGAGATATTCTGCATTTCATGTGCAATTTTTTTGTCACGAGCTATTCTCTAAGAGTAGCTTTGAGTTATATACCCACTGTTTTCATCTTCAGGCTTTGTTGTGATATAACTTTGGTCAAATCTCCTCTCTTGTCTGTTTTCCCATTTTCCTTGTTTGTAATCTACTATTAAAAAAATATTTGAGTTGTAGGGAAAAGATGGAAATTGTTGTCCCCAATTAAATAATTCTGAATTATAATTCCAGCTGAATTACCTATATGAGGAATATACACCTAGGAGCATGTGATAGTTTAAATACTGAGAAATGTCCAGGAGTTATGTTTTGCTAATTCATGCATTCATCTAACATAGTTCTCAATATCATTTTTCAGTACTCTTCTCCTCTCTACGCTGGGTTACAGAGAAAACCCTTCCTGATACTATAGATATTTTACTAAAAATCACTGGAATCAAGTATGAGTTTATGACTTTCAAACTAAAATATTTACATATATATTTAATTACGAGGGAATTGAATAGACATTTGTAAAGATAAGCTTCCACAAGAAGTACACACAATGTAATTCTGACAAATGGAGCAATATTTCTTCAGGTCCACTTTCTTATAATCTAACAGATTAAAATAGTGGCTCAGAATGTTCTTAAAATCATTGTTTTGGTTATGAAACCTGAAAGATAGCACCTCATATCTAGTATCTGATTTATTTAAAGTGATTCTGTTCTAACAGCACTTTGCAAGTATGGTTCAATTTGTTCCGAGCAGCCAAAATCCTTGCAGCAGTAACAGGTGATAGTCTGCGCATGTATGTGGATTTCTGCACGGTTAAATATTCATATTTCTTGGAAAAATGTGGATCTTAGTATTGTTCAAATTTTTAATTCTCTTCTTGCTTTAGGTCTCCAGTCCTGTCATATTAAATCAATGTATGGACTGTGTGATTAAAAAAATAAAAAATAATGCTCGCTTGAGTGAGCAAAGCCTCTTCTATTATCAGTTCTATGGAGAATTGCAGTAGAAGTGATTTTTTTCATATTGTCATCATCCCATTGATTTAAAAAATAAACAAACTGCACCAACAACAAAACCCCAAAATGATTATTTACAATAGCATGGCTGTTTGTTTCACTTTAATATCAGCAATTTCTATGACCTGTTTTGCTCAATTTAAAAAAAAAAATTAAAAAAATCTTTTGAATGCTGATCAAAAAAAGTCAGGACAATTGAACTAATGTACTGAAACTGTCTCAGAAATTGCAGTTTCTTTGCTTTGCACTATAGATGTGTATTTTGTTTTTATTCCCCTCCAGACTTCTTAAAAACACATTGTTATCTTACTCTTTGAAATGTAAAAATGCTGGGACATCAAAGAAATATTGTGATGGTCAAAGAAATTTAGGAGGGTGTTTATAATGAATACTTAACACTAGAGGTTTACTTCATGTTTTGTAAAGATATCCATTGTAGCAACTTAGAGCTGGAAAATGAGGCATGAAATTGTTTGTAGAAGGTTCAGTAAATTGAATGTTAAGCATTTGTATGTTTGCTGCAAAGCTAAGCTTGAAATTTTACTCATAGCGTGGGCATTTGTTCTGTAGCTTGTTTAACACAAAAGCAGATAAGAAAAACATTCAGCAGCTGAGGAAAAACACTTTGAGGTATACTAGAATACAAAGACCAGCTCTTGAAGAGATACAGAATAAGACAGCCTATTTGTTTGTTTGTTCATTTGTTCGTTTGTTTACTCTCCAGCTGAGGATTTGAGAATCAGAGAAAATTAACCTTCTTAAAGCTTTTATAATGTCATTTTAAAGCCACCATGTGATCTAGAACCAGATAACAGGCCATTACACTATACAGAAGTGCTCAAATCTTTCTCCTGCAGTGTATAAACAGTACAGCTCATAATACTTGAGAACGGTTGTTTAAAGGTTTTGTTGTTGCCTTTGCCAATCATATAACAATAGAACTATTTGGATTTAAAAAATTGTTCTACTCCAATCATCAACATTACGCTACTAAGTCCATAATTAAACCATACCTCTAAGCACAGTCCACATATCTCAAATATCTAAAGGGATGGCGACTCCACCATTTTAATTCATAGTCTGTTCTACTGCCTAACCACATTTTCTGTGAAGAAACTCTTACTGGTATCCCATCAGAACTTTCACTGGTTTCCCTATGGACATTTCCCTATGTTCTATCATTTCTCACCAGAGAAAATAAACTAATACCCACCTCTCTGCAACCTCCTTTCAGATGGCTGAAGAGAGTGGCTAGGTCTACTTATGTTAGTATGGAACTTAAAATCATTGAATAGCTTGGGTTGGAAGGGATCCTTGCTGCAGGAGGGCCACCAACCTCCAGATCTTTTACTAGAACAGGGTGCCCAGGGCCCCATCCAATCAGGTCTTGAGGACCTCCAGGGATGGAACATCCAGAGCCTCTTTGAGCAGCCTGTGCCAGTACCTCACCACTATCTCTGTAAAGAATTTCCCCCTACATCCAATCTAAACCTTCCCTCCTTGAGCTTAAAACCTTCCCCCTTGTCCTATCACTGTCTACATTTAATACATCCTAGGATATCATTGTTCTTCTTGGCCATGTGGAGAACTGCTGTTTCATGGCCACCTGTTGTCCAACAGGACACCCAGGTCCTTCTCCTCAGTGCTCCTCTCCAGCAGGTCAACCTCTAAACTGTACTGATGCATACACTTATTCCTTCCCAGTTGCAAGACTCTATACTCATTTTTTTTTAACCTCGTCAGTTTCCTCTCTGCCTAGTCTAGTCTGTCCAGTTCCTGTTTAATGTCAGCACAGCTTTCTGACGTGTCAGGTTCCCTCAGACATTCCTAATATATCTTGTTTTCTGGTTCCTTCACCAGCTTTATTGCTCTTAATGTTCTTTAGTCTTGCATACTTGCCATTTAATAAAGTTGTGCTTTCAGAAGTCTGTATTTTCTGGTTCTGTTGACTTCAGTCAGGTTTGCCTGTTTAGTATAAAATTTCCTCTGAGTGAGTAGAATATTCATCATGTGTTAAGTGATGTTGTCGTCTCTTAACAGAGAATGCTATATGACTAAAGGCATGTGTGATGGATGGTAGTTCTGAAATGAATAAAAAGATACCATGGAGTGGCCTGATAAGACTGCTTATACCATGTGCATTTTTCTATTCTAATCCAACAACCCTTAGGACAGAGAACAAGATTCTCAAAGGAATGTTTTGCTAGCCTGATAGTAGTCCACGTGCTGTATAACCTTGCATCTGTTTCCTGTCCTATTCCTCCAGATACGATTTTAAGTAACCATATCACTTTTCAAATTTGCATAACTATCAACTAGTCCAAGCTAATGGAGTTGCCTGAATAATTAATTTCATTGCTTTCCCACAACCTTATGAAAATAAAGATTTAAAATAATTTCTATAACATAAAGCAAAGGTAAGTATTCTAGAAGTGCTGTAGTTTGAGGAACAGACTTTGTAATTTTACCAAAGTTCATGGATATGTAGTAGAGTTGAGTTTGGATCCTTGGTGGTAGATATGCACTAATTATCGTGTACTGAAGCTAGAAGTCTCTGATTGTAGTGACAGTTCTGGTAGTGAGGAGTGATAGTTGTGTCATGGGTAAAAGCAATCCTGCAGCTCTTCATGCTTTGTGATATTCATATTGTCTTTTCTTAGTTTCATGAATCACTTATGCTGAGTTTGGTTCTAATCTTCCTTACTTGATTGTGTGGATCTAATTGGATTATTTCTTTTATCATTTGAGAGCTGCCAGGACATTACTGAAACTCTGATTTGCACACACTGTGGAACATAATAATTAGTCATGCCTGTACTGTGGAAATATTCACAACAAGGCTGACTTCTAAGGATTCTCTCTAGTATGCTGGATTTTGCTCTACTATTAGTGTCACTAAATTCTTACATAACAGTGAGTGGGTACATCGGTATGAAACTGGTAAAATAAATTATATGACAAAGATCCAGTAATCTGAGTTGTCAGGCTTACTTGAACATAGAATCCATTAATTCTGCTCTAGCCCAACTGTGCTTTTCATTGGTTATTCAGACATTTTGCATCATTTTCCATTTCCCTTAAAAACAAACAAAACCAAAAAAAAAAACCAAAAAAAAAAACCAAAAAAAAAAAAAACAAAAACAAAAACCACCAGCTGAGATTTAGAGATTCTTGATAGATTATTTTGGATTCATTTCTGGTCTTTGAATTTTAAACTGAGCTAAAACTCAATCATCTGAGCAGATCTGATCTGCTCAATCATCTGAGCAGATATTTGAATCTAGCTACTAAAAAAAAAAACCCAAAAAAACAAACAAAAAAACCCCTAAAACATTCAGTAAGGCTTATTCTCTTTCTGCTTGGCATGTTAACATCCCACATCCCACATTAGCACTGAGATTACTTTAAAGATGTATTCTTTTTGAAGGTTACTAAATTACTGTTATGTTCTGTAAATTGGTGATATGACCTATTCTTTCTCCCACCAAATATACATTTGCATAAGTTGAAATGTTGTTGTATTGTTTTGCCTTTTATCTGAAGCAGTTGGTACTATATCACATATTTCATCCCATCAGACATCCATCTACAAGGACTTCTATTAATGCAGACTGTTTGGAATTCTTTTTGGCTACTTATTGTCTTGCACGCCTCTTCTTTTCCTTTCCTTGACATTTTTTGATGATTTTTGACAACTGGGAAAAACATATATTCAGATGATTAGAATGTTGCTGCCTGGTTTCTGCTCTAGTCATCCACAAGACAGCTGAAAAGAACATTAGAAAAAGAGGAAGGTGAAAAGCAGTGATACACATGATCTATTTTCTGTGCTGTTTATTGAAAGATCGGTGGGATGAAAATATTCTAGCCTTTCTTGCTTGGTGTTTTTTTCTGTTGTTTGATCAAGGTATTCATGCTTGTATATTTGAATGTTTGTATACTTAAAATCAGCTTCTCTCCACATGTCAGAGGAGGTCAATTTTGGCAATTTACCTTTGTGTTTCAGTTTTCAAACTTATCAGCATCAGTGAAGACATTCTGTGATTATTGTATCATTCTTACAAGATTGACAGAATTTTTCTAAAAATTTTGTCTTTGCCTTTTCCATGGAAGAAAATAGGAGTAGCAGGGGTTACGAAAGATTTGCAAAGTTATCACAGGTAGCTGTGAAGAATGTTGTGAAAAATTTGGTTTTGTTTGGTTTTCTACTGGGTATTCTGATATATATATATATGTATTTTAAACTACTTTTTCATATTACTATTTTGTTCATTTATTATTATATTATTATGTAAACATCAGTCAATCACAATACTGTGCAACAGGCAATCTGTTTACACAGTAAGTTATAAATATTTAATATGTCATTTTGCTCTAAAATAATAATTAAAAAAAAAAAAAAAAAAAAAAGGTAAGCAATTGGCCCTGAAATAGAGTGGAAAAACATCATATACTGTTTTTTCTATTACTCTTCTCTTCTCTTCTCTTCTCTTCTCTTCTCTTCTCTTCTCTTCTCTTCTCTTCTCTTCTCTTCTCTTCTCTTCTCTTCTCTTCTCTTCTCTTCTCTTCTCTTCTCTTCTCTTCTCTTCTCTTCTCCTCTCTGTTTGCCTTCTGCAGACTGTTATCAACTGCAAGACTTAAGAGCAGGCCTTGATGGTTATTCATTTGGTGAGGTATAGTGGTGCTACTTATGCAACTAATTAGCTGAAATTCAGGAAATCTGATGAGACTGTCTTGTTCTCTCCTATGAGACTCTTTATTATTGCTGCTTTCATTGGCAGGTTTTGATGAAGACAGACATCTTATCTCAATTTAGTCCCCAACTTATGCCAAGACATCTTGAGCCAGATTTGCCCTGTGATTTCAGAACTGAGGAAAAGAATTGAGAATATTGAGAAACCTATAAATTTACCCACTTAATCAGCACAGTTTCATGAATCTGTGATTCATGAGAAAATGTCGGTGGAACTAAGAATTCAATTCTAGGTGAATTGATTGATTCAGATGAACAGGAATGCTCAGTATATCTAAAGAAATCTGGTATCTTCCTCCATAGATTTGGTAGTAGATTTGGTAGTTTTGAGGTTTGGTAGCTTCTGTGTTTTGTTTTGTTTCATTTTTTTTTTCATTAGTTTTGTTGTTGGTTATTGTTGTTTTTGAAGGCTAATATCATATATCTGTGATGTATATATGATATTATATATATGATATATATATCATATATATATCATATATATATCATATATATTTTGATTCTGGAAAGTATTTTCAAGGGAAGTCTGCTAGTATAGGTAGAGCAGATGGTAAATGGTAATGACTGCTTTTTCATATTTAGTCCTTTTGTAAAAAAAAAAAAAAAAAAAAAAAAAAAAAAAGCAATTTAAAAATGTATTTGGTGTTCAAAATGGAAATTTTACTGCTGTGCGTTAATTGCTTCATATGCACCCTTCAGATGTACTTTATTTGCATGAACTAGGAGAAGAAGACATCATCTAATGTCATTGTTTGTTCAACAATCATAATTCATATACCAGCTTTATATCAAGTTTAACGATGTTATGAACCAGCAGTAAAATAAGTGTGTGTAGGAGTATGCCTATAATTCTGTATTATCATCCCTCTATAGGGACACTAAGTACATAGGGACTCAGTGGTAATTTTGGTCTTCAATGCAATCCTTGAGAGGACGCTTAGAGAAAATCTGTTATCCTATACTCCCTCAGGAAAGATGAGTGGTGGGAAATTAGCTCCCATTACCCAATTATACTTTATCTTGCAGGAGTGGTTAAAAAATTTCCATTCTTCAGTCGTTTCTATCATGTACTGCATGGTGACTTTCTTTGTTGATGAAGATGACATTGGTTTACACAGAATGACATCCAATCAGTGCCTGTTTCACTTACATGAACATCCACATACTATAAAGCTAGTTAATTTTATTCTTAGTTCCATTCATTTCAGCTTGTGAATCTTGAATTGACAAAAATGTAATGGCTCTTTTAGATTCTGGCAGGTAATATACCAAAGACATATTTGGCTTTTTAGAGTGCATAATGGTTTTTAGGCTATTTAATGAAAGATTCTACCAGTTTCAGAAGCCTCAGAGTTTGAGAATAGAATGACACTGATTAATCAAAAATGTATTTATTTTTGCTGATTTGACTGCTTTTAATGCATTGCATTCTGTAATTTTCAGTTATTTTGAGTGTAGCTGTTTAAAACTGTGCAACAAAATTTGTGGAAGGAAGATGACTTTTAATGTTATCTCTTCTTATTTACCATGAGCCGATATAAGTTCTGTAAGATAGTTAATACTAGGGAATTTCACTCCTGCTGTTGACTCCTGTCCATTTATTTTTCCATAATTAAAGAATCTTTTCTATAGATTTGTCTACATAAGACCTAAGAGTGTGGTTGGACTTTCTGTTTTGATAAATAGGTGATGGTATTGACTCTTTAAGAAATGGCCCATTCACATTTGGATTTTATATTTGAAACTTTAAAACTTTTCTTAAAACATTTTGCCTTTTAAAAACATTACTTAAAATCTACCTTTAGTCCCATTGCAAGTTTGAAATTGTAATCCTGAATCATAAAGATAATATTTATGAAGACCTCCAATGCAGATGAAATAATTTGTTGTTGCGTTCTGCACTGATCTGTACATACTTCCAGCTATCACATGCATATATATAAATATATTGAAATAGAGGAAGAACTGGTCATACTGCAGGTATGATTATTTTGTTTTCCACAATGTATTTTATTTTTTTGAGGGGATGGAGGGGTGGGGAGGGCTCTCAAAGCAATTTATTTTCTGCAATTAGAAATCTGTCACATTTTCTACATATTATACAAACATCTACTCTTCAGGTCTTATAAGACGGGGAACCAATATAGATACTTTCTCATTGGTTCCTGGATACTTTCCATCTGTATTTTAAGTGAGCTTTTGTTGTTCCTGTTAACAACAAAATCCTCAGCTGGATTCTCAGCTACTTAGTAACAATTGCCCAATTTTCATCCTCACATCCTTTCATTTCAAAATTGCTTGTGCAGGTGGTGGCTATACAGCTCTTCTCCTTTTACAAGACTGTAATGTGTGTGCTTGTTATCAATCTTGTTTTAGTCCAGGCTAGTTTGCAGGAATTGCACTAGCAGAAGTCTTTAATGATCAATTCCTTGCCAATCTCTGCTAGCACATGGCGGAAACATTCTCAGTGCCTGTTGTGATGGGTCTGATTGCCTCTCTAATGTAGATGAACAGTCAATTCTTTGCAGCTTTCATGACATCAATGTTAAAATATTTCATTCAGTTAAGTGTGAAGGAAGTGATTGTGCAAATGAAATCTTAATTCTAGAGTTTTTCAGTTGTGTGTCCAAAAAGTTATCACTGGAAGCTCTCACATTCCAAAACTTTATATCCAACTGAATTTTTCATGACCTCCAGGGAGATGAGTATGTTTCAAGTCGGAGCTTCAGCTTTCAAGACAGGTGACCATGATTACATCTGTTTCTTCTATGAGGGCTACTCTGAAAGCAGTGCCTTTGGTTTTATTGCATTGGCCTGTTATGTCAGAGGTGGATGTTGGTGTTACGGTAGCAGAGGTGGAACCTTCATGTCACTATCCCATTACATTTTGTTTCTGTACGACAGATGGCAGCAGAGCGGGGCAGGCTGACAAAATGGTGTCTAGCCTGGAGATGCAGGTGAAGAAAAGGTGTGGAACTGAATTTCTCTATGTGGAAAAAATGTCATCCTTTGACATTCACCAACAATTGCCGAGTGTGTCTGGAGACCAAAAAGTGGGTGTGAGCATCATGAGGCAGTGGGTGGTGCAAAATGTGTTCCCTCCACTTGTGCAGGTTTTGATGAGTGCAACATGCAGGTTCCTGTTTGTTGCTGGTGAAAATGCATAGCTAATGGTGTTACTGAAAAAGTTATTGAAAGTATGTTGTGATCTGACCTTCCAGTAATACTTCTAAGAGAAAGTAATCAAACTGAATGGACAGCCTGGTTGTCAGCCATCTCTTTCAGAACAGACATCCTCTTTTGTGGTGATTAGAGGTCTTCAAGTGGATAGCACTAGGAAAAGATGAAGCTGTTGAGTTGAGGCATATTCTTTTCAGTAGAGGGCAAAGTACTTGAAAATATGAGCCTAAATTTTCTGGGAATAGTGTTACTAACATGAGATAGAAGATGAGAATGGCAGTACATCTTTTGGTTTTGCTAGGGTAGGAGAAAAATTAATTTTGTCATCTTCACAAATATGTTTTCAGCTGTATTTCATATATCTTTCAAGGAAATGGAGAAATAATTTTTTTTTTAGCTACTCACCTACAATGTGTGGAAAGAAATTTACAGCAAACACCAATGGTGTTTGAAAGAAAAAGAGAACACATGAGGACAGTTGAAATTCAGAGGCTAGGAATATGCAAGAAAACAATCCTTGGTGTATAAATTATCTCAGTGAACTATGAAGAAACCTATAAGGAAAGTAGAAGGGGAGGCTGGACAAGTGCAGAAATGGTAGTTGGCTCCAGAATCATTACAATAGGAGTAGTTCTTGATTGAGTTAAAACAATGTATCTTGATGATTCTTTCTGAATCTAAGTAAGAATTAAAGGATGCGCATTTCCAAAAAGAAAAGATGTGTATATTTAGGACACAAGGCTGATAGCCTTGTGTGACTGAACTGGGCAGCAATAGGACTAGAATCATGGGCCTCGGTGTTGCTCTCTAGCAGTAACTCTTCTGGCTTTTCCCTGGCTTCACAAACATCTTCAAACTGGTGGTTTCTCACTGTATGCAGAGCCTTTGTCATAAGCTATACCGATATTCAGTGGGAAAAAGTAGCTCAGTGCAGTAGGTATTTGGGGAAAATTCTCAGTGCTGATGACGCCAATTTGGTCCCTTGTACTCAAACAATTTTTTCATCTGGGGAGCAGGGAAAGAAAAAGACCGTAAAGATGATATTAGTGATCAACTGCAGTTTTTTGATGTCTACAAAAGATCTGGGGTATCTTTCTGTAGAAATGTGTTCAGTTTTATTGCCTTGTTTCCTTATGTAAGTAAGTGACTGCATGATCTAACAACCTGAGTTGAATAGCCAGTCCTTTTGGTCTTTCACAGGCTATGAATACAGTAAGAGCACTCAACCCTTCTGAAGATATGCAAATGTAGGCATTTAAAAGATTTACATTCATCTTTCACAGGCCTCAGAAATATAAATATGAAATATCCAGAACCTTGTCACTTCAGTAATAATTAAGCTGATGGCCTATTATGTTCGATTGCAAATCAATATAGTATCTTTTGGTGCCACTTGAGTTCTTGAGGGTTGGCTTGGGGCCAGCACTAGTTATACAATTGAAGAGCTGCAGCTGCATCGAAAACTTCTCTGCCATTTCCATTCAGAAAGAATAGACTGGTAACAATGGTGGCCAGCCTCTTCATAGTAATTGTGTGCAAGTACACATTTTGAAATAGTGTTTTTGTTCAGCAGGTGCTGTTATTTTACTTCAATTTGAATTTTGAAATATGGACGAGAGAAGGGGCCTAATCTTAACAGCATCTAACCTACAGCTGTTCAGAACAGGACAGCAAACAGCATATTTTGCTTAGCTGAAAATCATAATTGCTCATTCTTCCTGGCATATTAGTAGACCAGTACTGAGCCTCTGAAATTATCTAGTATTCTCAGGCTTTTACTTTACGAAGTGATCTACAATACCCTGGAAGAACAATTCTAGAACATCTGACTATAAGCTTTCCCACAAGAAGCTAATGTTTTATGTCAGAAAGCACAAAGTGAGTAGATGGTTCACCAAGGCAGTGTCAGAAGTACTGACCTCTAGCAACATCATTACTGAATTGCAAAGTATATATTATTTCAGTCAGCTGCAAAAGCTGGGGAAACAACCTGTATAATGGTGACTTCTTGCAATTGATTTTTGTTCGTTTTCCTCTTCTCCTTTTAAAGAAAGAAAAGTCCACTGGGGTTTGAGGAGGACAGCAGGGTATATTTTTTGAGCACATACACTTTTGAAAATTATTTAATTATTTTTATTTTTTGTCTAGTTTTTTTTTTTCCTATGACTTAATAAACAAACAAACAAAAAACAAAAACAAAATCCTCCATGAATTTTAGGACACAAGATGATACAGTAAAAAAGAAAGGAAAGGAACAGAAGACGTGTGATTGGTCAGATGTTAACAATTTCAACCCTATAATCATAAGCTGGTCCCCAAAATCAGGCCACAAGTAAAAAGGTGCTACCAATGACACTTATCCTGAAAAGCTGTAGATTTAAATTTTAATCATTTCCAATCATCTGATGAAACTTACATGATCTATGTTAAGATATGATATTTAGTTCTTTGCAAGATCGGCTTCTACGTGAGAATTTAATGTGATGAACATGTCTGAAATTGGGATGCTTACTTAGATGCCTTAAACCTGATCTTTTTCCACACGAGTGCCTACTTATGTCTGTGTCTTAGTGGTCATTACAGAATGATAGGCATGTAACTTCAGTAAGGCAAAGTTTTGGCTCAAGCAAATTCATTATAAAAACTCAACTACTATCTTGTATATATAACAGTGTTTACTTGTTCCTGCTTTGGGATTTATGAAACAATGCATTTTTCACAGCTAATATTCTGTCAAAGTCATCGAATCATTTCTAGATGTAATTTCATTTAGACCAAGATCTTGAGAAGGCAAGAGATGTGCACACTTAACATATTGTACTGATAGTAAACCCCATTGAAGACGCTGCTTTTGAACAAATCTCTGAGGGAAATAGGAAATAATTCACTTGAATTCAACATACAAATAATAACAAAGAATAAGCTTTTATCATAGAACATCTCCCTGGAAAGCCAGAGCTTTATATTGTTGAAAAACAGAAAGTGTGATACATTAGAAAAGCACTGTCTGGTTTTTGACACAATAACTTCTATTCAAGATGCTTTTTTCTTAACACTTTCCAAAGGAAGACAGAAAGTCAAAAATACTGAATAATGCACAAGATATTTTTTTCATACAGCTTCTGGGAAGGCTAACTAGGCGAGGTACTAGGTTGGGTTTGCTTCTCATGAATAAAGAACAACTAGTTGAGACAACATTCATTCGCAGTTTTTCCTGCAGTGACCAGGAAATGGTGTAATTAAGATCCAAAGGGAAGCAATGAGGATAAATAGCAGAATATAAGCCCTGCTTTTTGCTATTGCTATAGGCTATAAGACTATTTAAGGGACTAAGAGCTGGGGTTCTATGGGAGGTTATTTTTCAAGGCAGATAATAAATTTGTTGATTATCGAGGGCAACTACTTCAAAGCACATTAATTGCCTAGTCCACTGGATGTGAAAAATGAAGATATGTGGCAGTAGACTACCATAACTGATCAGTGAACTCCTCACCAGATTGAAATGTGAAAAGGAAGCTTATGAGAGGTGGAAACAGGAGCAGGTTCTGAAAGAATGTAATTGAGAAGTCCAAAACTTGAACAGTGATGAAATTGGTAAGAGGTGTGAGGCAGTAAGGTCTTCAATATATGTGTTTACAACAAAAATGTAGATGGGAAAATAAACTGTTCCCACTGCTGAATAGTGCAGGTAATCTTGTGCTTCTTGTCTCATACTTTACTAGCAATACCTGCTTTCTGGCTTTATAGGTCTGCGGCCTAGTAGCAAAGTTTGGGAAAGAAAGGTATTGTAGGTGGCAGAGGAAGACTGCATTTTAACTAAGAGTGTGTTCAGGTCCATGAAGCCATGTAGAATGTGTTCAAAAGTGCTGAGGGAGATGAATGACTTCATTAGGAAGCCCCTGTCTTCTTGAGGAATATGTGTTCCCTGGGGAAAGTTCCTGATGTGTGCAGAAATAAAATATTTGCTTACGTTCAAAAATAAACAAGAAAGAAGATCTGAGGAAAAATAGGCTGATCAGCCTGCTTTACTCTTACTACAGTAATTCAGGAATATCTTTGTATATTGTTTTGTATTTCTGTTAAAAACACTGCTTAATGCAATGGGACAATGTTTTGGGAGCTTAAAATGTTGAAGTTTTTATTTGCCCCTTGCCTTGCAGTTCAGTACGTTTACGCCTACATGAAGTTGAATGTTCAAGAAAAAAGTAAAATGTATATATATACATTAAAATGTTTCAACCACATTAAAAAATTCACTTGGTCTTTCCTATTAATCAATTAACATATTTTAGTACTAAATATTTCTGTGTTTGAGTGCTTGAGGTTTTCTTAGCTGTAATTATATCTGAATTTGTATGTTCAGAAAGTGGTTGTAGAGAAGAACGTGAAAAATGCAGTGTACAAACACTGTCAGTGCATCAGCTTATGAACAGCAACCAAGTTGGAAAAGCCAAGTCAGGTCACAAGACTGACATTCTTCTGATTGGATATTTGTGAAAATGTTTCTGTTCTGAAACCACTTAGAATGTGCATTGGATGTGACTAACTGAGCAACAGTAATAAGCACCACTACTTTGTAATCACTCTCTCAATCACATTTATGTCTTAGAGGGAAGGAATGGGGAACTGAAAATAACTAAAAATATTAATATGAAATAACAAAAATCCTTGAATTATCTTGCAGATTCAAATTCAAATTTTTAAAAGAAATCTTATCTGTTTTATGATATGGAACATACAGTAGGAGACACATATGAAGAAAGGAAAACAGAATTTAGTGAATTGTTTTGCATTGCTCAATTCTATATTAGCAGTTTGAATCCAAAGAGACTGGCTGAGGCCAGTATGTTACAAAGACAGTTATGTGAACTGTAGAATGAGCACAGAAAGAAAGCCTTGGGCTGCCCAATGAACAGGAGGTGGTTTTGTAGACTTCTGTAGTCTGAGGTTGCAGAGATAGGTTACTCAGTACTCTTAGGCTAACTTAATAGAAACTAAACAATAAAACTCTTTGTCTAATTGTCTAATTGTCTAGAATAACAGGTACAAATAAGAAACATAATTACTTTGCTTCATGTTCATTGTTTGGTATTGTCATGTCTTATCTGTAACTCATTAGAACTGCTTGGATATTGTAATAGTTCCAATTTCTGCTGTTTTGTGATGTGAGCCTTTATCTCATTACACTTCTCATTTCTCTGTCTTTTGCTGTTAAGGATTGCACTGAAATAGTGTCACATTCTTACAACAGTTAATACTTCAAAATCTTCTCCCTATATTTGAAAACGCATTAGAGAGATCAGCACAAAGTGTGTTGGGTAAATACCTTTTAACAAAAATTAGTCTTCATAGAACAGCACTATAATGGGGAGAGCAGAGGATATTTTGAAAGGAAGTAATGCCTTGCATCAACTTAAAAATAAATCATTCTATGTATATTCTATTGTTTCTTCTAGGACAACAAAACAAATGAGTTACGAATTATTTCAGCTGTGAAGTTAGAAGCAGGAGATTGAAGATAGCCAATGCACTTGAGTATATAGATATAGATTTCCTTGTTGATGAGTGTTTTTAGTAGAAATTAGATCAGTCAGTATTTTACAGAATTCCTTTTTCTTACTAAAAGATATTCTACTCCTCTGATTCCTTCCTCTTTTTCTCTTTTGCTAGCAGGTCTCCAGCTGGCCTGGGAGGCTTATCACCTCTATGTGGTTATTAACAGTCCATTTGCTTAAGTACCTACCGTAATTACTTTGTATAGTTCCTCTGAGAGAGACTTCATTTAAGGAAGTCTACAAAAAGTTCTGGTCTGACTGATGAGCATGCAGCCACATATCTGCCACCTGCTAGCATCTCTTAAGCCAAAATAAGTTTTTGTGGGAGAGATCCTGTGCTGTATTTTTACAAGGTTTTATTTCCCAACTCTCTTCACATTCCCTAGTCCCCTTTCTTTTCCAGCTCTAGCTCTTTATTGTCAGCTCTGTGTTCCAGTAGAATTTTGTGGGTGTGATACTGTGCAACACGTACAAACCGGGGAGATTTCATGAACTGAATTTAGCAGAACTTACATCAGGACAGCCAAAAGAATGCTACAGAGTAAAGGTTCACAATCCCTCCTGAGCATAAAACACTACAAAATGATTGTGCTATGTAGCACAAATATAAAGAATGATATTAAATTGTACTTCTGAATGTTCTTGAGGTATTTTGGTTAGTCTGTAGAAACTGTTCCTTTGCAGGAAACAAAGGCATCTTGCTTCACACTGTCATGATCATAAAACTGCATTCTTTTTACTGATGCTGGCATCCCTTTAAGTCAGATAATAAGCTTTCTAGAATAGCTAGAGATTATAATAAGGTATGATAACCTTCACTATATCATGTTAATGATATTGCTTCCCAGCCATTTGTGTCATTTCTCTATAGGCTCACAAACCCAGTTTCCTTTAAAATTTAACTAAAATGTTGAAGTGATACTAATGAAATCATGAGTTTCTTCATTATCCCATTTAAATCTGCAAGGCCACACCTTTCACTATGATTGGAATCAAAGCCCTGAATCAACTTGCTTGCTGAAGTTGAGAGCATGTTAACTCAACCTTCTTTGCATTCTTTTCATGGATTTGCTCTGAGTTTTGGGTTTACAACAGACTTTGAACTACAAATGAGGCAGAATCCCTAAACATAAATTTTCCTGAACAAATATTGCCCAGCATTTCAGACTTTTTAACTCAAATGATTACAACAGAAGGCATGGGATTGAAAACTCAATTTGAGGCTGTAAATATAGTTGAAAAAGAATAACAGATACCTTTTTCCTTTCTGAATAGGAGTTGCGGTATTTAATTCACTTGGCATCTCTCAAGCCTGTTTCTGAGCATATGTCATAGTAAGCCCATCAAAGTCTATGGAAAGACTCGATGTATTTGTACACTAAACATACAAATACTTTATATTCAGACCTTTTCCTTTTTTTCCCTTGTATTTCTAAAAACAAAAGTTCTGTACTGTTTTAGAATTAATAGACTCACTCAAAGAATTCTGAATGTTATTTACTGCACTTTTCTGTAAGAGAGCAGACATTGCATCTGTAAGGACAGTGACTGTAGCCATTTAAAAAAGCAAAGGCAAAAAACTCCCAAAGCCACGCATTCATGCAGGTACAAAACATCACAAAGGCTCTTAATTCATTTTAATGCACCACAGTTTAAGAACAATAGATTTCAGCCTTGTGATCAGCAGTTCTATAACTTCTTTTTTTTTTTTTTACCTTAAATATTCCAGACAAATGAGCACAGCGCATTGCCTTCTCTGTGGGCTCAAGGCTTCAATAACATACATCAAAATTGACAAGTGCCATAAAAACGGCCTTCAGTGGGGCGTTATGTAATTTGTACCTGTTTTGTAAGCCTTTTCTTGATAGTTCCAGAAATAAGAGCTTACACTGAAGACTGACAGAAGTTGAACTGAAGAGGTGTGAACAACATTACTATGGCAACATTAAATGTTGGGTATGTGAAGAGACAGGTGAGACCCCTGTGGATCATCAAATGCCAACCTGGCTATTATAATGAATGGTAATTGGTTAAATTATTAAGCATTCTATTGCTTATCCCACAGTAACTAAATGGTCTTGCAGTTCAGTAATTACCATATAATTACTGAATGACTGATGGTCTCTTCTCTTTGTGATTTTTTTTTTTTTTTTTTTATGGAGTCTAATCTGTCACAGTAACAAAAAGTGTCTAAAGCTTTCTTACCGATCATGAGTCATGTAAGGTGCTGAATGTTTTTGATTCATTGATGTATAATGAATTGGCATTTTGAATTTCTTTGGGGATTGGTCACCAAGGGTGCAAAACACCCCTATGGAAGCAGGAAACCAGTTAAGATACTGATCTGAGATTTAAGGTCTAATTTGTCTGTTAAATCCAATAGAGCCCAGGTTTGTGATAATTTATCATATATTTAGATTAATAAAGCTCTGATTATAGCTTTTACCTGCATAGATCCCAGGGTGAACGGTAAGTTTGTCCACTTCATTCAGCTCATTTCTACTCTTTGAACAGCTGCCGAGCTGCAGCCAAGAGTCACTTTTGAGCAATGCTCTTAATTGCTTTTTGAGCCATTAGGTGCCACTTCTGTACTGAAATTGGAGCCAAATGCACACATCTCCTTTCCTTCGTTGCTGAAGTGGCAAATTCACGTCTTGTCTGGGAAAGAGATGCTGTTAGCTATTGCCTCCCATAGGCATCCAGGAGGAGTGCAGTCCTGTGTTTTTGCTTGGTTTCAACTGTGAAGTTGCAGATAAAAGCTATGACTTCCCCTTTGAGACTAGAACTGTAGTATACCTCCTCCCCTTCATTACAATGAAGTAAACTCCAGTATTAGCTGAGAAGTGTTTTCCTAAATCAATGCTAGCAGTATTTGACTCCCAGTAATGGAAAAGAAGTTGGCACTCAAACTTTCCTTTAGCTACTGCCTTGCTCAACCTACAGATAGCAAAGTCTGACTTTGAACACAAGAGGGTAATAGTTTTGTTGTTTGTCTTAGGTTCCATCTTCAAACTATGTTTGATCTCTGAGTTAACACATCCGTTCAAATAAGACTTCTTCTGCATTTCTGTACTCCATCTGTTAATCTGCACAGCAGTTTGTTTTTGTCACCTTTTGTCTAGCTAGTCTGTTTAAACTTTGCACTGTTAGTCTAAGGGATTGTGGGCTCTTGTGTGTTTCTGCAAGTCTTCAGTCACTTGTTTTTGTTTTTGTTCCCACAGGTAGTATCATAATATGTTGAATTTTGGTATCAGAGAATACAGCTCATTCAGCTAGTCTATTTTATACCACATTTAATCCTCTTTACACTTTACTATAGTGACTGCATACTAAGAAGATGTTGGATATGGTTATGTGACACAAGAACCAAGGCAGATATGTCAATTAACTGAGACAGTTTTAGAACTAGTATAAAAAGAAGATTGAGTTTTCTTCTGGGTAAATTTGAAGTCTTTTTTTCAAATGGTCTTAAAAATCTTAGGCTTTCTAATCAAATGTAGAGTGATAAAAGTCAATATTTTACTTTCTAATGAAACCACTGATCTTTTAGAACTTGCCATCTTCTGAACATAATTGTTGATGATAGCCCTTTCTTGTGCCTTCATAATTAAGGGAGGGATTTGAGGTTCTGTTTTAGAGAATCTAGCAAGTTACAGTGATAGTGACAGGAGTGCATTTGAATATCTCATTGAGAAGAGGAATATGCCCAGTAAGTATTTAAGAATTGGGATTAAGAAAGCTTGGGGTTGCAGAACATAGACTTAGAACATAGGAATTTCAGCAATGCTCCCGTATGACTGTGTACAGATAGCAAGATTCAAATAACTTATTTTAACATCCTGAGTAGCCTAGATTGCCATGTTTGCTAACATTAGGCAAAGTTTTGAGAAAGAAATTGTCAGTGGAAGAAATGCAGAGCTGAATTATTGCAGTAATTTGAAGAATTCTGTGAAGTAAATTGACGTCTTGATGCTAGCAGATAGATGTGTTTGATTCTTAATTACAATGCAGAGATGATTTCTTAATTTTATAATGAAGAGTGTTGGGGAAAATTATGGTTAGGGAGAGTTGAAAGCATAAAGGCATATTCTGTGAATTTTCGAGGCTGAGGTGAGGAATTTTCATCCACTAATACAACTTTTTTTGCTTGATTTTTACAAATGCTAAAGCAGATTTCTTTTTTTTTTTTTTTTTTTTTTTTTTTAGTTCAAGCACAGTATTAGAGCTCAGCAAGACTGCAGCAACTGTGCATGTATTGTTGATGACTTCAGCAGCATCCAGAGTCATGAAGTATGAGTGGTTATCAGCTGATAGGAGAATCCATTTATGAAGTGTCAGACATTTTCAGAGCCTTTAGGGAAGACTAAGATTAAAGAGAGAGTGTAGAGATGAAATAGTTCCTATAGTTGGAACTTTTGATTAAGAAAACTGAGTAGTTGACAGTAAAAGTAAATTCCTTAATTCCTTTTTGGGGGTGGCTATGGTGAATATCAACTTTTATATTGCATACTAGGTCTTTAAAAAAAAAGAATTAAGCAAGCTCAGGGTTACAAAATACAACTGCTACTGATTTGGGGCTCACTCAGATTTGAGTATGCAAACCTTTATTCTGTACAGAATTGATTCTCTTGGGAAGTGCTAAAGTTAAGGATGAGATTAGAGCCAGACTTCTGGAAATTGAATGTTTTTATTTAGAAATATAAATGAATTTTGGAAGACCCTGGAAGGTAAGTCTATGGTTATGGGTTTTTTTTTTTGCTTGTTTGTTTGTTTTCAGACATCTGCAGGTGCCTAATTTTGCATTCAAATACTTTTCAATTAGTTAGGATCTTGGGCAGAGAATGGAGGGGAGCAAAAATAGGATTTCTAGTGAATTCAGAAGGTCTCACGGGAAATACAAAACAAAACAAAACAAAACAAACAAATCCTTAGTTTTCTCTCTGAACCAGTTAGTTCCCCTGCATAAATATGAATTTGGGAATAGACTATAGGCTAAATTGTACAGTAAGCTAAGGTTGAAGGATGTAGACTGACATCTATTTTCAACTGGGTAAGGATATTGAAACACAGTAGGTTTTAATACTATGTTCTTGTGTTTCACTCTATACTCATGTTCCCTGTGTTCAGAAATGTTGTGAGATAGGGTAAAGACTCATGACAAGGTTGATTCAAAGTCCAATGTAGTTTCCTGTACATCTATATATCCTATTGCTGTTAAGACAAGATTTCCTATTCTTTGGAGTTGATAAAGTCTTTTAATTATTTTTTTTTTCATTAGAGATAACAAGGCAAGATGAGGACAAGAAACAGCAAAATCTTTTTTAATTTATTGTCCTGCAGTTATAGAATCAAGCTTAAGATCAAGCTTAAGATTCACTGGCTTATGCCTGGGGATCATGAATTTTAGCTGCTTTGATTTAGAACCTAATGTAAACTGAAGATAGGTATCAGTGTTTTTGATTATTTTATTCTTTAATAGCACATCAAAATATCTTCACTTTTAAGCATGTCTGTATTTTTGGTAATTATTTATGTTACAGTAAAGATAGAATAGATGGGATGATTCTCTTAGGTAAAATGACTACAGATATCAGCTAATGTGGATGCTTTCCACTTAAGTCAGGCAGTAATTACTAATGATTTCAACCAGAGAAACAAAAATTGAAAATCTCTATCATGAACCTAAAATATCTTATTTCCAATGATAGTTACATATGAAACTGTGTGTGTTTTCAGAAGGAGTGAACTGCCTAGGTTTTAGGAATTTTGAACTTTAAGTGAGGTTTCTCCAGATTTGTCAGTTCCATGAATTCTATCTGAAGCAGATGTTAGTCCAGCTCGACATTTCGTTTAGCAACATCTTCCTAATCTTTCTCCATTTTTGAATGAGCTTGAGTTTTAGACAGAAAGCATTTTTAATTCTTTAGAGAAATACCTAGTTCAGCACAACTGAATATTTTGCTTCTAATTTTGGGGAGCATTTGTTCAACAGGCTAAAGCACTTTTATAGGATGCATGTGATGCTGTGGTGCATATCCTTCTTCTTGCCAGAGTTTAACTTTGCAATTCCCCCATGAGTGTTCTGAGTATCTGCTTGTAAAAGAGGAATATGTTCTGTTTCCATGAAATAATTAAATATTCACTGGACTGAAAAAGTAAACAAGAAGGAACTTTATGAGCTGGTGGGTGGGATATTAGTGTGCAGACAAGTGAGTGAATAGCTATTGCTCCACTGAATATTTAATGTAAAATACTTGGTCATTTTGGGGAAGCAGGAACTGCAACCTCTGCATTCCAGTATCACTGACCCAACAAGTGGACTGCAGTGTGCTCTTTTACCTATTATTCTATTTAAACTGGAAATGAGAAACTGAAATAATCAAATCATATAGACTGTATCCTCTTAGTCTGGGCAGTCTTCTGTGATTTGGAATCTGGGTTAGAGAACTAATAGATTTAGAAGGCCTAAGTCTCCGATGCTCTGAGGAAGTATTCCCAGCAATGCTTTGTTTAAGTACAGATCATGTAATAATATATGACCATGGTTCTGTTAAAGGATAAGCAATCTCTGAAATGCTCAACAGAGCCCCCAAACAGAATGATTTAAGGAATATCTACTTCACAAATTCTTAGAAGTCCTAAGCGTATTCAACTATTCATTGCACCCTCAGCGTAGGCAGCATTAACGTGTTCAGTAGAGACTGTTAGAGCTCCAGTGATTGCATTCTAAGAATTTTGGACTGTGGAGGCATTTGGCAACAATGGACTGGAATTAAATGGCCTAAGATATAGGTGCTATGGTAGCAACTATACTTGACAGGCAAATTTTTTTTTGACCTAGCTTTACTTTTCTTTAACATCTGTGCAATGGTTATAAGTATAATCATTGATCAGGCTGATAGAAGAACTGTGCAGAATTAAAAACAAAACAAACAAACAAACACAACAGGTAGAAAGCAAGAAATGCAATTTAGTTTGAATTTGACTGCACTAAAAAGTTATCAAGTGTTTTGTCATAGTGTTTATTTGTTTTTTAAGTTCAAATATAGATATACGTATATAATTTTCTTATATTTGTGTATTTTCAGCCTTGGTTATCTAATAAACATAGTTATAATCAAACTAGGAAATAAGAGACAGCTGACACATTTAGGTGATGCCAATGAAGAATTTAAAGTAATTATGGAGATGACTTGGAACTGTGATTATATATTGAACAGATGAGCCAAATCCACTGTGCACCAGCTAGAGCCATCTTATAGCTCCTTGGAGTAGCTACTGAAAGAGGGGATGTAAAAAGGATTAATATCTCTGTTTCTGCTCTCAAAAGAAAAAAAAAATTGGAAAATGCTGAAATACTAATTCAATTTTTTTTTGAGATTTTTATCACCTATGGGAACATGAAAGCAAAGTAAATGCAGAAATTTATTTAATAAATGTTTCTAAAGGTTTTAAAAGTTCCTTTGCAGAAGATATATTTATCCAGAGTCCTAGTTCTCTGGATCTTAAGGCATAATCAAGTTGGTTAATCAGCAAAGCCTGATAACTTCAGCACACAGCTGTAAATTAATAAAGTAGATTCTAGACACAAACATTAAGATGACACTGCAAACCTCTGCTCTTCATCTGTATCTCAAGGTTCTGTACATTATTTTGATGTTTTTAAAGGCCAGATTAGATGGTGCCCTAGGCAACCAGATTTAGTGGATGGCAACGTTGCTCACAGTAGGAGACTTGAAACCGAATGATCTTCAAGTTCTCTTCCAACCCAAGCCGTTCTGTGAGTCTATGATTCTACTGTTGAGTAAAATAAATGTCTTCTACTCCCCCAACTGATTATGTGCAGGTGTAATAGTTATCTCGAGTGCTTCAGGCCTATTTATCATGGTATCATTTGATATCAAGTATCAAATCAATAAAGTAATGCTTTAGTATTACAGTACAGAATATATATACTCACAGTGGGGAAGGTTTTCAGGGTATGGAGTGAGTAGAGGAGAATTTGAATTAAGTTCTTGATGTAAAAATACTTTGAAAGGAGCATGTTTTAAAACTGAAGAAAACATCTCCTGGCCTGTCTGAACTCAGGGATGGTAATTTGATATCTGTCAGTAAAAATAACAGGTGTTTGGGAACTGTTGAGTTACGGCCTGAACCACTGATTGAACACCTGGGGAATGGACCGGGTCAGCCCTGGGAGCACAGGTGAAGGCAATTCACATGTATGTCTGGAAGGGGTGGAGCCTGGCTGCAGCTCTCCTAGACCTTATTTGAAGGCTGACTGCCACTGAGGTAGGATCTCTTTTTGAAGATCCTGCATTTGTAGAGTTTTTTTTCCCTGCAAGCCTAGATCTCTTGGTACGGGTGAGTGTTCTTTGTCTATTTGTCGCATTTTCCATTCAACCATGCTAATCTTTCTAACTGTAGCGTGAGTATATCATGGTATTAAGTGTAGTAATAATACATTGAAGTGTTTACTATAGAACTTTTTTGTCTTCATCAAAAAATGGAGTATTTGTTACTAAATGAGGCTGAAGTTTAATTTTAATGTTTTGTTTAACAGAAAATAAGGTTTTTTCAAACAATTTGCAATATTTGGTAAATATTTATTGTTAGCTATCAGGATAGTTATGTTTCATAAATTACTGCAAAGATGCATAATACTGTAAAAATTTTTTTTATCTTCAGAAATTCAAAATATGTTCCCTTCTAAGGATTTGTTCATCTAAGAAATAAGAAACAAATAATATTTTATAATACGTAGGCAGAGCCTTCAAAGAAATGCTGTGTAATGCTGTTTGTTTAAGATTCTGAGGTTGATTTGGCTGTTAAAACTGTAGAAAAAAAATTCATGAAAAAGGATAAGTGCAAAATGATCTTTTCATAGCTATATCCTCCCAACTTGCAAGGATCAGTGATAGAGGAACCGTTTAAGTCAAAGGTACTGCCTGACCTGCTAATGGGGTTATACTCCGTGAACGTGTTTAATCCATTTTTGAATGTTTATCCCTTTGACCTCCATAACATCTGGTGGCAATGAATTTCACAGTATGGTCATATAATGCATAGAGATGCATGCTGCCTTATGTTGAACCTGCTACCCCATTATTTCCTGGGGAGTTCCTTCATTCCTGTGCTTTGTAAAATAGAAAATAATTGCATCCTCCTGACGTGCTCCACATAATTTTATGTTTCTACAGACCTCTATCATAAGCTATCTATTTTTCCAAACTAAGAAATCCTGTGCATGTTTTCTTGGTATGGAAACTATTTTAATATGTCTTGTTGACAATCTGTGATGCAAATATTTATGTAAACTAAAAATACAAAGTAATAAATGAGTTGTAAAGAAATAATTGACTGGAATTCTGCACCATGAGTAAACTGGGTTATATATTTATTGCAATAAAATTCTTTTTCTGGTAAAAATAATGACATGTTTTAGTGAGATCAATTCTCACTCAGGAAGTATGTAAAACATTTACTTTTGCTAATTGGTTAGGCAAAACTTGGGAGATATTTGAGTTGTTAGTATCCAGTGCAGATTATTTGTTGTCACTCAGATTCACTGGTTGTATCTCATAGTTAGGACTGTAGATACTTGTTTGTATTAGATGTGACCTAGGTTAAAAACAAAATGAGGAAGTGGAATTATCTGCTTGGTCTTATTGTGAATGGAGGAAAGTTTTCTCTGAAAAAGTTTTTTTTTTTTTTAAAAAAAAAAAACAAACAACCACTTATGTGTATATGTTCTATTCTAATAAATATAAGCTTATTACTACAATCTTACGCTAGGAGGCAAGAGAAAGGATTCTCCTCTGTACAAGTTCTTCCTCCCCATAAATGTTTCTCAGAGCACTGAATGAATCTGAAAACTGATGTATCTCATACTTCTAAGTGCTGAGTCTCAATTTTTAATTGAAATTTCTCAGCTGATCTTTAAGCACCCAGATGTCGAAAATCTGGTTTCTATCTCAACATAACGGTCAGGAAGTAGTAAAAGATCAGATATGTGAACTGTATCACTTCAGGTAGAACCTTCTTTTTTTTTTTTTTTTGCCCAATTTAATTGAATAGTCTGGAACCAAAGCAGTTTTTGAGGAGAGCAATGAATGAATGGCGCTCACATGTAAGTTTCCATTGATGTGTAGGGCTTTTTGGTGTGTTGTGTTGTTTGTTTGTTTTCTGCTTTGTTCACAATGAAATGTGGTGCAAAAGTGAAAACAAAAGCCTGAAAAAATTTTGTAACAGCTGAGTAATTGTATTGTTAATGGTACTAGTGCTGCTTATGAGGTTAGGATGGCCAACAGTATTAGTAAAAGTTAGTTTAAAATATTTAGCATCATATTTTTGTATTGAAAACTATATTTTCATTGAAATCAAAATGTTGTATGGGCATATCTATTTTGCCAGTATCTGTAGCATGAGAAATAAAAATTCTTTTTTAGTCTTTTTTAGTTTTTGATGATAGTATAATAATAATTTTTCCTTAAGGGGAAATGCATCCTTTTAATTGTACACTTTGTTTCTTCAAAATTTGCATTTAGTTTAAAAATTGTCTTAAAAATTGTACTATTATCTTAATTACAACTTTACCTTTTTAATAATTGAAATGTGGTTGCAACTGAAGCAGCAATATTGCTACATGGATAATGTGCTTTGCAAGGTGCGTTAAGAAGGGATGTTCTGAGGGACAGAAAACGCTGCCAGAAAAGCGAGTGTCTTTTTAATGAATATGTTTACTCCTTATTTAAAATTTCTTACATGATTTTGAATTTTGTTGAGAGACTGAAAATCATGTTGTTGTTTTATCAGGAGTACACATGTACTCTGTTGTAATGTGGCTATCTATTTCTGGAATGCTGCATATGGATCACTACAAAACCCAGCAGTGATTTATAGATACAAATAACATAAAATTCAAACTTTAACCCCTTTGAAGAAGGTGCTGGTAAAATATTGGTACTTTGGGAATGATGAGATGAGAACATGTTTAAATTTCTTTAAAATTGTTTCTGACAGAATTCAGCATTTGTAACAGTACTAAGATTGCCAAGTGTCAGAAGTCAAAGTAGATTCCAAAGCTTTTTTTTTTTTTTTTTTCCCCAATGTCTTCTAGGTGTTTTGGATTGAGCTCTTACTGAAAAGAGGCTGAAAACAAGACTGATGGGAGAGCAAAGAAGCTTTGAATTTCTTGCCTGCTTAATTCCAATTCATTTGTCTCTTCTGGATCCTGAATTCCAGGAAGGTAAGAGAAAATTGCTGTGGATCAGCCTTGTAGAGAAAGTGGTTAAGGTAGCTAGAAAAATTGGATTATTACTACCAGTGCACAATTCTCTTGTTCTTTCAATTTCACTCCAAGAACTGACGGTTCCTTAAAATCTGGCTGGCTACCAAGGGTACAATCAAACATCTGTGCGCCAGATGCATGGAACATTTTGTCCAGCTGTGTTACTGCAGCTGCATCTCCAGAACACTACATATGTCAATTGCTCTGACCAGCAGGCGCTGGGAATACTATCGATAGGAATTACACTACAGAATATATATAAACACTACTGAATATATATATATATAAACCATTTTTCCTATGGGTATGTTTGAGTGTCTAATCTTAGCTGGTGTGTATTCCCTTTAAAGTGTCTCTTGTATTTCCAAGGGTAGAGCTACCACAGCAACGGTTCTTAGCAGTTCCCAATTTAGAATTTTTTTGCTTGCAAGGAAAAAGTTACATCAATGTTAAAAAGTTACAGATACACTCATTCAATTTGGAGTTAATTAATTATTATTATTGAAGTTCTTTATCTTCAGTAAATACCTGTGTCCAAACTCACTGTTTTATGGAACAGTGAAACACCTTTAAAATTTAACTGCATGTAAATATGTTGCAAATTTAAAACTATTTGTGGATCACATGTAAAGAAAATGCATTGAAATAGGTGCAATCAAAACTTTCTAAAGTAGCTTCACATTATGAAAAAAGAGCAGAAATTTGCGAGGAGAAATTGATATAAAATCAATGTTTCACTAGTCTGCTTGTACCAAACTATTTAGACATCTGTAGATAGTAATTGTTGATTGTGTTTTACTAAAATCTTTTTTAGTTTAGTTTTTAGTTTTTTAGTTTTTTAGTTTTGCTAAATTTTAGTTTTGATTTAGTGCTCTCACTTTCTGTTTTTGGACTTCCTTTCTCTCCATCTTATTCTTCCAATAGTAACCTGTAGGCACATCTTGCCCTGTGTATTTGCCTTTACTGACACTGTCAAGAACAGAAGAGCCTTGTTGTATCAGGAGACATAAACAAGATAAAACACATTTATTTTCTTTGACTTAAATCGTAGGCAATGTTATCTAGGCTCTGAACTTAGTTTGTATCCAAATAATAATGGGAAGCAAAATGAAACATTTTTGATTCCATTCCAGGCCTTTTAGTAGCAAATATTTCTTCACAGAAGAAATGTGGTCAAGGCTGTTTTTTCGTTTGTGTGTCTTATGTTTCTCCCCCCTTTCTCTCTAGCGTACTAGAAGTTTCTATCCAAAAAGCAGAATCCTGTCTTTCTAGCAAATAATTCATACTGAAACTGGTAGCTGCTTTTGTACTGGTTTATATGCTGAGCTTTCTGAATCCAGAGTGTAAGAAGACAACTGTTATTCTCTTGGGTTTTCTAATGTGGTTAAAATTACTCATATGTTAATAAGAGAGAATCAGCTCCATTAACATGATTGGTTAAATTATATTAACTTTTTAAAGTTAGGAAGAAGAGAAGCTGATAGTGTTAGTCATTATCACATTATTAATCATTTTACTGCAGTGGAAATTTGTTTTCTGTATTTTAGTTTTAAGTGACATTCAAGAAGACAATATATTCTGTAAACTTAAGCCTACTCCATGTCTGAGCTGACAAACATGTACAAAACAATTCTGAGATAAAATTACTCCAGTTAGAATGAACGCAGAGAACAGAACTTGAAATACAAGATTAGTGTTTTCACTGAAGTTATGCAATACCTGTATATCAGAATATTCTGTGATGGTTTTTCACTGGTTTTAAACTACACCAGTAACTCTTGCCTTTTTTTTTTTTTAAGAGGTTTTTTTTTTTCCACCTCCCTTCATTTCCTTTGAGTCCTTCTTGCAAGGAAAAGGCAGTGAAATTGTGTGAAAGTTTTCCTTTATTCCTGAAAAATTTTGTTCTTTTAATATGACAGCTATTTAGGACCTGTGCACTGCTGAGCTCTAAGATGAAGCATACTGACAAAACTCTATAACGTCCAGCTCTGTCAGATATGCAAGAGTGTTCAAGAGTTACCACTGAAAGAATTGATGGGCAGATTCGAATAATCAGAAAATAACAATGAGGTGGAAGGTTACCTCACCAAATGTTCTTAAAAGGTTGTTTGTTTGTTTGTTTGTTTTATCACTTTGTGCTATCATAAGTAGAGTTCTATTCCCTTTTGAAACTTTTGAGTGATCTGCTGCCTATTACAAATATTAAGAGCTGCTAAAAGCTTTCTTTGATGCAAGTGCTGAACTTTTTCCTCCTAGAAGTTATAATGTAACTTCCTTGTAAAATGATCACAATCTCTAGAATATTTTCTTGTGTTTTTGTGCAAAAGGAGTCATAAATATGAGATGCAGTGATAGATGTTTGATTTGGTTCTATATTTTGTCATTTTTGTTCATCCATGTTCAAATCTTTGTAAAACCCCATGTTTTTTTATACCGGTACACCATGGGCATCTACCTATTATTTCCTCTGAGACAGAATTTTTGAAACCAAGTATGGCACACATCTTCTAGCGCTTGCATTTTCTGTCCCTTCATGCCTTCACTTTCCTAAGGTTCTTCTTGACAATATCTTATACTTTTTTTTTTTTCCCACCTCCCATGCCTCCTTTGCTATGTGATACTAATCTTGGCCTCTCATAAAATAAGATCAGTTTCATGTGAATAAGGACAGAACTTGTGGATATTAATGGGTTTTATTTTAGAAAGAGGTACATTATCCTGAATTTTGAACAAGAGTACTACTGTAGTATTTGTTGTTTTTGATTTTCCAGATGTGAATCTATTAGCTGGGCAACCAAACCATGAATATTTCACTTTTTTTATTTTTTAAATACTATTTGCATCTTGCTTATAAAATCAGCAACATGGTCTGTTTCATTTTCTTCCTCCGCTGTTCTGTTGATCTAAGCCCTGCAAACATCAGAGATGTGTTCTGTATTATGTGCCAGTGTCAAAAGGCAGTTAGACAACACGTAGTTCCATTACCATACCAGTAATCATTCACCCGTGGGACATATGATTGAATATAGTGGGATTAGGCAAATGGTTCAAGCTAGGGGTGTTCTTTTGGGCCTGAATTAAAGGCAGCTGTTCTATCTTAGATTTCTAAAAAGGGTTTAGTTTTCATATTAAGCAACTTATTTTTGTAGCACTCTATATAATGTATTATAACCGTTAGAGTTCACTTACCAGAAGTTCTTTGTAATACTTTAGTGTCATCCTGCTGTAAGCAAAGGAGTTCTATTTTTAAACTGTGGTACATGTTTCTCCTTGTCATTGCTTCTTTTTCTTTTTTCTCCTGTACCGTAGTACTGTGATCTGTGATTAACATCATGCCCTTGTAATCCAACATTCACGCTATATAGATGACATTTGCCTTTAACACATTTCATAGAAGGGCAAGTTCTACTTTGTAGAGAGTGTCACTTATTCAGAACTGAGGAAATTTATTTGGTCAAAGGTTCCCAGGTCTTCAGATTGTTTTTTTTGTTGTTTTTTTTTTTTTAAACATCTTGAGAATGAAATTCCTTTTTTACTGCAGAGGACTCAGGTATTGGATTATTATGTTTTCTTCTGCTTTATTTTTTGTATTTATTTTCAATCTGTTTTTCTTAAAAAAGACCAAAGAGATAGTAGTAATAAAGATTGAAGATGACATATTGTGTCATCTTTAAGCAGATACAAATTGTTGTCTTGAGGTTTAGCGGAGTCTAAATATCAATGTTCTCTAATGAAAGCTCACTAGACAGTGAGAACTGTGTTGATTGTTTCAGTGTTGTGCTTCACAAATTAAAAAAGCTACAATGACAGCAATGCCGAAGCCATGATATAATTGTTTAGCCCTACCAATTCTCCTACTTGTTTTCTGTTTCTTTTCAATTCTCTGGCTCTCCTCAAACTAGTCCCAAATAGAATTTGATAATAAAGATTACATGAGCATAAATGACATGAACTGATGGAAACTGAGTGAAATGTAATATTGATAATTCAGAAAATCAAAAAATAATACTTTTGTACACAGAATGAGTGCCATTATAAAATAGGTTATATTAGGGATTAAATTATTTGTACATAAATCTTATGTCACTGTTTCAGTACCATTTGATGAATGTGACCTCCAACATTAATGACATACATAAACAAAAGTTCATGATCTCACACCTAATGCTCAGGATAGAATCATATGTAGTCTTAAAAGGAATAATTTGTATTAAGCAAAACACGCAGGTATTCTTGATAACTGAAATGGTACTGCATTGTACACAAGACAGAAGAATTATATTCTAGGAAAACTCAGTTTTTTAATCTATTTTAGTTACACATTTGAATGAAAATACGAGAAAAAAAGTCATTGTATTACAAAACATTTCAGTACTATATCAAAACAACATTAACATCCAGTTTTATTTCTACTGAGTCTGTAACTCAGCTTAAAAAAAAAAAAGAATCTATTTCCAGTAGCAGATCAATATCTGTAAATCACATTTTCTGAGTATTCAGCCTGCAAGTCCTGCTTTAATGACTGATTTGACAGAGATCGCTTTTCCCTAAAGCATTTTACATGAATGAGAGTTTGCCATCGCAACAATTTTAGGAAAGTTAAGAAAAACTAAACCAAAAAATTTTCATAACATTTTGTTGTTCTATTTAAAACGTATGGTTCTGTTGTAGTATTTGAAGAACATTACCTTCAGTTTTAAAGTAGTTTAAGACCACAAAATACTGTAAATCTGAACAAAATTACTTATTCTGAAATTGAATAAAACAATTACTTCAGACCAAAACACCAACTTATTCAACTTTGATTGACATGAATTTTTAAAATTGATTTGAAATTTAACTAATTTTTTTCTTATTCAGAATAAGTAATGCATACAAACATCAGTTATTTGCAGGACTTACAAACTTCAGACCTGCACAAAGCAGATTTCACTTTAGTTTTCCACATCGTTAGAATCTAGTTAGCTAGGAATAATATTTCCATTTTTTTCTGTGGTTTGCAAGTCTATCATATTAAGGAGATTAGAAAAAAATTTGAAGCGTTATCAGTGACTGCCTAGGTTTTTCCAGTAGCTTTACCTCAGATTATTGCAATCCATGCTGTGAATTGGGACTTTGTTACAGCTCTTCACAGTTTGTGATCTACAGTATCTAGGGGAATTAATTCTTCCTTAGTGTTAGTATGCACTGACCACTTTTCCCAGCAGACTTCTCTGGGCTGATACTCATGCTTTCTACCTCTTGATCTTCTACCTGGTCCAGACTGTCCAGTTAACTAGTCCTGTTTCTGAATACTTTCTCCAATGTCAGATATATCTTACAGTTCTAAGAACATATTACTTCTCTATTAGGGACTGCAGCAAGTGTATCTGATTCAGACATAAAACAGTCTGCCAAATTCGTAAACTTTCTGGATGTTCTTTTTAGTCACGTTCTTATCTTATTTTGCAAAAGCAGACCTGTGATTAATTATTATCTAAATTTATTTAGATTTTTAATTGCGCTGTTATAAAATGTTGTTGTTTTTTTTTTTTTTAATCTTGAACTGTGGTGTGCTGTACGTTGTTTTACTTTAGGGTTAACTCTGTGTGTGTGGATGTCTTCTTTGTTTCTCACTTGCTCTTCTCAGAATACTCTTGTGTTTCCTTTGCACCAAGGACCGGTCTTTGAGGAATCTTGTTGTCACATGATTATTTGCATCTTGGCTTTCCCTCTATAGACTTGCATTCTGTTCAAGCCACTGGCAGCTAGCTTTTCTCTGGTTTTTACATACTGCTGGAAGGCAAAAAAAACTAGTTTCATCCAGACAGCACTGTGAGGATGAGTTGCATAAAATCACTTTTTAAAGAAAAAAAAAATTTCTTCTAAACATATGCCACCATCTATTAAAGGCATTTCTAGGATGTAAAAATACTATACCATTTCAGAAAATAGTTTGTGGTATGAAAAAACTATATTCAAAAATATAAATTTTGTATATTTTATGACTTTAAAATGGATGAAGTGGCGTATATGTTACTACTAGAAATTAAAAGAAATAAGTTGTCTTAAATTGAGCAGTCATATTCACATAGAAATGCAAAGTGTTTTTTATTGATATTCTTCAGAGTCTTCATTTGGATTTTTTCACTTCACACTAAATATCATTAAGCTGCTAGTGGCTGCAAATCTTCTATGCAAGAACAGGAGGTAACTGCTTTTCCCCATCAGTGAAGGCATGTTTGCATTTTTGTTTAATAACAACTTTGATCCTTCTACTGTTGGCAATGGTCATTGAGAAATCCTGACATAAAGAAGGTATCTGCAAGATAAAGTTCTACAAGGGATGATTAGCAGCACTTAAGTTTTCTTTTTGTTGAAAGGAAGAATCCCTGATTGAACAGTGCATTGAATGATATGACAAGCAAGTACTTGATCCCTGTCCAGCTGGAAAGGAATTGTATTCATCAGCAGCTTTTTAGCTAAGGATGTCTTTATATTTTCACTCTTTGTTTGAGTCTCTCCAGATCCTCCCTTTACTTCATGTCAGCACTATATAGTAGGTATGCCAAGTGGTTTTGAAATTTAAATTACAGTCTCTTTTTCAGATGTTATTGGAAAGAACATGTAATTTATAACCACGTGTTAGGAGTACAGGATGTTCATGGTTCACTGCCAATTCTTCTTTTGTAAAGTTAATAAAACTTTCATAAAACACTTATACACTTGTATATTTCATGGTAAAGATTTTTTTATCTCATAGGCTAATGTAAAGATTTATTAAAAACATTTTTTTGTTAAGAGGAGTGTCAATAGTTTGCAGCTGAGTGTAATTTTGAATTCCCAGTAGATGACTGAAAATGACACTAACAGCTTTGTTGATTTAGCACTAAAAATAAAGGATTCTTTCAAATGATATAAAGCTCTAATACCCTGAGTGCGCTGAAACACACTTGAGAACCTTAAGTAGAGTTGCAGTTAAATGTTTGCCAGCACTACAGATTCCGGTGAACAAGCGTTAGCGTGCTTGTTGGCATTGATACATTGGACTCCCACCTAAAAATGAATGTGAAGGATTGAGGTACTGCAGTAACAAGAGAATCTGATCTGTCTAAATATGGAATTGTCAGACCTTTGGATAATGTCATGACATAAGCTTTAGTAAGACCTTGTGACATCATTTTGACTAATTTCTCCCCTCCACCCCAAAAATTGATTACTTGGAGTAATCGGTAGGAACCCAAAACTACTTCCATCTGATAGCCACGAAGAGGTATGTGAAAGGAGTTGATAGTTTTATGCCAGCTCCTACATCGTGGTTCTTTGCTCTTTTTTTTCTGATGTGATAATTGATAGCTTTGCTGGCGATCTTGGCAAAGAAGCTGAGGATTAACTAGCCCAAGAGAAAACTTTCTTAGTCTCTTAAGTGAGAAAGAGATATGTTGGCCAGGAGCGTGGAAGAGTTTGAAGTGCTCCTGCTGTACAATGGAGTACTATGGAGAAATACCATACGATGTTTTCCTCCGTTTTTGAATAGTCTTTCTTCAAACTGAGTATGTGGAGCCATATACTGTGCATCTATGTCTTTCTTCAACTTCTTTTTCATTTGTAATCTGGAACAGATCAGATAATTTAGTGATTAAAATATTTTTCCACAATATTGCTCCTAACCTATACCACTATGTCAGTTTAAAAAGGGTTCAATGCTCAACACTGCTATAAATAACTGCACAAAAAGTGGGACCCAGGCTTTGGTCTAGATATAGCACTAGAATTTGTAACAATTGGAAGCAGTGATGAATTTTTTTTTACTTGTAGGATCCAGTTAATTAAACAGTCTGTCTTAATAGGACATTGACAAATTCTCTCTTAATCTGGTAGCTACTGCTATAGAGACATGTAATGGTTTTTCATTTATTCTAAGCCTGCCAACATTTGATGTTTCATCTGTATGTTGTGACTTCCTTAGTACCTTTTTGTTGTCTTTAGTGGTAAAAAGAAAAACAATTAAAATGGTACTGTCCTGAGCCTCAAGTGGCTAATTTGGAGAATAGAAAGGCTGTTTGGAGTAACATTTGGGAGATTAATACCTGTGAATGGTAACAGTAAAAATATCTATAAATTAGACAATTAGAGCTGTGAGTACTGTGGCACTGAATACTGTATGATATAGAGTGATTTAGAGAAGTAAGAATTTGTTGTATTTTTTTCATTTTATCTGGCATATGTGATAAAAAATAAAATAGAGTGTAGATCCTTAGAGAATCAATTAGTGTGCATAGAAATAAGGAGGTAATTATATAGAGGGTGTTAAAGAAAAAATAGTTGAAAACTGAATATGTTTATGAGACAACATTGAGTGACTGCTAATTCTTGACCTAGATCATACAGTGGTCACAGATTTTAATAAAATCAAGTTTTCAAAGTATATTACCCATAGCTTATGAAATGGTGAAAATTTGTATTAAGAAGGGCTTACATAAACTTCTCAGATTATCTTCCCAATAGAACGTTTGGAATGCACATGCACAGACTTAACAGAAAATAAGCTATGTTTTAGACCATAAGTTGGCAAAGTGATTTTGCTTTTTCTTCTGCAAGAGTGGTTTCCCAGATTCAGGGGAAAAAAAGGCTCTTATAGAACCACAGAATTGTTTGGGTTGAAAAGGACCTCAAAGATCATCCACTTCCAAGTACCCTGCAGGGACACTTCCCACTAGACCAAGTTGCCCGAAGCCCCATTTAACCTGGCCTTAAGTGGCTCCAGGCATGGGATATCTATGGCTTCTCCATGCAGCCTGTTCCACTGCCACACTGCCCTCATAGTGAAAAGTAAATATGTTCCTAATGTGTAATCTCAACCTACTCTCTTTTAGTTTAAATCCCTTACTTCTTGTTCTATCACTACATTGCCTGTTAGAGTCTCTCCCTTCCTTTCACGTAGGCTCTATTTTGGTACAAGAAGGCTGCTGTAAGATCTTCATGGAGCCTTCTCTTCTACAGACTCGACAACCCCAGCTTTGGCAGCCTGTCTTTGTAGGAGAGGTGTTTCAAGCTTTTGATTGTCTTTTTGGCTCTTTTCTGGTCCTGCTTCAATAGATCCATGTCTTTCAATTCTGGACCATGACACAAGACTGCAGTACTCCGAGGTGGGGTCTCATGAGAGCTGTTATGAGAATACTGCCCTGCCTGTCCTACCAAACTTAGCCATACTAAGCAGAGTGTCCTGGAACAATTTTTCTCAGATGTAAATGTAGCATAAACTCAACATTCGGAATTTTTGGAAGCACTGATGTTAATTGATTAAAAATAGGATATTCTCTGCAAGGAGAAGTTCCACACAAATGTGCGCAAGAACTTCTTTACGGTGAGGTGACAGAGCACTGGAACAGGCTGCCCAGGGAGGTTGTGGAGTCTCCTTCTCTGGAGATATTCAAGACCCGCCTGGACACTTACTTGTGCGACCTCGTGTAGGGAGCCTGCTTTGGCAATGGGGTTGGACTCAATCTCTGAAGGTCCCTTCCAACCCCTACGATTCTGTGATTCTGTTGTCTGTGAGATGAGTACCAATTTTTTTCTAAATTTCCAAATTTTTCAAAGCCCATCTCTATGCGTCCAACTGATCAAGTATGTCTGTATTTTCATCTTCAAGCAATCTCATCAGCTTTCTAAAAAGACATTTGTTAGGCAGATTTACTACAATAGTGTCTTGTGAAAAGTGAAATATAAAATATTACAGCTGGTATCTCATGAGTACATTATTAATGTTGAGCAGGTGGTAGAGGGGAGGGATGAGTGGGCCTCAGTGTCAAAGAACAGCAATAAAGTAGAATTTCTTCTTTGTGACCTGAACAAAAATTTGCTCACAGGTACTGATAAATCTACATTCATACAAAAGTCTGTTGCTTTCTGGAGCAATAATTTCACTGTGCATAAAGGGGCAAAGTAAGCTGAGTGTTGTCCTCGTAATTTTCCATGAAGACTTCCTGCCTTCTTTATCTTACTTCATCTTCCTTGATTGCTGGAGACCTCTGGGAGGAGTCTGCCATCAATCAAGTGTTGATATTTCTCTTCTCAACAGCACCTCATACTAAGCCCTGGGCAGGCTGCATGGCATGTTATTTTCTTGCTGTGGTTACCTCTGCCCAACTGATATCTTCAGTTTGGGTGAATACGAGATCATTGTCTACTAACAAAAACTGTAGGACTATAAATACTGAAGGACAAATGAAACACATCAGGTAAAATTCTTCTCAATTACATAAACTTGCTTGTGCTTGTACAGGCTTATCTAAGTATTCACTCAAAATATCTTAAGGTGGTTTGATTTTTTTTTTTTCCTTATAAAGTATGTAAGAAGATTAAAGCATGTATGCATTCTTCCCTTTTATTCATGTCAAAATGAAATTGATAATTGCCAGTTTTTAACCAGCTCTAAAGATACTTTCACAGCCTTCCCTTTGCAGAAGATTACTTATTGTTGCCTTTGATGTTGACATTATTTAATAGAGATCTTTTTTTCTTTATGAATTGTTTCAACTTGCTCTCGCTGTCTTCAATTTAATGAAGCTTTCGAGAAGGAAACTGTAAACAAATGAGATAGGATGGTTTAGGAAGAATGTGAATTGTATTCTTTAGGAAGGATTGTTTATGATGATGGTTTTGTAATATGTAAAACATATGGACCACCAGAAATCAAAATGTCAGAGCTTAGGTCTTTGATTTATTATTTCGTGTAATTTAAATTTTATTCCCATTTCTTTTTTCCTCTCTTTTTCTTTTAAATATTTCACTATTAGTAGCAATAGTATGGTTCTGAACAAGGTAGATAACAGTTATAGGACTATGCTAGTCATTGAACGTACTGAAAGAAGGATATGAACAGTTGTGTTCTTAACAGCTTACTTGGGATTTGAGATTTTGCAGTTGCAAAGGACCATGAAGCCTATTCAATTTTTCTAATGATCTCTTAAAAATGTGTAAGCAAGCTCAACCATGATATAGCTCTCCTGATTCTTACTCTAAATCTGAGTTGTTTACAGGGCTTATTGACACTTGCTTAGGGTCTGTAAAAGGTCATTTCTCATTCTAGGAATCATGCAGAACCATCTCATTTCATTGCAAGGTGACCAGAACCCAATTAGTTTTGTATGTGCAGGCTTACAGTAATAGTAAATTGACTGTTTTCTGCTGTTTAATTACATGTGCACAAGTGTGTAGAAGTAAATAGACTTCCACTTAATTTTTTTTCTACATTCTCAGTAGTGGAGAACAGTCTAGAATCAGTGCAAACAAACCATCATGTTGCTTAATTTCATTTATGACAAATTTATCTGTGAAGTTGACCAAGGAAAGTCAGTGGATTGGAGGGTTTTGTTATTTTTAGTAAAGCTTGTAATGATATCTCCCAGAGTATTCTGCTGGGCAAAGTGTCCAGCATGCAGCTGGACATAACATGATAGGAGAATAATGGGATGATGGGTTGGTCTTAATGGATTATATTAAGTGGAGTTACACCAGGCTAGTGGCTAGACTAGAGGGATATCCCCAGGACTCAACTATAGGGTCTGTTCTCTTTGAAGTTTTTACTAATGATCTGGATGCAGGAGTTGAATGCACAATGAACAAGTCTGCAGATGATATTAAGCTTTTGACTCCCTCAAGGATAGAGAGACCTTGCAGAGTGATCTTGACAGGTTGGAGGGCTGGGCAATCACCAACTGCATGAAGTTTAACAAGAGCGAGTGCTGGATTTTCTACTTAGGATGGGGTAATCCTGGTTGTACATACAGACTGAGGGGCAGGAGGATGTAGAATAATCTCATGAAATAGATCTGGGAGTTCTAGTTTAACATCAAGTTGAATAATAAGTCAGTGATCTGCTCTGGTAGCCTGAAGGTCCAGTGGTACCCTGGGGTGTATCAGGCTCACCGCTGCCAGCTGGGTGAGGAAAGGGATTGTCCATCTCTGCTCTGGTGTGGCCTTGCCCTAAATACTATGTGTGGTTTGGGGCTCTATAATATAAGAAAGTCATAAAATTATCAGACACCATTCAAAGTAGAGAGATGTTGAAGAATCTGCTGGGCAAGAGGTATGGAGAGTGACTGAAGTCACTTGATTTGTTCAGCCTAAAGAGAAGTCCAAGGGAAGGTTTCCTGATGGCTTTTACAGCTCCCTCGTGATGGGAGTGGAGGAGCAGCACTGATTTCTTCTCTCTGGTGATAGTGACAGGGCCTGAGGGAGCAGCATGGAGCTGTGTCAAGGGAGAGTCATGCTGTGTATTAGGAAAATATACTTCAGTAAGAGAGTGGTAGGGCACTGAAACAGGTTACTGAGGGCAGTGGTCACGGTACAAAGCTGCTGGAGTTTAGGAAGCATTCAGACAACACCCTCAGACATAGGGTTTTAATTTTGTGTGGTTCTGTATTGAGTTAGGAGCTGTACTCAATGATCCTTGTGGTTCCTTCACAACTTGGGAGATTCTATGATTCTGTGTAATCTGAAGCCTTTTTAATAATGCCAATGAGATTTAAAAAAAGATTGTATTTGCGATATCAGTTGCCTTTGAGAATATGGTTAGTCCTAACCTTATTGGAATTTTAATGTTCTTGAAAAATGAAAATGTGTTGTCTTGATTGTTCAACACCTGTAGACATTCTGCTAATTAGCCACACAAATTCAGATCAGGTATTGACTAGCATGAATTAATTTGTTGCCCAATGAAAGAAAATCGCTAGTGTTGGATTGTCATCCGGGAAAATGGAAAAGGAAATGTTGAGAAATCTTTGATCCTGTTATTCAGCCAGCCTCTCCTGTATAAGTGAATGGGAGATCAAACGTGAAAAGATTTCTACGGTACTGTGCTATAGGAATCCAATACTCCAAGTATCACGTACAAGTGAAAATAGGAAATCTGTGAAGATGATCATAATTAGATAGAAATTGTATCTGAGAAATGCTGAAATGTGGTTTGCCTGTTTTTCTGAACTGATGAACTTCAGCTCAAGGCTGAATTGAGCTTTTGTTAGTCAAAATTCCATCTATTTAGCATATTAGACTTTTGAGGCTTGTGATATCCAAATAGAACATTGCTAACACTGAATAATATTATCTTTTTTCTGAGTATATGTTTCTGAAATTTACTGTTTCCTGAGTGTTTTATAACCATTGCCATGTTTGGTCTTCCCGAAACTGTTTTTATTTATATTCTGACTTAGTTCTGTTGCATAGACTTCCCTAAACAAATCAGTTGCAATGGGCATTTTCTTCAGTTCTTTTTTTTTTTTTTTTTTTCAGCAAAATTATTTCTTTATTTTAACTAAGCTTCTGATGGAAAGTGAAATGTTGGTGACATAAGATATAGCTTGAATGTATTCTCACATGGGCTAAGGCAGTCAGTTCAGACTGTTCTGAGGTAGCTCATTAAGGTTGCAGCAGGATTGTTTAGTTTTTTTTAGTAGTAGCATCTGCAACAATTCATGTGTGTGAATATAGCAATGCTACAGATGAAAGAGTTTTCATTCCTAGAAAAGTTATACTGCTAGAAACATTTGTGCATATGTGCTCACCAAGTATCTCTGTATGTGAAGGAAGAATGGTCTATGCTACTATATTTCATCTGAATGGTTGGGCATTGTAATTTTTGTGTGTAAAGAAAGCCTTTGATAAAGAGATTCAAGGCATCCTGTGCTTTGCACAAAGTAACTGCTCAGTGAGACTTGCAGTTGAAATCAGTAGAAAGAAATTTTAGCTAGAGCCCTGTAGTGAATTAAACAGTAGTGCCTTTTTGTTATTGGCAGTGTACTTTTTTCATAATTCTGTTGTTGGGGTTAAAGAGCATTGTTGCTTTGAATTTAATAATTAGCAAATGAATTTTGATTTCTCAGAGCTCTTTCTGATGTTTTGGAGTGACTGTGACTACAGAATCTCCTATGTGTGTTTATAATGTTGACTATGCTTTCATGTATGTTTCTTAATTGCATGCTGAGTCAGGGGAGCAATTCTAAAGAAAAATAAAGGCTAGATGTGTGTTTCAGGTCACAGACACTCAAGGGCTTTCTTCTGCTCCTTGTCCTGCTTTCTACTACACTCCTCTCCTTCAATAAAAACTATGCTTTATCTAAAAGCATACTACACCTCTGGGAGGGGGAGTATAAATGTTATTGCATCTGGATGTGAACTATTTTAAGGATGCGGTCAGCTCCTTTTTGCCATGTCTAATTTTTCATCATTATCACTCCACCCTACTTACACTACCCACCCAGTCTTAATTTGGTTCTTTTCATTTGTTCTGTCATGGAAATATTCTGGATACCTCCTATGACTTTATGTCTAATGTGTTAAACTCATGTTGAAGAGTTTTAAAAGAAATATCTTTTTTTCTGTGGTATTGCAGGTTATAAGATTTTGAGAACTTTAGTGTGGGTTTGTCTGGTTGTTGTTTTTTTCCCCACCACATGCTATGTTGTTGAACCAGAAGAAGACCAGAATGCCTTGTCTTCCTGATAAGATGAAATCTGTTGTTAAGATGTTGTGGAATTGTTTCTAACAAAGTAGAACGCTTCCTTTTTCTTCTCTCTTGGTACCTAACTCTTGTTCTTCCAGACTATTGCTCTTCAACATACTTTTCCAAGGTTCTTTCCTCAATGTCTGCTCTTCCTCGTGTGGTAATTCTCCTTTTCCTCTGACTCAGCTCACTAGACAGCAGTACAGTTGAGGTCAGTGTTAGGTCGGTATAATACTGTGAACGTTCTACATACTCAGAAAGACAGGCCTGTTCTGGTGCCTCTGGCTTATTGGTAAGCAGGGAATGGAAAGCTAGCCTCAGCAGCAATATAGACTAGATTTTGTTCCTGTGAAATAGTCCAAGGAAGGTCAGTTCATAAAAGCCTACTGCACCAACACTAGGAAATCTGTATTTATGCTGTATTTGAAGCACCTCATATGGTAGTAGGAAAATAACAATTGTAGAAGACCCAGCTTCCTGTCAAAAGAAATAAAGCAGGACATTTCGTGTTTAACTCTCATTCCTACAGCCTGTGCTGTCTAAAATCTGACCTCCACTTCTCTGAGCCATCAGGTTAGAATATTGTATGTCATGTAATCGTTACAAGAATGCAAAATATTTCTCATTACAAATAACAATGGCAGCATTTATAATTTTATATATTTTACTGTAGTTCAAACTGGTAGAATCAGTTTAGACTATAAACAATCCTTCAAGCCACTCAGCTGCAGCTGAATATGGATATCCTTTTACAGTAGTTAGACATTCACAATGTGCTGCTTTATTATGTCAAACCAAGTCTTATAGTGTTCTTCTGTGGCTGTTTTGGCATATCTTAGTGAGAATATATTGGCATATGAAAATCAAGAATTTCATCACGGCTCTAAATGTCATAAAGTTACTTTTTAAGCACCAGTGACCAAAGTGAAGAGTAATTATATGCAACTTGGACTATTCAGAAATAAACATATAATTAGGAGGTAATTATGACTATGAAATAATTTGATGTAAAGGAGATACAAATGTAGTTTTTGGATAATTGTCACTACATTAGAAGTCTTATTTACCTGTTGTTTTGTTTAGCTTTTAAAGACAGCTCTTTCTGGCTTAGGACTTCTATTAAGAGGAATTAACTGTTACAGAGCTATTCTTCCTCATGCTTTACAGCTTGTTAGTAAGGTGCTTATGTTCCAGTGACCGATCTTAGTTTTGCCCTTGTTGCAATTATATTGCTGCTCCATGGTCCTGAAAAAGGACCAATTCAATCAGTCTCCCATAACATCAGAAAATACCTTGGAAGGGCTTAACTCTACAACACTGGTATTGACATTAATACTGGAGAAAATTACATACTGTCTTATACTGTATAGCTGGTACAAGGAAGCATAAGTTTGACATTCATGTGAAACAAGGCCTTTTGAGCTGCTGGGAGGAATTATTTCTAGAGCTGAGTAGCTGCTATTTCTGTAATTGGTTCTAAGCTGCATGAACTCCCTCCCCTCCCTTTTCAGACAATACCCTACTTTCTGAGTTGTTCTTGTCTCTGAAAACTGCTGTAATAAAAGGGCTGGTGATCCCTGTGAATCTGTTTCCTCTGAATTTATTTAGGCACCTCAGCGTTAGCTGATTTTTTTTATTTCCTTGAAAGTTATAACATTTGTGTTGTTACAATCTCCTGCCTGTTTAGTCTTTCGGGGCTGCTTTGATAAGAAATTCCTTTCAGAACTAAACATCTGTGTCTGATGCTGTTGTTTTAGAGAGTGGGATTTAAGGCACAGATAGCAAAATACATACTCTTCCTTACCCCCAAAGCATGTTGGAGGCTAAAATCACTGCAACAATGCAGACAGATGTGATATGAAAACCTTCAGCTCTTTAATAGTTCAAAACAATGAATGTAATGAAAGGTCAATGGCCTCAAAATGAAAACAGTATACCATATATATAATTTAGTTCCTCAGTATTTTATTTCAGCCAAAATTAGATTGAATGAGGCAGTTAACATAGAAGGGACGTTGTCCTTGCAGGGAGCTTAGAACAGGAGAGACTGACTTCTTACATGGTTGGATATTGATAGGAGAAGGGAAAATGGCATTAAACTATAAGAGGGGAGATTTAGGCAAGATGTTAGGAAGAAATTTTCTACTCAGAGGATGGTGAGGCCCTGGAGCACATAACCTAGAGTAGCTGTGTGTGTCCCATCCCTGGAGGCATTTAAGGCCAGGTTGGATGTGGTCATGGGCAGCCTGAACTGGTGGTTGGCAATGTTGCCCATGGCAGGGGGTTGGAACTAGATGATCCTTGAGGTCTGCTCCAAACTCTAAGCCATTCTATGATTCTATGTAAGCCAGCACTGGAAATTTTGTATGAAATAGTGCAGGCTTTCATGAAAATACAGTTCAGAATAATGTTGTGACAAATATTCTGGGGAGGCTGGAAGACCAGTTTGAAAAAACAGCCAAAATTCAGTACTGGCTAAAGCTGCTCCTTACAAGAAAAAGCTTCAACTTCCCAGTAAAATAGTCAAAAATCAAGACTATTAAGAAAGCCTCCCAGATCTTTCTTGTAGCTATTATGTATCACTTTCACACTTGCCAGATTATGAAACTTCTGTTGCTACAAAGTAAATGAACATATTAGCCTGCAGAATATTTTCACTAGCAGATGATATATTGTGAGGTTTCCTATAGTGGATTAGTTCAGCTCCTTTATGTACTTCTGGTGTCCAGTTTTGCAAACAAAATCAAGTTGGTAAAAAGTTACTTTTTTTTCCCTACCAGTGCTACTTTTATTTCTTTTTTTTTCAGTGTGCATGCCAGGATTTATGACTAAATAAACCAAATATAGAACAGACCGCTTACATAATATTTAACATATGTTATAATGTCAGATGTGAGTTAATTTTAGAAAGAGTAATGGAGAGAACCAGACAAAATGGATCATTGCTCAGCCCTGAATGTGATTAAGCAAAGAGGAAGGATTCTATCCCACCCCACCCATGTATTCAGCATAAATTTCCTACAAGTCCTATAGCAGAGGAGTATAAAACTCTTCCAAGTAAATGTAGACAGATGTTGGGTGGTCCTGTTTTGCACATGATTACTCACTGTGCTCATATAGGAGCGCTGGTTCCTATGAGAGTGAAAAATCTAGAAAAATAAATTCATCACATCGTCCAATGTGAAGATAATGTATTCCGCTCAAGAATACAATTCAGCTTAGACGTACCTCAGATGTTAATGAAACATTAAAAATAAGATTAAAATGCATTTGTTGCAGAATTCTCAAGTAGGGTGTTGTGCAGTAAACTATCAAGACTCATTTTGCATTCATAATGTGTTACAGTGATGTCTTTACATCACTAGTCATGCAGATGAACATTTGTTTTGAAAATGTATTAAATTCATGCCTGAACTAAGTAACTAAGAGCCAGGCTCTGAGCCATCCACATTTTTCATACCTGAGTGGTAACTGATGTATGTAGTCTCACGTGAATAGATGCTCAATATTGTGCATAATGTATATTATACTCGAGGCTTAAAATGACAAGGTCTGGAGTTAGACAGTTCTTCCTTAGTTCAGTCTAAATCTGAAATGCACTACCCTGTGTATAATGATGAGATAACGAGAACGTTTTACAAAGTCATGCTGATTGTTCTCCTTGTTTTGCAAGGTTTGGAGCATCTGATCCAAGATGCTTAGAAAGAATGTTATGAATGTTATACTTCTGGACACTGGGGAACTTTCTGTAGCACAGGATCAGTTCTACTGGATTGTGATAAATCTCTTTAAGAAAATAAACATTTAGATTTTTCTTTAGAATATGTAGTTGTTTTGTGACATCCAAAGTAGTTGTTTTGAAGTGGAAAGCCTAAGAAACTCTGAATATCTGTAGGCTAGTTATTGTTTCATAGCTTTTTTATTTTTTTTTAAGCCAAATATTCTCAATTTTATCCAGTGTAAGTTTGAGTTCAGTGAGACAGTTAACGCAGGAAGATCTTAGGAGATTCAGTTGTAGAAGGAAAAAGAAATAACTCCTAAATGTCTTTTTTTTTTTTTTTTTTAAGTCTTCAGTTTGGAAGTTCTGTAGAAGACAATACTTAAGATACAGCAGTATAATCGATATATATATATATTTAATTTTATCTTGGGCATTTCAGAGGTTTAAATATTTTTTACATAAACACCAGTGCCTGTGTTCAACTTGCTAAGATTTTTGTTCGATTCTCATTTCTTGACTTTCTAACTTCAACAATGATGGAAGTGTTTTAGAGCAACTCAGAAGTTGTCCTAGATTTGAGTTTCCCTCTTTAAAGCAGGACAAAACAGTTAAATAATTTGGGGAAATTACTTATGGTGGTCGAAGAGACCACTCCTTTCAATACTTGAGCAGTTGAAAATTAGCAAGAGCTCTAACCTGGCCTGTTTTCAGATAGATCACATGTTGTATTTTTAAATACAGAATTTAAGCCCCCTTTTCAACTACTACTTTATGGTATGCACAGTACAAACTGAATTTCTTTGCAAGGCAATATTGAACAAGAAAGGTGTCTGTATAATTTAAAAGGTCACATGTTGTTCTTTGATGCTACAGATGTGTGTTTAGAAAAGCATAAGCCATTTTATTCCTACAGAGTGATATAATATTGCAGATGACAAGTTGGGAGGAAGTATTACGATCTGCCTTGGGAATAGGATGGTCTTACAGAGGAATCTGGACAGTCTGGATTGGCTGAGGCCAGTGGGTTGCAGTTCATAGAATCATAGAATCACCAAGGTTGGAAAAGAGCCACAGGATCGCCCAGTCCAACCATCCACCTATCACCAATAGCTCTCTCTAAACCATGTCCCTCAACACAATGTCCAAACTTTCCTTGAACACTAGGGTTGGTGACTCCATCACCTCCCTGGGCAGTCCATTCCAGTGTCTGACCACTCTTTTAGAGTAGTAGTGTTTTCTAACATCCAACCTGAACCTCCCCTGGCACACCTTGAAGCCATTCCCTCCAGTCTTATCACTGGTTACAGGAGAGAAGAGTCCGACTCCCAGGTCACTACAACCTCCCTTGAGGAAGTTATAGAGAGCAATAAGGTCTCCCCTGAGCCTTCTCTTCTCTAGACTGAACATTCCCAGCTCCTTCAGCTGTTCCTCATAAGGCCTGTGCTCCAGACCCCTCACCAGCTTTGTTGCCCTTCTGTGAACCCACTCCAGGGCCTCAATGTCTTGCTTGCAGTGAGGGGCCCAAAACTGGACACAGTACTCAAGGTGCAGCCTCACCAGAGCTGAGTACAGGGGGACAATTACTTCCCTGTTTCTGCTGGCAAAACTGTTTCTGATGCAAGCCAGAATGCCATTGGCGTTCTTGGCTGTCTAGGCACACTGCTGGCTCACGTTCAGCTGAGCATTGATCAATACCTTCAGGTCCATTTCCTCTACACAGTCTTCCAGCCACTCTGCTACAAGCTTGTAGCGTTGCCTGGGGTTATTGTGGCCAAAGTGCAGGACCCAACATTTGGTCTTGTTGAGCATCATGCTGTTGGCTTCAGCCCAGCTATCCAGCCTGTCCAGATCCCTTGGTAGGGCTTCACAACCCACCAGGCAGATTGACGCTTCCAGCCAACATGGTGTTATCTGCAAACTTACTGAGAGTGCACTCAGTGCCCTCATCATGGAAGACCTGATAGCAGCCTTTCAGTATCTAAAGGAGATCTAGAAGAGGGAAGGAGGCAGGCTCTTTAGCAGAGCCTGTTGTGATAGTACAAGGTAAAATGATTTCAAAGGAAAAGAGAGGAGACTTAGATTGGGTATAAGGGGGGGAAAAAAGCTTTTTACAATAAGGGTGTATGGAAGCTGCTGAGTTATGGCTTGAACCTCTGATTGATCACCTGAGATGAGCAATGAGTCAGCCACAGGAGCACAGGTGAAGGCAATTCACCTGTGCTGCCAGAAGGGGTGGAGCCTGACTCCACCTCTCCTAGACTTATTTAAGAGCTGGCTACCAGTGGGGAAGGATCTCTTCTGGAGATCCGCTCTGCTGGAGTTTTGTAAGTGAGCTAGGAATACGGGTAAGCTTTCTATCTATTTTCTTTTTGTTATCACAATCTGCTTTGCCAAACTTTCTTGTTTATTTCATAATTACAACATCTTCATATTCATTGATTATACAAAGGGTTATGATCCAGCTGCCCAGAAAGGTGGTAGATCACAGAAGTGTAGAATGGTTTGGATTGGAAGGAACCATAAAGATCATCTAGTTCCAGTCCCCCTGCTATAGGCAGGAGCACTTCCCAACAGGCCAAGTTGGTCAGAGTCCCATCCAGCCTGGTATTGAGCTTCCAGGAAGGGGGGCCTCTCTGGGCAACCTGTTTCAGTGTCTTACCACCGTCACAGTAAAGATTTTGTTTTTAATTTCTAGTCCAAATCTACCATGTTCTAGTTCAAAGCCATTTTCCTTTGTCCTGTTGCTACATTCTGTTATGTAAAATCCCTTCTGAGCTTTTTTCTAGGTCCCCTTTAAATACCAGAAGGCCACTGTAAGGTCCCTCCGCAGCCTTTTCTTTTCTAGACTGAAGAACCCCAGCTCTCTTATCCTGTCCTTGTAGGGGAGGTGCTCCAGCCCTCTGTTCTTTTTTTTTTTTTTTTTTTTTTTTTTTTTGCCCTTCCCCTGGACCTGCTCCAAAGGCTTGAAGTCCTTCTTGTTCTGGGGTCCCCAAAACTGGACACTCTCTGAGGGAGAGGTCTCATGAGAGCAGAATAGAGGGTCAGAATCAGCTCCCTTGACTCACTGGTCACATTTCTCTTGATGTGACCATGGACACAGGCCTTCTGGACTGCAGGCATGTGTTTCATATTGAACCTTTCATCAACTGACACCCCCAAATGCTTCTCCTCAGGGCTGCTTTCAAGCTATTCTCTGACCCATCTGTATCTGTGCTTGTGATTATCCTGTCCCTAGGGGCATTCAAGGTCAGGCTGGAGCAGATACTGAGCAATCTGATCTAGTTGTAGGTGTCCCTATTTATTAAAGGGAGTTGGACTAGATGACCTTTAAGGGTCACTTCCACTTAAAGTGATTCTATGATTATACTACATGCACAATGTAGTTTTGATTTGGCGCCTTCTGATTTCTATCTTTTCAGTCTGATGAAAGATGATGAAATGTTGCATGGGCAACATTTTCCTAGCAACAGCACCATCATAGCAGCTGTGAAACAGAAGGTCACGTACTACTGTGGCATGCAGGCTCTTGTTCATCACTGGAAAAATACATAGCCTGATAGTAGTGACTTTGTTGAAGAAGCTACACGGTATTGTGTAGCTGAGAACTTTCTCTATCAAAGAAAGTTGTAGCTCTTTGTATCTGTTGAAGTTTCCAAAGGGAGGCATTACTTTCAGAGGAAAAAAAAAAAATTAAAGTTAGAAAAAAGTTTAAAAAACAAACAAACAAACAAAAAAAAAACCAACCAAAAAACTATTCTTTTTTTGAGATAAATTTAGACTAGAAGGACATTTGAGCACAGATCACTGCATATATGCATGTAGTATTTTTGTAGTCCAGATTCTAATTTGTCAGCCAAATAATCTCAGTTAATGAACTTGCTATATTCAGAATCTCTGAATCTTGCTATGTTGTTGCTTATTTTAAAAGTCCCAACATCTGGAAAACACAACACTGATTAGCAGCATGTATAGCTAAGCAGATGAACAAAAGGAAACTCAACTGAAATTTCTTGATGAAGAAAATATTGGCTAAATAATTTCCTCTTTATTTTGCTTCTCAGATTTATATAAACTGATTCATCGGTCTAACAATCTGCTTGATAGACTTTATTTAGCAGTAAAGGTAGAGAATGTCAGAAAGTGAGCTCGTCCTGAGGATAATCTCAACAGAAGCTCTACTAAATGCTTCATTCTGTTATCGCTTTTAGTAGTAGTTGACTCATTGACTCAAGATCAAATACTGAGTGCAGGGATCATATTTTAATCATATTAAAGTTCTGATTGCTTCACACTGTTAAAGCAAAAAATAATCAAAGCCTTACTTTGGTTATGTTCAGATGCATTTAAAAGATTTGAAAATTAATTAGGTAGAGAGTCCTTTGCAGATAATCACTACAACATTGATGCAAGGTTTGAAGACAAAACTCTTATTTTGAATTACAGAATTAATTTAAAAGTCTGAACACAGAGCTTCATGACTGTCAATGATCTCACGGCCATGTCAGTAATGTCCTTTAAGTGCAGGACTCTGACTCTCATCATATTTTTTTTGTTTATAAATTCTGTTTTATAGAGGTAAAAATACATATAAAGGAAAGTCTTCAGCTTCTTGCCTTGTGACACAACCTGAGGTATATAATGGTCTTTTGAAAAGGCACTCCAAAAAAAATGTTGACTGTCAGTTCTCATTGCATTGCAAGGCCAAAAAATTCTGCCTTCCTGGACAGGATGATGTAAGTTCTATACAGGAATGAGCTCTGAACATGAGCAAAGGTCTAACTGTATCTTCTACTTTCATACCAACAGAATCAAGAATTGTTCCAATTAGAGTTCAAAAATATGGATGCAGAGCAGGAATGGTCTATCTTTGGTAATGTTGGTCATATTTCACAATTAGTATTAACCTTTGGGACAGGCTGATGTAGCAGCAAAGCGCATGCTCCAAGAAAGCATGTTTAGGGCAGACTGCTGCAACAGTACATTATTTGAGTATATCCTCTGGAATGTCTTGGTCTCTTTATTTTTGTTTTGGAAACAAAGATGCATTAAATCAAGGTGGTGTGTCATTCCCTAGGAGGACTTTGTGTTCTTAATTGAATAGTATGTGTTTTTAAAGATGAGTATCCAAGACATGAAATATCTTTGGATGATGACAGGTGGAGTCAGGAGGGAAATACGAGATGAAAGTACCTTCATACAAAAGAGAAGTAGTGTCCTAATTATATTTCCTTGTCACCTCTATCCTTACCTGTAAAAGAACACTGAAATCTGTGCCTGAAGAGAGGGCAGACGGTGATAAGCAGACTTGTTGTTTCAGGGCCTCCAAATTGACTTGAATTTTATAGGCTCTAGATTAGACCCTTGGGTTACTGGAAATGTTCCAGCAGAAACTATTGCCATTGATTGCTAGGGATGTAGAGGACTTTTATTTGGAATATAGACTAGCAAATATTGTAAGAGAAGATAATATGAGGGTCAGAATTACCTGTAGTGAGCGACTGTAAAGACCCTTATCCCCTTATCCCCTTTTCTACCCCCTGCATTGTTAATTTCTCAGTTACAGTTTTAACTGACTAATTTATTAAAACAAATACAAATTCATTAGCTAGTTAAAGCAAGGGAAAGCTGGACAGCCTTTTATTTTCTTTTAGGAGGCTTTATTACTTATTTCATGCTAAGCTGTTGACATTCCAAAGTTCTTTGGATAAGCATATTAACCAAGACTAAAGACCATGGGAATAAAAAGAAAATGGCATTGTGGATTATGCAAGTAAGCGTTTTTGTTTTGATTTCCATTCAAGATGAGAGTGGTATTGCAGGATGATACAGACCAGAACTCATTGTTAATGTATTTTTCTAGGAAGTTCTCAGAAGGCAAGGGGTTTCTGGAAAATAAGCATTTAGACAAGGTCAAGGGTAACAAAATGCTTCTGGACGCTGCTTCAGCAGTCTAATCTGCATTTTTCTTACGCACTGTCTGGAAGCAAAAATTTCAAAAAACTTTGATTATCTCAGCTGAAATTTACTGTAAAATGTCTCATTACTGTCTGTAAACTTTATCAAGAGCTGAGAAATAGAGTACATTCTTGTACCATGCTACACAGAGATCTAGTGAAACAAATTTAAACCAAACAGCTATTAAGTACACAGATAAAACAAAATACATCCTCTTTGTTTTCCCGCTAAAAGCCTTAATGTATATTTACAGAGATGCTTTTTAAGACAACAGGTAAAATAATCAATTAAATTTTTAGGTACAAACTCTTAAGATTTTCATATTGTTTTAATGCATTTATGAGCAAGGCCACTTCCATCAAAAGGTCTTTCTTTGTCCTGTTGTTAGTCAGAATATTTTGAAAGATAAGAGCTTTCAATTTTTTTGGTCTCTCATAAGACCCAATCGTTCATTTTTAACAAATAGGTCTTACATATGTAATAAATCACCCAAAATATATCACAACATACTGTCTCTTGCAAGTAGTTCTATGAAGTGCACCTTTCCTTTTTGTTCCTCCTTTTATATGACTGCCTTCAACTGCACCTTCTAAGTCTGACATCTCCATTTTTAGTGTGCTGAGTTTTTCAATTTAGACAAAGCTAATCTGCTGCCTTAGAAGGGGGGAGAAAAGGAATAAGGAGAATAAGGAGAGCTAGGGCTGCTCTGAAAGTAGTGTCTCCTATTTGCCTTTGTTGGCCGACAGTGTCAGAAGTGGATGCTGGTGGCATGGCAGTAGAGGTTGAACCTTCCTGCCACTATGCTGTTACATTTTGCTGTTGTCGGATGGATGGCAGCAGAGGGGCACTGGCAAAATTGTGTCTGACATGGAAGTGCAGGTGAAACAAAGGCATGGAATTGAATTACTCCACATGAAAAAAAAATCTCTCCCACAGATGTTCATCTGTGATTGTTGAGCATTTATAGAGACCAGACAGTAGATGTGAGCATGTCTGTGAGCACAATGAAGCATTGGGTGGTGCATTTCAGCATTAACAAGAACAATGGCAAAGACAAGCTGTATTCTGGACAGCCATGCAAATATTTACAAGCATTGCTTGCAGACTCTTGTTCATCACTAGCAAAAAGGTGTAGTGTTGATGACTGTGTTGAAAGGCAGTGTTTTGTAGCTGAAAATTTGCTCTATCAAATGTTGTGTTCTTTGTATCAGTTGCAGTTTCTATGGAAATAAATAGGAAGCATTACTTTTGGAGTGATGTATATGTATATGCAAAAAATTCAGTGTTCGCTTTCTTATTGCAGAACAGTGTATACAGAAAGCATGTTCTGATTATGGAACATGTGGTAGAAAATGTAGAGAGCATTTGCTATTATAAATTAAATTTAAAATGGATTATTCATTTTATGTTTTAGATCATCTTCAGGTCTTTTTACTTGGGCCGTATTGAGTGAAAAGAAGTTGTCTTGGGTTGCATACATGATTAGGTAGTTAATATATATATATATATATGTAACAAAACTTCTTTCATTTTTTAATACCTTATTTTAAATCATTAAAAAAAAAAAAGGCAACCGACTAAAACAAAATTTATTTATTTATATTTGACCTTGTTTTCATGAAAATGACACATCAAGATCTGATTCAGTGGCAGTGGCTACAATTCTTAGTAATTTCTCAAGGTGTTCATCAGTGCTTTTTGGTATAATTTTACTCTTCCTGTGCTTCGTTCTTGAAAATAGTTCTTCACAAAATATACTGCCAAAAAGTAATGGGATGAATAAGGTGGAATTGTGAAGTGAGAGATGTTTTCCTCTGGTAAGACAGATCTCCAAAAAAAGTGTCGAGTATATTTTCTGATAGCAACTGTATTTTTTTGTGCTGATGTGTGGACCCTGCAGATGTTATTCCAATAACTATGTTTAAAAATTCCCACGCTGCACAACATGTTTCGTTTGTTATTTATAGCAAATATTCTATCAGTCTGCATTCATAAGTCTTATTGATCAGTTTTGGTTTTGAGATTTAACCCAGCAAGTGTCTGAGCACCACGCATTTGCTCACTCACTTCCTCCTTCCCTTTGGGAAGATTCTGTCCCCTCTCAGCTCCTTGGGCCTTTCTCTGACATTGGTCTTGACTCTGTACAACAATGTTTAGCAGCAACTGTAAAAAATGGAGTGTTGTCAACATTGTCTTTCTCCTAGAACTAAAACATAGCATCATACCAGACACTGAAAAAAGTAATTCCTTCCTAGCTAAAACTAAAAGGTTTTTCTTTTGGTAATTCTATATTTGCTACTCCTTTCAGAACTGTAAAGCTCAGCTTCCATGAGAATGTTTAAAATTATTTCCAGTGATTAAATATATATTCCAACATTTTGAAATGTATACTGGTTTTTTGGTTTTTTTTTTGGACTTTTATTTGTGTTTTATATGTATCATAAAACATTTCACTTAAATTACTTTCATGCAGAAAAAAATGTCCAACTTATAAATTCTGTATGAATATAATGTGCACAATTAATTAAATAATGAAAACTGCATGTCTTCACAGGCACATGTGTACATAGATTGAAATACTATTTTTGGCAGTTTCTATATTTTACTTGCCGAGCAGCAGGAGCACAGGTAACATTTTATACACAGGGCTATCAGTTTGAGTGTATGGCAGTTGCCAGAAGTGGAGTTAGTACTGTGCCCTCCCCTATGCAGCATTCTGTTATTGCCTGCATAATCTGCACTTGAACTATGTACAGTGGACTTAAGAAAAATATAACTGGAAATCATGTAATAATGTTAGGTGTACATTCCTGTGGGGCTGCATTACTAGCTGCCCAGGGTTGCATGTAGATTGTGGGTTGGACATAATGTCGTAGATCCTTGTGTTCTCAGTAAGTGGATGTTGTGGTCAATTCAAACTTACCTCCTTAAGTAAAAATTTTATATAGCTGAAATCTGAAAACAAAAACAACCTCTCCCTTTAAAATATGTAGTTGTTTCCGATCTTTGTACTTAAGACATATTTTTCCCAGAGAATGCCAATAAGTAGTGTTTTCCTGACAGACAGTTCTGTGTATAATTATCCTTGTTTGAAGTTACTGCCAGTTACTTTTAATTAAAAGAAAAGTTTCATTAGTAGCGATGCCATCTTGCAAAACGACTTCCTTTTTTGGTTGTTTTTCTTTCCCTCCAAGTAAAACTGCAGGTTGAGACCACAGAATAGGTGATTCCTGATAGTTCTGTAGTTTATTCCAGTTGTTACTGACCCTCCGAGGGAAGGAAAAGCAGGACAAAAAATATATATTCTAAAGTTAAACACATTTGAACCTTTAGTTGCAAGTACATGTTGATCATTTTTATCAGTATTTTATACAGAAAATGTAAGAAAGAAATAGTCTCTACTTTGGCCATGACCTCGTGACTGTCTTCTGTGTTATCTTCACTGCAGCAGAAACTCGGTGGATGTTGCCAGAGGCTACCATAGCTGATTTTATACCTGCTGTCCCAATAGATTGATAACATCATATTCAGCACTGAGCCACTAGTTTCAGAAAGGAAAAGTTCAACACTGTGAGCTGGCTGCATCCAGGCCCATCCACCAATTTAAAGGCAGGTTGCAGCTATCCTTTCCAAAAGGCCAACAGATTTTTATTGATCTTCAAAGAACAATTTTGCAGGCCAGCAACAATAATCTTCAAAGATATATAACTGCTTCTCCCAGATAACTAACGTGAGAATTCATTGCATGTTATAACAGTATTCAGAAAGAATGACACTTTGTTTTTCAGGTCAGAATAAACCTTTGGAGGCAGCTCCACTTAAAGTATCATTAAAGGCATCTTTATGTATCTGTTAAGATTTAGATTACAATGGTAGTGTTTATGGGACTGTATCTGAGACTTTGAGACTTTGTTCCTAGGACTGACTGCTGTCTTCTCACGAGTCTTTTAAAATGCATCAACAAAGATATTTCAGTAAAAGAATGAAGATAGGCCATTCCATCCAGCAGAATATAAAACAAGGGCTAAAATATAGAATCACCAAGCAATCTCATCACTCAGCTTCTTGTCCACTCTTCTCTAGTTCCAGTATCTTCTTTACTCCTCCTTGCTTTCTGCAGTAAACTCAAAGGAGCATGTTCAGTTTTAACATTAATGTCTGAGAGAGACTATTCTCTAAGTTGTTCCTCACAAGAATAGCTTTCTGTATGGAAAAATTAGCTTCCTCAAGACTTGATCAAAGACCACTGTTTGGTAAAAATGAGATGCTGCCTATAGTATTTAAGTGACTAGTGGTGAATTTTTTTTTTCTTCTGTTCTGGGAAACAGTGCTGGTTGAAGCTCTGCTGCCTCCCGCTAATAAAAATTAAGTACTTTGTGCTGTTCCTCATACCATCCCTTCTTTGCTTTCTTCTTTGTGTTGTTCTGGCACTTGGAGAGGGCAGACGGGGATAAAAAATCCTAGTAGCTTCTACAGAGAGAACATGGAACAAAGTTTACTAGCTGAAGTAGATAGTTTGTTTTGTTTGGGTGCAATTTCATCCTCTCAGTTGCGTTTTGTGAGATGTAGTCTAACATTATCATGTAATTTCTGCACGCTGACAGTATATGAAATGGCAGAAACAGTATTGTATGAGTGTCAGTCCCTGAACTAAAGGCCCACTGGGATTTGAGGATACTACTGTGAACCTTGGTTTTGGTTTGATGCATTTGCTTTCCATTTTCTGTCTCTTGTGGAAAGTCAGAATGGATTACTTGTCAACTCTTTTTTTTCTTTTTTTAAGGAAAAAAAAAAAAAAGTGGGAAAGGGAAGGCATTGTTTTTCCAGGTTCTGTGGTTCAGTCACAGCATAGCTCCATGAGTTGTCAACACAATAAGGCTGGTGGCAAGCTTTGCCAAGAACCAGAGAAAGTCCAGAGGTTTTTAACCAGCATTGCTACTGGAACTCCCCATGTCACCAAACCATAGTACAAATCCTAACATTCTTTTCGGAGAAAGGCTATACTATTAACATCTCCATAGGTTTAGCTTTATTCCTAGCTGAAATACCTGTGAGCTCTAGTGTGGTGGGTGTTTTTGTTTGCTTGTTTCTTATGTCTTTGCTTCTTCACAGAGATGACAGCTCCTTAAAAAGAAATAAAAATAAGAAAATCGTTTTCGCTCAAGAGAACTACTCAAATGTGTATCTCATTCTGAAATGGCGTTCTTACGGGTACTGTCTCAACCAATTTCCCCTGCTAATAATTCAGGAATTTATGCAATAGAAGTTAGCACAGCGCATGAATTTTGATTAGAAGGAATATACCCGTAACTTTTCTTCTTCTAAATCTTCAACACTGAGCAGGTCTGGGAGAGGGAGAAGGAAAATATTTACATGTAATCATGAATGTTTTTGTTCTCAATTGCCACTGAAAAGGATTCAAGCAAGATGTTAAGGGTAGATGTGACCAGAAGATGAAAATCTGATTTTATGGCAACGTCTGAAGTTTCACAATTTATTTTCTTTACTTGAGTGAAAGCAAATTTCTTGAATGCTTTTTGCACAGAGTTAAGTAGAAAGGTGCTTTAGTGAGTTGGAATATTTGAAATCTCCTTTCTCACTTGTTGCTACTTAAAACTTTCTTGATAAATCAAATGCATCTTTACATTCTAACTTTGATAAAACAGCCTTTTCAAAAACTTCTGTTTCTCTGAAGTTGGAAATGTTTTGACTGTTTTTAAGAATAAGGCACATGAGTAATTCTTGCAGTTTGGGCTGTAATTCAACGTAGTTTTTATTGCAGCTAAATTGCAAATAGTTTTGGTTTTGTTCCCACAACAATTTTCACATCACATTCTAGCTTGAGGATGTCACATGTATACAGTACATATGCATAGTAATAACATGCAGACTCCACATGATATGTATTTGGTTCCAGGATATAATATGGGACAGAACATCTGCAGTAGCATCACTGTTGCTATTTCTAGTTTTTGTTTCTTCATGTCGTACTTTTCCTAAGCAGATAGCTATAGACTAAGGGATTCCCTGGATTAGGGTGTTTTCTCTTTTTCCTTCCCAAAAATAGGATGAAAATGCTAGTCGTAAAGTGAGGAAAAGATTGAACCGTTTCATGACAATTCACTGTTTTTAACATAACCCTTGTGTAGCATTTGATTCATGAATACAAATCAATCTCTACGAACAGGTTTCAAATCAAGGGAACATGGACAAAATGCAAAGTACTTTGCAGAAGTCCCTAAACATTAATGTGACTAATGTTTCTGGGTACTTCATGAAAGATGAAGGTGCATGGGTTTCTTTTTTGTGTGTGGTCTGGGGTTTTTTGGGATTTTTTTTTCCTGAGCTTTTCCGAAAAATGTTACTTTGCATTCCTTTATGGTGAAGAAGAACAAGAAAGGTTTAGAAAAACTAAGCTATATAGACATAGCTTCAGCTATACATATAACATGATTTTATTAGATGATTGAGTAGAGGCAGATCTAAGTCTCTTGCTTTGGTGAGAAAAAGGTGGCAAAGTGGAACTGATGAGTTCTGAAGCAATCCTACTTCATATTTAAAGATGAATAATTTGTGGGAACATGAGATGCAGTGGCATTTTGTTATTAAGGGGAACTATATGATCCCTCCTCCCCTTTTTTTGGTGTATTTCAAGGCAGTTGGATCGATTTTTGGTATGCCTGTGTTTCCTTTAATTTTTCTTCTAAGACAGTAAAATTACTGATCTGGTAAAATTATACACTTTTTCTAAAAATTCTTCTGTTGTGTGTTCCTATGAAATAGCTACTCAAGTCCACCCCAGAGGTGACTACACTTTGGAGACTGTGAAAAATGTGTGACTCCCAGTGCCTGTAAAGAGCCTTTGTTATGTTGCCTAGTTGGAAGATGTCATACTTCTAAATTTCCATTTTCTTTCAATTGCAGCTTCTGGGCTGTTTCCTCTGTACAGATCGAGTCAACAGAGTCAATGAGCTGTTAAATCTTCCTATGCAGAGAAACAATAGACAGTGATTAAAGTTTGGCTGATTTGGTCATTACAAAGGAACCTACAAGGAAAATCAAACAGCTTGGTATTACCTATGGCTGTGCACAGATTAGATGTTACAGTGCATGTAAATAACATCACTCAACAGCAGTCACTTTCCTGAAGAGAAATATCGAACTTTGACAAGAAAGCTAGTGAAAAAGTGGCAGTTCATGCCATTTAAAAATAAGTTTTCATAAGAGATCTATTTAGTCTCCTTTTTTTTTTTATCTGTAGCACTTATTCCATATGCAAATATGAATATGTTCATGCATGTATGTACTGCTATACAAATAGTAAAATGGGAAAAGGACACTGAAAGAATTTGATTTTATGCCTGAGGAAGTTTTGTCTTTGCTGAGAAGACTTATACTTAAAATCAGTATGTATGGTCAAAGTTCCTGCTCCATCATGAGAACATCTCAGTAATATGTAGAGGAAATAAGTTTTGCTGTGAGCAGATAATTGTTATTAGTTAAACTTTTATTTTTGTCATGGTAATGAGGATTTTCTTGTAGTTCAAATACAAGCCAAGAACTGAGGAAATTTGGCTTTAGATTTCCTTTCTGTCACAGCATGGTGCTGCTAGGTGATGATCCTTTATTTAGCCTCTTGGCTTTCTAGACTGCAAAAGCAGTGAAACTTTATTTCATTGACTTCTGCCCTGGGAAGTCTGTGTCAGAGCCCAAATACTGAAGAAAGACAGACATCAAGGATATAAGAGTAATGCAGTGTTTTTGTCCTTTTGTCCCTCAGAGAGATAAAAGGCAGGCCAGTTATACTTTTAGAGGGGAAAAAGAACTTACTGCTCTAAGTGTTCTGGGGTTATAATGTTGCTATGGTTATTCTTTCTTATTAATTTCTTGGATTTGAAATGACCTACTTTTCCAAATATTAAGCCAAGTGTGAGAGATGGAATGGAGACATTTTCATGGTTCAAGATCTCTTCAGTCAGTTTCTTGTACAGTAAAAGCAAAGGGAACTAGTTTGATTTTAAATTGTGAAATTGGTGGAAAACTGTGTCATGCTGAATAATGCATCTCTCCAACCTCTTCTACCCTAAGAAAACTTAGGGTAGCAATGGCAGCAATGTGTGTTCCCCAACGTATGGCTATGACCAATGGTTATGGCTAGAGGACAGCTGCTGTATTTAGCAGTAGTCTCTCCTTTTTTTTTTTTAATCATTTAGTAAAAAACTTGTCCTACATCCTCCTAAGCATTTTCTGTACTGTAGTAGAGCATTGCAGGCACCTTGCTTTATAGACTAGGTGTCCTCCAGTCTTCATTTTCCTGTTCTGTTTTTTTACCTGGTTGTAGATCCTGGTATTCTAATGTGGAAGTACTTCACTTAACAGCCAACTAAAGGAACTAGCAAACTCACTAGTTGGAGTTTGTAGAATGATTTATTTCAACTCTATTTCTGGGAAAAATTCTACTGTTCGTTTATAAAGACGCCAGATGAAGTAGTCAATGATATCACTGGTCCTTTCTGATTTTGGTATCTAGAGATGTATGGTAACTGGCATGCACTGAAAGTGATTCCTGGTGTTGTTTTTTTGTTTTTTTTTTTTTTTTTCCCTTATATAAAACACAATAGCAGCATTGACTTAGATGGGACAATGCCACTTCAGGAACTGTACCTATCCCACATGTTCATCTTATGGTAGCTAAGCAGGTAGTAATACTTGTAGGAAAAAAAAAAAAAAAGAAAAAACCTATTTTATTAAGAAAGCCACTGTGGAAAATTTCATGTTTCCTCTGGGCCAGAAAAATGCTAGTGTATTTTCATAAAAGATTTAAGTTCCTATAGAGTTAGATATTTGCATTCTCCTTTAATATGTTTCCTTTCACCATAATCCTTATACAGGTTCTCAACCCCACCAAAATACTATACTGATTAGGATGGACTGAAAACATGCTTAATATTTTGTGACCTAAGATTTTGTATGAGATTTTTATAATGAGCTTTATTTCTAATTTCAAATGCCAAAGCTCTGATTTTGAGGAATTTTAAGTGAAGGTCCAGTATGAGTCAATTCTTCTATCTGCCAGTGTGTTTCCAAAAACTCAGGCTTGAAGTAAATTCAGTTTAAAAAGTCATTTGTTACTGGAAAATTTCATAGAAATAATAGATAAAAAGTATCGTGGTCATCATGTCCAAATCCATTGTTCCACTAATTCATCCTTGCCCTTGTTTTGTTTAAATATTCTTTCTCATAGACTTCAAGCTAAATGTGGGTGGCTGTGTTCTTTTTTTTTTTTTTTTTTTTTTTTGTGTGTGTGTGTGTGTAGTAGTTGGGTTTTTTTCCCTTTATAAGAGCAGCCTAACACATCTAATTTCTGCAATTTCTACCTATGGTTTTCCTCTTAAAGGTAATTTGTTTCCTTTCAAGTAATTACAAATAGTGCATTTCCAGTTGCATTTATGCCAGCATCGAGACTGATAACTAACTAGTTTGATTCCACTCTTAACAACATTTTATGAAAATTAGAAGTGAAAACATCACACTGGGACCTTTGGAGTTGCTTTAAGTTGTTTTGAATAAATAACCAAGTCTCTTATAGCTCTAATGATTAGAATATCTAGAAAGATTCCCCTACAACACATAATGCACCTTTTTTATGCTTTCTAAGAACCATGGAATCCTGTTTATTTTACTTATACTGCATAGTAGCGTTCCTAGAGATGTAAGTACATTTACTGGGTTAGAGTAGCCTTCCTTTAAATAGTATTTAGAGAAATCCTACTTGGAGAGAAAGAATTTGATTTAGCAAATAATATCTATTCAGAAGTTATCATTTAGGGAAAACATTATTGTTGTCTTTTGCTCCACATAAACTGGATCTTTTTATGAAATCTTTTTAAGAAAGGGAAGATTTGTTGTATCTCCCCATACTAAACTCAGTCTTGCTGATGTAAACTGATTTCTAAGTTCATGGATGAAGCAACCAAAATTTTAGAATAAATTACTGTCTTTTAAATGACTTGGGAGAGAGAAGAAGCGGAGGAAGCAGTGGTAAAAGTCTTAAAAATGTTTTGAAAAAAATAAGTACTAGTATTTTTCACTCAGATTAGTCCTAATTGGACCCTTAGTAGTCCCTTTCCTTTACATATCAAAGACCACATTCTAAACATTAATTTTAAATATCTTTGAGTATCCGTCTGCACTTTCACCAGATATTAGACCAATAAATTCCCAAATAAAGTCTAGAATATAATAGCTGTTATTTGATTTCCAGAGAATGATACTATACAATTTCCTGTTCTAACTTAAATACACTTTATTTTTTCTATGCATCTCTTCTAATGTTATCTCAAAGTATTTTCTAAATTCTACGAAAACATGTCCAAAAGTCATCTTTATCTGGACTATGATTTTTTTTATGGCCAGAAATCTAGTACTCTCATTTTAAGTTCTTCCATCTTTCTAGCAACTTTTGTAGGTCTCAGGCAAATTATCTGGGAATTAAAATAACTGCGTTAGATTAAAATGAAGTGCTTGATTCTCAGCTTTGTATCTGCAAATAGTGCAAGGCTTTTCTTCGGCTCAGTGACTCGCTAAATATTTCCCAAGTTTTATATTTCTGTGGTAATGTGTCATTTTTGTGTATATGTACACAGATAGGATATGTGAATATTGCAAACATAGAGCAAAAACAATTGCAATTAACAGAGGAAGAGAGAAGTAGAAATTTAGTGTCTTTGTCCATAAATTGCCAACTAAAATAATTGAACAAGAACATGCATTATATACCTATTTTCCTGTTCTCTGATAAGCAATATGGTGGGAGTAATTCTTTGGCTTTCAAGTTGCATCCCATGTTAGTGGGTTAGTAATGGGTCACACATGACTGATTTAACAGAATAAAGGCTAAGATTAAATTACTCTTTTTAATAAAGTGAGCATACTTTAGATGACACTGTTTTGTCTATTAATCAAAATTATGCATGTGGTGCCAGGCATCGTTGTCTTTTAAATGTACCTCATTGAAAATACAGCAAGTTAAACACAAACAATCTGGGCATGTGGAAGTATATTATATTGTAGCTACTGTAGTCTTATGTGGGAAACTGTAAGACAGTATATAAAGCTGGCTCCTAGATACCAGTTTTATATATTAAATATTTTCTTTGTGTAAAAATGGAATATGCAGTATTTTTGTGCAAATAATAGAAAGAAAAAGTTATTGCCAACAATTATATAGATTAAGTTTTGAGGTTGAGACAGCTGGAATTTGGGAGATCTACCTTTTGATTTTCTGGTTAGTCAAATTACTTTCAGGATAGCTATTCATTATAACTAGAGGATTCTCAAGCAGTTGCCAATTTTATTCATTTATTCACACAAAGGGTCACTAATTCTTCTGGATCTAAAGGCTATGAAAATGTGAATTTTGGCTTTTTCAGTACTGGAAAGAGTAAAAGACAAAAATGAGAATGGAGGCTTTTCTGTGAGATATTGTATGCATTACCCTTTGACCACCTGTGAAGTGTACTCATTTTGTAACTTAGCATCTAATTCATGTTTGCACTGTGAATCACATAATGGCTTAGATTGGAAAGGAGCACTGGAGGTTACCTGGTCCAAGCTGTCAGCTCCAGCAGGGTCACCTTGGACAGAATTGAAGAGACAATGCCCAAGTGTCCTTAAATATCCAAGCGTGGAGACTTCAGCCTCTCTAGACAGCATGTGTTATTGCAAGGCTGTTTCCAGTGGTGCCCAGCAAGAGGACGAGAGGCAATAGGCGCAAACTTAAACATGAAAGAGTACATCTGAATGTCACCTTTTTTTTTTTTTTTTTTTTTTATACTATGAGTGTGACCGAGCACTAGAAACTGAATCCTGTTTTTTAAAGGTACGGCTGGCAAGGCCAGGAAATTCTGTTCAAGCTGTGGCAACTGAGCAGGTAGTACTCTAGAGGGTACATATGAGAAGAAGATGGTGAGACCCCAAAAGCAGCTGGAATTAGTCTGGAAGGAGGGAAAGTTGACAGCAACCTTCAAAATATGTTGGAACAATCAAGGAAAGAATGATGACCTGCTCTATATGACATATTGCTGGATAATGTTGCCAGATGAGTTACTAAAGCCATGGCCTAATTAAACCACATCCTATGCATCGTGCCTTCCTGCATAGTTAAGCTGTGTTCTTTCTGGCTTGTATGGTATCATCAATAATATGGCTTCAACAACTGCATCATCTGCTGGTGGTGCAGGAGTTAAAATAGAGTGCAGCTCACTTCCTTTTTTCTGTATTTGATTGTGCAGAGCTAACAGGAGTAAAAAGGGGTAACAATTTATTTTTATCACTTAAGTGAGTACATTTGGACCAACTACATATGGGAAGCAGATCTACTCAATAAGGCATTTGCCTAGTAACTTTTTCAGATTGTGCCACATTAATAATTGTGGATGAAATGTTGGCTTTACATTTTAAAAAATGTTGACAAAGTATCTTTCACAAATGGGAACATGTTCACGTAACTCTAAACATATGCTGCACTCCTTTCCCACATCTACATCTGTTTCTTTAATTGATAATGTATTTTAATTATTTTAGCTTATAAATACACACTAGGGCTGATAAACACATTTTCTAGGAGATGTTTCTGCAAGGAAATCTGTTTTCATGGTTACTTTTTTTGTTAGAATATTTGTTTCCTGTACGTGTGTATTTGTGTGTGTGTGTATATATATATAAAATAATTTATAATGGATTTATTTCTATTTTTTGCTGTAAGGATATGTTAAGGTGCAAAGCATTCAAATCTAAACAGGTGATCCTCAAAGTAAACGAGGGAGATCATAATGGCAGAGTGTGAACTACTGTGCAGTGCATACATTTTTTCTTCTAAGAAATTAATGATGGTATTCTAGCAGTTCTTTATCTCAATATATAATTGAAACAATCTACAATTAGAGAAAGCAATCAGTAGACATAATAAATTAGCTTCTGCCAATACTGACAGGTGAATGTCTTTATTTCACAAGGTTATTTCTTTGTATAGTACCTAGTCCTTTTTCTCAATTAAAAGCATGGTAGATGGGTAAGAGCTTAATTTTTCAAACGGGGAAAAGAGATTAGCTATTATACCAAATATGGGTCAGAATTGTAAGTGGTGTTCCACCCAGTCTGTCACTGATATTCCTAAAGGATTTCTTCAGTGATGGCCTTATCAGTCAGCTCTTCACTTTTATTTACTTTAGCAGTTGCTTTAAATATTCATTCCAACATCTGACTAAAATCAAGGGAGAGAAGTAAACGTATCTGCTTTATCTCATTAGTTAACAGACATAAAGTGATTTGATATCAGTTTATGTCAGACTGTTCTATAATTAAGCACAGACTGTCATCAATTCTCTACATGAGTGACCCGGAAGATAAGTCATTTTTGGTGTTTAATGTAATACAATCAAATTAAGATTAACAATTGAGGCCAAATTTTTGCCAGTGTCTTGTGTCATAGCTCCACAAAATTAGAGGACTGTCAATTACAACAGTAACAAGTTTGCCATTTTATGTTGATGTCTTCTATATTTTCATTACAAAAGCTGCTACCCCTTTGTATTCAATTACTATGTAAATATCAGTAGTGAAAGCCATGACACTATGACACATTTTTGTTTTGTTTTAATTCATTTAGTAGCTATGTGGTTTTGGCATCTACAAGGAAACTAAATACCCCAACTGACCAAAGTCACAAGTATGTCTTGAGAACAGAGGACAGTCTGTATTCCCACTGTGAGTGAGAAAGGCTTCCATATCATCACTGAAAGATGATAGTTACACATAGATAAAGAAACAACTAATATTATGTATTAAAACCAATGGGTAAAGAAACAGCTAACATAGCAAACTACAACTACTGAAAGTAAACATGGAATGTCAAATAATGTGTAATTACTTTAGCCCCCAAATCAGTAAAGCAGTTATCGACAGGCATACAGCTCTTCTCTGATCCTCTAGGACTTCACCAAGAACAGGCGACACCAGTCATTCTTTCAGTTAATTGAGCAGTGCTTGCTCTACTCTTTAAAGTGGATCCAGTGTGATGTGTCCTCCTTATTACAGTGACATTTGAGGTTTAGAATACTTGCTTAGAAAGTGAGTAAACTGCATGAAATTCTCTTTTCAAACATAAGATCTTCAAGCCTTCTTCTCCTGCCTTCCTTTCTAGAACAGATTTGGGATGGCAGCAGTTTCCTTTTGAAGATGAAACAGTAAGAATGAATTCCGAATTCGATATGGGAGAGAGGGAATATGTGAAGGGCAAAGGGATGGTAGATTTACTGGGAAGAAAGGAGGCTGGTATTTCAGTCCTCTTTCTGTAAATCGCTTCTGTAAATTTGCACTGAGTAGTTACTGTGCTTTTTTTCTTTCTAATTTTTTTTAGGAAACTAACTCAAACATCATTTTTTTCCTAAGGCAGTAATCCAGATCTAAATTCCAGGTTATTTCTAAAAACAGGCATCAATATGATGATCAGAGACACTGAAACAGGGAAGTTCAGAAAAAGCTCTGAGAAGTTTTGGGTTTTTTGTTTGTTTGTTTTGGATAGCTCCAGTGACTCCAAGTTTGTAACAGTCACTGTTTTATGCCTTATCTCTGTGCACCTAAATTTTCCTGGGTGTTTCATGGAAAGAGTCTGAAAGGGATTTCTGAATGCCCATTTTCACCTATAGCTGGAGGTAGTTTAGACTCTAAATGACTTGTATAAACAGCTATGTTTTTTCTATTGAAGTAACCACTGTCTGGTGCGTTTACAGATAACAGCCTTGTTGAGACATTTCAGCAAGGTCTAGTATGTCTCACAGTGAAGCACTGTAGACTTAACCCATGTCATCAAACGATCTTTGCAAATGTTACTTGTATGAAAATGGCTTTGCCTCATCTGCCTTTATAACTGCTTCTTTTCTCAACTGTTTAGAGGAGTAATGGCAACAGCATCTATAAATTTTAGTGCTAATGCAGATGAAGAAGTAGTTATGGGGGGGGGGAGGGGCATCAAATCTTTGGACCTTGTATGAATTCAAATTAATCAGCCTTACAACAGTGAAAATATAATGTTCTACACTTCTAAGAGGGAACGTTTGGGTTAAAATCCCCTTCCCCTCACTTTTTCTCCTAATGTGACATATGATGGGGACCTTCAGTAATGTTGTCTTTTACAAATACTCTACCGTCTCTGCTTTGTCTTGCTTTTTGTATTTACTAGCTATTTATATATTTTTTTTTATTATCACTGAAGTGTTTAAATGTTCGTTTGCATCATATCATTCCCCTTAGAACTTCTATACTTCTATTTTCTGCTTAAATTTTGTGTAATGAGGAGAATGGTAAGTATTCTATTTCCTACAGCACTCAGCTAGTTAGATCTAGCTAGATTGTATCACATCTTTAGCACAGACGCAGGCATTTCCATGAAACTGTAAGTTACTTTTCCTTCAAGGTGCGTGATCTTTTTTATGGGCTGGTAAAATATGTTGTGTGGGGAAATCTTCCTTACCTGTTAAGTGGATAAGGTGTTAACCTTTGCTTCCCTTATAAACAGTAATATAGACTAACAGTAATGCCTGAGACATCAGGGCTGTCTTGAACCTATCGAATGAGGTCCCAACACTGAAATATCAGGTCATTTTCTGTAGACTACAGCTGAGATTAGATACATTTTGAATTGTAGGTTTTGATTAATTTCAAGCTGCTGATGAAATGTCAATGGGTGCATTTTTTTCTGTGTGAAGGAATTTAATTCCATACATTTGCTTCGTCTACACTTCCACGTCAGATGCCATTTTGTCAAACTGCCTGTCTGCTGCTATCTGTCACGAGGCAGCAGCATGTATAGAATCATAGAATGATTTGGATTGGAAGGGATCTTTAAGATTATGTAGTTCCAATCTCTCTGCTATAGGCAGGGACACCTCATAGTAGACCAGATTGGTTTTTTGGGTGAACTGATTCAATGTCTCACCACACTCACAGTAAAGAACATCTTCTTACTATGTAGTCTAAATCTACCATCTTCTAGTTTAAAGCCATTTCCCCTTGTCCTTTTGCTATTCTCGTGTAAAAAAATTCCTCCCAAGCTTCCTGTAGGTCCCTTTCAGATAATATATAACATCACCCTGAAGCCTTCTTCAGACTTCTCCCGATGGGGGGAGAGCTGCTTCAGCTCTCTCATAATCTTTGTGGCTCTCCTCTGGGCCTGCTCCAACAGCTCAATATCTTTCTTGTGTTGGGAGCCCTAGAACTGGACACAGTACTCCAGAAGGGGTCTCATGAGAGCAGAATAGATGGGCGGAATCTCCTCCTTAGATGTGCTGGTCACGTTTCTCTTGATGTAACCCAGGATCTGGTTGGTGGTCTTCTGGGCTGCGAGCACACATTGCTAGCTCGTGTTGAGTCTTTCATCAACCAAAATCCCCAAATCCTTCTCCTTAGGTTTGATCTCAAGCTATTATCTGCCCAGCTTGTATTTCTGCTTGAGATTGCCCTGGTCAAGGTGCAGGACATTTCACTTGGTCTTTTTGAACTTTATAAGGTTGTTTATGAGTTAGGTCCACCCAACTATGTAAAGTTTAATCACTCTTGGCTGTAAGCACAGTCGGAAAAGAGAAATGGGTACTTCCAGAGGCCAATTCAGGCCTTAAACATTACTTATTAAACTTAATTATTTTGTCAGTAGACTTAAACAAAGCAGCTTCTATGATCTTTCTTTTGTACTGGTAGAATTGTGATGCTGCACTCTGAACATAGCTGTGGTTTAAAAGTAATCATTTTCAGCATAAAAATGTACAAGGTATTTCCATTGTAAGATGCAGAAAACTGGAGAGCAGAAAGCAAGCCTGAAAAAGCCATATTTTTATATTTTAAATCACTGGAAGAACTACCCACCATTATGTATCTCAAAAATATTTTCTAACTATAGAGAGGCCAACAGTGAGTCTCTGGAATAAAAAGTTCTACCTTCTGGTATATAAGGAGAAATATATTTTATTGTAAGCTGTTGTTAGATTTTGTGGTCTTCTGCACTGTACTGCTTGATCATTTCATTTATATTCATGACTTTTTACATTGTCAAAATGGTGTTATACTATTCCTATTCAAACAGATCAAGTGTGTGGTGTGCATATTTATATAAAACATTTACTGAAGCAAAATCAAGCTTAATTGCCCTCTGACACAGTGAATTGTTGTCTATATCTTGCCTGTGAGAAGCATCAAGGAGACATTAAATTATAAAATGTTTTATCCGATGTTATACCTGGAAACATGTTACTGAGGGTCAGAAATGAAATGTTGTTGGCCTCAGGCCAGCATATTATCTTTGCTTCCAAATTAAAGTCCTGGATTGAACCTCGCATAGAGTTTGCTCTAACATAGCTCAAATATTTGTGAATTTCTATGATTTTAATGTTCACTACATATATCTAAGAGAATAACAGTATTAATTTTCATTTATTTTCCTGCACATTAATGGAATCACAGAACAATTGAAGATGGAAGGGACTCCTGGATGTTACTTTGTGCAGTCCCCTGCTCAAGCAGGGCCACCAGGATTAAGTTGCCTAGGACCACATCTAGGTGGCCTTGGAATATCTTCAAAGGGGAGGCTCTGCTACCTTTCTGGGAATGTGCTAGTGCTCTGTCACCTTCACAGTGTAAAAGCTTTACCTGATGTTGAAATGGATCCTTCCCTGTTTGTGTCCCTTGCCTCTTCTCCTGTTACTGAGCACCACTGAAAAGAGACAGACTTCACCTTCTTTCCTCCCTTTCTTCCCGATTCTATTGGTAAGATTTCTCCCTGAGCTTTCTTTAGTTTATGCAGTCCCAGTCTTTCTGCATATGAGGAATGTTCCAGTCCCCTAATTAACTCCATGGCTCTTCATTGGACTTTCTTTAGTAGCTTTGTGTCTCTCTTGTACTGGGGAGCCCAGAACAGAACGTATTATCACAGATGTGACCTCAACAGTTCTGAATAAAGGAAGAGGATTGACTCCCTTGAACTGCTAGCAATTTTCCTTCTACTGCAGCCCAGGATACCATTAATGCTACAAGGGCATGTCTCTGCCCACCAAAATCCACAGGTCTTATTCTGCAGACCTGTTTTCCAGCTGGTTTGCCTCCAGTATGTACTTGTGCCTGGGGGTGTTCCTCCACTGGTTGCACTTTCCCTTGCTGGACTGTATGAGGTTATTGTCACCCCCTTTCTCCAGCCTGTCAAGGTCTCTCTGGATGGCATAGTGACCCTCTGGTATACTAACCACTCATCCCATTTTTGTATCATCAGCAAACATGCTGAGTGTGGACAATTCTCTGCCTTTAATGATCATGCAGATCATTAAAGAAGATGCTGGATAAGACTGGACTCAATATTGACCCTGGGGTACACCACTGGTTATTGACCTTCAAGTAAACTCATGCCACTGTTTATCACTCTCTAGACATGGCTGTTCAGCTAGTTTTTAACACTCCTGTCTAATCATATAGCCCATATGTCAGCAATTTCTTGATGAGAATCTTTTGGGGGATAGTCAAAAGTATTACTGAAATCTAGGTAAACGATATTCATTACTCTTCCCATGTCAAAGACTCTTCCTTGCCAGACATTTCACTGAGCTATCGAGCTAGTTGGGCATGACCTTCTTTTGGTGAATCCACAATGACTACTGTTGATGATATTTTTTCATTCATGTGCCTGATGATAATCTCCAGGATTAGCTGCTCCATCACCTACCCAGTGGCCAAGGTTAGGCTGACCATCTGTAGTCTCCTGGGTGCTTCTTGATATTCTTGAAGATGAGTGACATAACTTTTCTTCACTCCTTGGGCTTTTTCCTGGAGTGTCTGGTCACAACAAATAGCATATATGACTTCTGAAATATCGAATGAATTTTCGAATTGTGTTATAAAATGACATAAGGGTACGTACCATGCTGGCCTGTGAAATAACACACTGAATGAGGCATTTTAAGAAAGGAAACATAGTATATTTATTTTTCTTTTTTGATACTGCTGACTGATTGCTTATGTTCTAAGAATTTCAATAGAATTGGCTTTTCTGGAGTTAACCCAGTCCCTGTTTAAAAACAGGTGCCCTGGAGACCTACTGTGATCGTTTTGGTTCCCTATGTAGCAGTAAGCTCACAACACAGTCTTGAAAAAGTCCATGAAATCCAGTTGTATTAGAACTTTGCATTGTTAGGCTACACAATTTTTGAGAATATAATAATGAATATGACCACAAATGTAGTTTAGGGAAAACCTAATGTTGAGTTTGTGGAAACTACAGAAAAAGTATGAGAAGTGCAGGAGAGAGATAGAGCTGTTGGAGCACATCCAGAGAAGGGCCAGAAAAATGATCAATATAATGGAACACCTGTCCTATGATGAGGACAGGCTAAGAGAGCTGGGGCTGTTCAGCCTGGAGAAGAGAAGGTTCTGAGGTGACCTGTTAATGACTTTTCAGTGTATCTAAGGGGGAGCATCAGGAAATAAGGGGACAGACTCTTTAGCAGGGCCTGTAGATAGAACAGGAGTAAATGGCTTCAAGCTTAAAGAGAGTAGATTTAGCTTAGATGTAATGAAAAAATCTTTTACAGTGAGGGTGATGACACACTGGATGCCCAGTGATGTGGTTGATGCCTCATCCCTGGAGACTTTCAAGGTGAAGTTGGATAAAGCCCTGGACAACTTGATCTGTCTGTGATGTCCCTGTTTATTGCAGGAGAATTGGACTAGATGGCCTTCAGAGGCTCCTTCCAACACTTGAGGATTCTGTGATTCTAAAATACATTGTCCGATATTGTTAACAATATTATTAATAAAACAGTAAACAGATTCAAGTTGAAACCTAGTTTTAAAATTCTTGTTGTAAATTTCCTAAGCAGTTTTGCTTCCTAGGCTTGATGTGTGTTATGCCAGCTTCTCATTAAAATAAAGAGAAGAATTTGGGGAAGAATTTAAAACATTCTTAAAAAGATTTGCTTCTAATTTTGTGATGCTTGACCTCCATTCTGAAAATATCAAGTGTTATCATTAGTTAAAAAAAGATTTGTGATCACAAAACAGCTAATTCCTAGCACAGTCTTGTGTGATCTCACTGAATTTTGTACTACAAAAATTAAGCATATGCATAAAGTTGGAACTGACAAAAAGGAATGATAATAATCCAAACAAATAATTCACATCATTGCTTCTGTGGAAGTGTTTCTGTGGATAAGATTGTGAATTAACAACAAAATGTTATGTAAAATCTGTTCTTTACAGTGACCTCGCCAGTGATCATAGGTAATTCCAAAAAAAAGAAGCTAAAAATAAAAGCAAGTCAGAGATTTCCTTATTTTTTTTATTTATCTAGCTTGATTAGCATTTTTATATATATATATATATATATATTTTTTTAGAGAAGATCTCAGCTGGAAGAGTGATGCAGGAAGTCAGGGGAAATTCTGGAGATTAGAGAGATGTGTAGAGATATATATGCTGGGGAGCACATCTAGGGATCCAGACCACTTTCACCCAATGCTGCTAACTCTGCGGCTGCACGACACAGAACAGTGTGATTTTTCTGTCCAGCTTTCCTGTACAAGAAGGGATCTGCCAGTTGGGAAGAGAAGTTCAGACCTAGGAATTGTAAGGCTAGGGCAGTAAGCAAATCCTGAGTGTGTGTATGAAATAAGTAACATATAAGCTCTCGTCCTGTTGGTTCTTAAACAAACACTCATGTGCTGGTGCCCTAGGAGTTTCCATTTAGTCTGTCTCTCCTGTGTTAATTATCTGTACTTTTTTCTGCTTTTATCTTTCTAGCTGTGTGATGGTATTGATTATCAACAAAATAACCTATAAAATCAGACTTCTAATACCAATTAATCATAACTTAATGCCAGAAAAAGTTAAAGACAATTGGAAATGCATCTTTTATAAAATTTTCGAAAATTACATTTTCATAAAAGGGTAATAATAGTTTAAGCAGAATTTATCTGAGCAATCTCTGCAGAAAATAATTCCTTCCCTGTGTTAACATTCAGTGAACCTTGTATTCGCTTAATGTGAGCACAATGGGATCAGCTGTCTTGTCAAGTTAATCTATAACATTAATGCAGTGTTCTATCCCACTTTTTCAGGCTTCATGCACATAAAACATTAATATATATATAGTTTTCAGCAGAATGTTCTTGTGTCCATCAGTTACAAATGCACGGTTTTATCCCCAGACTAATAAAGTACCTCTGTACCTTGCTGTTACCACATATGGTTGATTCCTAAATCTTTTACAAAAGAGCCTGTAAATTAAAATATCTTCTATATGTATTCTGACATCAGTATCTGGAATGTGCTTCAGTGCATATTGCTAGTTAGGTGGTATTTCTGGTTAGTTCTTATGCTAGTTTGATAGAATATGATATTGTTTTGGAAGTCTGAGGTTTGCCTTACAGAAGTGACAGTTGTGGTAAGATTTGGCTTTAGAAAATTATAGATGCGCTGTTAAAAGCTTAAACACTGTACGAAATGTCATATAATTCTTTTGCAGACCATCTGAAAAGAGTTTTTTAGTTTTGTCTTTAGTCAGCTGACAGCTGTTAGATTTGCCACTGATTCTTGACCAGTAATTACCTCTGAACCTCATACTGATGGCTTGTTTCTTAGATTCTCCTGATATGAATGCTAGAAGGTTGAAAACTGGGAAAAAGTCCTTTGCAAAGGCACCAAAAGATTTGTAGCTTCGCACCGCAAATCAGTTCAAACACTGTATGTAAAAGCCTGTTCTCTCCTCACTCCCCACACTCATTTTCCCTGTGAGTTGTTTTCTGCATTTCAAGCTGTAATTAAAAACTAACTGTGAAAACAATCAAATTTGCTTGAATCTTCCTTCAGAAAAAGATCAATTGGCAAACTAAATGCATTATATCCTTGTGATGACACTCATGGATTTTTGCTAGACTACCTGATAATGTGTTTTATTAGAAACTGTTTAAGGTTTCCGATGTAGTGCATTTGTTTCAGTGAGTTGTAACAATACACACATTTCATCAGTATTATAGATTTTAGTTGTCACAAAAGATTTACTTCAATGCCAACTCTATCCTACAGTATTCTTGAATTTTGAACTACATAGTACTGAGTACTGCCAGCCAGCAACCACACATTTATATTCCAGAATGAATGATGATTACAAATCATGAGTTGCTTAGTTTCAGTTCTGTAACACTTTCATCTGAGAAGAGCAACTTTTTAAAACATGGTTACGTCTCTCAGGTTTGTCTTTCTTTAAAAACACATCCCAAGGCAAGGCTAGAACTACAGTTTTCTTTGCTCATCCTATAGACAGCTCTGCTAAGAGCTGGCCATGATAAATAGGTAAATCTAGATTTATCCTTCTTTAGTTAGGGGAAATAGCCTCACATCTGATAAGAGATTATTATCTGGTTAGAACATCCCAGATCAGAAGCACTTCACATCAAGCTCAGGTCTCAGCAGAACACACGCTCTGTTGTACTACAACAGTGCATGCCCTACCAGGGTCCTCACATGGAGAAGGAGGCTTATTCTGATTATCTAGACCTTTCTAGTTCCTATTGAACTACATATCTAGTACTATATATATTGTACTTGGTGAACAGGCGACTGGAATTATGGATTGCAGGGGAAGCAGAAGACCTAGGAGTGGAAGATGAACTTCTGTGCGTGCTTATGTTTCTGTTCATTGGGGAATGAAAAGCAGATCCAGGAACTGTCAGAAGTTTTCTGATTTTCCTGAACTAAGCTATATGCTTATGCCTTCTTACAGATTCTTATTTCTTTTTTCCCGAGCAGCTACATTCTCTCTCTTGTGAAGAGATGTTAGTGAGAATAAATTGTTGCTAGATTTTCATGAAGTACATCTCTCAGTATTTCTGTACTCGATGGTTTTCTTTGATAAACACAACTATTGTACCAAATATACATTTACTTATTAATCTGGACTGTACAGCAAAATTCTCTTTACAATGAGCAGATCTCCAGTATGTAATATTAAGTTCTTTTGCAGATCATTACACAGAGTAAATGTAAAAAGGTATTCATTATCAAATCCCCAACAGTGTGGCAGAGACTGAAGTTCTGTGACTTGCTTTGTATCTTTTAGTATTTGATAGCTCTTAATTACCTCTTATGATCAAATTAATTACCCTTTTTCTAGCTTTGTCTCCATTCTGCATCTGAATTTCAACTACACAGATGCTGAACTACTTTGAGTGTACAAACAACTTATGCGTAACAGTTTTTGCTAACTTATAACAATAGGTATTTTTCTCCAATGAAGTTGCCGCATGGAAAACTTTCTGTTCTCATTGAGGAAGGCAAATAATAAGCAGTGGGGAAAAAATGTTCTGCTACATAATTCCCAAGAAATTCTTCCCTGTATCATAGAAGCATAACCAGGCTGTAACTAAAATCTATTAATTCTTGCGCTTGACTCAGAATTTTTCTTGAAGTTTTCCCTGTGCTTCTTGTTTAAAAGGTTACTTCAGTCTAAACCAGGAGGTTCTGTTTCAGCTCAGAAACTTGACTGCAGGTCTCCAAAGCTGTTTAGTTCTTACACTATCTGATATTTCTTTTCCAATTAAATTAATAGAAAACAGATATATAAATCATTCTCAATCTGTTAGTTTTGAGCAATAGAATTATCTTTGCTAGGGTGCTGTCAGTAGGGGAGGACAAATTTTCGAAATGCCACTATTATCACCTGCTTACATGTGTGGCTTTTCAAACTGTGTATGAATTTGATCAAATTTAGCCATGAGGATACACAGTTTTTTAAGACGAGTCTGCGTAAGTGGATGCTGGTAGCTTTGAAGTAGAGAGAGAAAAAGAAATCATACACAAGTAAGGCTAGGATTATGTACAAAGTTGGAAATGGAAGAAGGAAACATTGTATTGCAAGCAGCATAATTCATCATGAGGATTATTTATAGGAAATTGACTTACAAGAAAAATGCTGTAAAATGTGTGAAATACTGTGTTCATTTTGCTTTTTTTTGAAATCAAATTGGCTATCTGCTAATTTCAGTTACCCTGCTAGTATGCCTCTCGTTAAAGTATTCCAACAAGAAACATGTTCAGTTATCGCAGTGCTTACATGGGCCTGTAGAATCTCACAGGGAAATTTCAAAAGACGTTGGAATGTATGAACATAAGTATAATGATACAGCTGTGCTACAGCTTTTTAAAAAATTTTTAAAAATTTTAAAAATACTGAAACACAGAAAACTGGTAATCAGTCTTGTTTTTTTTCTTACTCCTGCATTTCATGCCAGCATGTGTCAACAAGGAACTGGGTTTATGCTTTTAAAATACCATTTGGCTTATTAAACAACATGTAAAAACATTGTCTCTTTAAATAATGTGTTGCAGGTAACTATTGCCTACAGAAAGAGTTAAAAATAACAGGGAGAATCCTTAAGTTATTTAGGTATTTGAAGCTACAAAGCAGGGCTGATAGAACATTTTGCATTAAAAGAAAAACAAAAAACCTTCCAAAAATGAAACTTCTAATACAAATAAATTTTTTGTAAAAGTGTAGCTGTTCTATAGAATGCTTTATTATTTTCAGTAAAACTAACAACAACAAAAAAGCCAGCAGCACCCAACACAGAGTTTTGATAATGATATTGTTTGTCTTTGTCAAAGCTTTGTGGGAGCCAGACAGAATTCAACCCCAAAATAAGTCTGGCAAACAATTTCACCTGAACTCAGTTTCTGTGCTGCTCATCAAATGACACATAAGATAGTGTAAACCTCTGGGGGCAGGGCAGCTTTCTGCATAAGTCTCAGCTAGAGGTACTGAAGACAACTTTGGGAGACAAGCAAGGCGTTAGCTATTGTCTGGTTTCCCATTCCTTGAAATTTCATGTTAGGGGATCAGTTGGAATAGCAGTTGCTGTTCTTTGTAGTATGGGCCCCACAAATAACAGTGTTGCTTTTCTACACCCTGGCCTTGTGCAGCAATAAATTCATTCCCAGACCTGTGAGGTCGTATGCAAAATTAAGTCCTCAAAATTTTGTAGGAGGTAAATTCAATTTGAATGCCAAAGCCTTTGGAAGCAAGGATCAAAGAGTAAACGGTGATGCAATTCATTGTTATTCTGCAATTAAAGGTGACATTGTAGTCTATATTGGCTTGTTTCATAAAAGATTTTCTTTTGCTACATTTGTATTTGGATCTTTAACTTACTTAAAGGTTTCTGTGAGTATAATCCAAAAATATTTGAGACCTACTCTATTTTTAAGATTATTTTGCAAGGAATATGATTTAAATTGTCTTCCAAATACTTTGAGTTCTTTATCATGATGTTTATACCTATTAAGTCAGTTTATGAAAATACTGTGCTTGAACATCTGTCAAGGGATGAAGATTAGCTGAATAGACATAGGATGCCAGCATATTATATTTTCTGTTATCCTGTATACCGTAATTATCTTGATCCTCAAACAGCTCTGCGACAGTTAAAAACACTTTTGCAGACTTGTTGTTACTGTAAATTCAAAATTTATTTTGCTTGAATCTCAATTGAACTGGTATGTAACAGGACTTTCTTCCCTGCTTGTTTTTTTTTTTTTTATTACCGTTTTTATCCATAGATGATTAAAAAGCGGTAAAACAGATTCAGATTTTATTTAAAAGAAAAACTCATAAAAATTCATTCAGCTTTGTGGCAGTATCTTAGGTTTTTTTTCTCTTTTTGTTTTTTTCTTTTTTTTTCCAAAATGAAATTTGTTTGAAGAAGTCGATAAATTAAGTGGCCAAACTTGGCAGAAATGTATACCAATAGAAAATAGATGTACTTCAAATTGAGAAATGTGATTATTTCATTGCCTGCTATAAGTGTATAATCGTGATACCAGAGCAAATTTCAAGCGAAAGGCAGGAAGAGTCCTTGATCCACACTTGTAAAGGTGTTTTATGAGTTTCCATAGTCATTCTTTACAATCACTAACTGGCCACTGAGGGTGAATAAAATGCTGTGGCTTAGTTAGTGGTAACATCTGGGACAAGGAAAATTATTTATCATCTTTACTGAAGGTACACAGCCAAAAAGGCTTCTTTGGTCCTCAGAAATGTGAAATATCTTTGTAGTTGTTCCATTCTCAGGTTATGGGTAAGAATCCTACCTTATTTGCCTCTACCACAAAAACAGTCCTCATCTTAGCTGTATTGTATTATTTTTGGAGTGATTAATAACCATGACACTGTTTAAAATAATCAAATAGACGATTATTTTATCTGAAATATACTGAAAACCTTATTAGAAGAGTGGGAAGTGGCCAAAGTCTCCAGGAACTGGCCAAGTCTTAGCTTCTGGGTTTGGGCACGTTTTAGAAGGAACAGGAAGACTGTGAAGAGAAAGAAAAAGGGGAGAGATGGTCTTGAGATCTGACCATTCTATCTGGCCATTTCACATCTTATGAAAAAGGCAGTAGAATTACAAGCAACCCCAAGAGTGGCGATGTGGAATGTATAACTCTCTGCCTTTGATGCGCACCAGAAAGGGAAGGGGACTCATCACTCCTCATGATGGCAAATGTGTGAAGCTATGCTGTTCATTAATTTTTGTGAATTTAGATAAATAATTGATCTTTGCTGCTTCACATGAATAATTGTGAAAAATGCCATTAGAAGTTAGTAATACAACACATAAGACATATTTTGATGCATTCATTGAAAAAAAAAAAAAAAATCCGGCTTCATGGAAGATCCTTATGAAGATCCTTATGATCTTCTGGTATGCTGAGAACAAAGACATATACTGTTACCACAATCATTAAGCAGGCCTAAGTCCAGTGGGAAAGCTAAAGTATAAGGGTAAATGTTGATGTAAAGACCAAATCCCAATTTCTTTGATGTTAAGAGGAAAGATTTCATTGAGCTCAATGAGACTAAGCTTTAGCGTAAGTGTTCTTGTTTCTTCCAAGTTAGAATAGTCTTGACGTTGCTCAAATGTACTAGATAGACTTTGCTAGCTCTGCTTTGCTAAATAGAAGAAATATGTATGCTCAAAACAACCTCTTTACTCCAAATTGTATACTTGCAAAATACTCAGGACTGTGGTAGTTTAAGCCGTAGTCCCATGTCACCTTGCAAATAATTTATTTACTTTTTCTTCTGTCCACACAAACTCAAACCAAGAGATATTCTCTAATGCAGGAAATGTTTTTATTTAGTTTTTAACCTGTAGATGCCTATATTCATAAAAAACATAAATTAACACTTAAAAGTAATACTTATAACATACCATTTTCATCCTTTCAAGCATTGTTGTGAAAGACTAGTATATTAGGTAAAGAAGTAAATTATTTTTTATATTAATGCTTTAAAAACATTTTGTAGTCAGAGGCATTGATTGATGACTATTTCCTAGCTGAGATACTGATGATGTAGTCCTGTAGTCATTAAATATAAGAAACATCTTTAATACATGTAATCTTTATGTGATTGACAATTACTGTACTAGTGTGTTACATGTGAGCAGTAGGATATATATATCATTTTCTCAAATATGCAAAAAAAAAAAAAATCTCCTTTAAGATTCCTGTGCTGCAGAAGCAGTAAAAAACAAAACCGTTTACAGAAAATCAAAATTGCTATGCATTCCAACATGGAGCCCAGAAAGAGAAAAGAAATTTTCTGTGTCCTTTTATCTGGAAGAATGCACCTCAGACAGAAAAATAGTGACTCAGAAATGGAATAATTTGTCATGTTTTTGGAGAATAAAAAAAAAGATTGGGTATAATACAGCTTGTAGCTTTCAAGGCTGGGGAGATCCATTTTGCCACAACATTTACATTTACAATTTAAATCATTTTTTTCTTGACAAATTTTTACAAGAGAAATAAGCTTGCATTATTACCATAGACAAATATGCTAATTTCATTGCTATAGTTCAGAAAGCTTAAAGTTGGAATATTGACAAACTAAAAACTCATTTAAATTGCTTTCTAACTCCCAGCAAATTTGGTTTTGTTTTCTTGGACTATATACAATAAACCTAAAATTGCATGTATGAAGGGTTAAAGTAACCTGCGCTATTTGACATTAATTCCTAGGAAGTAGTTCAGCTGATGAAAAGACATGGCTGAGCAGCCGTACAACGCCTTCTATCTCAGCTGGGGTAGTTTCAAATTTGCAATTGCATTTTAGAGATCAAATGCATTAAACACTAAAGAAGCACAGGAAGGGTGACGGCTTCAAAGGTTTTTTTTTTTATAATTGAAAAATAAACATAAAACAAAACCTTATAATTTCTACAAATGTTTTAGAAGTAGTACAACTAATTATGTATGGTAAAAAGTGCCACCTGTTCAGAGAAAAATTTAGCTTTAACATTTAAGCTAACACTGCTTAACCATTCGCTATTCTACTTAGATCAGGTCTAAAAAAGTCCATAATGCATATATATGGCTGCATATATCTGCATAGATTATGCACTAAGCATTTCAGTTTATATTTACAATTCGACTTCAAGTTCTTGAAAGTAGGTCTATTTGCATTGCTCCTAATTCTGCAGTAGGTGGCAGTGGGTAGTGAAGAATATACAACAATATACAGTTTCATTGCCATCATATGCTTAAGATAAGCTTTAAAAATGGCCAAGAGTTTGTTGCTTTTGGGTTACTCACATACCAAACAGAAAAGAACTGTTAAGCTGAATTTCTAAATCATTATGGCTAAAGAGAAGCTTTTACCAAGTGCTATGAGTATTGATTAAAATGGTAATCAAGTTCAATGAAGATAAAGGTACAGTACATTTAACTAAATATGAAGGGAAGTTCACAAACAAAAAAAAAATTTGAACTGAAGGCATAAACTTAGGAGAAATTCTGGTTCTGTAGGGGTGGCTTTATGAACTAGGAGAACATAGCGAACACAGTTTACGAATAGAAGTTGAAGACAGACGTTTCAGTTTTACCTGAATTGTTTGTATGAATTTTCATTTGTGAGTTGGCTTTTGGAAATAGCATTGCAGTTGATGAAACCAGAGAACAATGGGATGGAAGAGAATTAGGCAGCAAGGTGGCAGTGCATTTCAGTAGTTGATTCTGGGAGATTACAGCACAGCTCCAGTTTTGTGCTTCTTGCACACCTGAAACATGGGAACTAAAGTGTATATAGAATGTGAAGTTCAATGAAGAAAAACATCAAAGAACATTCAACGCCTAGTTTATTATTGATCCTTGTTTCTTGTTTGTCTGAAAACCTAGCTTGGTTGGTTTCTAAAGAAAGTGCTCAATCATCACTTGATTATTCTCAGGATTTCAGCCCTTAACAGCATGCTTTAAGTTCTCAATACAGAGACCGAGACTTTTAGAAGTGCAAGACATCAGCTAGCTCACATCTCAAATACTTTGAAATGGCAGTGGTTAAAAGTTCTTGTTTTGTTTCCTGTTTTGATTTCCAACATTTTAAAGTGGGCAGCTGGAAGATGTTTAGCACGTGGTGAAATGCCTGGTCATGCACAATGCTGGACTTGGACTTTCTGACCAGACAAAGTAAAATTCGTATTGACTTGTGCAACTCTTTTTTTTGTTTGTGATTTTGTCACAAAACTCTCTGAAGAATTCACATAAGTAGTAAGAAAACATTGAACTAAACAAAATAGCTGTACTTAATTCTCTCTGAATTAATACTTTATGTTACAAATTGGTAGCAGTAAATTAGCAGAAAGAGGCAAAGTGCTGACTTATTTTAAGTATTGCTGCTGACTCAATGGCAATGAGATTATTGTAATCTCATAATGGCAGTTACTCATCAACTGGTTATCTGCACAATTAAAAATAAGAGTAACTTTTTGATAAAACCAAAAATTGTTTAATGTGAGTTTCAAAATACAAAAAAAAAAAAAAAAAAAGTGGGACATACTCAAGAAATAAAGTTAACTACTCGCAAGCAATAGACACACTTTATTTTGTATTCTGTCCAAAGAAAGACCATAAAGCTGAACCTGAGAAGTAACATTATTTTCATTTAGAAAAGACCGTTTTACATTTAAAGAAGAGGAAATCATTGAACCTATTGAAATGTGGCTGATATCTGACTGATTTACTTCTGCATCAGTCTAGTTTTCACACTGATAAATTGAATGTTCTCAATGAAATTGTGCTAATTTAAGGTTGAAATAATTCTTTAATGGCTGTGCATGTATGGATGTCTTATTCCTTGATACTCTTTTTGTTGTGTAGGGTGCAACAAATATTGCATTGTTCTCTTGCAAACCAAATGGTAAGCATCTCTGTGATGAGCTTCCAGACATGCTGAACAAAGCACATCAAAGTCCTCCATAAAACTATCTGTTTTTTCCATTTTGCATGTTGCTGTTTATGGCTTTTCTTAGACTTTAGAAATATTTAATTCTTGTTGTCCAATTAAACTTGATTTTCTTCTTTTTCCTAAAAGTACAGGGTTCCCTATCAGTGAGATGTAGTTTCTATTCATATGATTTTACCATCAGTGTTTCTTCAAATCTTTAAATGACTGTTCTTGCTGTGAATATTTTTTATCAATTTTTGAAATCTGAAAGTTACTATTTTTTAGCATCTAGGAATTCCTCGTATTTCTATGGAAAATGTCACATCTCCAAATTTCTATAAGTTACTTAAGGAGAAAATTAAAAGAAAATGTATAGCATCCAAGGTCAACTACAATTTTTTTCATTCACAAACAGCTCTTGACTTACAAAAACAAAACCACTAGCTGAAGCACTGCTCCCTATGGTTTTTTATTTGTTTGTATGTTTTTTTTTTTTTCTTATTTTGTATAAACAAAAGCAAAACACTATTGAAAAATTCTAGTCTTACTTAGGTGATTAGGAGTAGTTCCAAAAATACCCTGGTGCTAAATTGGGCTGCAAGTCCAAGAATATGTATAGTATTGAAATGTCAAATATGCATAATACTGAAATATGAAATATATAAGAATAGTGGATGAAAAAAATCAATGTTCCCTAAAATGATGTGGTTTTGTTCTTTCAAGGAAAAATGTCACAGTTGATTATACGTGTTTTTAATAGATTAATGTAAATAAATTGGGAAAAGTAATTTTTATTCTCTTTATTCCTAACCTAGCTACACCTTTCTGCTTGTGCAGATGACTGCAGATAGAAGCTCTTCAGGACATGTGAATTGTGCTTGCAGTGTCAGTGAACATTAGCAGAACATCTGCTGCATACTGGACTTGAAGTAAAGGTATGACTTAATTTACCCATGCACAAATAAACAAACAGAAAGAGTTAAAGTCTGAGAACATCCCAGTAATAGTAAGGGAGTACCTAGAGGCTAAAAGTTCTTAGTCTCATGCGAGTCACAAATGTTTTGCACCTTTTATGCTTTGAAATTCTTCTGCTTTGACATGTGTAGAAATCTCTAAAATTTGAATACCGAAGTACTTCTCTCATTGCCTCTCTGCTTTGCTTTCTTGGTCTGCTAAAGATAAGGCACCATGTGTCAAGTCACCTGGTGAGATAGAACTTAATCAGACACAAATTTGGCCTAAGCTATCTCCATGAAATGGACATAAGTGTGCCTCCAAGTAGTGAAATATGTGAGTAACCATTACAAGTTTAGCAGGTCCTGAATGATAGTTATCCAGATTAATAGCATGCTATTGACAAAGAAGCACTCTGAATTCTTTGTTAAGGACATAGAAATCTGCACATGGAAATATCTGGAAAAATTAATAATGATAAGCAAAGCTTTCTTTTTGCAAACCCACCACTAGCTTATAGCTGGGAATGATGAATGATACAAAAAATGTGAGTAGGAGGTGGCATGTTCTTGAACAGAAAGTTCTCCAGCACACTTCCCCACCTCCCTACGCAATCTCAGTTTTTAGATACGTATGCAAATTCATGGCTGCTTGTCTGGTAGTGGAAAGACAGCTGTGGCTCAATATTAACACAGTTTTTCCCTTTCTCCTAAAAGTTCACAAAGGATAAGACTGACATGATCTTTTTTTTTTTAAGGACTCAACTTTTTGGCTTAATGTGAGCAGTAGCATAAGTTTCTGAACATTTAGCTGAAGCGTAAGGATACTGTTCACTTTGAAAAATGCACACACAGAAAAAATGTAAGCTTGGGAACAAGGTACTGTTAAAAGTAGTAATGCAGTTGACATCTCGTAATGCAATTATTTTCTCTGTGTTGCTCAGTTTTGCATAAATATGTCCTACTACCCCTCCTGAATCTAAAATAGTTGGAGAACCGTTTTAAAATATTTTTCCTAAAGATCAATACTAGCTAAACCTCCAGGCTACCATGGTGTCCCTGGCTTTGTTCACTCCTAGCTCTAATGTAATTAGGTTGGTCTTCTCAGATTGAACTAGCTAAATAAAATAATAAATATTTAGATATAGTTCTGAGGTTCAGTTTGTTGTACTATGTAATTGGTTTTAAACAAAACTGTGGAGTGATTTCTTGGTAATGTGACAGAGGTTTATAGTTTATTCCTTTTTATTTTTCCTAGCTTCCAATTATCTTCCTGTATGATTTCATAGAGGTTTATATATCAGTCAATTCTAACCTCTTAACTCGATTTTAATAGCTGCCAGAGGTAGCATGTCTCTTCCACTACTTGTCATTTCTTATTGCCACTTACTTTTCTTATCAGTTTCCAGCTCATGTGATGGTAAAGAGGGGAATTTCCTGTGGTTACTTTTTTTTTTTTTAGCTATGTGTTTCACTCATTGCTTCTTATGTTTAGCTTTAGAACAGGGCTATTTTAAATTGTTGAAGATAAATTCATGCGGTAAATACTTCGACCAGATATTCATAAACCATTTTGGTTCTGTATTCTAATTCAGGAGATGATCTGTCAGAATTAATTGAGAATGCCCTAATGTAATCAAGTCCAGTTCATTAGGCAAACATTTAAATTATTAATTTAAATGCTGGGTAGTTCAACAGCATTATGACAGTAACAAATACCAATGTCTTTTAATTTTTAAATTCCTCCTGTGTATAGAATTGCATAACCTACTACAGCTTTTGCAACTACGCATAAATAGTTTTTACCTTGCTAGTATTTTATCTTCTTGGAATCTGCTAAAGTATTCAGCTCAAAAAAGTGTTATTTTAAATTTGCCTTTTTAAGCACAGAATGCTTAAGATTAATGAAGCATAGGTTGTCATTCTCAATCTTGTAACTCTTTTTTGGATGAAGAACACTATAAATTAATGTATAATTATTTAGCATAAGCCTAGTACGATAGTATTTAAGCCATTCCCATTCCTTCAGTAGTGAGAAAAATCTCTTCATAAAATAAACTAATAACACTCCCATTTTCAATTGCCTGCTACTGCTGTAGTGTAGGACATAGGAATTTCCTGAAAATGAAGTAAAAGGGGAGAGAATAAAAGGTGAGGGCAAATGGTCAAGGAGTCTTGTGAAACATCAAAGTGATTAGCAATGGTTTTGAGCTGAGTATATAGTGTATCCTGAAAAGGCTGTGCTCAGTCCATCCATTTCAGTTGCTATAAATGCAATGGCTGGTGTCTTTCTACTGAACCTAGAGCTACCAGAAAGTCACAAGAAGTTTGAAATACACTAGATAGAACTGTGAACAATGGCTCCACCTCTGTTATCAGTGGCTAAGCATTTTCTTTCCTACCATTAGGTCTTTCTGGAAAATGCTGGTGCAAAGTAAGCAGGGCAAAAATGTCAGATCAGATAAGTTTATTTTGATCAATTGCAACTCATGAAGCATCCATGCAGTCACTCGAGTATTCAGGTAATGAGTTGGAGAATTGGAGAAAAAAGAAAAAAAAAATCAGTAATTTTTTTGAGTCTGAACCTAACTTTTTTGGACTTTGTGTAGTGACTTTATGTAGCATATGCCACAGTGATTTTCTGGAGGTAGAGAAGAAATGTATCTTCTTTCCAAATACCTCTGAGCTCTGTTGCTGAACAATTTGAAGCTGCCTGAATTTACCCAAAAAACTGTCCTTAGTTTAATGATATGTCTCCTCAATCACCAATGAAACTCACATATCATTTGTAACTGCAGTGACGAGAGGAGTACCAACGTATACAAGCTGAACAACCAGGTGTAGTTCTACCCTACTCTTTCTCTCCCTTTTCTATAAAGATATGTTGATATTTTATGCTGCAGTTTTATATAAAAGAGGCCTAAGGATGTCATCAAATGAGTGAGCTTTATATCAGAAATTATTTTAGTTCAGTAATGTAGAGCTTCACCTATTGTTATTATTCTTCCTATACAGCTTCAGATGTTGCAATGAAATGTATCTTGAGTTCTGATTATTTCTTCTTCTTCCTCTCTGAGTTGCCCATCCTGGCAACTTTAGCAATATCCTATTGCATATCAGGTTCATGTGAAAACCAGGCAATCATAGATAGCTCCCTTAAGCCAAACCTCTTCTGTGTAATTAAGAATTGATTTTGTGGGGCTGATATATCTGCTTGAGAAAACGTAGGTACAATGAGTAAATGAATGGCAGGTGTCTTTGCCCTGAATTACAAGGTATGCGTAATACCAACTTCAGGACTGACAAGGAATATCAACTTCAGATAAAACCAATGGAAACTGGGTAACATGCTGCTATAATTTCTGGAGTGTGCTTGCTGGTAGAGGACCAGCTGTAAAACTATAGTCTTGCCGCATGTCACTTTTGCTGCAGGAACTTTAAAGCACATTTTGTTATTCAGCATTTTTGACTGCAAGAGCTGAATTTTGCATTCAGCTGTGTTTCTTTACATCAAGCTTCACCTAGCTTTTAAATATGTTTATATTGTATGCCCAATCCAGTATTTGATTTTCTACTTTGGCACGCTCTTAAGATTTTTTTAATCTGATTTTTTTTTAATTATAATATATATAATATAATTGTTAAGCATGGCACAGTGTTTTTAGCAGCATCAATTATTTAGTGTGATTTGCTTGTTTCTCATTATTCATGTTCTCTTGAATATTAAAAATATTTGTTTAGTAATGAACAAGTCTTTGCAATTTTTCAAATTGCAGCTCGCAGAGGTTAAGTTTATAAAAATGTTTGATACAATTTCTGTCTAAAACAGGGCCTTTTCTGTCATTATTTTATGTGTTGTTGGAAGGAAAGCAATTTTCTCTGAAAACAGCAAGCTTTATTTAGTACATGTGATGGACAGAATTAACAAAAAGTACATTCAAGCTGAATGTTGTGTTTTGAGCTGGGGAAAGATCATTAAGCAATACTGAAGAGATGGATTCTACATAAAAATCCTACCAAACAGAAAGTGTGCTGCAGCATCAGAGAAGGCACAGAAACTGAAGTTAGATTCACAGATAGAGCAGAAAGTATTGGAAGATGACACAGAAATGTGTCTGTAACATTTTTAGAGAAGTGAAATCAACTGGGCAGAAGTTGTTAACACCAGTTCAGCATCCAGCTGATACACAGGCGTTCCAGATCCCATGCTTTTAGTGTAAGACTTAGTTATCTGCTCTCTGGCAGTTCTCCTTTTAGCATCAATCTCATGTACAATGCCTGAGAAACCTGTTCATTCCTGTGTATCCGCAGAATCTGTGTGCCAGGACTAGTTAAGAAAATGAGACACACAAGGCCTAGCAGAAAGACCCAGGTGGCTGTGCTCTGTTGCTCTGACGGTCATCTCTGTAGGATGCAGACTGAACAAAGCTTGTTTGTTCTTCAGTAGCCTTACACCACAAGTCCTCCCTTGTCAGTTGATTTAATGCACATATATGCACGTACACGTGCATACGATCACCCTTGACCATATGGTTTATTGCATTTACATGCATACCCATTCTATAAACTGCCAAACGTGCCATTTTGCCTTTCCTCACATGCCCTAGCATGAACAGTTTCTCCGACAGAGAAATATGAGGAGTTTATAAGTAAAATCACTGCCAAACATGAACTGGGACTAAATTTTATCAATATGATGCCAAGCATGGATTTTTATTTACATGGACTATGCTTGTCTGTCCTAGTCAGCTTAAGTTTATAAAAATATATCAGTATAATAGGCTGTAACATTCAGTGGAAGAACATTCAGAACAAAATCTCAAGGTGGTGGTGGCAAATGCTGGGCATTTTCAGAATCGGTCTAACTTCATGGATATGGGGAAATATAAATTTCCCCATAATATTTTTGATAATTTTCCAAGGTCTCAAGTGTGATATTCTGCCAAGTTTTGCAGGATTTTTAAATTTGATGAAACTCAGTAACCACATCACTGCTCCCGTACTCCTATACCAGCCTGAAACACAGGAAACAAACTTTGTTTTATCACTCTTTGTTCTGTATGCTAAAAACAGTCCATGGAAAACATAGTTACATCTGAGTCATTTCCATTCCCCTTGTCATTCTTGAATTTTTAGTGTAATAGTGTAAAAGCTATAGAGACTTCATTTCCTGTCTTACCTGCCTTCAACCTCTCTCTCATTCCCTTTAGACGGTGGTTCCATTTGATCTCCTGATGTGTTACTATGGTTTTCCTTCAAAATCCAAATGATTTCGAGGAGAGTAGTCAAAACTAATGAGATTGCAGTGAAAGCTTAAGCTTTCCTTAACCAATTGTTTCGTACCTCTGAACAGAAAGAACTAATTTGACTCCCTAACTTCAATGACTGCTAAATAGCACTAATGCTAATCAGCAAATAGTTTAAGAAGTTGTGAACATGCCACAGTTCATATGTTATTTCTGTGTTCAAGCTGGTAGGGCACACCTCTATATTTGAGTGGAAAACCACACAAAAATTATGACAAAACTAGGTCATGAGAAGAAAGACAGTTTTTATTTTTTTTCCTGTCTCTAGCAAACAATTTTCTGAGGAAGATTTGTCTAAATTGCCAAAGGAAGTACAGAACATTAATTGTATTAGAATTCCTATATTCACAAATTCCACTGCTGTTTAAAAAATCTAGTTTAATATTTCTAGTTCAAAATTTTAGAATAAAGATAATGCAACATTATTAAATAGCCTTCAAAAGACATGTTGAAGTAAGTTATGTATAATTAGATGGCTTATAGATGAAGAAATGTAGGCATGGGGGAAGGTTAAATTGCTTTGTTATGTTTACACAGCATGCCACTGTCAGTCTCAAGAACAGAACTAAAGAATCTGTAGTCTTAAACACATTACCTACAACTACTTTTGTAAGAAGGATTACTGTTTGCTAAAGGACTAGTGTGTATATTATTACTGCTTTATATCACTTTGGTTCTAAGTGTGTCCAATGCATTGAATAATAAAATAAATTAAGGTTTGTAAAGGACAACTGAACCACAAAATATTCCCTGGGGTGAGCTTACTTTTAATTGGAGGTCTTTTCTTAATTAAAAAATAGAATGAGCAGACCTCCTATTTTTATTTTCATTTATTTTTAGTTTTTAAAGATAATTTTCTGCAGTAGACATAAGATAATCATTTTTTGTCTTTTTGTTGTTTTGTTGTTGGTGGTGGTTTATTGTTGTTGTTTTTTTTTTTTTCTTTCCATTTACTAGCATTTTTCTTATGTGGTTGAAAAGACCTTAGCTTTACTCAGGGGAAAGGCCTCATGCTGAGAAGTAAGGAATCCCAGTTGTATACTTAATCAAAGTGGCATGCTCCACACTTTGTTTCTGAGTAATTTCTGTAGCTAACTCATGTGATCTGTATTTTTTGCTTGCATGAATCAAGTCCAAAGTTTGAAACTGACTCAGTTGTTTTTCATGCTGACAAGCAAAGGAAAGGTTTTTTGGGGAGGCAGGGGAATGGGGTTCAACTCAATTCAGACTGCTGAAAGGAAACAAAAAAGATTATTTGAAATCCATGTATACTAGGATGAAAGATTAGAGATACCAAACAATAACTGTCCAAACAAATTGTTGATTGGAGTATCTGTATTAGGTGATGTTTGTAGTCTCTACATGTAGGATGATGGAAAACACAGATTGTGGTGGTGAAAGTAGATCAACAATGGAGCCTGATGCTTTGTTTCCACTTTTCAAAAGCTTTTTTCCCCCTTTTTTTTTTTTTTTTTTTTTTTTTTTGATAAAGCCCAGGAAATTGTTAGCAACATGCTGGTGGGAAACTATGGAAAAGAATATAAACTGTATCAATGGTGCAGTTCTTATCCCAAGAGCTGTGTTGGTGGGTGTGGGAATAGCATGCTTTCAATGTGAGCTGTTGCAATGAGATAGCATTGAGAAAGCAGGGCAGAGAGCAGCACAGATTTAGTCTGGGGAACTAAGGGCTTTATCCAGCAGTAATGTGTATAAGGACAGACAATGTAGCACTTTATTTAGTTTAACAACAAAGAATTGTAAAAGGATTTGATAGTAAGGGATTGGAAGAAAAGCTGAATATATCTGCACAGTGCAGTAATTTTTTTAAAAGGTATTTAAGTGATATACTTACAACTTTGAAAGAACAAAAAAGCAGCAGTTAGAGCTAGCAAGAATAATTGTGATTATTTTAGAACAGGGTTATTTAAAAACATTGAAGACTTGTTAGGAAAAGGAGCCAGGAGGCAGCTAGTACTGTGTTGAATTTGGGACTAAGATACAAACAGAGGTGTATGTGGAAAAGCAGGACTGAAAGATGTTTTTAAAAAGGTCAGTTTTACCCAACATTACAAGAAGATCACCCAAAATATATTAATCTCAGTCTTCAGTATGTGATTATTTTGGTTTGACGTTTAAATGTAAACAAGTTTTGGCTGCAACTTTCACAAAATACTAGATGTTCATTGCCACTGTTTATATTTGGCCAAAGGGGTGAGTGGTCAAGTGATACTGTATATCAGTGATAATTCTGCTTCGGGAAAGATTATAGAACAAGAAAATCAATATGGATCTGTATTTTGCTCTTGTGTCTGGACACATGTTTCTTTCCAGCACAGGAAAATACTGTTCAGGAAAGGCAGGCAAAAATGATAAAGGAATGTGAACAGCTTTTCACATTTGTCATTTGATAGTAACAGGGAGAAACTTTGAAGAGCAAAAGCATCCTAGATGCAAAAAGATCATACGAATGGGTGTTTAGGTTAAAACTATGTAGATCTGAGTGGCACTGTTGGTAGAAATATTTATTGAATTGAGAATATACATAGCTAACTGCCTCTGCAGTATGTGGACCTCTCCCTAAACTTAACGTACCAAATTTTATTTTATGATTTTGTGACCTGCATGACTTCCATTAGGGAGTAAGCAGAAGCATCTAAGCCCATTGAAATTCTTTTAAATGGAAAGATGCCCTCAGGAATCCCTCCTGTTGTGTATGAAAGTACAATTATGTGGTTAACATTTTGAAATGTAAGTGAATGGCTGCCACTCTGTGTATACTTTTTAGATTAATATTGTATAAAATGCTAGCCACATTGTCAATCACTGGAACAGTGCTTTTTTCACTTTTGATGTTCCAGAGTATCTTTCTGACCCCAAAGTAGTCTACAGTGGTCTTCAGGCAGCCTGCTATATATCCTAACACTATACCATTTACTTGGTACATTTACTAAAAACTTGAAAGAGAAAGTTTCTACATTTTCATTCCAAGTTTTAAAAGCAAGCAAACAAAAGAAAACAAAGATCAGAAAATCTGAAATGGTAAATGGAACTAACGAAGCCATTTTGGCTTAAACTTACAGAGCAAAATTGAAATGAGAAAGTTGTTTTTTCACAGTCTTAAAAGCATTCATAAGATGCACCTTATAGCAGCATTCATTCAATTCCCAATTAGTAAACAGACTAGATGTGTTTATAATCCCACAGCTTCTTGCTGGACATTCACTACTTGTCTGCAGGCGACAGAAAAGCTAAATAAAATTAATGAGGAAAAATGTCTTTTGGACTGGGGGAAGGGAGGTTTAGAGGCAAAACTGGGGTGAGTACAGACTTCTTAGCAACATATTTTCATTTATTTCACTGTAATATCTTTTTTTTCTAACTGCATATACTTCAAAGGTAATGCAAAATTGGAATTACGAATATCACTGCTTTGTAGTGAATGTATTGCAAGATTCTTAAATAATTAAATTATGCGAGTTCTTAAAATGGACTGTAATTAGTCATTAATGAGCAAAATCTATTGCTGTGCAGAGTTGATATACTCCACACAGACTATACTTAAATTTTACAGGATTTGGTTTAATTTCTAAGTGCATACGTGTGGTAAAAATCAACTGTTGTATATCTTTTAAGATAATCCCTACATTAACTAGTAAGCTATATAAAATAGCAAATATTTAATTTTACTATAATAAATTATAAATTTGTCTGACTCATTTTTTGGCTTCTGTTTAATGAGAATCTTTGTTTAGAAACTTGGTTAGGGGAAGATTTGATGCTAACAAGGATTAGCAAGTTTAATAAGTTTAACTGGCTTACAAAGTTGTTGGTTTTTCATTCACAAACCCACATCTCAAATTCACACTACACAAGATCTACATGAAAAGCATTGTCATCTAATGACCCTCAGATATAAAAACATATTATAGTGCATCTTGTTCTTAATAAGATTAGTACTAGCAAACAAAAGCTTACCTTTTAAAGTGTATAAGCATAAAGGATAAGGAATTAGTGGAACATGATGCTCTCAGATGAGATGCAGGCAAATGAGCATTCAAGGATCCACAAAGAAATTTACATTTCTGTACATGGACTAAATTCACTAATACTGATCTGAGTAGTTGTCTTGCTGAAATCAATGAACAGCACTCACACTTAAAAGACTTCAGAGTTATGTATATTGCTGAATTAAGCCAAACAATAGTGGAAGCTTCTTTGGATTGTTAGTTTAAAAGAATCCTTAATAAGCCGGAGTAAAACAGAAATAGACACAAACTCTTTCGTTAAGAAAGCAAGTTTTCTTAATGTTTGCACTTCTGTGAAAAGTTAATCTTGGTTAAGTAAATGCCATGTGTTTAAAACTGTGGTTAACATGAATTCATTATAGAAGTTTGCTCCACAAGTTGGTCATTAAAAGCTCCATTGTGAGTGCTCTGTTTGGTAATTTAATTAAGGATATTGCCAAGATGGCCTTCTCTTCTCCAAACTGAACAACCCAAACTCTCTTAGCCTCTTACAGGGGAGGTGCTCCAAGCTTCTAATCATCTTTGTGCCCTTTCTCTGGACCCACTCAAGTATGTCCAAGTTTTTCTTATGCTGGAAGCAGTGAGCTGAATGCAGTACTCCAGGTGGGGTCTCACAACATAGGAGTAGAAGAATCACCTCCCTTGACTTTTTGAGAGTACTTCTTATGTTGCAGTCCGGGATATTTCAGACTCATATCCAGTTTTTCATTCACCAATATCCTCAATTCCTTCTTTGCCTGTCTGATTTCTATTCACTTATCATCCAGGCTCTGCCTGTGTTTGGGATTGCCCCACAGGTACAGGACCTAGTGCTTGACCTTCTTGAACTTTGTGAGGTCCACACAGGTCCAACTTTTGAGCCTGCCAATGACTAACTATCTGGATGTCATTCCTTCCCTTCTGCATGTCGACAGCACCACATAAACTTGGGCACTTAATTTCCCTGTTCATGACACTAGCAGAGATTTTAAACAGTATTTGTCCCAGTACTGACCCCTGAGGGACACTATTTGTCACTGGTCTCTGCTTGATTTTCAAGCCATTGACTGCAGCTCTTGAGTGCAATCATACAGTCAATTCTTTATTCATTGTGCATCTGTCAAATCCATGTCTCTCCAAATTGGAGATGAGGATGTTGTGTGAAATAGTGTCAAGTGTTTTGCATAAGTCCAAATAGATTATGCTAGTTTCTCTTCCCTTCTCTACTAATGCTGTAACCCCATCACAGGCCACCAGGTTTATCAGGAAAAATTTGCTCTTAGTGAAGCCATATTTGCTGTCACCTATCACTTCTCTCTTTTCTCTCTGTCTTAGCGTAGTTATCAGAAAAAGGATATGCTTCATGATCTTGAGAAATATAGGGCTCTCAGAGACTGGCTGTACTGTAGGTCCCTGGATCTTTCTTTCTCCCTTTCTAAATATGGATGTTATATATCCCCTTTCACTTCTCAAGTGATGGAGAGTGGCTTAGCAACTTCATCTGCCAGTCCCCTGAGGACCTTCAGATGCATCTCTTCAGTTCCTGTGGATGTGTACACATTCAGATTCCTGAGATGGTCTCAAATCTGATCTTCCCCTTCAGTAGTCTTCATTATTCCAGTCCCTGCATTTGTTGGTATGACTAGAATGAGACTGGGGGAAGAATGATCCCAGTGTTTCAGCAATTCAGGGTATAGCATTACCTGCCAGTGCACAGTAAATGTTCCTCATCAGAGGTAAAGGAGGAAAAAAAAATTATCTTTCCTTTGTTCCTCTTTCCTGAAATACAGGAATTCAACTTCAATATAAGTATTTTATCTTTTTGACTGTGAGGGTGACTAATCACTTACACAGGTTGTCCAGAGAAGTAAAATTTCCTTGGAGATACTTGAAACTTGATTGAATGTGACCCTGCGCAGCCTCTGGTTCAGAGTTGCCTTCCAAAAGAAGTTTTTCTTTCTTCCTCAACAGTTAAAATGAATGTCAATGAAAGTGATGAAATTATAAGTGATTAAAAGAATTTGTTTTTTCTTTTTCAATGGCATCAGTCCATCAAAGAGGTTGAACTTTCAAAATGCAAACAGTCTTCAGTTTTATCAGTGAATAAGAGAATAATACTCAGCATTTTGTCATTCCAAAATATGTTTGGTGATACATGCTCACCAGGCATGGTGTGAGTGGTTCACTTGCCTCAACATAAGAACCAAATGAGGAAAAATTCAAAAAAGCAATGAAGGAGAAGAATGTGGAAACATCTATATTAAGAGAATTTAAAACTTCCAAAATAAGGTTTAGTCAACCCAGTAAAGCTATAATTTGATACGTACTAATTGTATACAGAATCATTTTAATTGTCCAGTTCAAGAATTTGCATTAAAAAGGAGATAAGTAATGAATTAAAAGCTAAACATACAGTTTTGTGGAAGTGTTTCCTCAATCAAAGAATTGTGCACTTTTGAGGGGAAAGGTCCAGAATGCTAAGTGCTATATTTTTCTGTAGAATCATTCAAATTATTAATAATCAGCACGAAGAATATATGGGATGATCAAAAGGAGTTCTGATTTGTGGGTACAGCATAATCTTTCATGTATTTTATTCTTCCAAATTTTCATCAGGTCAATAATCTTCTTCATACAAAAATATTCTTGCTTCAAATATTATCAAGCACCCACAGAATAGGAAGTTGAATTCTTTTCAATATTTTAATGAATAATTATAATTAATCAATTAAGAGTTCTAAAGTTTTTTTTTTTTTTTTTTTTTTCTAGAGGATCCTTTGAAAGTCACTATAAAATTTCAAAGCATTATCTTTCAACTATTTAGTAAAGATTAAATCTAAAACAATATAGTTCAAACTCTTAAAAACTGGTAGATAAGCTATTTTCATGGCAACGTTTGCAAAACACACACACTGAAAAATGTCTTGTTTTTAAATTTATGTTAAACTGGTAGCAAAAATACATATGGTTACTTTTACTGCTGAAGATGTGCTGCTGTGTGTTGATCATCCTTTAGTGCATTTTGAATGATAGTTAGTCTGTGGGGACCAGTGAAGACCTCCAATTAATTATTACTGGAGAACATGAAATCATAAACAAAATTCCTTGTAATAAATTTTTAAAATGAGATTGCATGTTTTATTTACGGTACTGGTCCATTTTGGGGCTTTAAATCTATGAAAAAAACAAACATGCTTTTTATCAAACTGAAATAAAAAATATCAATAATATTTCTTTCTTATCAAAGTAGGACACAATATATGAACTGGACTTCTAAATAACTGCAGGAAGAAAAGCAAGGGAAGAGGAAGAAATGATTTAGTTTTCTCTTTTTCACAGAAAGTAATAGAGAATATATATAAGCAATATGGAAAATAGCAAATGCTTCCAAGAGACAATTATTAACCATCAAAGTAGCTGATAAGAAGGAATTACTTTATAGGAAGTGTTTATTAAAAACAGAGCTATTAACTAAGAACTCTCATAATTATCACATGTATTTGCATCAGAAATTGGTTTGGTTTATGGCAGAAGAGCAGCAATGCTGAGCATATGGGATGGTTTTAAATAAGTTTGGAGCCGAAATCCTAACAAACATACAGCTCTGATATTAAGTTTCTTTAATATCATTTTGATCTCATTCCATGTAGGTTGTACAACTCCTTTCATCTTCATTAGAATAGCCATCATTAAATCATTTTCCCACTTCACACTACCTTTGTTTTAGGTGCATTACTATTCTTATGGAACTGCGGCTACTTGTTTGTCGTCCTGCCAACAAGCCTAGATTATCAATATTCAGACCTTTAATACACAGAAGTTTATATGTCCCCCTAGGTGCTGAAGAATAAAAATCAGTCACAATGCTCTCATCTCTGGGCCTGAAAAGTGGAATCTTTTGTATACTCAGTATCAGTTAACTGTGTTGGTTTCTAACAAAAAGATTTGTAACATAACTACTCCAGGAGTAAAAAGAAAGATATAGGGAGGGAAAAATGTTCATTCAGTATGGAAAGAGGGATGGAATATTTTATTAACTCCTATACATCCAGGGACAAAAAAAAATGTTATTTACTCTGATATCTATCCTAAGGAAAGCAAAATATACTGGTTCCTTATATAACAATGTGGTACTTTGTTGTCAGTCACTGTTTAGGTGCAGAGTTACTGGTCACCATATGGAAGATTTTCCAAGATCTGGGCAACACAATATTTTTATGAAAAAATATTCCATTTTGAATCAAGGATAGAATTCCACAAATGGTATGGACTAGTGGAAAGGAGTAGAAGGATTTCTCTGAGTGGTTAATGAGCTCAAATATGAACATCGTAATTAGGGTCATCTCATAAATTCAGTTGTCTAAAAGTTGTCTAATGTAAGCTCTTATTCTAGACTCATTTTACAGCTGAGAGATTGGAAATGGGCATCTACAGACAGGAAATACCTGTAACTGTATTAGACAGTGATTTCAGGAATAGACCACATAGATAGATCTACGGTTCTGTCTGAAGATTTAAGATTCTTAGAGAAGTTGTACATGGGTCACCTTGAAAGTAATGCTTCATGTTTGTTTCCACAGAAGTGGCAACAAAGAGCACAATAACACTGTTTGATAGGTCACATTCTCAGATATAACACTGTCTTTCAACATAGTCACCACCATTAGCTGTGCATTTTTGCCAACAATGAACTGCATTCCACACTCATAAAAATCAGCACCAGCAGAGGTGACTTGCTGCCACTGTTACCACTGCTGAAACACATCACCTACTGCTTCAGTGTACTCGAATTCACTGTTTGGTCTCCATTAACGTTCAGCAAGCATTGATGAATGTCAGTGGGTGCAATTTTTTTCAATGTGGTAGAATTCAATTATACACCTTTGCTTCGTCCACATGTTTATATCAGATGCCATTTTGTTAGACTGCCCTTTGCTGCTATCTGCCACATGGCAACAGTAAGTAACAGAATACTAGTGGGAAGGTTCAACCTCCAGTGCCATCCCACCTACACCTGCCTCTGATATCGCAGGCCAACATAAGAAAATAGGCTTCATTACTTCTAAGGCAGACCTCTCACGTACTTGTATGTTCATATGAAAGTAACAAAGGTTTTGGAATCCGTATCTTGTGTTCAGGAATCTGTCTGTGGAAAACAACCAAGGAAGACTAAAAGGGTTAGTAATAACTCTTGTTGAATAATCTACTCATACTGCAGTGGTGTTGTAACCAAATGTAGAAATTAGAAGTATGAAAGAATGACTTCCAAAGATTTTGTTTAAGTAAAAACATTCTTAGTGGTTTAGACCGGGCTGGGAGAATTGTGCATAATATTAGTATCTAGGAGGGCTGATTCACAGAGATGAGTACGTGCAAGGAACCACGTCAGTGGTAGTTGTGCAATGGACAGGATATCTGGTTAGTCAGTCCCTCAGACACTTTCAATGCCGCAGTTGAAGTCATTCATTTTTCTTACCATTCTTACAGAAGTAAATACCTGTTCTTCAGACTCTTATTAAACCTGCTGTTACAGAAGTATGTTCTCTCCACCACTGCGCTACAAAATTTCTTTTTAGCACTGGGACTCCTCTGGAGTTTTACCAGTGATAGTGTAGATGCTATCAAGTGTAAAATTCTGGAGTTTTGAAAAATGTCAATGTAAGAAATCTGCTTTCTTTTTATAATTTAAGTTTCTGAAGTTCCCAAAATTTCTCTTCCAAATAATTAATACTAAAAACTATTTTAAAACTATTTTAAAAGGAATGCTTTCGGTTGCTTTTGGATCATGTAAGAAAGATGAAAACAATATTCTATTGTGGTAAACAGCTGTTCTATGAAAATAAACAAAATATTCCTAGAGTATTTAGCTGTCAGTATTTGAAGGCCTGGGCAGCATCTGAAAGATGGGGGGAAACAAAAATGTGGATTTTGTTTGATTTGCTCAGGGATCAAAGGGACAAACACTATAGGGATGAAAGTGTGAAGAAATGTTCTCCATGCTATCTTTTATATGGTTATTCATAAGCCCTTGTTACATGTTAGAGCTGCCTGTACCTGACCCTCTGTCATGTTTGGAAAAAGGAAAAAAGAAGCCAAGTATGTATACAATGCTGCTGCTGTGAAAGGTTTCTCATTAATGAGACATGAAGAACGAAATTTTAAAGTTTGTAAGAGGGAATAGTGAAATTGGCTTTTAGTTTGTCTTAAGCGCTATTGACTTCAATTGGCCATGACATAATTATGGCTTTGACTTTTTCAGAAATTATTCACATTTGATTTCAAGCGTGGAAAGGTACAGAGACCAAAATTACCTAAGTGTCTGCTAATTCGATATTGGTCTGCTAATTTGATGCTGGTCATATATCTAAATCTCAGATGACAAACATTGTGTGACTAAATTCTGAAGGTACCTTCTAGTGCACTGAAATATTATGGAAATTACTGAAACTAGGTGAGGAATAATTTTAGCATCATCCTCTTTCCATGTATTGATTGGGATTTGGATTTGGAATATCCAAACACACCTTAGTGAGCTGCACAACTTTGTAATATACTATATTAAGATACGATGCTTATCTTTTCTGTATCTTTGTATGACTGTTTGGGTTGGATATTATTACTGTGGTTTATTCTCTTAGAAGGTGTATTCACTAGATAATCCTCAGGACTGAATTCCTAATTAAGTTTGCAATTATATGAATAAACATAGCTTAGCATTGCTAAGAACCATCAGTATTGGAACAGACCAATACCAAAAACGCTATTACTAAATTCAATTTCCTTTTATTTGAGAAAAGACTGGGTTAATTTTTGGAATGCAAAAATTGTGTAATTTAAATGAGTGCCTAAACATGGCAGGCATTATTTTTAATCACAACTACAAAAGATAAAAATGCCTCTGAAGGTTAAGTGAGGACTGATTGACTGAGCTTAGAAGGCCAAGAGAGATACCACTTTTTCATTCTCAGGATGAAAAATAAAAGTATTTGTATATGGGTTCCTACCATCATCATCATCATCTGTTTTGCACTCACATATTTTCAGATATGTGGGATGGTTTAATCAAAGTCACTACGTAGCTCTGGACCCGCCAAGAGGAATTTCATTGCAATTACTGACAGAGCCTGGGAGAAATTTAAGAGAAAAATCTTTATTTAAACAAATGTTTCAGAAAAGTAAGAGCACTTCCTGAAAGGGTTAGGGCAGACAAAGTATAGGAATCTGTAATAGAAAGGATATTCCCCTCTTAGTCTTCCTATTTGAAGGATTTCACAAGAGGAAACAGTGGAGAGAGTGAATGGTGACATTAAGTGCAAATAATATGTTATAATTTTTCTGTAAAATCATTGAGAATGAGTTATATTTTTCATATGGAAGTGAAACTGTTGGCTACAATCCAACTGTCTTCCAAAGGGCAACTTCATGCCTTGAATTAGTTGGTAACTTAAGTATACCAGTTGCAAATATAATTATTAATAATATAATTATCTATTTTTGTGATTTTTTTTGCCTATCTCCCTTTGCCAAATAAAAAACTGAGGTGGGTACAATGATTCATCAATATTGGAAGCAATTTCCAATTCATAAATAAGGAACAACCACATCTTCTACAAAAGTTCTTATCAAAACCATCCTTTTTTTTTTTTTTTTTTTTTTTTTTTTTTTACTATTCTGATCTTCCTTTTTCATGTTGCACATTGTTTACATTTAAAAGTCATTGGAAATACAGTATTCCTGTAGTTTATATTTTCTCAACACTGAGTGAGCCCATGAGGGAGACAGAGGTTTGATGTTCGTCTGATTTCATCTCAATTCCAACCTTCTCATTCAGAGTTTCTTTTGTAGCTATCCCCAGTTTTGAAACAGAAATCTTCCTCCATCTCTGATCAAAGATTTGAGGCTTTGTGAAAATATTTGTTTATTCCTTCCTATACAAATTCTTGCTTGTTCAGTCTTCAGCCAAAAGAAACTACTCATGATCTGCTTTGGATGTGCTTATTCTGCATAGAAGCTGTCCTAACAGCTGTTCAATACAGATTGCCAGATCACCTCATAAAACTCCCTGGTAGCTGGAAATCAGGAAAAGTCCTGTATGACCCCACGTCAGAAAGACTTACCAGACCTTATAAAAGTGCTTACCTGTAACTTCCATTCATAGATAAGTAGTGTAACAGAAAGAAGTCTCTCACCACAAACAGATTTTCCCAAATATTCTTTGTTTATTAATTCTTAGATACTCCAGACTTCTCAGATAGCACCAGTAATGTCTCCAAACTCTTTAAACACAGCTCTGCTTTTTTGTACTCATAGAGGATCTGAGTCATTCAGTAGAGTCATTGAAATATGAATTCGAAGAAATACATGAAGGTACAAGCACTGATTTAGGGATGAAAGGAATATGGGGAGGAGGATTTTTTTTTTTCCATTTTTAATTCCCATCTTTGCAGTTAGCTATGATAAAAGAGAAATAAGAAATTATGCTCTGCCATTACCTTTTTAATAATATTTCAGTTTGGATTGGAAAATCTCACTTGAATGTATTCTACAGCAACATTACAAATGTTGAGGTTTCTGAACACTTTGGGATTTTGGCTAAGGGTTTTGAATTTTTTTAAGTCCATGTTTGAGCATACATCTAAACAGGGTGTTTGTGCATAAGTGCATTATTTGTTCTTTATCTTCCAGGTGACCACTAGTATATGATATCAACTGATTATTCTGTTCATAGCAGTTTGGTGTCACCAGAATTGCACAAATGTTCTGGATAGCAGAGCTTTTAACTCCTGCTTCTTTCAGAATACTTCATGATTTATGATGAAACTTGAAAGTTAAGAAGCATTGTTTAGTAATCTCAAAGTATACTTCAAGTATTACATAATTCTTAGATCATACAAGGTGAAGAATTAAATGAGTTGATAGAGGAGGTTGTTCAATAACATTATCTTCCTACTAGAAAGATTTTCCTAGAAAGGAAAATCTATTCTGTAAAATATATCCTGATTTACTGGATCTAACATCATTTACTATAAGGAAAAGAAGATTTCAAGTGCTTCTATTTAGAGTACAATCCCTTATCCCGTTTTGAGTTTTGCAATGTTTGCTTCCTCTCAAAAGTCAAGTGACCGATTTGAAATTTGAAGATTTGAACTGGTAGAGAAAATATCTCAAGATTTGAAGCAGATTATGAACGATTAAAATGAAATGTGGAAAAGATAAACTATAAACTCCAGTAAAATCTTGTACTTGATAAAGAGATAATATGTGATTTGCGAGATTCAGGTAGCTAGTATTCAGTTCACCATATATATGACACAAATATTATTACAAAGTATACTTTTAATTGTCATAACATACTTTTATATTTATATACATACGTAGTCAGAAGTGGCATGTTACATTGCAGCATATATTGTATTTTGAATGTGTTTTTTTGTTGTTATTTTATTGTAATTTATTATTTTATTACTCAAAAAAACAGCAAAACCTGCAAAGCAATAATGCACAGTTCTCTAATTAAGGGCAAAAATTCTATCTGAAATGGAAGACTGTTTCTCATAACTGAGCTCTAAACTATTCATCATCAGTCAAAAATAACATAGTTACTCTGCACTCTTAACCTACAGCAGTAACTTACTGCACAAGATTTTTATTTGTGGAAAATATGTGTGCGTTCGATAGGCATAGAATAGAGGCTGAACTGAAAGTGAGATAGAAAAAGGTTAAATGATTTTCTTTTTCTGAAGTATTTACGAAGTGAGAAAAAAATTGATTTATTTCATCACTTCAAACAGTCTACTGCTCTTTCTTGCCATTTCTCCTCTAGTTTTAGGAAGCACACAAACACTACATACCATGCTGCCTATTGTTAGCAAAAGCCTTCATTCTTCTTTGACTTAGGTATGACTAGACCTAGTGTTTCCAGCCTTAGCCTTTCTCAAAATCCTACACAGGAGAATATTCTATTATCTTTAAATTTCACACACCTTCCACTTTTATCTCCACCAAAAAAAAAGTTTTGTGTGTGTATGTGCAGTCTTCAAACAAATATCACCATGAGTTCTTTATTTCTGAGCCCTGTATAAATCTCAGTAGGATACACAGGAATTTGCCTTTAATTTGAGTTTTTAATTGAGATGTCAGAAGGGCATAAAGCTAACTTATTGGATAACAGAATATTAACAGTTTGTTTAACTGCTGTAATTCTCAGAAATAGTCTCTTTTGATGCTGGATGACCATGTAAAGGGTCAGGACACATGGTTAGGAAAAGAACGAAATTCCAGTGTTGCTCTAAGACATAGCCAAGCTTAAACGAACTTTACTTATTTTTTTCTGCCGTTGAAGGAATAACTTTAAAGTAACAAGATAACTAATTACTACATATTAAATATAGAGTTCCAAATTGTCTGGTAGCATTTTTAATAGTGACCTTTTTGAAGTGATATGACAGCATTGATTTCACTAAAATGTGTATTTAAGTCAAATAATCTAGTACAGATTTAAAAATCAAATAAAGCTTTCTCACACACTCATTTCAAATTAAACAGTGATTTACATAAGGAGAGAAATCCTATAAGTTGCAAGAAAGATGCTTTGTCTCTTATTTGCGTCCGCTTTTCGTGAGTCTGATTGAAATACTCATGGTGAATTGTGTATTGCATCTTGAGAATTTTCATTTCAATAAAGGAGCTATTTGTAAAAGGAGGCAGTGGTCACTGTGAGGGCAAATTGCAGTCTCTTCCTCTGCAGCTTCACTGTTCTATTGGCCAGGAACTACTGAGGCACAGTTTCCGTTAGTGGTTGTAGAAGACAGTTGTGCAATGTAAAATAAATATAAAAATATGCAGTTATGGTTAATGTTACTTAAATTTAGGATGCTGTAACATAGAGATTTACACCTGAAATAGAGATTTAGAAACATCTCATAGTATGTGTTGAAGAATAAGCCTTCTCAGAAGGTAATTAGTTTCATCCATACGAACACCAAAAATAGGTGAGATGGTCCACAACCTGTTTCTCTCCACTGTCTGCAGAGAGAATTTAGTAAGTAGATCAGAAATGGACATGTGCAATGTGGACATGTAAATAAATATAGATGACATCAGTCTAGTTCAACTGAGAATCTCGCTATTTTCTATAGAGCTGCCTGGATTATTCTTCCATTCTTTTTCTTAAATGGGCTTTGGTTTTAGGTGCTGTGTAGCGAACAAATTTGGAACAAAAAGCATACAACAAGCAAATGCTATGATTACTGCAAGACTGAATTATGTGAAGGAAGGTTCTGATGTGAGCAGCTCTGGTTGATTAATAGTAAGGATTATGAGGATAAATGTAAAACAACCAAAAGCTAAATATACTTTTTTCTTAACGTGCATATGATTTCTAATCAAATAAAGCGGCTAAGAATATGTAAGAGCAAAATGAACACAACAGCTTAATTTTCACATGTTATTCTCACAGTCTAAAGAAACTTCTGTGTGGGCAACAATTATGGCACCCACTTTCATTTACTAACTTGCCACAGTTTTAATTTTGGTGTCATATTCTAAGATCCTTCTTCTACCTACTACTTGCTAGTCTTTCAGCTGTTTTTCCTCACTTTGTTAATGTCATTTGGCAAGGCACAAAGAGAAAGAAATATTCCTGTGTTGATTTAATTAAGCAAATCATGCACGTATTCATTTCTTCTATAACAATAGCCGTATTAACATGAGAAAAACTAGAAGTGCATTATTCTGCATTACATATCTAGATTTTGATATTGTCAAACTTTTATCACGTTGTAAAACCTAGGGGAATTTCGCTGCCTAGAAAAAAGGGAGACATCTATCAAGAGCATTAGCAAATTACCCAATGTTTTGGGTTTTTTTTATACTTGTTGTAGTTTGATTCTTATTTATGCATCAGAGCTCAATTTTCAATGTAACTCTTCAGCTTATACATATGTAATCCTATCTTATTTTTCCTGGCAATTTATTAATGGTGTGAAAATGTAGGCACAATTCTTTGTGAGTGAAAAATTACACCAACCGAAGAATAGGTTTGAGAATTAAGCTTAGATATGCAGTGATTACCACAGAATACAATGTGGAATAATAGCTTAGAACGAACCATGGTTATAGAGATCAAGTCTCTCATAGGTACAAAAGCTTATTTTATGTACATTAAAGAACCTCAATTATTTAAAGGCATTTGCACTGTTGGCTATTTTACACAGGTTATTTACACTGTTGATTAAATTGCTTGCAAAGCAGTCAGATTTCCATACACAAGTAGTCTAACAGAAATATTATGCTGCCAGCAATTTGCCAGTTGTCTGTTGACAAAGACAGAGGGTAAGCCACTTACTACTGTTTTTATACAATGAATCATTTTTGTAAAAATGGAGCAGTGTAATGAAAATTCAAATGTATTGCTTTTCCCAATTCAAACAGAGAACCAAGCACTTCATATACTCTGCAAATAAGCCTCATTTGCCACACTGTATCAACTAACAAGCAATGTTGGTTCTACATGTGGATTTTAAATAAAATTCTCCAAATTTAAACAGGTAGTTTCATGTTGCTTCAATCAAAAGATCCTTTCAAAATATTTAGACATCTGTATATAATACTGGTCAAACTGTTTGTTCTAAAACGTAAACAGGTATCTCAGTGTTTGAGTTATCATTCTCATTTAAAGTGAAAACATTAGAAAACAATTGGAACAACTAGAGTCAGGAACAATGCTTACACAGCGTAGCAACATCTTTTACTGTATCTTTCAGTAAATTATGCAATTGTTACTCACTGCAGCTCTGCAGGACTCTCGATCTTTTAACCCATTCCAGAACACAACCATGTATTTGATGTGAAAATATGGGTAAAACTCAAGAACAGCTGCAGTAAAGGAGAACTGAGGGCACTGGCTCTACAGAAATCTGCAGCCTTGATGAAATTGCTAATTGCTTTGCTTAGGGTTTCATCAGGTCTTCTGCGCTCAGCTAATGTAATCCAGACCAGTGCCACTGTGCAGGAAGGTGTCCCAGGACCAGCATACCATGACTAAGGATTTCCCTCCCTTTCCAAACCAAAGTGCTTATGGGAGCCCTGCAAGTCAGACCCAGTCATCATACTGTGTGCCCTGCCAGTTTTTTCTTTTACAGCGTTCTAGAAATTGATGCTTTATTTCTGTCCCCATAAATATATAGAAGGTTTTGAACATCTGGTATGCCCAGGTGTTACAGAAGTCTTTAGGATGATTGTCTTCCTTGCTCATCATTGTCACCACACCATGCCATTTCCACCTGTCTGTCTGGTGCATGTCTGCTTTGTTGCATGTAGTGCACACATCTGTTCTGTTATGCATTAAGTTGAGTTACTACAAGCTGCAATTGTTTTCTAGTATAATATAAAACTAAACATATTAAATATGTGATTTACACATTTATTTATATGTAAATTTACTTATACCTAAATCACAGGTATTTACACCTAAATCATAGACATTTACACCTAAATTGATAATCTGTTTTTCGTATTGTATATTTAGAATGCAGTCCAGCTGGATCAAATCTTGATGATCAAAAATTTGTCATGCACCAGTTGGCAGAAATACTAAAGACATAAGATTTCCAATATATTGATGTTATTGAATGGAAAAGATTTGTGGTACATACACAACATAAATTTAGAAAAGAGTAGAAAATTCATCTCCTTAAAAAAAAAAAAAAAAAATACTATCTGAAAAAAGATTGTGTACTCAAATAATAATTTTTTTAATTTTCTCAATGTATTTTGTAGACTTTACTATATATTATGAGAAATAATCACAAATTGGCACAAGCTGTGAGATGTAGATATAGTACCTTAAACTGTTACTGAATTAGTAATTAGTAAGATCGATGGATAGCTTGTAAGAAATAGAAGAAAAGTGTCTACTGTGGAGGACATGCATTTCCACTCAGAAAACTGCAGGCCTCCGTGAAGAGTTGAAGAATGAAACACACTTGCTAGGCGATGAAACTTCAGTTAAACATAGCATGTAAATACAAATGCATTGCTCGCATCATAGGATTATTTTATGTAACTGCAGATATACTGTCACGAAGTATCAGTAATTAAAATGGAATGTTTTCCTGGTAAGGAAAACTGAAAAAACATTATGACCTCTGTGCCTTACAGGCTGCATGTGCAAAAAGGGGATGATCTTGGGCACTATTATCAAGAGATTGTGGCCATGGAGTCAGCTTGACTTTTTGTTGTTCAGAAATAAGGGTTGAAGAATTTGTGTATTTGAGTTCTTCAGATTTTGTACTCTGAAAGAGCACATGTTTCTTTGACCTTACTAAATGCACTTTTTAAAGATAGGCTTTTGTAACTTGGGATTAGTTCATTTGTGAGTAATGGGCGGTGTACGCAATTGAAAGATTTTAATTACTTTGGCGAAAATTTTAGTTGGTTCATATCTGCCTCAAAATCTTCTGCATTCTATTGTTGAAATTTTGGCCCAGAAATAATTGGAATATTTTTCAGTGTGTTAAATTTTCTTACAGAGTTTCCATGAGGTTAAGTTTGCTGTGCTTTAGTTCTGTCTGTCAAATTGACAGTTTTCTTGGTAAAATTCTTTTACACTCTATGCAGAACTTGTGCCAAATGTATTAAATTTTAAGGCTTCATACACATCCAGCAGTGACTTGTCAGACTTACAATTGGTTTGAACATGCTTCAGGACAGTAGTGCACTATCCAAAGAGAACTTTCCTTCCTCAAGCATGCCAGAGATTACTGCTTGGCGGTCACAGAAATGAGTAGAAAAGGGAAAGCATCTTGTATGCTCTCAGATGTTTTCTGGCACCAAAGCAGTATGCAATGAAAGGAAGAATGCCTAATTCACATAGAAAAGAATAAGTAATGTAGTTAAACCTAAACATTACAAACTACCTCAGAAAGCTGAGAATTGCATAGACAACCTTAATTCTAGTTGATCCTACCCTTTGACTGCTTTCTTTTTAATCATTTACCGATTTTTGTGAAGTAGCCTAAAAGTCTTTTGCATTAGTGTTGTGCTTTAACTGGCGGGTGGCTGAGCACCTATTGTCATTCGCTCACTCCCCTGCTTCCCATGGAGATGAAGAAGAGAATTTAAAAAAGAAAACAAAGCAGAATTTATGGAGTAAGATAAAACTATTTATTAAATTAGAAAAAAAAAAAAAAAAAAGGAGAAGGATGATAGTTACAACCATATGTATGTGTATGAACGTCTATAACAAGTGATACACAAGCAGTTGCTAACCATCCCTCAAACAGTGCCCAGCTAGCTCTCCAAGTAGAGGAAGAGAGCAAGATGAACTCCCAGCTTATTCAGAACTCCTTGTACAGTATGGAATATCCCTTTGACCAGTTTAAGTCAACTGTCCTGATTCTGCTTGCTCCCAGCTCCTTGTGTCCTTTGCTGAGAATGGCCTTGGCTTCCTACCACACCACTTAGTAGCAGCTATAAATATTGGTGTGTTATCAACATTGCTTTCTCCTAGAACAAAAACACAGCATCATACCAGACACTGTGAAGAAAACAATTCTGTTCCAGCTGAAACTAAGGCATTTCATAAGGATAAGCTTTTACATGCTTGCTTAAGTCTGGTAGTATATCTGGCTTATTATGTCTTCTTCCTGATTTTCATCATGAACATTATTCAGAGTATATTTGCAAAGATGAAAGTATTTTCTAGCTAATAGTTACAAATCCATTTGCAAGGCTGGAGCTGGCTTACTCTATGTGCCATGTGCTATGTTGTGTGTGTAACCATATTTCAAAAGGTTACACGGTTTATGTATTACTAACTTATAGAAACAGTACTGAAATGTTTTAAAGTGGAAAAAAAAAGGATCTGTTTAAAATATTTAAAAAGAGAAGATAAAAAATATGAATAAGTAGTCTATTTCTATTTATCCAAAAGGGAAATAAATAAAAATAGTCTGTCTTGTGACTTCCAGTCCAAAACAGCAAAGCAAAGCTTTTCTAAAATTCCAGTATATTTAATTTTCAGTTACTATTTTTCATTTTCAAAAATGAGATTGTTCTTGCTCATGTCTTGGTCCTGGATTCTGTAAATTTTTTAGAAGAAATTATTATTATTTAAAAGTCTAGCTTGAGAATTTACTGGACCTCAATATTATTGGAGTGAAATGGGCATTTTCCCTCAATTTGGTGCTATCAGTAAACTAGAGCTACTAATAGTAAGTATAGAATATCAGTTAAAAAATTGATTCTGTGCAAGCCATTTATAGAGGTGCCAGCCTAGATCCACTGTCAGTTTGTAGGACAGTGCCACAAACAGAAACCATTGAAATAATCCAGGCAGTTTGTCTGTTAGGCGTATTTTTAGTTCAGTTCACATCTGAGATTAATTGATCAATCTATCTGTACGTGTATTGAATAACTATAAGAGGAAGTAGGTATGTGTTTATACATATTTTGTAATATATACTTATGCTTATGTGAAATATTGTATATCAGAAGATGACTACCATCTTCCACTGAAATACTGAGAATGGGAAAGCCCATCTCGGTATCTCTGGCAAGGGTTGAGGGCTTAAGACTCATCTTGTATGTCTACTACAAAAACTGCTCTGAAAAATTTCCAGTAAGATTAATATTTTTCAAGGAAATATATTTTAGTCATTTTTAACGTATTATGGTTAGTAGAACCCCTTTGTGTATCATCATTAAAATTAATTCTTTTATAAAACCCCAAAATTAATGTAAATCATCTGCCAGAAGAAAATAGATTTTCCATTAACCATTTGTTGTTTGCAACAGCACACAAACATCTATCTGAAAAGTGCAGTTTTCAGTATAACTGTTGCTTATTTGCTATTATACTATATGATAGCAAGATTTTAAGAGTCTATAGAAAAAAAAGAAGTTGCATTTGTAGCTTCCTAAGAAGTTTACTTCGGTAAAATTCTTTTACACTCTATGCAGAACTTGTGCCAAATGTATTAAATTTTAAGGCTTCATACACATCCAGCAGTGACTTGTCAGACTTACAATTGGTTTGAAAATTTACTTTTCAATGAAGATCATAACTTAAGACATTTGACAACACAGTATTGCTGGAAGCTGGAACATGACCCCACTTTGGCTTTTCTTTCTTCACGTATTTGCTTTTATCATGTTTGTTTTACTCAGTTTTATACTGAATTTTATTTATTTATTTATTTATTTTTAATCCAGGAAGTTTTATCAGTTGCAAGGCCTAGATTGTGAGTATGAGCTTTGATGTCAACAGCCCCAATGCCTTTCTTTCTTTTTATGTGGGGCATTAAGTTCGATTACATATTCAAAGTATTTGTTCAGTGCTTTCACTAGAATTTTCCATAATTAATATATACTGAGGTTTTTTAAGCTTTTTCCTCAACCTTTTAATGTTGGTAGATGTGATTCAGACCAAATGTTGTTCTTTTCACAAATTATACAGGTTTCAAAACTCTGCTGTTGTTCTCAGGTCATTGTAGTGTATCTCAAAAGCAGAACTTTAAGAGGTCACCTAAAGCCACATCAGCCAAAGGGATATTTACTGTATTTTGTTTTGTGCTGATTAAAATAATGCATTGATAATGAACTGATGTTTAAAAATTCTTCTTTCCTGGAAAATGCATTAAGCTCATCCTGACATTTACTGACCAGTGTGATGAGAAGCAAACTGTAAGTCTCTCACTGCTTCATAGCTGTTGTGCTGTAATGTAAAAATAATTGCTTTGTATGTTTTAAGAGTTTTAAAAGAAATCAAAATAATTTGAACTGAATTGCCAGTTACAAGTCCAGATTTTAAAACTGCATTTGCCCACTTTAAACAGGATATTTTTGTGTGCCATTTACTTAACATGATAAGATAGCTAAATTGAAAAAGATGTTTCAAAGCAGATGGAAGAGCTGTGTGAGTCGGCAGATACTCTTTTCTTCAAGCTCTCCACGCAAACTCGAAGCCTAGCCAGTTTGCCTCCAAAGTCCCCAGCTGGGAAAATAAGATCTTGAAAATAATATGTCTCCTGGTGTTATAGCCAGGTAGTTTTTAAATTTAGAAAAGATTATCAAGAGTCATTTAAATTGTTCAGGAAGATAAAAAGAATCAGGGAAATGGGAGACTTAGTTGTAGATAAGAAAAAAGCAGATTCATATCCATGAGTGAATATAGGGCTAGAATAAGGAGAGGGGCTGAAAGATGCACAATTTAATACTGTACTGTGAAAAATTAGAGATGAGTCAGAAGTGGAGCATTCCGCCAAAACCCACTATTCCCATTTTCAGTGAGTCAGTCAGAACAATCACCTGAACATGAATTCTGTGTTTGATTTTAATTTGGCCAAATTCTACTGATGAAGTTTAACAAAGCCAAAACTCTGACTTTCTCAACTTATTTTCCATGAAAAAAACACCCTATAGTGGGGAAATACTGTTGTGTCTAGCTTATGCAAATGAGTATGCAATTGTTACTTGTAAGGCAGGAGGCCAGGGGTGCAACATAGAAGTGGAAATATCTTGAACTGTTGTGATAGTACATTCAGCAACTTAATTGAAAGAAATGTTTTCATTTTTCACTACAAACCAAGAGCTTTTCAGCTAAACTAATCTGACTACGCATTCTGTGATACTGCATGAGTTGCAAGTTCTACAGAAGATTCTCCTCAGCCTAAGTCTGTGGTTCTATATTTTGAAGGAATATAGGGGGTTAAAATTATCTTTCTCAATATGTTGGCATGAGAGTACAAAGAAAGTGCTGTTTGGCTTACATCCCAAGGATGTGCAGTGGCATCAACAGAGAAGGATGCAATGGCAACAGCTTTTAGGACATCAAAAGTGCCTACATCAGAAACAGCAACAGCAGTATGAGCAGACTGTGCTGATGGTGCTTCTTTCTTTCTCTGCCATGGAAAAAAAAAAAGTTATTTTTTTGGCTGCATGAAGCTCCTCTGGGCCATTTCTGTATACAGCAGTTGCCATTAGAAAATCGACATGTGCCAACAGTTATCACAAAGTGGATAACCACAGTTACTTCCAGTTCTAAGTTTCTGGAAGGAGTTGCTCCACATTGACAGAGATTGCAAAACACCTTGTGTTACTAGGTGGGAGCCTCAGTGATCCTGGAACAGCACAGCAGCAATTTATACCATCTAGGGATCTGACCTTATGTTGTGTGATCACCTTCCCGAACACGTACAAAAACACAAAGCAGGTCCTTTTTTTTGGTCACAATCTGAGAAAAACTTGGTGATAGCTGAAGAGTTAAATATAAAACTTTGTCTTAATATAAAAGCTGTGAAAGGTAAAAACGAAAAGTTGGCTACTAATTTCTAACTGCTAAGTTTTAGAGAGGGAACGTCCTCTTCCTCTGAAGTTGCTGTTAGAAAAGTAATAACTATTTTTGGTTTACATCTTCTTTGAAAATGAGTCCCTAAAATCTCAGGGGAGGGTAGATGTAATTAAAAAGTATTTTTTGTTTGCTAAACTTTTCCTAGGTCTGGCTGAATATATTCAAGAAAATTATTTTTGATGAAAGTTTTTGCAAAAATATTTTTTAAATTTTAGGCTATTTTTTTGATACATAAAAATAGTTCGATTAAATGGGTTTTTTTGAGTTCTTCCATAAAAATTTATGACTACCTTTAGCCTACAGGATGCTTAAATAGTGCATAGTGAGATAAAACACCTAAAATCAGCACTATAGTGCTGATCTGCCTGCTATAAAGCAGTCTTTGCAATAACCTGTAGTATAGTCAGCGGTTGTGGATGAAGTTTTAAAATTAGCAGGCTAATGCAAAACCCTCAAATACCAGCAAAGTCAAAATATTTTAAGAATCCTGCTAAATGTCATTGGGATCATACAGTTTGTATGGCTAACAAGAATTATTTTGACATTATGAATATTTTTTGTAAAAATATATCTGTATTATTTATAAAAGCTTTTAGTATGTATTATTTTTAAGTCAGAACTGATAGCTGAAGAAGCAAATGTGGAATCAGAGAGAATCCTCAGGGAATGCAGTGTGTAGTAGATATGTATTGGCAATATTTGTGACAAATTTCTGTTACTGCTGTCTTGGTCTATAGATGGTTGTTTTTTTTACTGCTCCTCATATATACACACATACAGACTGAAAGTTCAGGTACTACTTACATCAAATATCACATTGGCTTACTGGTGAGCACAGCTAAAGTTACATTTTTCTCTCATTTTTTCTTGCAGTTTTACTCCCTCCATCTAGATACATAGAGAAATCTCTATTTTCTCCTGTTGTCAAAGTATTGTCAGGACTATTTGCTATTTTTGTTTTGTCAAGTACCTGTTAGATTAACATAGTAGCATGTAGACTACCAGTAAATCTTTTCCTTGGACTGTTGGGTTCCCATTTTAAGCCACTTGTAATTTGAAACAGTAAAAACTTCTAAATTTCTTTGCAAGGCTAGGTGCAAAGCCGTCATTATGAGAGTAATGAATGTTCTTGTATAATTCAATTACCTTCCAATCTCACCTATTTATTAAGCAGAAAAGAGACTGGAGATACAATAAAGCCTTAGGTTTACATTCAAGTCTATCCTCAAAGAAATTCTTACAGTATTTTAAAGAAAGTACAAGAATTTTAGAAGAATAAAACAAAAAACAGTTTGTAACATAACAGCACATCTCAAAAACCTTGCTCAGTCATGTCATTAAAGTTCTCTACAGATTCAGTATAAAGGATTCCATTGCTCCTACCCAGATGAATTAGCCTTTCTCAGTTGGCTCTGAGAGGGAAGGGAGCAGGTCAGTTATCACATAGCAACAGGAACAATGACTTGCGAAACATCCTATCCATAAGCGCTGGGAACTGAAGAGGTTTAATGGGATTTTGGTTCAGAAATCAAGAAAAAGCTCTACCCATTCCAGGCATACACTATAATACAGACACCCTTTTGGAACAGCTGTAAGTTCATGTAGCAACTGAAGTCACTGCCAATGCAATTACAAAAGATTTAGCATGAGAAATGATGTATTTGGATATTCTGTACATCATTTCATTGTCTGAATTCATTTTTTTTTTCCCGACAAAGAATACTGTACATGCAGTCCTACTTAGAAAAAACATAAGGGAATCATGCCTGGCTGACCTTTTCCTTACCTACTCTAAAGATACAAGAATTTGACGCAAATATCACATTTGCACTAACCAAATCAACACTAAATGCTCTGTGCTCTGTGAAGTGGATTGAATGTGTTTTTGTAGCTGAATACAGCTTTCTTTGAATTTCTTTTTAGGGCACATTGCTTTTGGCTAGACTGAGCACAAGTCTTAATGTTTGCCAGGGTATTTGGTGATTCTGAAGTTCCCTCTGCAGACAGTGTCTAGTCTGTCCATTTCTAAGCAAACAGAAAATTACAAACAAAAACACAACAGGACACACTACATTAAAACCATGAATTTAGATTACTTTGAAACAGAAAAATTTGCACATATTTGGCTGCTTCAGTAGCCTTTTTGTGATGTTTGGAATATGAATGTGAATTTAACAAGATAGCCATTTTATGTTCTCAAAATCCGGGTAATAGTAACTGACCTTAATAATACAAAGCTCTCTAAAGTTATTTTATCTTGGGAACTTAGCTAAGAAAGAGTGGTGCTTTATGATTACATATTTCCCAACTTTATACTGATTCATCTAGTGTTCTATCAGAACTGGCATTCAAGGACTACTTAAAGTAACACAGGAACATGCACACTGAACAGCATTCCTTGGAGTAGTGGAGAACTCCAATTGGGGAAGGACAACTTCTGGTTGTCCTTCAAATCAAAAAGAAGATAATAAGAGGGTGAAACACTGAATGAAAAAACTGGGAAACTATGATTCTAAGTGTATTTGCATTGCTTCAGTACAACTTTGCTGCGTGAGGTGAAGGAAAGTTTGCCATTTCAGCCAGTGCAGGGAGTGCCAGCGGGCAGGGCATGGGGAGATGGGGAGACTTTTTTTTCCCTATTTCTCAGATTACTTAGCAAATTAAAATAAAATATGTACACTTCCTTGTTAGCTATAAGATCAACTGATTCCCCTCAAATGAAATCCAAATGTAATTTTGTGGGCCAGGTTTTGCTATTAGTTTTACCAATATGTGAAGTCTTAGATTGTTGCCTTGGCAATATTAGAATCATATCTCATTATTAAGGAGATATCCTTATTAGAGACATTTATCTTATACTTTCAAACAGACTGGAAATTAGTGAAACCACCATTGTCTGGCACATATCTACAAGATATTGTTACAAATATTAATTAGGCTAAGACTGTATTTTGGCAGCAGGGTAGTTAAGAAGGTACTGTTATGACTGTTATTTTCAACATGTTTTTACAGAAATACCTCACAAAAAGAACCAGAGAACCTTTGGTTATGTATTTACCTACAGCTAAGCCTACGCTGTATTTCCCAGAAGTGCAAAGAACTTCATAAATCTCTGCATGTAAAGTTCTAGTTTCTTATAGCTTAAATCAGAGTTTTAGCTTGGTCCTTTAAACTGGAATCCTGACATTATATCTAATGCAGTATAGACATAAAATGCAGCCAATACTCATACCCTGGGCAGTTGCCCTGTCAAACTCTGACCAGACCTTACTTGACCAAATCCACACATACCCATTTTAAAGGCTAGCCTGTCATTAGAAAGTAGCAAGATCATAGCTTCAAGTGTGACAGCAATCCCAATGAGTTTCATTTTCTGCAGAAGAGATAAAACTGCAAAGGTATAGAAAGTGAGATGGAAGAATTCCCCTTATAAACAATAAGAAGTCAATAGCTAAGACATATCCCAGCACACCCACAGCCCACTGTTTATGAGTTACAGTGCTTAAAATCCTCTGGCTGCCTAGAATAGCAGAGATAGGAGAAGTACAGTCTTTGCAAATAGTAGTATTGGCTAAGAGCATTCACAGACTTATTGTTTTTTCCTTCTGAAAAGATAAAAGAACATTTTGCTTTCAGAAATATGTTTTGCCCAAGGATGATATTGGGGTGTTGCTTTATTTCTTATGTAAGAGTAATTTAATTGCAGCAGTGTGCACCCACAGTCAATGTAGTGAGCATTAAGATGATGTACCTTAGTTGGAAGCCTAAAGCATGTGAAGCACAATCATAGATTATCACTCTGCTTACCCTAATCAAACAGGATTGAGACAGAATAACCACGTACACACACAAAAGAAAGAGTATAGGTAGACAGGTCTTTAACCACACTACTGTGGTCCCTGAAGAAGCAGGATTTTTTAGTGTAAGCACCACTGCAGATTAAGTTGTCTAATTGCATCAGGACCAGCATTTCTTCATGCCCGCGAGGTCAAAAGGCATGTGTAGCTACTGTGTGACTCTCTACACCTTGTCATGCAGCTCACAGTAGTTGCAACTTATGTATCACATTGGACACTGAAGAAAATCTCCCTACTATTTTTAGGAGATACATTGGACATAGTAAGGTCAATGAGTTGACATAATTTAAATTTCTCTCTATAGCCCCCTAAATTAAAATATATGTCCAATGAACCCAAATAAGACACATTATTGTTTTGGTCAAAGTCAAGTTTTTAAATGTGCTTTCTCAGATCGTGTTTCTGCTATTACATTCAGTGTATGGGTAAAATCTCAAACTACATCTGTAACCACTCTTGATTCATCTAAGATACGGTCAAATTTGCATTACTGTTTGTCATCAACAGAAATTAGTCTGTTTTCCACTGCTCTGACACAACTCCAGTCAGGAAAAATGCAAGCTGAATGTGATCTTTTATAACACCATACATGGTACTGGTATCATTACACACAGTATTTTACATAACGTTATCCCTAATCTAATTCTTATATTTTAACAGTTACTGAGGGCCAGTAACAGCTGAAGATGATTGTGATTTTCATTATATTGGTTAAGCATATATTTTTAGCATAATTAAATTCTGGAAGTATAACCACATTTAGAATCAGTATTATATGCTATCGACTACATTGTAGGTTTCAAAAAGAATATTACATTGTCATTCAGTGTCACATTTATCCAAAGAAAAGGCTAAACAATATAGAAACGTGTATGTTGCTGACATGGTTTAGAAGAAGCAGTTAAAATGGAGAAAATGGTGTGGATTCAGAATGTTCTGACTGACAGATGGACTGAGCTTCGCTTTTCCTTAGAGGCATTAGCATAATTAGGCAAAGTTGGGAAATGATTTATGCTGTTCAGAAGTTACGGTTCATCTCCTGGTGATCCAAAACCAAGATTAACTTTCATTCTCTTTCTTACTGAAAGCCAAGAAGGCTAATAGAAGAGTAACTTGCTAGTCAGTGACTAATACTAATACTCTTTTATAGGTATTTAGACAAATATACGTTTGACATTCACTTAGTTCAATATGATCAAGGATTACTTCATTTAGAATTTTCCATCTGGTATATTTTGGGAAATTGGATTGCATTATCTGTTCATCTCTGAAGGGTTTCAGTTTTATTGCCAATTCACAGAAGACTGACATAACGCTTGATAGGAAATGATAGTAGGAGGTAGGCTGGAGCACTGAGATACTTAGAGCTGCTTGAGGAAGCCAGTAGTAAAATAGTTAACATGATTTAACATTGGCTTTTAATACACTACGTTTTTCTGTGCATAACCCTTTTGTGTGTTAATTCAAGTTCAGACTGCTTTTCTGTTATTGTTCCTAGTCCTTTTGAAGAGGATGTACACTGAATGTTTTGTTAAAGATGCTCCTTTAGTTCATTTGCTAAAAGTATAGAAAGACAAAGCATGCTGCATTACATCAACAAATGCATACAATCTCTACTGTACATAATGGGAATACAGCTACCTGAACCTGACTGTGAGGAGAAACGGTGATGCTGATGGAGCAGTATGGATTTTAACAATAGTCATGTAACTATTGAGATCTTAGAGACCAGAAGATATCTTAATCCAACTTATGGAACTGAAGCAGTCTAACACATATATCTACATTTGTTTGCTCAGCATTTTCATATTCAGTCATATTCATATTTAATCAGTCAAATTTGATTCTATTTTGTCACTAAGTAACCCATTCCAGCATTGCCCAGCCCTTGATAGTAGCTTTTACATGCACTGACATTAGCATAACCAATATCCATACACTAAAAGATGTATTGAAATAGGTAGCAAGGCAAATCATGCAGTCTCAACTCATGCTTAGAGAAAGGTGTTTCCAACAGTCGGCTGCTTCATGGTTCTTAATAAAAGTGCCAAGACAGTGGTTACCATTTCCCTTGAGATTACTCAGTGTAAAGAAATGGAATAATGAAGAAGCTAATTATTGTAATTATTGTACTCTAATTCTTGGACTGAAATTTGTTAAGCTTTTTTATAGCTTTTCCTATTTATTTTTCTTTTATGAAATTGCTATTTTTGCAAATTGCAGTTTTGTTGGTTTTTTTTATTATTATTATTATTTTTGGTGGAGATAACATTAAACGGTGCTGGAATTTCCATCCTTAAGTGTGTTATATGAACCATTCCAAGTAAACATTTCCAAGAAATATTATTGAAAGAGAAAGATATAATAAGATATAGTAGCAACAGTGTTCTGTCAGTTACCTCAGAAACAGATTTTTTTAGATTCTTGAGCAATGTCAATGATGGAACTGCAGGCTCATCGGGGTTAATGTTGACAATGAGCAATTATTGTTTTTGACAAGAATACTAAAGGGTTTCAAGATGACTGTTCTAACTGAAAGCAGATTATGACTTGAGTTTTATTACTAACTGTCAAGAATAGTTGTCAAGCATATAAAAGTGTGATACAAAGGAAGATCATTTTATTATAGTGGGAGACAAAGCAGAGATCAGATGATGACCTTTTTTGTGGGTTTTTGGATTTTTTTTTTCAGTTACCCACAGGAAGAAGGAGGCAGAGTCCTCAGTGTTTTAAAAAGGGAAATGGGGGGAGAAAACATCCGGGACAGGACACTTTCCTACAGAGAAAAAAAAAAAAAAAAAAACACCAAAAAGCACAATATGATTTTAATGAAGCAAACATATGTGGATGTCTGTGGTACTGGTGTGTGACTTCCGTGTCTTTCTTGTAGATACAATAGTATAATGGTGGGACAATAACTCCACAGCAACCTTCCAGAGATTAGTTACCTGTCTGACTGATAATCACAACTACAAGTTTTTGTTTTGTTTTGTTTTGTTTTGTTTTTGTTTGGTATTTAGTCACAATATTTTCTTCTCACCTGTTTGTGATGTGTTGTAATCTTGATTTAAGGGAGGAAGATCTTTGTCAAAGCAATTATTTAACCCACAGTTTTCTGATGACAAGTGAAAAATATTTGCTAAAGAATGCTCTACCTCTCATTTGTTTACTCATGTGTCTGTGACAATGGGTGATAATTTTGCTTCCACTGAGAAATAAATGTGACAAAGAATGTCATTTGATTCATATCAATATATCAATATCATTTGATTCTCTACCCTGCTAGAGATCCTAGATCTCTTTAAATACTTTTTTCTGAGAACAAAAAGTCTACAAAAAGTCATTTCACACAATTGATGGTTCTGAAGATATATAAGGAGGTATTTTTTAAACGAAATAAAAATAAACTGGCAAAGCAAAGTGAGGAAACAAAGGTGGTGTCTCATTGGCACAAATGTTTACACTGAATCCAAGTTAATGTAATCTGAACTGAAGATGCCCAGATTCTCCATGAATGCTTTCTGGAAAAAATTTCAATCAATTCTCACCATAATTGAGTGAAGAAAGTAGAGCAAGTGTATTGTGGTAAAGACAACATGCCCCAAGTTTGTTTATTTAATGCTATCATCCTCAGATAATACTTTCATCTGCATAATACCTCAGATTTCCCTCAATTTCTCCTTTAGATGTTATAAAGGAACAGATCATAATAGCATCTTTTACATCCACGTGTACACCATGCATAAACTTCTATTCATACAGTCTTGGCCCAGAAGAACTTGGGGGATCTACATACCTAGATTTTTTTTCATTTACTCTGAGTGATATTGTTAGTTCAGCCTCTGCCATAAGTTCAAGCAACACTAGATAATTCTCATTAGGAGCATTACAGTAGCCTTGATCTCTCAGAAACTACAGCTGCTGAGAACATAAATTGAACCAATCTTATGTGATAGGTATGCCAGGAGATGCACTGTCTGATATTGTTTAAAAGCACTCATGAACAGAGCAAAACAAACTGCTTTTATAAAGCTGTCAGCCAGTAAATGTCTGTTATTCTCCTTGCATGCTGATCCCTACAAAGGATTCTCAGTGCCGTCCTCTTACAACCTCTGCCTCATCTTCAGTTTACTTATCCATCTTCTCTGGTAGTTCAAGTGAAAGGATAATACACAGCAGGAATATGTAGTATAACCGCATTTGCTGATGTTTAAAACTGTAGTTCAGAAAGGTTCCACATTTTTCACAGGGTTACATCATTTCCAAACAAGAAAGCTAGAGGTCAATGGGCCTACTGCCCATTGACCAGCAATCATGAAAAGTGCTTTGGGCATTCGAATGGATGACAGTAGTGATGATTTTTTGAGTCTGAAAAATATCAGTGATAATCTGCTTGAAAGTTTTCTTTGAAACATACAACGTTTTAAACTTTTTTTTTTTTTTTTTTTAACTTTGTGTATAAAGTTCTTACTATGCAAAAGAGATTTCAGTTGTCACTGTGCCTTTTTTTTTATTTTTTAGGACCATCTAGCTGGCTGTCAACAGGCTGTGATTGTGCGCAGGGGAAAACAGCAAGGAGTAGACTGAGTGGGTTCAGAAGAGAACTATTTGACGTTAGTTGAAGGCAAAATCTAGGTCTGCCTCTATCTCATGCAGGTAAGCAGAGGAAAAATAAACTTTCTCCAAGATGACATATTTTATTTTGTGGTGGAATAGTGAAAGATGCATAAGGCTTTGAGATCAGGCAGGCTCTGTAGAGACTAACTGTAGCTGATTGTGAATTCCTGATGATCCTAAAGCTCTGTGGTTACAAATTTCCTTCCAAGAAAGCACCCCAAGAAATCCCTCAGCTCTGAACTCAGTAGTCTTTTTAGCCCTTACCCAAAAGTGCATTTCATGAAAAATGATAGAACATTAAATACATTTTGATACAATTGTGCTTCCTTTCTCCTTCTCTCAGCTTCCATCCATGTGTGTCTGCACACACACACGCACACACACATCTATTTGTCTATATATAGTCTGCAGCGGAAGCCCATGTATAGTGTAAATTCTGGGAATAATTAAGAAAAGGATACTGCATCCTCCAGCAGACGGATTGCATCTTTTTCATTTAAAGCAGTTTTTTTTTTTTTTTTTTTTTTTTCCTTTACCACCAACTTGCTGCAATTAGGAAGTTGTTGGAGAGATATCAATTGAGATTTGGGAACTGTTTTCTGGAAATGTTTTGAATTAAAATCTAATTGGTAGCTTTCTTTGATAACTATTTTATTGTTGGGTGCAGCTAAATGGAAATCAACCACAAAGGGAACTAAATTTTGTTAGTCATTAATTTCAACTTGATTTCACAAATGATTTACATATATGATATTTTTCTTATTTGTTCCATAACACTCTTTATCTTCAGTTAGAAGCAGTTAGACTGATGTAATGTTGTTTTTTCAATCATCGTTTTAAATAATCTATTTTATCTTAACTATGGGTTTCAACAAAATGGAGAAGTACCCCTAAGTGAATCAAACTTAAATTTCTGTCACATTATGGAAAAACTAGAAAGCTAATGACCCTGAGGATAAAACATTATTGTTTTTACCTATGACATCTTTGAGTTTTGGGGCCAAAGGAAAATAGACCTACACTGCAAATATATGATAGTAGCAAAACAAAATGTTGAAAAGGCACTATTGCACAGGAATCATGTGAAAGGTCAGGGTTAAGATACATGTTCATCTTTCCTCTTTAATGTGTTATGAGGACATCAAGTGAGCTGTGTCCGTTTGTGATCACTAAGCTTAAATTTAATGTGAGTTCATTCAGTGTACTACATGAGAAAGGTGAAAGATAACTTTAAGTACTGGAAAGATTAACAAAAAATTTTATGGAAGGAAGATGGGATACAAGAATCAATCATGGCAGAAATGGATTTTTGCTAACAAGGAATGGCAAATAACCTGGGCATGCAGGACTTCATCAAAAGCACTGTTGATTGAGTCCAGATTGCTCTGTGGACTTCAGATCGTGCCCATGGAATGTAACAGACATCTTTCTGGTAAAGCCAAAATCCTCACAAGGGAGTGATAGTTGATATTTGTCTGAATTAATTAATACTGTCATTAGTAATAGACAGGTATAGAGGGTTTGCTCATTATGGAAACACAAATATTGAAAGATTTTTCTCTCGAAAATTAAGTGAGGAGGCAAAGTGCAGTAACAGTTTCTTTATTTTAGTGTTTGCAATTGAAACACTGTGCCTCTTAGCAGCAAAGAGGAGAATAACATCTTGCTGTATCACTGACTGGGAGCCTAGTATCTCCTGTCTTCTGATTGATTTAGGAGTAAAACAATTTTCACAATGGTGCATAGTAACAGAAGTGATGTTCCATTTTCATGAGTCCCTAAGCAGAATACTGCTTCCCAGGCTACTCCGCCTGCTGGAAACTGAGATGATACTGTGCACTATAAAGTTTCTTAAGAAACAAAACCACCACACCTGTACTGTCTCAATGTTGGGCACAGTGCTGTCAGGAAACCTGTTGATAGTTGTCATTTGTTTCCTGCTGTCATAAACTAATGCCTAAGCATTCTTTTGTGCTAATTTCTTTCCCTTATTTGGCTATTTGAATTACAGTTCCACACCGAAAGTGTTTACATAAAACTGTAATCTTCTTTCTTAGCAGATATGCTCCACAAGTGCTTTCAGAGTCAAAGATGTTACTGGCTTCGGTGACTCAGATATTTCTCAAATTCTATTTAATAGTGGTTGCATTGCAAAAGAGATAATCATTTTCTATGCACTGTCAGTATACCAGACTTGTATGCATGAAACAGGACAACAGTTGACCATGAGAACCCTCTTTTTCTTTTTTAAATACTGATAATAATGCATAAAAGACAAGTGGCTTGAAAATCAAGTATTTTCACTTCTAAAATAAGGGGCTATTATTTGGAAATTGCAGTGAAACCATAACTACAAGCTATATTCATGTGGTTTTTATAATTCTCAGATGGAAATTGTATATATCAATGTTGCCTTGCATTGACTTTAAAATGTTTGTCCTTTACAAATTATTTTTTGGGATGTTTAATTAAATTGAAATGAATTTCATCAAAAAAAGAAAGAAATAAAGAGAGAGGGAAAAAGAAAGAAAGAAAGAAAGAAAGAAAGAAAGAAAGAAAGAAAGAAAGAAAGAAAGAAAGAAAGAAAGAAAGAAAGAAAGAAAGAAAGAAAGAAAGAAAGAAAGAAAGAAAGAAAGAAAGAAAGAAAGAGAGAAATGAAATGAAATGAAACGAAATGAAAAGAATAGAAATGAAAGAAATGAAACGAAATGAAAAGAATAGAAATGAAAGAAATGAAATGAAATGAAAAGAATAGAAATGAAAAAGGAAAAAGGAATTCCTTTTGATAATCGATAGTTTTATAAATTCCCCACTGTGAACTCCAGATTTAGGAAGAACTCAAGAGTGTTGAGATTGGCATTTAAATTGCTTTTTCACATGACTTCTTGTTAATTTTGCCTGTGCTCAGGAAGCATTTTGCTGATATTTTTTGATATCTATCTTGCTCATTCAGTGCCTCTTTTACCATTGTACATAAGTGAGATAATCATAGGTTAGAAAGGCAGTGTTCAAAAGAGTCATACTGTCGATGAATATCCAGGCTCTTTGCATTACTTTCTGAGGAGAGCATTTTGCTTCCAGGAGGGCGTGGTAACAGTTCACCAGTAATCTTTCTTGTGGAAAGGTACCACTTAAGTGAAAAAAATTGGGGCTCAGCCTTGCCTTTGTTGTAGGAAACCACATAGAGGAGAAAAGGCCACTGGAGATCCACCCATTGCTGAGAGATTCTCTCTGAGCTTTCTGCCTGCAGACTGCTTTAAAGATGGCCTATGGTATTAGAACTCTGAGTCCGTTACAGCCTAAGCATAAAGAATAGTAGGAATGGATAGAAATGCAGAGGACCGAATGGAAAATAAATACCTTTTAAAATAAGCAATATTTCTGTCAGTTAGATCATCGGTGACAAAGAGAAGGCATTTCTAAACATTTGAAAAGGTTTCAAAATAGCAGTTGTTTGTTAAGTTTGGCCATCTGAGATGGATTCTAAAAATTCAAGTAAGAATATTTAAGCCACTACTTTCTCATTTGTCCTTGAATCATGACAAATTCGGAAGGACATAGGGTTCTGCAGAGGTGGCAGCTCCACAGTTCCTCAGAAGCTTTGGAAAGGAGTAGAAAGGAATTTGCAGGACTGTATCACTGAAAGGTTTTTAGAAAAAGCAGGAGGTATTCACCAAGTCCCCACAATCATTGCCTGGGAGGGAGGGACAAAGCCTCCATGGCAGAACTCTTCCCAAGGCTTGGCAGTAACCACAGGTTTGGGGATGTCCAAAGATTATTTCCCCAGATGCACCATCTTTCCAAAGACAGCTCTGGCCAGCCTTCAGTTTCAGCAGGGCATTGGCTTGCTATCACAGCTGCTTCCACAAGGGTGTGCCAATCAAACAGACTGCATTCTAGTGCATGAGGATACAAAACAGTGCAGGAGCGTATAAAACTTGCAGTTAATCCTGAGTGCTTCTTTGCTCAATCCATTTATGAAAGCATATTTGAAATCTGGTAAAGTCATATTGAACGTACACACAACAGAATATATATATATATGTATGTATGTATCCAGAGAATTTTTTAGTAAAGTACTTTTACAAAATCAGTACAAGCATGCTGGCTTTTTACCTTCTCTTGTTTTAACCTATGACTGATTCATTGGTTGAAGTGTAAAGGAACAGATCTTCTTATGGTAATTGATTCTCAGGGGCTATTAGTGTAAATGTAAATGCTCAACATAGATGTTACATAGGTGGGTGTTAGAGGGAAAACATAAATTGTCAGTAATATAAAGCAGTCTGTTCATACCATGAGGTGAAGAAGTGAAGAATGTTAGAAATCAGAGACTCAGAAATGCCTCCCAGAGTTGGTTGTGAGTGGAGTCTCCCATTGTGAGTAATTATAAGAAACCTACTGTGCAAGAGTCAATTCTGGTCCTTTAGTTCAACAGGCAAGATACTTACCTGAAAATAACAGAGGTTTCAGGTGAGATTTGTGGAAAAGCTTATATGAGTTAAACATCTGGCTGCATTGGGAGGTGGGCACCTCAATTAGTAGAGTTAACTGAAAATTCTTGGGATTGCATATTTTTCTATAGCCATTGACTAGAATTCCTTCTATTTTTCATAACAGCTGTGAATTTTTAACCATGGAGAATGAGAAAATATCATTCCAGTGAATGCCCAAGAGAATATTTTAGTTGAATATTTTAGTTAGGGAATATTTTCAGTTGATTAGCCCAATAAAAAATACAAGATGAACTCCAAAATATTGGATGAAAATAATTTTTACAAAGTCTGTTGGTTCTTATATTTTTCACTCTTGCAAGTTTACAATTTCCTGGTTCTCTTTGGAACTCAATGAGTTTAAAACATACTTTATTTAAAAATATATTTGTAAGTATTGATTATTCTTAAGATTCTGGAGCATTTAATCTGCTTTATGAAAAATATGCTGTTTGAGCTTCTGTCTATTTCTGCATCTGTCTTGATGGTGATTGCAGGAGGCAGTGAAAAGGTGGCTCTGACACCTGCCTGTCACACTGTCCAGTGTGAATGTACAGCCTGACACAGGCCAAACTTGAATGGATGTGGTCAACCCCTATAATGGGGATTTAGAGGAGGAAACAAGTCCTGAAAACACCTCCTCACCTTGCATAAAATTCACAGTCATCTTGAGAAAGGACCCAAGGCAAAAATCCTAGGCACTACAGGATCAAACCTGTACTTAGTAGGAGAAGTTTTACTTCCTTAATAATTGTGAAGTGTCAGTTCCCAGCAGCAAACACATTCTAATATGCTGCCTTTTTATGATGATGTGAGAACCACAAGAAGTCTGGGATTCTAAATTCCTTTCAGATCCTTTATATAAAAAAAAAGTCCAGATGTCTCACAAAACGTTTAAAGAACTTTATTTGAAAAACATTTTCTTTCTAAATGAGAATTTATGCAAAGTACAATTAAACATGTTTTTCTAACTAAATATACTCATCTGTATCTTGTGGCAGGGAAAAATAAATATGTAAAAATAAAAACAATCTGAGGCACAAAGTTAATTATGTTGTGCCAGTTTGACTCAGATGTCCTGATAGAGGGACATGCATTCTCTCCTCTTGTAATCCCAGACTCCTAGTACTGCTCATCAAACTGAGTTCTTAGACTTGTCTTCAACAGGAGATACTTCTCAAGTTTCTTATGTTCTGCTGGTCACAGTTCTCGCAATTAGTAATGCACCAATCCAGGCAATTACACCTGTGAAAGTGCTGAGAGAAAACTGCTGTGTATCCAGCAATTTCAAGGCACAACTGAATAATGATTTCTGTGTACTGTGGGACATACGCTTTCCTGAAATTTCAAGTGAGGTGCCCTTCTAAAACCCAGTCTACTTGAAGGCCCTTTTCGTCCTCTTTTAAGGACAGTTACTGTGTCTTCTTTCTCCTGGGACTTCCCCAGGCCTTCACATATTGAAAATGATCACTTCTAGTTGAGTGATCACCTTAACTTGCTCTAGAAGTATGTTAAGGTAAATTTTCTAGCAAACCTTGCTGTCTGAATTGTGCCCAATTCATCTAAATACTTCACTTTATACTTCTCCTATTACAGACACTACATATTTGCCTTTACTAATATGAAAAATTTTAGTTTTGTAATACTAATCTGTATGCCACACGTTGAATCACAAGGGGCAGAAAATTGTCTTGTTTTGATATCAATAAGTCATTTTGCAGCTCAGTCTTTTTTATCTGAAATTACACTAAAGAGTTCTTTTGTCTTCCACATTGCTTCGTTACATTTCTTTTTCTTCTCCACTGAGCCAGGAGTCACAAGTCAGAAATGTGTCTTTCTCACACTTAATGTCACAAGTGCTACTTTCTCTAAAATATTTCCATAAAATTTCTTCACAAGAGTCTATAAGCAGACTCCTGAACTGTCTACTTTTTTGTTTTTTTCTGTTTGTTTTCAAAAACCAGATCTTTTATTCTCATCACCTTTTTTCTTGAATTCTTTAGGTTTACCACCATATCCACCTTAAGATTTTTTACCTCAGTGGTTAGATTCTAGTATAAATTGTTGTTTCTCTGGAACCTTTCTTCTGAAGTTTCTTCTGAAACTTGTATATAGCATATGTCAAAATGACTTGCTTATGTCCTCCTATTTTGCCACAGACACTTGGACAATTAAAGCAGATCTCTGTCCCTTCTTGTCATTTCTCTTATCATGGCTATCTCTGTTCAAATAAGTGGTATTAATCATCTTCTTCAGAGTAGATAGTCCAAGCTCATCATGAAATTTTGCCTGCTCTTATCCTGTTTTATCTTTATATGGAGATATATGTCTGTTCCTTTTTAACTCCAGAACTAAAGGGAAAGTGCAATTTTTGGCATAAATTGAAATACCTTCTTTTTTCCCTTGCTTCTCCTGTTTGTAACTGTACTATTCTAGATCAGTATTGTCACCCTTTTTTGAATTCACCGAAGTCTCTGACTTACCTGTTAAGTGTCAACTTCATTATGCTGTAAGACTTTGGTTTATTCCATATTACTTGGCTTTTGTGTAGAAGCATATTCCTTACTCCTTTTTGTCTCTTCTTGACACTCTTTCACTCCAGATGGCACCGTTCTTTTAATGATAAATGGGCTTTTACCATCACTTTATTCCAGGACTTACTGAAAAATTCTTAACCGGACTAATATGTCAGTGCTGTTGGAGGAACTGCCTGGATTTTCAGAGCAGTTTGCAGAACACTTGGCTGTTGTTGATAGTAAAGTCTTGGCATCATTATCTGTGCCTCAAGGCATTCATCTCTTTCCCTATTTATTCTGATATTTAATCACAGAATGAAGAAAAAAATTTATAAACACAGATAAGTTTAATCTGTCTATGTTGAATTACACATGGTAGCTCAAACAGTAATGTGGCAAAGAAGCTTGAAGTGGAGAGGGGAATAACTTAAGCAAGCACAGTTAGAAAAGATTTGTAAATCAGCCTTCAAGACTGCTTCAGGAAATACATATTGGCATTCTTAAGTTCTTCCTGTGATGATAGCTGAAGAAGTTTATTTACTGTAGCATTCTGATGGAAAGTGCTTTAACTCTTAAAAAATTCCATTTTTATTAGAGCCACTCTTATTGTAAAAGTAGTATTTTTATGTTTGATTCCTGAGACAGTGATGTGGAGAGGATGTAGTATAGAAACAAGCATGCAGTTTTTACATTTCAGTTTCTTTGTCAGTACTTTTATATTATTGGCATTTGCATCTTGGTGTATGAGCAGACCACGTACAACTGATGTTTTCTTTTATCGGGTTCTATTGTGCTGTCAAGTTTGATTTAAAACACAACCTCATAGAGACTTACAATTACAAAATTCTTAAGGATTCACAAACACGTTAAAGAAGCACAGGTAACAAATTAGCTGATAATCTCAACAATCTGCACTAACAGTAAATATCCTACTTCCAAGGAAGTTGGATTCCTTTAAAAGTCAACAGTTGTTTTGGAAGTACTTTATCAAATTTATGAAATGCTGCATCGCATTTATGGCACATAGTGTTATGATAAGTTGTCCAAAGTGCCTGTCAGCTTCCCTTACAAAAAGAAAAAAGGATAATTAAATGTTACCGTACAAAATAACAAGAGCCCTCAGAGGTTAGCATCTTTGGTTTTTTCTTTGCTTTTCTCCATAAGATTCAAACTATCTTTAAACTTTATGCTTCTTCAGTTTAATTCTTTTTTTATTTGCAGTCTATTTTAATAGCAATTGCTTCAATTTTCTACCATGAAAAGTTATAAATAATGACATTTTTTAAAGTAAATAACTTTTAGGAGACTTTTAAAAAGCATGCAGCTGTTCTAACATAAGAGATCCTAGTTTGCTCATTTTTAAGACAAACCACAAACAGGTCAAAGAATTCAGGTACATATATATTATTTTTTACTACCCATTAATGCAAATTCCACCAGTGTATTCATGTTATTTCTTTAGGCACTTTCAGAATGCCAGCAGGTAATTGAGTAATCTGAGCTAATGGTGCTCATGTCAGGTGCCTAAAGAAATACCCTGAGGATGACATTTGGAGCCAACTTAACATATAGTCCTGGTTTCACAACTAAGAAGATGAATCTGACAGAAATATAAACAGTAATAAGAGAGAAGTGCTAATAAAAGCATTTTTTTCACTAAGGATTTTGTTCATCATGCATCATCTTCCAAACTAATATCCTCCGGTTTGATCAAAAGAATCAAAAGATGGTTAATATGTACCACAGAATAGAATAGACAACAGGATGTCATTTCACAACATCTTGGAAAAATACATATTGGGACTGTTATTTTCCAGAATCAGAGCTAACTCCAGAGTAAAAAATAAAAAAAATAAAAGGGGAAGGGGGGAAGGGAAGAGGGGAGAGAGAGAGAGAAGGGTTTTACTAGGAGGTTCCACCATAAGATGTTAGGCAGGAGAAAAATAAAAGTGATATTTGTGGCAGTGCTGGCCAGGGAAATTTTGGATGTGTGAATTATTCTTCTTACAGCTATAGTTGCTAACGTGTGTGAACAATGATACCCTCAACAATAACACTTTTTTATTATATTTTGCAAAACCAAATAAAAAGAACAGTAAAAATAAAACTGAGAATTTTGTGCTCCAGGTTTGGAATGAAAGAGTTCACAGACAGTTTTAGCATAAAATACTAACAATCTGATTTTCCAGAGGAGGGAACTGTAGGAAAGCGCTTTTCTAGAGCTTATCCTACACAGTCACATTTCTGGAACTGTGGTGGTCCACTCCTAACAATTGCTTTCTATGTGATCTGCTGTTATACCCCCCAAAATATACTGTTTCTTATCATCTGAGAACAAATGAATCACTTTCTACTTTAAGACATTGATTTGTCTGACAGGGACTGCATCTCTCTTGCACTGATAGTTGAGGCAGACCAATTTTTAGTCTTTCATATTGCCTGTCCACGCAAGAGTTTAAGGCACTTGGCTGTTAATATTTATATGGGGTTTTTTCTCTATTTTGTTTTCTGCATGAAATTTCATAGAAATGTTTTATATGCTACACAAATGGAGCTGTGACCTCCTCATGCATCACTGTGTGTTCAACCCATGTGAACTGACTTAGGAATTGCTGTTATCTGGGGGAAGCTCTGCACTGTTTTTTTAGGAAAGCTCCCTTATTTTAGTACATAAAGAAACAAGAGCTATCTCTTGGAGTTTGCCTAGTACCAGCCTCCTCTGCTGAACAAGAAACAGCACAGAATGTTTTATAATAGATGAAGTCTTTCAGATCTAACTTGTCAGTATCAAAGACCGCAGCACATTCAACTCTTAAGTGACTCTGTGACTGCTGTTGGAATACTTTGTGATGGTACTCCTTTGCCCTCTCTCCTGGCCATTCCTATACCCTTCTACTCCATATTTACATGCACCTGCCACCGTATTAACACCTCGTTAAGGCACACACCTGCTGTGGTTTTACTTAAGCTCATTGCACTGCAGCTATTAACCCTGTATATTTCATTATGAGGCACTCAGCACAATAGCAGCACTGAGTAAGGTTCATTAATGAGTCATGCAGCCAAGAAAAATTGGTTTTGTATGGATGTCTCCTTTTCGTTCAATTTCTTCACATGCGCATACAACCCCCTTTTTAATAATTGATTATGTATTACATATGTTCTCCAGAAAAAAATACATGAACACACATGCATTAAATCCAGCTGAAATAGCACAGTTTTGAGACATAACATTAATGGACAGAAATGCAATACATATTTATAAATGTTAAGAAGGCAACAATGAAACCACAGCTCCAGGGCTTAGGAGATCTTAGTTTTATTCCAAGGTTTGTCAAACATCTGCAGTTTAATCAGCAAGCTGTAACCTCTGCCTCTGCTGCTTCTGAAAAGTAAGTGTATCTGTGTATGCGCCTATCCTAGGACACTTACATACCTCACAAAATACATATATATAAATATAATTGTGCAAGGCAGAATATAAGACTCTACAGCATCAACTGTACTGAAAAAAAAAAACAAAAACAGCTCATTAATATCTGTAGTACAAGAAAACTGATGAGCATGCAGCCAGTATAATTCAGATGAAGTTCCAAATTTTGATGGCACTTTCTCCAGTAGTTTCACTGAATTTATTTCAAAATCCTCAATCACAGTGTGATTGTATTAGAAAGAGAAACTAGTCAAACAAAGATGGCAAATGATTGCTCCATAACTATTGAATCATGAAATACCACAGTTCTTTGATTTTTATTGATCTTTATTTGATCATAACCCCATGAATCTATCCCAGAGATAACATAACATGTGGAAATTGGTTTGGGTCAAAACATTGTCTCCCTGTGGGACAGCTACAAAAAAAACTATTGAATATGGTGTTTCAGTAAGACAGTAAGAGGTACCCTATGATATATTGACACACGCAATCCATGATTTGCTGCAAATTGTATTAAGTGGCCATAGATAAGTATTTCTTACCAAAGAGTTTTATGGAAGAGTAGTTTGCTGTGGAATTGATTTTTATCACTCTTTATCACAGGCTGTGGTTTTACTTGGTCAAATCTCTCATAGTTATGCCCAAAAGAAGCAAGAGATGTTCTTTCAAATTTTGTAGTGCTTATGTTGCTTAGTAATACAGTGCTGCTCATACATACATTCTGTTTCTATGTTATTGCAATTAGAATTGCAAAGCTTTTCTTGTTTTAGCAAGTTCAGATGAAACTTAATAAGATGCCTAGATTTAAAATATGTCAGTTCAAGGAGTTTAGAATTCCTGCAACTATAATAAATTTAACATTTTCTGTTTAATGCATGTAATGCACATTTGTTCCACTGTTTCTTGATAACTGGTTTCTCCTTGGTATCTTATTCTCTCATGGAAGTCTCTTTTTATTCCCATTACTCACTTGATGGATGCCAATTGTGCTACTGATCCTGGATATTTCTGAAGAATGAAAAAATATAAAGGAAAAAAATCATTTCTGTATAGAAAAAGTTACTGCATCACTCCTCCCAGATGCTTGCTTTGAGTGGAGATGATAATCCTTGCAAATATTAGAAGTACTCACTTTAAGGTGATCCATGTGTAAACCAACCCATTAAATCTGGCTGTAGCTTACACATTTCTTCAGCAGGGAAGCCCACCAATGTGGTGTTTTTAATAGGCATTGAAAGCAATACTTTATTATTCACTGAGTAGAACTGACATTGGATTTGATTCAGTAAGGAACACTAACTGCATAAGCAGATGTCAACTGCTATTTGGTCTGGTGACCATGGACCAGATAAATATATGGAAAATCTCACAAGGAGCACAGAACTAAGGATAGGAATCATCTTTAAATGGCAGAACGATGAGTTTACTAGCAAAGTTTTCAGTATACTGGATCAGTAGTTTTTGATATTCACCCAGAAAGAAAAATAGTAAAGGGTAGTATTCATCCCACAAAGGAGAAATAAAGCAGTAATACAGCACTCATGAACTATTTATTGATCTCATGATCTCTTTTTCATATATCATAGTCATTGCTTACTGAGAATCATCAAAGAATATTATCTACGATACCACACACATGCCAGCAACCTAGATAGAATCAGCTGAATCAATAAGAAGAGTCCTGTCAGGTACTGTGGTCTAAACATCCAGGCCCTTAGACAGGTCAGCAGGGCAGACTCTTCTCTTGGTGGTAAATCTCCAATCCATTAACTTCTAGTGGCAACAGTGTCTACACATGTTTTCTCCATTATGATTCTATATTCATATTAGCATGTAAACATCTGTCTCTCTGCAGCCCCAAAGGCTGCACCCCATTCTGCTAAGGCCATTATAAATATATGCAGAATGACAAAATCTTCCCCAAAGAACTCCGTCTCTAGGGCTTGTCTCTAAATGCTGATCCTCTCTCTTGCTCGCCTGATGACAAAGAGAGAGAGAAATCATACACTGGACAGAATTATCCCCTATGGAACATTTTGTTCTGTATGGTGGAAATTTCACTGTAACATGGGACCAACAAAATCCCTGACCATTGATTCCTTTTCTCTCCTCTGAGTATCAGAAACAGGGAAGGGAAGCTGCATGTCATAGGCTACATGCTTCTTATTTGTCTTAGCTGCTGGAGGAGGCAGGCAATTAGAGTGGAATTTCGGGTATAATTTCATGTTAGACCTAATCCAGTGTAGCTGCAGGCTCTTGCTGAGAGTGACAGCCCAGCTCTCCGCTCTCTCTAACTGCTCCAGCTGTAAAGTGCCTTGCATTCTTTCTCTTGCACTGGACTGAGTTGCACTATCTCCTGACTGTGGATCAAATAAATCCAAACCCATCAATCTTATGTAAAATTGGTGTGGACTGATGAAAGAGCGTGGGAGGGAGGCAGTGGTAATGAGAAAAAAAGTCACCAGAATGCTGCTTGTGTGAACTTACCTGGCAGTCTCATTGTCTCACTCCCATCCAATTGGTGCAACAGAAATGGAAGGCTGTTGGCTGGAAGCAAGCAGAACAGCAGGATAGTTTAGATAGAGTCCTCTCAGGAGCCACTTACAGCAACAGCAGAGAAAGGAGGAAGTGTAACATCAGCCTTTAATTTATGCTGTTGGGGGGGGCAGAGCAGCGTATGGCCTTTGCTGCCCTGACAACTGCATTCACTAGACAGCAGGTAGTTTTAAGGGAGCATTAAAACACTCGTGGCCCCAACCCTCATACAACAAGGAGAGAATGCAGTTGTTGAAAGTTGTAGTCTCTTATTTCACTCTTGCTCACTCTCAGTCTGCAAGATCACGAGTCCCTTCAGGTTCCATTGAATTCAGCAGAAGGTAATGACAGTCATAGAATTGGGAATTTAAAGCTTTAAATCTTGCTCATACTATAAAATACTCTACTTGTAACCAAATATACTTGACATTATTGGGAATTATGTAAATAAAACCAAAACCACCTGCCAGACAGTTTTTATACTGGGGAAACAGAGTCTCAATTTCCAATGGCATTTTAAAATTTATGTCATTTAATAGAACAATAAATGTATATTTTCCAGTTTTGTCATTATGAGGCTTAAAGGCAGTTTCATGTGTGGCACCTACTTGCATTTAACTCCTGGATTTATTACAACGAACATCACTTTAAAACTACACATTCATATTTTCAAAGGAAAATGAATAGTTAATGGTTTCAGAATTATTATTCTTTTCCACACAATCTCATAAAAATTTCCCAATGAAAAAGCTAATAGACCAATGGCGAGACACTTACATATGCAAATATGTTTCAGTGAAAGAGTTAAAGTGCTTTATAATATAAATTTGCTTTCAGTGCCAATATAATTAGGTTGTAACAAGCAAACCCCTGCAACATAACACAGTGAAAATTTGAAAATTTGATTCTGCCTGGCAAACAACCAAGTCCCTGCGTGTGCACAAACCTGACATTAATAAGCTACAAGAGATTACATGATTTAGAAAAGAAGCACTTGGTGTTACAAAATCAAATAATAGATCTCTAGGCTATAATTAGGAGAATTGGGATTCAACAATGAAGTCATAATAATGTAATTTAGCTGTAAGTAACAGAGCCATGGAGTCACATTAGGAGGTGTGATCACATCTTTCAGCAAAGCTCGGCTGTGTAGACTTATTGCTGTTCAGTTTAGTCTAGTACACAGCAACCTGTTGGCACGAAGCTCAGGCTGACAGCCTCTTGTTCTCTAGGGGCAGTATGGCAAAGTGCCACCCGTGCATTTTTATTTCAGTCTTGTGACTTTTAAGTCAAAACAATAAAATTATATATACTGAGCACAGAGTTGCCTGTGAATATTTGGATAAATTACTGCACAGCGTGGGTTTAGAGGCCATTTAACAACAAATATATGTATAAAAAGAGGAGAGAAAAAAAAAGAAAAACAGCTGAAGCAGGGTTTTAGGTTTCTAGTAGGCTTTGCGAACACGTTGTGTTCAGCTACATGTAATATTCCATTTCTGTTGTAAAGGTAAAGGAGAAAGTATCTCCAGATCTGCACTATATGATAACTGTAGGTGTGAGCCTGCTTTCCACGAGTCTTTCACACTAATATGATATGTTTGTTTGGCACATTGAGCTCAAAATGTAGGTGCTGTGCAGGCACTTCATTCTGTTAGCAAATGCCTGGTGTGGGATGCAGCTCAGCAGCACTGCAGCACAGCAGTGCCCTGCAGCCCTATGCACAGCAGCAAGGAGCCCCAGGCAAGCAGCACGCCAGTGCTCACGTGGCTGCTGACAGCACTTCAAACTCAACACTGCAATTTTTGTGAAAGTTGCCATTTGATTCAAGCCGTTGTAGAATGGTACATCATACCAACAGCCCTTCTTCTCTGCCTGTGTATTACCCAGCCACAGCTCCGCCTTTGGGCTGTTATTAATTTAAGCTTTTTTTGTAAATTTTGGCCACAATTGTTTCTTCATCATTCACTTGTCATAACTAATAAAACAGATATACCACATTCATTTGGTGAGTACCTCCTTCGGGAGCTGGTGGCTTAGTTACAAGTGAAATGTACCTATTCCACTGTTCATTAGCTGATTCTTTTCCTGTGTCCCTGCATTCTTCACCGCTATCTAACAGTCCTGGGGCTGAACCACAGAACCCTCTGTCCCTCCTTTTCCCTGCAGGCTTCCTAGAGGTGGCTGAGCTAAGCCTAGCTCACTGAGCCCCCAGCAGCCCTAAGCTGCCTTTTGTGTCCAGATTCAAGATCTGATTTCCCTTCACAAAGCACACATGCAAAGACTTAGCTGGTCACCAGGTTCTCAAGTGCAAAAAATACTTTAGAACGTGTGGGAAAGGATGAGGGGGAATTGCTATGTTTCTTTTTCTTTTTGCAGCCTACTAGACAGATGGGAGAGATAGGCATCAACTCTGCATCTGGACTGCCTGAAAATTCAAATGAGTTTGGATAGAACTTTGGAATGGGTTGTTCCATTCTTGTTACAGCTTCACTAGGTGAGTCTGGTGGTTCAACAACATTCCCATCTTTGGGGGAAATGTGAAATCTGCTTTCATTTACTCTTTAGTGCAAAATTAAATAAACTTAATGCATTCTTTAAGGCAAACAAAAAAGGTTTCTTCCACCTGTTGCTTTTGTTAGGTCCATTTTGTTTTTATTTGCAGTTTCTCCCAATTACTGTTTATTTTATTAGTTCTTTATGGTTCTGCCTTTTCTTTTTTTTCTATTTTGATGACATTTTGATTTGTTTCAAACTGCCCTTTATTTTCATTTTCTTTCCAAGCATGGTGATTTACGTTCGTTTCTTCTATTTCTTTTATGCCTTAAATGATCTGTTTGTTTTATTTCCTTTATTTGCATAGCACTTACTTTTCATGACCTTTTTGTTGCTGCAGCTGCTGCTGCTTCTGGACTGCTGGTGTTTTCTCCTCCTTTGTAAGTGGGAAACGGAGAGAAAGCAAACCAAATCCCTATGAAGGCAAGCATCCAAACACAAAATCTTTTCTGATATTTATTTATTTATATTAATCTGCAGTGTGATTGAAAGGTATTGGGATTTCTCAAAGTACAAAACCTGAATATTTTCCTTCTTTTTACAGAGATGTGTTACAGCAACTCTTTGTATTCCTATCTAAAGATCATAGCTGAGCAGCCCTCTTTAGGGTGTTTTAATTCTTCAATAGCTCTTCTACAAGCAAAGATATTTATAGTAGAGGTAAACATGAGGACAGTTGTGGAGGTGTTTCTTGAGGCTCTCAGTCACTGATGGTGCTGACAACTTGGAGTTTTTGCTGCTGGTGTGAAATTCTGAATGGATGTTTAAAAATTAATATTCTTAAACAAAGTAAAATTTCCTGTAGCAAAGGTTACAGAATATTTATACTTAATGATTGCTGTAAGAGTGTGATCCCCAGCAGGGGTCTGTGAGTCTGCCAACAGGCATATAGATATATGTATATTTATTTATACACACACCCACATATGTATGTAGACAAAAATTACAGTGTTTTTCATTTGCTATACCATTATCATAACTGCATTGTTGCAGTTATCTAGTGTATGGGTATATACATCTAGTGTCCATTTATATTACACATTGTTAGCTTAATGAAGAAAGATGATACTAACTAAAGATTAACTAGACATAATGTAGAGTTTATAATCTCTCTTTTGTATTCAGTTTAAATTTATTCTACAAAAGCTGATGTTCATTTAAAGTATTATTATTTCTAAACTTGATTCTGTGATTCACAGTAGAAAAAATAACTGGCCTTTAAATCTGATGTTATTTAGGAAAAAAAAAAAAAAAAAAAAAAAAAAAAACGATCTATGATATATTTAAATTGGTTCCTCATTTTCTGGTGTTCTGTCGCAAATTGGTGTTTTGCCAGAAAAACAAGAGTATATATCCAATCAGCATCTTTTATTTTCATGCTTGGTGGTTTGCACTGATCTGTGGACTGAAGTCTGCATTAAGGTATGGTTTTTGGATACTTTCCTTTCTTGGAAAGTTTCTTGTTGCTCCTTCCATCATTGATGTTTGCACCATTTTATATATGTATGTGCTAAACGTATACATTTACATATACAGACACGTGCGCACACCTATAATGAGCTGAAGCCAGGACAGCTTGTGTCTCAACTTGTCTGCAAGTTATGCACATTCTAGGGAATGAAACTTGAATAATGTTCAAAGAGAAAGCGTGTGAGTTAGCCCAAGGGCAGAAGGCAGTCATGTGCAACAGGTTACATGATTTTACATAATTTTGGTGCAGAGGGTGAAAAAAAAAAGAACCCCATGTCAATATTACAGGAAATATTTTAGAATACATTTAGAATACAAACAGAATGTTTGTCCTCACTGATTCGCGCACGTACTTCAGTACAGTGCATTGTTTTCACCATGCCAGAATCTTTTTCCTACCTTCCCTTAAAATAATTTATCACAAAAGGAAAATAAAATGAGAACAGTTTTTGTAGCCATTGCTAGCTTTGCTGCTTACTTCATTTCATGGTTGGCATAGGTAGGCTTGAGAAAGTGGTTTGGAGACAGGTTACTGGAACAGCCTTGCTTTTTCTCATGTGGCCATATGGCAACCTAGAGTGCTGCTGCATCTTCAATCCCAGTCCCAGTTCAGGGCTAGATACTTCCTTCAGATTCTGTGCTGATTTTCTGAGCCCTGAGCACTCATCAGTATGGTCCAAGCACAGCAAGATCTTCAACACTTGGTTCCAGAGCTACTGCTCCTCAGAAATAAGTCTACAGGATCAAAAAATAGACTACAAATTGGAAGTGGGAAACAGAATTTGGGTTGAACACTCAGAAGCTCTAAATAAGACGTGATTTCTGCATTCTTTTCTCTGTAGAACCTCTGTTAAGAAAGTTAAAAAAAAAAATCAAGCTTGAAAGAACCAGGTAACTCAATCCCATGCTGTCATATTTACAATTTACAGCATAACTGAAGGGAATAGATGATCTCTGCCTACAGAATCCTTCATGTCTCTCCAAAGACCATGCTCCACTCTTACGCTGTTTTTGTTTTGTTTTGTTTTACATAGCTTTGTTTTCCTGTTTCATTGCCTTAAAGGCAACACTGTTATTGAATACATGTCTAGCTTCTGGATGCCATTGTTCGTATTTGCTTGTTCTTTATCAATATCACAGAATCACAGAATCACAGAATCACAAGGTTGGAAACGACCTGCAAGATCATCCAGTCCAACCACCCTCCCATTCCTATCAGTGCCACAAGCTACTAAACCATCTCTCGTAGCTCCACATCCAGGCGCCTCTAGCAGAAAAGCTGTGTTCTTTTTGGCTCATATCATCACTGTTTTCTTTTATTGTCCACTTTCAATTTGTCATCTGATTATATCTATCTGGATTGCTGATGTCTCCTTATCTTTCAAGAGTCAAAGTGATGATATACAGTTAGTTCATTCTTATGAAATGATAGAAATATGAGTAAATACCAGGTGGGTCATTTCCTTCATTAATTTTGGCTAGGATATACATATCTTGATGGGACTGTCTGATGCTTTATTCAGACTGTATCATTTCCTAGTTTTGCATCAATCCAGGAAGAGCAAGATGTCTTTTAAAAGTGTTAGTATAATATGAAAGGGATATCTATGATAGCGGAATTGTTACTCCCTGGGCATCTTCCATTTTTGTCCTTTGCATAGGGATATATCATTTCTCAGCAAGTCAACAGCCTATAGATGTACAGGTTTTATATTTTCAGGAAAAAAAAAAAAAAAAGTGTCTTAGGTAAACTAAGGAAAACAAAACAAAACAACTGAGTTAGGGAGCTTCTCATATCCTGTCCCAGCATTATGATACCCGGTTGTAAAACTTTTTAACAAAGATCAGAGCAATTTCAGTTAGTCTCTTTAGAAAGTTACTTTGAGTAGCACTGGAGTATCAATATTTTTTACAATAGTATTTTCTTGATTACCCTTTCTCTCTAACAATTACTGTTTTTAACTGTCCAGAAGTATACTTAGGCCTTTCACTAAACACACAACATGGAGGCTACGGTTTAGACACAGCTCAGACAGTGATCCTCAGTTTCTCATCAAAGTCTGCCTAAAATGAGCTGAAAAATACTTTGACAGCACCAACATGGATCAGGCCTAATGGTCTAATGGCTTACCTAAAGTTCTTTTCTGTCTCAGTCAGTCTGTGTACTTAACAAAAGATAAACACACCTACTCATGTACAGTGATGCATTCCAAACTGAAGCTCCTGAATTGAGGGTTTCTATCATCTGCAAAGCTCAGAATGCAATCACTACTCTACTTCATTCTTCACCATAATAATTTCTTCAGTTTTCGGAATAGTAGTAAAGCTGTCTTATATTTAACTGAACTGCTATATTATTGGACAAAAGTAATTTTACATATAAATTATTTAAATTTCATCTATGATTAGCTCTACATATGAGCAATGTTTTCAGAGGACAAGTCTGTTCTTTTTCAGAAAGCTGCATGCACTAAATAAATGAATAAAGACATGGTTGTATATTTCACCACTTACACTGGGAAGCATTCCTATCAGAAAACTTGGAAATCAAAACATTCCCTGTAGTCCCTCAGTGTGCATTAAAAATAAAGACTGTAGTCATAACTTTTTTTTCAAAACATGAAATGCATTTTATGCAACAATGCCTCAGATGAGACACAAACTCAACAGAGCTTACAAATATTCGACATTAGCTCTTTTCAGAGCATTGCTACAGAGCCTTATTGGTGATTGCAGATGCACTGGTATTTTGTAAACCCAGTCTTTAGATTAAAATTCATGAAAGATATCTCACTTGCATAAATAAATCAGGGATGCAAAAATAAAGTTTAAACATCCATACACTACTACTATCATTTTGCCAAAATGACACACAGCATGACTGCAGAATTTGCTGTAATACAGTAATTGAGAAGAAAATTTGCCTTGCTATATTGCTGAGAAAGGTAAAGTATGTATCCATGGATTTAATAGCATATTAACTATTCATTGATGTCACTTTTTAGCATTACTTCTGACTCACAAATCCTATTAGAGACTTAGGCAATGTATCTCTCATTGTTAAAAAAGGGCTCTTGTCTCACAGCTAGCCAACAAAAATATTAAAGCCTATTCCCAATGTAATAGAGAAGCCAGGCTAGGCTGTATGGGAAGATACGGCAAGTCACTTTCTCTGATTTAAGCTTATATATGAAATTAATGACTGAACTCATCATACCAAACATGGCAATCCTACACTGTACATGTGGATTTAAGGATTGACACACACCCTATCTGGTTGTATATATTTAATCAGTATTGAATTTTGTTGGAGGCAGGTAGAAATTACTGATTTTATCATTTTCAGTGAAAAACTGTCCAAATACTGTAAGACCGTATTTGACTTTCTATTTGGAGGAGAATGGAGTGGGCAAGAGAGACAGGAGAAAAGAAAAAATGTGGTAACTGTGGTACTGCTGCATTTCCTTTAGAATATTTCCATTTAGAACATTTTGTGCTTATCTGCAATCAGTTATATTGCACTCAATAGCCCCACCTTAAGTCTTCATTACTGTAAACACCTCACACAGGTAAAAGTGAGATAATATTTATGAGTTATCATCACTTAGAATGACCACTGAGATATACGCTTCTTTTTGGCCAACATGATCTCATACCTACCCTCATTTGCCAGTGTTTATATGCTCAAAGAGTTTAGGACTCAGCTATCTATATACAGGCAGAGCAGCACCATGTACAGCTGTATGAAGAATTCACTACCAGTAGCTTCTGATTATTGACTACTTTGTTATGCATTCATGAATTATCTACAGACAGATTCAAATCTACTATTAGGCTGCATATCTTTAAGACATACAGACCAGCAGTCAGTAGAAATAGTAGCTAATGTACAGCAGACTGACCAGTCTAATTTATGAACAATCAGGAATAATTCACCTTAAGGCCTAGCTGTGCTCCTTTCCTTCTTGGTGACAAATTCACTTTGCAGCTTATCTTCATTAGTATCAAGACAGTAAGTATTGATAGTAAATAGTCACACAGGAAATAAGTAAAATTTAAAAACAAAATCTCTGGGTTTATTAGTATTTTTATCATTAGCTTCAGAAGAGTGCTCAAATATTTCAGTATCTGCAAGCAATAACAAACTAGTAAAAGTGTTTTTTGCCTTTTCACATGAATAAATATTTATAAGCATATTCCTCTTTATGATTCATGCAGGATATGATTCCACTAACATGTTTTGTTGATAACCTCATCGGATTCAACAGGTCATCATCTCCTGGAGTTAAATTTTAATTCCTTCTTTATGACAGCTCTTTTCTGATTCCTTCTCTAGGAAGAAGAAGGAATTCTTTGCTAGTTCAGCAAACTAGATGTGTGAGCTGTAAGACTAATCCTTGTAAGTCTGTTTAGAACAACACTGAAAGTGGGTTGTTTTAGTCTAATGTTTCAGGGTGGGGATGAGGTACTGGGGATTTTTTGTTCAGCTTTTTTGCTGCTGCTTTTTCATTAAGGACTTACCTTAAATTAGTAATTAAAAAGGAAATAAACACAAAAGCAAAACAAAAACAAAACAAAAAAGCCTGCTGAAACTCCAGAGTTAAAAATAGAGCATAGTGGAGAAGAATATAAACCTGTGCCATTCAAAACCAAGCTGCTAGGGCTGCTCACTGAAGACAGGCACCTGTTCATACACTTCTCTATCTGCAGACCATTTCATGATGGAAGTACTTGCCCTCTAGATCTGTAATATAACTAAGTTTTTGAGATTTTTCTTCTAACTGAACATGCTGCACTGTTTCTGTAAACTTGCCGACTGACATTCAAATAACTTTTATTTTCTGAAATAAATAATAAAAAATTGATAATTAACATGTGAAAGGGGTGAAGTTCTCACCTTGAGGTAGCTTGAAATTTGACAGAGAATAGTAGAGTTACAATATAGTGAAAACCCAGGTAAAAATGCACTTTTCGTAGTTGTCACATGCTGACAGATTTGTCTGACTCCTGAAGCCTAAACTTGTACTGATCTTAGGCCTGCTACTGCACCTTTTCCAGCTAATCACTCTAATCACTCTCAGTGTGTTTCAAATGCAAAACCAAACTAGATGAGCTCTAGGAATTACATAGTGTAACAATTGAGCAGAAAGAAAGACTTCCAGGAGGAGACCAAGAAGATCCATTCAGTGATTCTAAACGTGCTTGTGTCTTTTAATTGAGCAAGAGATTTTGGTCACAGGCTTCAGAACAGTTTCAGATGTCATGAATAGGTTACTGAATTACAGAGAATAACCAAAGTCTTCCATTATGTAATGTACAAATTAATTACATATGTGTTGCTATTGAAACATCAGCAGTGATACTGATTATTTTCTACTGAGATTTATAAGTGGAATTATGGTCGCTGATGGTCTAGCAAAAGATCTGTAAAAAGACACACCTTTTAGCTACTTGAAATTAAGGCCAAATGCAAAGTGCAATTTAGGAAACAGAGGATGCAGAACTGGTTACTGGAAATAACTGAATCAGATATTACCATCTCATTCCTATATATGTATGTATATATATACACACACACATATATACACAAATGCAGAACATAACAGTGGCATAATTAAATACATGTACTAAATTAATAATTAGTCAAAATATAATAATACAGTTCCTGCCCCATAATAAGTCTTCTCCAAGCACCAGCTCCAGAGGCCATCTTACCATTTTTTTTATATACAAAGACTGCAATGATGATGGATTTCTATGCATAGTCCCATGAGCTGTCTGCCTATGAACTATATCACATAAAATGATAGATGAGTATATTCAAAGCACTGAGAATAAAACGTTGCCCTCTTTTACAGCTAAGATATCCTAGAATCTGATTTTCTTTTAAAATGTGTTTCTCAAAAGAGGACTCCATAGGAGGAGGAAATAAAAAAATCAAACAAGACATCATCATTCTCCAAACTAAAATTCCTAAGTCTGAGAAGTGAACGAGTGAACAGATGTGATACGTGCAAAGAAAGCAGGGCATTTGTCTGGTATTAATGAACAGCATTCCCAATAACACTGATTCCTTCTGCAGAATACAGACATTGGGGCTTATACAGTAATGGAGGACTACTAAAATAATTGAAAACTAAAGACATACACCTTTCAGTCTGCCTTTCCTTCTGCCACTTATTTTATATTGCACGAATGAGATATTACTTTCATGTTTCCCTGAGATGTTGGTTCACTAGGGTAAAGTGAGCAGACTCAATTTCACTGAAAGTAATGTAGTGAGATTATCCAGAATTATTTCCAGTGGGCTGCATTTGTTGCATTCCTTCTGTTGTGAGAATATAAGTAAACAACTAAACACCTTTACTGAATGCTGAGAATCTTCATAGTCATCACCTCTTCCTATTTCCTTGATTAGGCCAGCATTTTAGGTTTAGCCATGCTCAATTAACTCATCCAAGTATCGGTCCAGTCAGAAACAGTTGATTTAAAAGTGAGATAAACTGGGCATCTGTTTGGAAAAAAAATGATTATCCAAAATATGTGTTTCATCATGAGAAAATGAACTGTGCTATCTCCATATTTAAAAACATATGCTTCTAAATAGATTAACTTAATTTGAAAGTCTAAGAAATAGAAAATAGTAATCACAACGTTGAAATTGAAACAAGGAGATACTAAGTTAAAATTAAGTAACCAGTGTGTTAACATTTTAATGTACTGGAACTTAAACTTGATACTGGCACCTTCATCAAATCACTTGAATTAAAGCGATTAAAACTAGCAATAAAGTCAACCACTGCAACAGTGACTGGAATGTATGGGGTGTCAATGCGTTTGCACTGGTGCTAACAAAAATACTGCTGTATTTAGTCTCTGATTTGTTTTAGAGGTCTAATCAGAGCAGACAATACTCTCAAGCTATTTTCTATTCCTATTTTCTGAGAAAATAGAGATAGCATTAGAGACACAATACTAATTAAGAGGTTGTGTTTATGGTATTGGAGAATGCATGGCAATAGATATCTTTTGCAGGTGATTAAACTGAACTTGAGGCACTGGAAAATCTCAGAAGCTGTTTTATTGCAAGACAACACCAGTGCTACAGATATTATTCCAATGATACTAGAATGTGAATCAAGATAACACTGAAAAAGTAATAGTTCATTTTGGATTTTTTTTAATCTCTGTATTTGAAAATGTTTTAGTTGCTCCAAAAGTAATACTTTCTGTTTATTTCCTTGAAAGCTACTACACATACAATGAGCACAATATCACTATCTTATAGAGCAAATTCTCAGCTATAAAACATTTTTCAACATAGCAGCAGTAACTACAGATTTTCACCATGCCTGCCATGTTGTGCCTGTAAAAATCTCCACCAGTGGAGGTGATTGTCAGTCACTTTGTGACTGCTAAGACACACCACCCACTGCCTCACTGTGCTCACATCCAGTATTTGGTCTTCATAAATATACAGCAAGCATCGATGAACGTCAATGGGCATGATTTTTTCCTAACAGAGCAATTCACCTTTGCTTTATCAGCACTTCTATGTCAGACACCATTTTGCCAGACTGTCCCTCTCCTCTGATGTCATCTGTCACACAGCATCAACATGTAATTGAATATAGGTTTGACATCTACAGCCAACATCCACCTCTGACATTGTGGGTCAACATAATAAAATAGGAGGCATTGCTTTTAGAGCAGCCCTCCTTCTTTGTAGGTTGATGTGATATTAGCTAAATAATCTGCAGCTACCAGCACAACTAAAATTTGCATTCTTAATGAGCCTCAGTCCAGCCTCAACTATATACACATACTTTAAAAGCATAGGCATATATGGGTGCAGACTGTAAGTACATTTCTACATGTAGAACCTTAGTTATTGGTTTTCCTGGAGTTCAGCTTTGAACATAAAGGAGGTGAAGGACTGACTACACAATCCAAATGAGAGCAGCAATGGAAAGTCCTATTGTACGTTTAACTATTTATAGCACTTAAAAATACCTGTTGTCAGATATAAAAGGGCATTTTATATATTTTCCCAGGATGGTCAAATCACTATTTATATCATAAAATATCTCATAATATCATCAAGTTTTAATATACCTATTAAAAATAGATAGGAGTTGACTGACTCACACACTATTCAAAATACCCATTTGCAAATAATGAAGGAAAATTTGCCAGTAATCTGCAGTAAAATATGAACAGTTCTGTAAATTCAAGTAGCACAGATGCAGCATGTGCCAATTTAGCAAATACATAAAGCCAAAAAGCTTCTAGAATCAATCCAATTTGTTCTGAAGTCACAGAAATGTTGGCGTTAGATGTAGTATAGTAATAACGTACAGCTCAGAAAAGAAAATGAGAACTAACCAATCTATCTGGAAAGCAGACATGCAGAATGGTCCTTTATGCTCCTCATGCAATCCAGATTCAGAAGAGCTACATGAAAAAAAAATTAAAAAGAAAGGATGTAATAATAGACTTACAGTAAGCCAAATAAAGTCATTTTAAAATGACTGAAGAGCAATAGCAAACGAAAAATGCCTTTGGGTACACCATCTGTTTATCCATTCCATATTATACCTTTTCATCACAATTACCTAAAGTAGTATATTTGTATTTCTGTAATGTATGGAATTCATTACATAGTTTTGCAATGAAATTATCACACTGTGGCTGGGACATCTGCACCCTGTCATATATCATTCTATTCATTTCTAGTTAATTTAATCCTAATATCTGCCTACATGACAAGACAGATGTTCAGCTATACTGTATCTTCCATAGTTTTCTGCCTTGAAGAAACTTTAAGTCACTGAAAGAAATGTCATCTTTCAAACAGACATCTTACGGGTTTGGGAAGTATGCATGTGCAGATGTGTTTGTATGTATGTGTTTGTGTTTTTAAGCCATATTCCTTTTATAAGAAGAGTGTTTTACAAAACAAAAGTCTTTTAAAGCATTTTTTAAATTTAAACATTTTTCATTTCAGACATACATCTTTTTTTTTCAAAGTGTACTTTATTAATATTTTGCCATACTTACTTATTTAATAGCATTTGGAAACATAATTTATTTATTGAATTAACTTCTAAATCTCTTGCCTTGAACAGGACAGATCTTTTTCACCATTGCTAATTAGAAGTCATGGGCTAGTCTTCCTCTTTGCCTTCTCAATCTCAACTCTCAAAATCAAATGATATTCAATTTTTAAGGCTAATAATACTGTCAGATATATCAAATGATATTCAATTTTTAAGGCTAATAATACTGTCAGACAGTGCTAACCAGAAGCATCTTACATTTTACATGTTTTGCAGTTGTTTGATTTGAATTTGCATGAACTTCTGCTGTTGGTCACTTAGTTATAGATGTAAGATAAATTTGTAGCATATCTATGTGGGAAAAGTAATGACCACATTGTGAACTACTTGCTTCTAACCACTCTTGCCACAGTGTTCTTCAAGTAGAGCTTTCAAGGCTGTCAAAGAGCTTATTCTGCTTTCCCTGTACAGCACAGATTGCAGACAGAAGGACTTCAGACTTTGATACCTATTCAGCAATCAGCTCCCCATTCACCATTCCAATCTTAACACGGACACAGTAAATTCCTTCAGGCACCACAGCAGCTAACCAGTAACAGTAGAGCATTACTTAGAATTGTACTTAGTTTTCCTCATTTTGATGTAACTGAAGTCATGTTTGTGACTTTACGGTTTAAGGATTTACAACTGTCAGGCAAATCCTTTTTCCAGCTACACTTCCATAAAGAATACTGGCATTGAGCATCTTCATTTTCAAGCACACATTCTTCTGTGATAAACAAAATGTATTCTACTTGTCTGCCCTGCAAAACATAAATATCTCTTCAACCAGTATCATAGTAAAATAGTGCTTTCATCATGAAAGCACGAGTGACAATTTTAGCATTTAACAGAAGATACAGTAGAACTCAAAGCCGTTACACTGCTCAGTGCAATCCAAAATACTATTCTGCTCTATGAGTAAGACTAGAACACCAGGTTCTTTGACAGGTCAATACTACATTCTGGCTGCTTAGGCTGTTCCCTCAAATCCCTGTGTTCTCCCTGTTAACTGGGTAAGTATTTGTAGTATTTGAGCTCAGGTGTATGCAGTGCACCTGAGTGACTGGAAGGGGTGGAGCCAGGATCCATCCCTTCCCAAACCTCATTTAAGGGTTGGCAGTGAAGGTAAAGAATATCTCTCTGGAGACTTTTTGAAGGTAAGCAATTTTTCTTCATTTGTTTCTCTATCTGTGGTTATTGTTGTTGGGCTTGTTCTCATTTGTTGTAGCCTGGGATTGTGCTCTTCTTCTATTATCACTGTACCTTTCCTTACATTATAGCATTACAGTATTACAGCTATTATTTGACAGCATTTCACTACCCAACAGGCTAAAAGCATGGTTGTGGTTACAGTCCCACACATTGGGTAGAATAGGTGTAAATGAACTTCACAGCTTAGACAAAATGGTATTTGCTGTGTACTTACAGGGTTACTTCTATATTAACTATTTTCCAACACCACTGAAGAATATGTAAGTTTAAATTCTATGCCTGTAAGCTGCCAGATAAGCCCCAAGCAAATTATGTGCAGCTGTTGGATTGGATAACAGTAATAGATAACACAATAGACCTCCAGATAAAAAATAAATATGAACTGGCTTAAGTGTGTTAAGTGTCCAAAAATGACAAAAGACTTTCAAATTGTTTCTCTGATGTAGAGAGTGAAATAGTTCAGTTAGCTTATAAGCAGGTTGAGCAATAAAGGGACTCTGGGAAAAAGTTCTGAAATTGCTTCTAGCTTTTTTTTTTTTTTTTTTTTTTTTTTTTTTTTTTAAATAATTTTTATTTACTCGTGTTCTTGGATTATGAAATTCCTATTTTAAAAAATTCCTTTTGAGCCAATTTAAACCAGGAACAGCCTGAACAAAGGTATCAGGCCAGGGATCATCTAACATTTGTTGCCATCTCTTTTTTTTTTTATTGAAATGTTAACATCCGTGTGCTCTATAAATCAGTAGAAGCTATTTCTCCCAGCTTCAAAATCCAAATTTATTGCTTGCTACATGTTTTGGTGCTGCTGTAATATTATTTCCAAAGCTTCATATAAAAAAAAAAAATAATAATCTTATGTACGTTTACAGGCATATATATGTATGCATAAGCTGACAATGTGTTTCATACCTGTAACAAAGCAAAGAACCAACACCTCTGCTGGACTGGTCATTAATTATCATTAGCGAGTAATACAGCGTGTGACATTTGCCAACAGCTATTAGTTGTGTCTATTCCCATGTGCTTAGAAAAAGAAGAAATAACTGTGGTGTATTCCAGGAAATACATGAAGTTCTGATTCTGTGGCAAAAGACCTTCAGCTTTTCAGTAGTCACCACTACCGGTCAGGTGGCAATAATACAGCTTTAGTAACTGCTTTAGTGAAATGTTGCTGTCACCAAAAATCTCAGCAGCCAAGGACAAGTATAAACAGCAGCCTTTTTCACACTAAAAAATAAAGTGCAGTAGAATGACTATCAGGAATTAAGCCAAATTCTAGCACAGGATTCCTAATACATCTGAGAGGTTTTAGATTTCTAATACGAACTTAAGGTTGGCAATAGGCCTAGCTCCCTTGTGATATGAAACAGTAGCACAAGCCCTGGGACATTTTTGTTCTGTAGGATTATTTGTCTAGTTAAATATGTTTAGATAGGATATTTGCGTTTTTTCTTTTTTTTCTTTTTTTCCCATAAGAAATAAAATATAAAAATATAATCTAAAACTAGTAAAGGAATGAGAACTCCTATTTAAGGCTGGTTCTCAAGATTTCCAGAATGGATCCTTGGGGATAGTTGGTCTGTTTCCTGACAACATGTAACAAGGTTGTTCAATTAGAAACATATGTACATGAATGAAAAGTGAGATATAACTGGAGTGAACAAAGAGATGGTCAAATCAAGACATCAAGTGGGATATTAAATTACTGAGACAGTGAATTTACAAAAAGGTTAGACAAAATAGGTAATGTTGAAAGAAAACGCCTGCAGAAAGACCTCAGAAAAATAAGCATTCAAGTTTCTTAGACTGGATGGCTTACTTTATAGATATGATCATAAATACTGAATAGAATTAATGATTTTTTTTTCTCTCACTATTTTAAGAATCTCTAAGTATTATAGAAAGTATAATTTCATTTATATTTATCTTGCTGTACTCTTTGGGTCTGGCTATTGAGCAGCTGCCTCCTGAACCTCTATAAGATATGTTATAGAACTGTGCATTCAGTAATATTTGTCAGTTGTCTTTATTCAAACTACTTTTTGGCAATGGTGCAGGCTTTGGGCTTCAGTGACTGTCAAAATACTGTTACCACAGACAGCAATGTTTTTAATAGTTAATCAAATCTTCCAAGTTACAGTGAGACACAAAGATCCTTTATGCTCCAATAGAAAAAACTCAGAGTTGAATGATCACATATTATTACCTTTTTCTTTGTTCTGGTATTAGAAAGGGTATGAATAATACTTGCAATTGCAACTTCTTGATTCTTTAAAGAAGAGAAAGGGATTATTGATGCCAGTTCTGAAAGACAACAAAAGGCTGTTTTTGTTTTTTGTTTTTACAGAAGTTTTAAATACTATTATGCTTTTTTTCAAGCTTAAATTGTACACACTTCACCTGAAAAAGAAAACTATAAGTCAAACTCCCAAAATTCAATTCCTGAGCCTCATATCAACTTGGTGTGCCATCTGAGAAAAATTTCACAGTCACACTCACATTGTCTAATGGTTGTGTTCTTATATTATTCAAGATCCTTAGAATCAAGCTTTCAAGGCACAAACTTGCAGTTATTTATAAGCAGCTTGCCAGATCAGACAAATACGCAGAATCACAAGAGCACCTTTTACCTACATGCAAATTATTATGCTTACAAAGTTGGGTATCAACAAATAAACCTGTCAGTTTTGGGCATTATAACACGAAGATATTGTACATTTTCTCAAAAAAGGAGAGAGAGTGAGGATTGTAGCTTGGACTTTAGTCTTGTCAAGCCTTACTTAATGTTTTAACAGCATATATTTATAAACTTTATTGGACAATAAACAGAGACTTTAGAGGTTTCTGAAGCTCAAGAAGAGCTTGGTTGGCCAGCTCTCTTATTGTATATGCTGGCAACTCCAGGGAACATTGAGATAAAGGTGAGTTTCTATATTTTAATGATAGCCTCTAGTTCTGAGAATGACATGCATTACTTGTTTGTACTTTGGGCACTGTCCAGTATCTCCCACATAATTATGTACACAAAAACTTTTCTTAATGCTTGGCCCTCAGCAATCACGGTCAAGTGGATGCAGCAATGCTTCTCAGACCCTATTTTCTGTAGAAGAATACCAAAATTTGCTTAAAATTTTGCTTGAGAACTTTGGAAATAGATGCATACATATGAAAAGGACGAAACTACTTGTCACTGTTCTGTTGAGTTCGGAAAGACTAGTAAACACCTGGACACTAAGGTTTAAAAATGTGATTAAAATTTAAAATAAATAAATAAAATTAGAACTTTATAAACCAGGCAGATAAAGAGACTTTTGTCACTTAAGTTTCTCAAAGGAGTTTTCTCGGAAATACTTAGGTTTATTGCAGCAGGAAACCTGGAGTACGAAATACAGCAATTATGTGAAGTCCTAGCCTTTAAATAGTATACATGGCATACTTGATTTAGCATGGTTTTGCTATCTGGGGGGAGTCATTGTACAATAAGTTGCTGAATTCTCTATACTAATTCTTTGCAGAAAACCTTAGCTTTTAGTATTTATTTTATTAGTCCTGTTCAAAACAATAACTTATGTAATTAGATGTTATTCTAGATATTAAGTTGCAGAACTGGACCCTTAATCCTGGCTCCATGAAAGCTTCATTTACCACCTTTCCAATTCATTTAACTCCTTCCACATTTCATATGCTTAGCTGACTGACTAGACAATCTTTGGTCACTTATGTCCTGCAGGTGTCTGTGCTAGTGAGTAGCTTTAAAATGTTGATGTTTCCATCCTGGGAACATGCAGGATTTTTTTTCCCCATTTGATTTTTAATATTATTTTTAATATTTAAGTCATTAGGGAACTCTGAAGGCATCAATTTGTTGCTTCAATAGCACGAGGTAGTTGCTAAATTTATTTGGTTTATACATGGTGATTAAAGGAGAATGATTCTTCTTTTTTTCCTGCCCTTTGAGGGAGCTTATGGTGTTATGGGCGACATGTCAGCAATAATTAAGAAATATCCTGGTACAAATCCCAAAAGATACATATTTTTACAAATAATTCCCCATGGAAAAACTTTAAAAATGATGCACTTGTTCTGAAAAATGCTTCAAGCCTTCTCTAAATAGATTATATTGCTGGGTTATTTAAGAGTGCGTGACTTGAGGTGCACATTTTGCTTGTAACTCATAAAACCACAGTACAGTTAATCAAGGGGAAAAGCAGGAATAATGTTCAGTGAGCTCCTATGTCTCACAAAGCCATTCTCATCCAGCCAATAACACAGCTTCTTGTTTTATTCAATTGTAATAGGAAGAAAGTAAGAGTTTCTTCAGCCAAGACCAAAAACGCCTTTTGTTGGCTTCGCACTTTTCTTTTAAAACACAACTTTCCCTTGTAGGCTTTCCCATCCAATCTGGACTCCAGGGATTGAATTTCTTTGTCTCTTTTGAGGGTAGTCTTTTAGAATAATGTATTTCAAATACTGCCCAGTGCGGTAAGCCTTCTGCTGTGTGTTTTACAGTTCAATTTTCCTAGCAACTGCATAGAATAATCAGCACTTAAAGAGTATCAACTATAGCTGCAGTCCTTATAATGATAATCTGTTGAATAAAAGATGTTTTCATCTTTTTCTGCCATAATCTTTGCCTAATTTTAAAAAACTGAACAGCAAATCTTAAAATTGTTCTTCAAAATTGAAACAGCTTACCTTGTTCCATCTTCTGCTTAGGAGGCAGTGAAAGGAGCAGGAGGAAGGGAAGGCAAAAAAACCCAAGTATATTTTGAGGAGAAACCAGAACAGAAAAAAATAAGAGATAAGGATTGTAAGAGAAAAGCATAGGTTTTCTAGTTATTGTCTTTTTTTAAACTTATGAATTGAAACTTTCTTTAATGCCCACCACCTATTGGTTCTGAACAGTCATATTTCTGCTGCATATATGAACTCAAATTTTTAGATACAAGGTTGATTCAAGAACTAAACTTTTTGTCCTTCAGGCATTGGAAATCAGGGCACATAACAGAGTATTCACATGAGGTTTCTCCTAAGGGACATGCATTTGACACACTACATTTTGGTGCTATTTTCAGGTCTGTCATAGAATTGGACAAAACACTGTGCATGGTTAGGAGATACAAGTCATAAAATAACAGTGCAATCAACTGTCATTATATGCCATGTTTTTCTGATTAATATTTGACTATCCATGAACAGCAAGAGCTCAAACAGCTGAGCGCATCCAGCATACAGGAATTGCCTTTGCCCCTCACCCCATCAAAACTAATAATAATTAATCTCCCGTGCTCAACAGATTATTTTTTTTTTTGTCTACTATTAGAAGATAGCTAAATATGAAGTCTGGAACACTGCTATCACTGGAAAATGACTGAAGTGTTAGAGACAGTACATACCAATAGCTTCATATAGATGTACAAACAATTGAGTAGCATTTCAGTTCTCTTAAAGATGAGACAGAAGTCTTTCTTTAGAAAGCAGCTATTGGTTCTGCTATTCAGAAGAATGAGGTTTCTACAGGAAGGAAGTCCTCCTGCAGGAGGTAGGTCTCTTGGGTGTTGGTTTTTTTGTTTGTTTGTTTGTTTTTTGTTTTTTGGTTTTTTTGCACAAGGTTAAGAGAGAGAAACATTTTCCTCCAGAGAGACAGAAGCAGCAGTAGAGTCTTGTGGACACAGCAGCATTCCTGACATTTACATCCCTTATTCTATTGACATCTGTATCTGTAATCCACCTCTGATCCATCTCTCAGATTGCAAATCCTTCCTTACACGTTCAACAGAGTGTAAGCTACAGAAGGCAGTACATTCAAGTCAGGCAGGATGAGAAAATCACATCTCAGGTTCCCTGTATCTTGCCTATACATGCCTTATCTTCCTCATAATGTTTTTCTTTCTGGTTTTGTTTTTGGGGGCTTCCTTTAATTTGAACAGGAATCTATATATGTCCATCCTCTTGTACAGGTACAGATTCTCTTGTCCTGCAAAAGACCCTTTAAAACACCAAAGCAAAGCTGCTTCAACACTTCATTCAGAAGAGCAGGGATTCAAGCATCTGGCTAATGCTTTTTTCTGCTATTGATCTTTCCACTGACTTCCACTCTCAATTCCAGCCAGTGAAATTATGACCCAGTAACTTAAACCAAGCTGCTGGTTCAGAGAATCAGACTGGAATTTTAGTCTGTGCTACTCACTTAGCATAGGTATAACTTAGATGCGTAGTTATGACTTAGGATTAGTACTTAAAGGCATATAGCAATCAGAAAGGGACATCAAGTAGACGGGAACTTATTCAGCATGCTGAAATACAGTGAATGTTACATGTCAGCAGTTGTCTTCAGTAGGATCTCATGAAAATTGACCCCTTTCCTAGATTCAGTAGCAAAATCAGTGCAGGAAATGCAATGACAAATCCTTCGGATATAGTAATTACTACACTTCCTTAAAACAAAACAAAAACAAACTTACATTTAAAACAAAGCAAACTAAAACAATTGTTGTAATGATATATCCCCTATAAAAAAAAAAAAAGCTTATTTTTAAAATTAAAGAAGCAACATTAAGATTCAAAAAAGATTATAACGTTATAGTGGTGTTCTGAATCTTCACCTGGAGTCTTACATTTTTTTTTTTTTTTTTTTTTTCCTCAGATCTAGGTTGTGTTGTTTTTTTTGTTGTTAGGTTTTTTGTTTTGTTTTGTTTTTTGTTTTTGGTTCGTGAAGAAATGGAGACATGAAAATGACATTTTTAGCCAGTAACTCATACATTTAGATTTCTGGGTTTAGGTTTTGGAAAAAATGCACCTAGTTGTTTTCTTATTACAATACTGCTGGTTTTGTTCACCGGGCCATGTTTTTCTTGGAATGTGGTAACATGGAACGTTTTAAATTATGGGCTCTACTTTTTACTATCCAATGTCTACTAAATAAGTCCATCATCTAATTCTAAATTGGTGAAGCAGCAAACTTATGCCTGTAGCCAGCAATACATATATTTTTCACTCCAGAGAAAAGTCTCTCTGTTCTAAATTTACTGAAGAGAGTTTCACAGACAAAAGAAAGGCTCTTTGCCAAACCTAGCTTTGCTTCTTTATAATAATACTTTGTCTCTTCAAATACCCTAACAAAATACTGTAAACTACGGCAAAGTTTCCATCAAGGCTATAATCAATAATAGCAGTTGCTAAGCTTCAGCTGACATAACATCAGAACCTTTTGCATACAAGTGTTTAAATGAAACAATGGAACAAATGAAGGCATTAGATTGGATGTAAATATTAATCAAAGTCATATTTACACTCTAACTATAAACAGTTTTTGAAATATGAACCATACATTATATTAAAAAGATACAGGATGTAATCACTGCTACTGCAATCCACTGCATACTTTGCCACCCACCACAACAATCACCATTGTCTGCTGAATACACATGCTGCTTGGAATACACACTGATGGGTGCATTAAAAATGTAGTGAGATTCTCAATTTGGATTAGGGATTAGGGAGTTAGTTTGGATTAGGGAGTTTGTTTGAATAAGAAATGTAGGGTTGGAATTATAATCTGATATTTATTTGAAGCTCTGGAAGGTTACCCATCTGATTTCTTCACTTAAATTTTGTACTGCTGTTCTTGTGATGGAGTCAGTGGGCTGGATTCAGTTCCCCAGTCTGATACAAACTTAATCTGCTGAGAAATTCTAGTCTTAAAATTCAAGCTAATATCTAATGTTTTGCTGTCTCCTTTTTGTCTTATTCTCTGCTTAGGTTCTATCTGAGTAGGAACGTCTTGTAGTATATGTACAAAGAGTGTAGAGAATTCCAAAAATCCTCATCTCAGCTAGACCTCTAGGTAATGCTGCAAGTGCTTAATTTTCCCATCTTTTCAGGAATTTTAAAATTCACCCTCATCTCTATGCCCATTTTTAGTAAGAATTTTGGAGTTCAATGCTTAAAATTGTCTTCCCAGAAAGAAAGAAAAAGAAGTTTTTAAAGTTCCAGTGTCTGTCTCCTTAAAAAGACATCTACAACACCCATTTTATCTAATGCAAATTGAAACAATGAAGTGAAACTCTTCCCAGATTCTCTTTCCAAACCCACTCAACACAACTCTTTCCTTGCTTTAAAAAAAAAAAAAAAAAAAAAAGGCACCAGGCACTCCAGTATTTGGAATTACTATCGATATCTCAGAACCACAAACTGAGATCGCTTTCAGCTTGTTTTGAATGTTCTTTGACTCACACTGATAGTGGTTTTGAAGAGGATTTGCAAAGTAAGAATCAGATCTGTGTCATTTTAGAATAGTTCATTTGAAGAAACCACCATAATTACATAATGTCTGTGAAGCTATTAATATTTCTACCCCCCATATTTTATAAGCTACTAGTTCAAGAGGATCTTCATTTCAATGAAGAGGATAAATGTTGTTCCCCACCTAGCTCTTTAGAGTGCACTAATTTGCTTATTTTCTTGAAGACAACAATACATTGCAATTGTACTGAAGAAACATTCAAGCTGACCCTCTCTGCTCATTCTCTCCCACTTCCCCAAGTAAAAGTTTCTAATAGTTCACTTGGAGGTCTTCCAGTGATTTCTATCTGTAGCTTTGAGCAGGTGAATGTGAAGAACAAGGTTGTAGATAAACACTTATTTAGCATCTAGATCTATGGAGTTTTATTTTGTAGCACAATGTAAAATAAAGGAAAACTTCTACCTCTCAAAATTCCACATAAAAAATCTTCACAACACGAGAAGTTGGCATGAAATAATTTCTCTCTCCAAGCCCTTTTGTGAAAAGCTAGGCACCGCTCCCCTGTTCCCTACTTCCAGCTATTGTATTTGCAGATCTGGAAAGATTTAGATTTAAGGTTTTGGATGGGTTTTAACATACTGTAAGACCACAGTCAGTAATAACAGAAGCCTGATGGTTTACGACTTCTGTGACTAACACCAGCCTACTGGATCTATTAATAGGTCTAGTGTTACCTTGAACTACTCTTGCACTGACTTTGTACTGCAAAGACTCACTGCGAGAGTTGATATATGAAGCTTGGATAATCAAACAAGCAGGTAAGATAGTACTACTATTCTGTTCTTTCTCACGTTTATATTTCACCTTCTAGTCATCTTGTATAATAAAGAACAGCTGCAGAACAGGCATTAAAAAAACAGAAACAACAAAATGTCAAATTCTGATAATATTAACTAGCACTTTCATGCATACACACTGAGGACTGTGCCAAACTATTTACTTGTATGAACATTTGCCCTTCCAAAAACCTAGAAAAAAAACCCGAGTCTCAGTTACAATTCACTCACTTTTAGGGTTCACAGTCTCCAGCCCACTCACCAGAATGCTACTAAGTGAAGAAAATGCTGCCATCAATTTTTGTTTCAGTTTATTGCGAGTGCTTTTCTTTCCATAAAATGAGTTCTTAATTTCCCTTAACAAGCCTATTCCCAGAAGGGCACTGGACCAGAAATTTGCATTTGGTACTATATGTTTTCCTCGGACCACTGTTCAGGTATCTATACTTCTGTCAGAAAATGAAATATAATTTGTAAATATAGGAGGAAGAATTTTTAAAGAACAATGAAAAGAACAGTAAAACTAACACATGCATTCTGACTCAGAACTCCCACTCATCATTTTTTGTTAAACCAAAAAAATGTGTCTCTCCCAGAGTCTTTGGAATTCCTTTAGAGTAATGATGCCTGTTTTTCTTGATTGCTTTTTTTGAATTAACAATTCTTGTGTTCATTTTCTGTGATAGCACTAGAACAACGTTGAAAAGTATCTAAACCACATGGAAAACTCAGTTATGAGGGCAGTTATTTCAATTCATCAAATTACATAAAAGATATGATTTTTACTACACACTAAACAATGAACTAACTAAAGAAAATATGAAAAGCATATCCTGTTGCCCACAGTTCTAGGGTGTTTTGTCAGGGATGCAGCAGGCATAACCAGGCTTCAGTTCTTCACTTCAGTACCTACTTCTGCAGAACTGAATGGAATCCTTTTACTGGCAGGTGAAGAAACAGAGTTCCCTCAATGCCTTTCCTACAAAATGCTACAGTTTAAGTATCTAATTCAGTTGAAATGCAGCAGTCAGGAATTCCTAACTGAGGGACAGAAATAAAGGCATGATCCCTCCTCACTGATTAACATTCATGATCTGGACAGCTTGCTCCACATTCTTTTCCAGCAAGTGCCAATCTTTAGGAATATTACTCTTTGGTACTTATCTTTGGTTCTTATCTTGTAGCACATAGAGAACTTAGATCCTAAAGATGATGTGAACACTCCCAGCTAGCAAAGTGCTTGAAAAAAATTGTTACAGCATAAAAAAAAAGTTACAATTCTAAATTAAATTTGTTGTTCTCTCTGTAATTACCTTCCACAGTATACTTGTTATGGATGTCCTGAATAATTTTCAACGTTTTTGGTACTAAATACTACACAAGCCCACGGAGAAACAGCTTTCACTTAAACAAACTTACCATATATGAGTTGCAAGGAAAGCAATGAGAAGTTTGTCCTACACACTTCAGAGGACAAGGAAGGCATATAGCTTCTCTCTGTTTGCCAAAGTTGTGCTGCTAAGACAGTATTATCACAGTAATATTTAAAATAATGTTGTAAGTAGGAACACAGCTGATGTTTTATGTGTTCTTTTCAAAGATTTCAGTGGCAAAAATTCACAAACATTATACATGCACTTAATTTTTTATACTGTGATTTCAAAATGAGGCTTGAGCCTCAACGTGCCTTCCTCAATTAAATGTATCAGTTTAATGCATGCATGCAAGCATGTACAAAACTCTACTTGCTGGACACTCTTTCTATCATACTTCAGAATTTAAAAAAAATGGGGTGAGGGAAGCAATGTTTTACCTCTAGTTTTATTCTTAAAATGTAGATGAAAAATAAAAGGAGGTTGTGTCAAAATGTACTCACCATTTCTGTTGTGGCTTAAGGAACTATCAGTTTTCAAAGGTGTTGGTGGGCTGTGGTATAGATTTATTCCTACAAGGACTGGGGTCCAAATTTCTCAAATTTGAAAAAGCAAAAGAGGGTCTTAAGACACCATAACACAGTGTATCTTTAAGGAATCATTTGGGCACCTAAGCAACTCTCACTGTCCCAGGGATGTTCTTTTACCCTACCTTCCAGGAGCCTTTCTAAACTCTTGCTGAAGAAAATAGTTGAGTAATTGTAAAGTCCAGCTAGCTGGCATGTAGGAGATTCTGAGATACTCTCTCACAGTAGCACTGTTACAGAGGTGGGATTTTTGTTACTGGGAGCCATCTCTTTCAGTTGTTGCAATGACAACTTTTAGTTTGCTTTAGTAGAAGATTCTCAAGCCTCTGAATGTGGGCCTCATCCCACAACATCCATTTGCTTCCCCCTGTAGTCCATTGTCAAAGAATAAATCAATATGTTCTAAGCAAAAAGTTTTATTTCTTAAATGTCTTCAGCATGAGTAGTATTTCTCACAGAGTTTATGTCATGTTGACTTACTTATTAGATTACATACTAGGCCTCCATTAAGGTATAGATTTCTGTAAAGTTCCTTTTCCATAGTGTTGAATTGCTAGTCAAAAGACAGTTCTCACAGCCTAAGACTCTCTAACAACACAGGCTAAGTAGACCTTGTTCAGCTGTTTAACACTGCAAAAAGAAAATGCTCTTCAACAAACTAGTGCCATGTTGACTGGCACTGTATATGTTGTATTTGTATATCTTTTGTTGTATGTGATATGTTTTCCTTTGTATCTGGAATGAAATGAAAAAGAAGGCACTCCTGCAATTGACTGCATTAATACTACTTCAGTAAAGATAGGTTAAATCACAGCCCACTGGTGTCTTACTGGTTAAGGCCAGTTAAAAAAAGCCCAACTACTCTCCAGCTTTTCAAAGACAACCTGGCTTAGCAAACTGAACAGTCACTCTATCTTACTTACAGTTAACACATTTAGCAGGAAGGTTGAATTCACAACCAGATTTATAGGCATAACCACTTATACACACACACCATTTCTCTCTCTGAAGCTCTTAGACCAAGCAGAAAGCAAGCACTAAACCCAAACTTCCATATAATGTTATTGGTGTTATTATTATTATTATTATGCACAGAAGCACAGAACAGCTAAGGTGCCTCTACAGATTGCCTAGTCCTGTGCAAAGCAGGGTCAGCTACAGTAGGTTGCAAAGTGCATGATCACTTGGGCTTTGAATTTCTCCAGGGGTAGCAACTCTACAATTTCTGTGGGCAACCCATTACACTGTTTGACTATCCTCACAGTGTTGCTTTATATATGTAAATACAATTTATTACATTTCAGTTAGTGTTCCCTGCCTCTTATCCCGTCACTGAATGTCACGTTTTTCAGTGATGGTCCATATTTTACCACTATGGCGATAAGATTCTTCTTTTTTCCAGATTTTTTTCTTTTCTCTCATACCTTCTATCTCAATTTAATTTCAGCTCTGACTCCCACATAAGCAACTACAAAAAAATTACACTAAGAATTCCGTAAAGTTATGAAGCCATTCCTTGTTTGTCAACTACGTTTTTCTATATTTCTAGCAGCATTTCTGTGACAGGAAATAAGCAGCATAAAACACAGCATTCTCTGAGAAGTCCATACTCTCATCACTGGAGCTCACTCTATGAAGAGTTAGCTCAGGCTTCCACTCCCCCTGCTAATTGTCAAATAGCTATTATGATAGCTAGTATGTATGTATGTATGTATGTATTTATTTATTTATTTGTAGTCTTTGCTAAACTGAGATCTTCTTCACAGTTAAAGTCAGTTTTACAACCATGCTACCAAACAAAATAAAAATAAAGGGCTCGATAATGGAAAACCTGACACCACCTAAAATATAACTAAATGAGCAGGAGTGATTCTGTAATATATATATATATTTTTTTTTAAGCCTACAGAAACCAACCAATGTTAATTATTAATCAAAAGCAAAGCACCCATTTTAAGCATTTTTCAGAGAGATGTGCTCATTTAATTTCTTGCTACCATGTATTATTTTATATCAGTAACTGTCATTCAAAGCCAGCAACACTTACACAACTGCAAGGACACTGCTCAGAGGTAACACCCCAACGACAAAAGCCCTAACAAAAACACGGAACTAATCAGCAGTGCAATCTTGTCATCTTCCTATATTTCTGTCTTCCTTTTTGCCCACCCAAACATTCCATACTGACATAAGTTACAGTGTTCTATATTGTACCACTAGCAGTTCAGAAAAGAAGAATCCCTATCAGTACTCTGTGGTTTAATCCCCACAGGAAATATCTTAGAAATAGACAATGGGACAGAACCCCACACTTGTTTCAAGCCCATGGATACCAAGGAAATCACTAAAGGTCATTTTGTTTCACAGTGTTCTTATTTCTTAGCCTTTGCGGACGAACACAAAAAGCAGTTCCATGTTCTCGTGTTTCTTGCTAACCTCTTATCTGGGAGAGGTGGGAGAAATCAGATGGATAAGTTACTACTTAGTTCTGAAGAAATAACTGGAAAGGTGAGGTGAAAAAAGCCCACTAATGGAATGAGAAACATATTTAATAAAAACTAACACACGTTTTAGAACAGTACACTGTCAAACAAGGGTTTTAAAATGCAGAGTAAAATGTTCTTACTTATTGTGATATTGGTCATTGATTTGGAATGTGCGTTTTCTGTTCTCACTACAGTCTCAAGGTTGCTGTGAATTAATTGTGTGCTTCCTTCAGTCCTCATTACAGTCTTTGACACAAGAATGAGTTTTCACAGAAGTGAATGCCAGGATATTCTGATTCTCATTGAATATTCTCATTAATCCATTCTTAGGACAAAGATAATGATAAAGAATAAGCACAGATATTAATTATTTTATTTCTTATGGCAATCCCGGGGATGTAATGAGAATGAAATGATTGCCTCTTTTTGGTTCTAAAGGAAGGGTTTTTAAGGATAGAAAAATATTCAAAATTAATTTATTCTTGTAATTAAACTGTGATAAGACCAGGAGCTTAAAACACATCACATTAATTCATTCTCAATGCCAGTTTTAAGGGCCCAAACCTGTACGTGTCAATTAGAGTGAGAAGGAGAATACAGGTCAGTGGAGAATAAAGCATCACAATTTTTTTTAGAAATATATACTGCAAATAAACAATTGTAATAGTCCTAAAATAGCAGCAAGACATAATGACTCCCTAGATCATTTCTCTTTGCATTTCTATTCATTTACAACAGGACTTCTGCATTGGAAGCTGTGCATTATTACAGTTCTTTCAAAGACAGCTAAAGCTATCATAATCATTTTTGAGAGGCTTAAAGTAAAATCCATCCAGCTTTCATGAGAGAAACACATTTGAGAGAGCAAACACTGGTCATGGGGCACATACTATCACCTACAGGAAAGGCATTAAGGAACCCTAGGCTGCTCAGATTCAGGTTCAGGAGAAAACAAAGCCTTAAACTCTCAACAGCTAACAAATACAGCTCTCTCAGCCCATCTTTATAGCAGAGGTGCTCCAGCCCTCCAGTCATCTTCGCAGACCTCCTCTAGACCCACTCTAACAACTCCACATCTTTCTTGTGCTGGGGGCCCCAACCCTAGTTGCAGTACTCCAGATAGGGCTTCATCAACCTCTTCTTTAGGTAGGTTCTTACCTCTTTCAACTAAGCTTGTTTTCAATGGTTACAAGATCTTAAATCTGTCTTTAAATCTTACATTACTCAGCTTTGATTTCAGTGAGCTTTGCAGAATGGAGATGAGGATAATACATTGATTTTCCTAGCCTAGTAAATTCTAAAAGGAAGGAATTCTTTTCTTTATCCGTACACACATTGTATCCAATTTAATTTTGGCTTTGTTTGTATTTTTATGAATATTCTAGCATACTAGTCAAGGAATGGGAATATTCACCTATTTATTAAATTTGAAGTTTGATACATTAATGCTAGAAGCAGTGAAAGCCTTCAAGGCACTCTTAGATGTTTATGTAATACTGCATTCTACAGTGTCTTATTCACATTAAGATCTTGATTCTCAGATTTTTTCATCCAGTTGGAAAACAGGGTTGCAATGGTTACTCCAAACAACTCAAACATCAATTTGTACAGTCTAGGTATTTGCAATGAGTAAACCACAGATCAAGAAATTACTTTCCAAATGTCTAATTGTGAAAGAAACATGCTACTTTGCAGCAAGAAGAGGGGTGGAAACTTTCTAAGTACTGGCTATTCATTCTCCCAGCTTTGCATTCATATCACAAATTTTCCTAATTTCTAAACAATGTGGATGTGTTTTTACTTCACTGACTGCAATTTGAAATGTCTTCCATCACACCACAGTGGAAAGTAGTCATATGTCTTTTCATGTATTCTATTCCTAGTCAGAGTGTCTTGGGAAGGCATTGAGTGCTTTCTTACAGTATTGTAGCACTAACTAGGGGAAGCCAAAGAAAGGAAAAAACAAACCTCTGGGAGTTGGCAGAGAATTCACTGGGACAGGTAAAAGCTTAGAAGATTTTGCAAGAGTAAAGGCAATAGACTACGAGAAACTTTCTTTTTTTTTTTTTTTTTTGGTTTATAAGTAGTGTTTTAAATAGGAATTTCAGACAAGAAATTAAAATTTAAACAATGTAAGTGCCTCAGAGAACCGGGCTCTAAAGCAGTCCCTTAATGGGACTCTGACACAGCCTTTATTTTTTAATGTGAAGAAGGGAAAGGATTTGTCATTAAACTTTAAAAATAATCAAAATCCTTTTTGTTTTTGTGGGCTGGCAGTGTTACTAAGAACGATTGTGTTCACTTAGTGCGTGTCCACTGGTAGGGAAACTTCCTTACGTGTAACAGGGGTTAGAGTTCCAAATTTAAGTTTGTCTTGGCTGTCCTGGAGTCTATATACTTTTTTGATCAATCATGCTTGAACTTCTTGTCTGAATTATCTCCTCTTAACAATAACACCTTAACAGAGTTTCTTTCCCAGCTTTCAGAATATGAAATAAGAAACAGCACGCAAGGCACCTACATTAAATGGATGTGATTTAGAAGAACATCACTTGCTGTATTTCCTATGATTTGTGCTGAGAAATACAATTAACACATTAGCATCAATCCTAAACATTTTTTATTCTATGCAGTTGCACAATTTAACACAAACCTAGAGAAGATGTAAAATCATCTTCCTGTTCTGTTATACAAACATCAAAATTTTCTATTGCTATTAAATTTTCTGCATTCATCATCGTTTAGTCTCTCTCTTTTCAGTAAACTGGTCATTGTAAACAGCAGGAACACACAGAATACAAACAGGAAACACTGCAGTTACAGCTCTGAGGAAACATGCCAGCCTGTAGGAGGAACCCTTGGCACCAGAGGTGCTGAATTTCAACAAATCTGTTAATACAAGTAGGGTAGCTCTTAAACTCAGCCTTTAGGCCCTGTTACTACCTACAGCAGTGTCAGCAGTGAAAAGTAAATGAAACTAAGTACAAAACCAATGTTCCTTGATCTACACAAGGTTAAATATATGCTGATGAGCATCAGTATTTCCAACAACAAAATTATGCCTTTCTACTCGTCACTGGTGGACCTTGTTCTCACAATATTGCTACTTACTTTGGTAATGAAAGTCATTTTAAAGTTGAATCTGCAAGTGAATATACTGCGGTGTACACAGTGCATAGTTCCCATAAATTTAGCACACAGGAATTTATTTCAGCAGCTACAGCTTTCAGTAGTTCATCAGTTTTGTTTTGCATGAATGTAATTTACCTTTCAGCCACCAAAGGCTTACAGTACAGGTCTTGTATTGAAACAAAACTAGTACTGTACCAGCACTCACATAGTGCTCCTGAAGAGAGGAAAAAAAACTCATATTTATTCCAAAGTTTTCCAAGCAGTTAAACTCAAATTCAGATGTATATCTCTGTACATTTTTAGAGCAGTGTTAACACATGGCTAGTAAAATTACAGTTTCAATAATGCAGCTGTAATTATTTATATAATACAATGATGCATAGTCTCCTTTGTTTCCTCTTAAGGAAAAAGAAAAAAAAAGCACTGGAAAAGGAAAGGCTATTGAAATTCTATCATATTGTATAGTCGTAGGTCTAAGAGAAAGAGAAATCCTGTGGTCTAAAGTGAAATAAATCACTGAGTTTCAGAGACAGTCTTATCCATTGGAAATAGCCACAAATTAAAGGGAAAGACAGAAAGACATTTCAGTTCCTGAAAGAGTGGAGATTTGTGTTGATGTTTGGCTTTATCAACTTTCAGGAAGAAGGACCTGTTTAATCACTGGAAATTCTACCTTACTTAGAGAATTTGGCCCAGTTTCTGCTATGCATGTTAGCTTATTTTATAAAATATGGGCCAGGCTCATTTTCCTTGAAGTCACTGGGATTTTTGGCATTGATTTCAAGATGAACAGCCAGTGGGTCCGGAGTAGAGAGGATAAGGAAAAAAGCATACTACCTCTTTCAGTACAGATCAAATCAAAATGCTTGAGCTTCAGGGGGTGCATTTCCTGATGTTCTCTTCATGCCGTAGATATTGCTTTTCACAATAACCAAATTCTTCTATAGTCAATTTTACAACTATGTCTGCTGTCAAGAATTCAGTAAATCAAATGACTTTTTATGGCATTTTACAAGAAAGAAAACTATTCAGGTAAACTGACAAGTCCAAATAGGAAAAAGAGACTCCAACTAAAGCGTATGTTATGAATCATAGCCTACTACCCCTGCTGGGATTGACAGAGATCTCCAGCCCAAAATGAATTCAAACCAGTTCACAGGGATTCTTAAACTTTTGCTAAAAAGGGAAGCCAAAATGATGACAGCTTTATTAGAGCATATAACTCAAAATAAGCACCAATGCATTTTAAAACACTTCAAGGGCATCTTTCAATATGAATCTAATTCCTTTTAAGATACGACTCAACTTCCTAAATAATAGTATTTCTTTATAAAAAGTAGTAAGCACTTATTTTTGCATTAGAATGAGATATTTTGTTAGCTGGGCTAAAAGTTATCTCTTAAGTAAGTATTCCAGCAATACATACTGAGTTTCAATAGCTTTTTGTCCATTCAGGACTGCTATGAGCCTTGATACTCAGGTGTTCAGGATTATCAGAGTCTACATAATTATGATACACCATGTTACAAGACCTTTATATAAAACAAATACAGCTAAATACACTTCTGATTCTTAGAAAGTACCAGGTCACACTTACGAATACTATGGGCTTTTGCCTCAGCAATCTTCTACAACTGTAAGGAGTGACATTCCTAGAGAGATATATGATCTGCTTTATTTTAATGGTGCACTTGCACATACAGATGAAAAAATCTTTTCATCTCTTACTGTCAGTCTCAAACATTTGGTAATGTGCTAACAAATATTTCTGTGACTGCACAAGGAGTGCCAAGTCAATGCTGTATGAACCCTTCCAGACTTAATGTTTACTGCATAACTATCTGCTTCTGTCAATCAATGAGGTTCCATCACCATTCATACTTTTTTCAGCTTATTAAGCAAATCTAATCATATAATCACAGAATGGCTTGGGTTGGAAGGGACCTCAAAGATCATCAATTTCCAACCCCCCTGCCACAAGCAGGGCCACCAACCTCCAGATCTGATACTAGGCCAGGTTGCCCAGGGCCCCATCCAACCTGGCCTTGAACACCTCCAAGGATGGAGCATCCACAACCTCTCTAGGCAGCCTGTTACAGCACCTCACCACTCTCTCCGTAAAGATCTTCCCCCTGAATTCCAGTCTAAACTTTCCCTCCTTGAGCATAAAGCCACAGTACGGTTGTGTAACAGATTAAAATGTTTTAAGCAAACAAGATAAGTTAAACAATAAAATAATATGAAAGATACTTTACTGTTACAATTATATAACAAGTAAATAAGTACCTTCCTTCATCAGGAAAGAAAAGATTATCTTTTCTCCCAGATACATGGAATAGATCACATTTTAAAATCTGTATTTATTGTGTCCCAGTAAGGAGGAGTTTTCCATAAAGTTGCTTAGTTTAGACAATGAATTGAGTCTTAAGAGTATTATCAGAATGAAAAGAAGTACATCTCTTATTAACCACGAAAGACAGCATCTTAACTAGGTCTGTCAAATGTCCCCATAGATACTATGGACAATTTTAACCCCATAACGGGACAAAAGTCTTTTCAGAAAATGCAGTACTTGATATGATGCAAGACAGTTCCAGGTTAAATCAGTACATGTTCACTGGGATAGAGTGCATAGATCACTGCCTCCAGCAAACAAGCTTTTTTGATACTAGAGATATTTCTCCTTCCTTGTCCATTACCACTCTTTTCATATCTTCATCTGCCTTTTGCTTCACCAATTATTTAATTCTAATTTATTTTTCAGAATCTGTGGTGTACTGCAAGTAACGTTCAAGCCTGATCCAGTATTGTCTTTCAAGCAAACAACTTATTAGGGATATACATAACATTAATTTATTTCTATGTGAAACCACACCTTGCAAAATAAGAGAAACACTGTAACACTATGTGTAGTGTTATAAGATTTTTGTACATCTTGTTCTTTGATTACTTGTTTTTTTATGCTTGAATATTAGGAACAGCAGCTGAGAGAGTGCTGCATACTTACATTTGCTTTTCATACCCTCTAAACCTTCCTTGTCTTGTTCTTGTTATAACTAGTACCACATCAGCCTCCTAACTACCTTTACAACCAAGGTTTTTCATCAAGCAATATTGTTTGAAGAATTGAGGTCAGACTGGCAGTTGCTGACCTCGTCATTCACATAATAAATCCTGATTATTCTAGGGTTACAGTTCATGTGTATAATCTGATCATGAATGCTCAGTAAAGTATATAACATCTAGCACAATATTTTGCTAACTGTATCAAAGTGAAATAAATCATAAGTTTAGATGGTGTGGAAAGAAGAAAGAAAAAGGCAGTAACAGACAAGCAAAAGCAACATGGGGATGACAGCTGCAGAGCTATCAAAACACATTCACTATTATGCTTTTAAAACAATTAAAAAGAATTATTATTTTTTCCTCAACAATTTTCTGCAGTAAAATACATGTTACAGGTTCCCCAAAACAAAAATCTTCAGATTAGATTATTACGTTTCACGTTCAGTGCAAACATTCACTCTAGGTACAAAAACTGCATCCTGTAGTAGTAGGAACCACCTACAAAATTATCAGTTGATATAAAAAGGAGGAATTCGTATTCGAAGAAACAAGGACTATGGAGAGAATGCCATGTGCACTCTCTTGTCATTCCCCTGGACTACTTATACTAATGCTAGATTTTCACTAGTTTTAAAACAAATTTCACATCCCTCTTCATCTCCTGCAAAGGTCTCAACAATTCCCATATATCAGAGATATAGGCAAAATGCTTCTGAATTTCAAGAGCTCTCTTCCATGATGGTATGTTAATCCAGTAAAGATGAATTTGCCTGTACAGACTATTCTGAATCTGCTCTAGTTTGAAGCACAGAACAAATTCTCATCAGTAGCCTAGAAGGAAAGAAAGAAGACGTGTTCCTTTTCTCAGGTTTTCATTTTTAATAGCAAGCATTCTATGGCAGAATAGCCCTAAGAATAAGCAGAAGCCTTGTATATGGTTATAGCCGCTCAAGAACATTTCAACAAAACCCCTTTCTAATTAGAAACTTTTAATTCAAAAAATTTTCATTTGAAAAATGAGTGCTTTTTAATAAATACTGATAATAAATACTGATCTGACAACTTTTTAGAACTTTAAATATTTTCATCTACAAATTCATTTTTTCTTTAACACATTCAAGTCTCATCCAACCTATTCATCACAAATATCATCTGTTTAAGAATGCTGCAAAACAAATTTTCTTCATTTCTGTCAAAATTTTGTATGAGGAAAAAAAAATAGTTTTAACTTTGGCAGAAACTGTTTTGCTTTCTATCTAGATATCTACATACTCCATAGTTAGCAATTCAGTTTTATATAACCAAATGAAAAAGTGCAGGTGAATGCATTGTTTCCTGGGTTTGTTAAGCACCTTTGTAAATGGCTCATCATCTGTACAGCCTTCTATGATCAATATAATCCTATTTCTCTTTAAATTAAACAAACAAACAAAAAAATCTGCTTGAGGTCATCTTAGCTCTCTTTTTCTTTTTTTCCCCATTATAGTCTGAGATCTTACATATCAGCTCTGTTTAATTTAGGCACAAGAGCACGTCCTGAAAAAGGGATGTACTTCAAAAATAAAAATATATCTGAGAATACTTTCTAGGAAAACAGAGAGAAGTTGTTACAGGAAAATTCTGGCAGTATTGTACACATTGCAAGGAAGATGACCTTCATGATGAATTAGCATGCATTCTAAATTTGGATCTACCACCTAGCTAGAAGAACCTGTGGGTATCAAAACTAGAATCAAGGATGATCTTTGTGTCAAACAAATGACCTAAAAACAAACATTTCAACTGGGAATGCCTGATATTCTAAACTTTGGTTGCAAAAATTCAGCAAGGATTTGGAAAAGCCCAAAAATCCACTTCTGTCAAAAACTATTCAAAACAGTGGGTGTTGTGGGTTACAACCAGAACAGTAGTCAGCAGTGCCACTGTTGGGTATTTTAAATAAAAAAGCATCATCAGAAAGTAACTTCACAACATGGTTTTGCCAGAACTGGAATACAATAAGTGGACAAAGACATCACATTTGGATAGAAAGTGGTCTATGTTGGCTCAATAGTAAAAAAGAGTGATCTGGAAAACACAGTCACTGAAAAAAGACTTAAAGACCTAGGATTATTTGGTCTACACAGAAGAAGAGTGAGAGGAAGCATGAAGGCAATATTAATATTTATGTATATCTGTCTTCATATATTCCCTTGCCCACTGTAGATATGACAAAAATGACAAGCTTCAATTGCATTGAGGGAGATTTAGATTGGGCATTAGGGAAGACTATCTTCCACTAGCAAGTGTAGGCTAGTACCTGAATAAGTAAGGAACTACAAAATTCCCAGGCTTGTTGGGTTTTAAAGCAAGCAGTTTAGGTGTAAGCAGTCCAACCTTACTCGATCTGCCAGCTGGCCCACATTAAATGACATACTTAAAGGCCCTTCTGATGCTGCTTTTAATGAGTATTAATGGCTGCAACATCCCTAGTATTATTTCACATCCACTAACAGCAGTATAATTAATAACAGAAAGCAAAGCAACGGTGAGTGAGGCTCTGTATGATATTGGAAATAGATTGAAGAAAGCAGCATGTTATTTCAGGCCTTGTATCCACTGCCCCACATTTAGCTGCAAGTACTCATCTAAAAACCCCCATAGCTCATATTTGGAAAGATGTGAGCTCTTCATTGGTTCTACCTGTGATGAACTTCCTGAGGATTAAGCTCTTGCACTGCAGCTTTGTTTTTACTGTTTGGTCCAGTGATAATTTCTGAGGTCTCTTCACAGTTGGGTTAGCTTTTCAGTGGAATCTATTTGCTCTCTATTTATGAGCATGTATGTAAAGAATTCTTATCCTAATTGCAATATGTAATTTTGCATGCTACTTTTTCAGTGAAGCCTCACATTTTTCTTTTAGAATTACAGCTTTGTGACTGCTGGTTTTTTATTCTTCATGGATTTAACAGACATGAAAATAAATTTCAGATTTCAAGTGGGTAAGAGAATTCGAGTCTTCATTACATACTTGGAAAATGCTTTTAGAGTAAACCTAAGGGTTTGCTTCATTGTCTCCACTGAAATGTTTAAGAAAAATCAGAATTACATTGAATACACTTTTTCACTAGTAGAATTTAAATGTAATCTTGATCATCTCTTCCTTTTTGTTCAGATCCTGATTCTGTACAAGTAGTGCTTAGACCAGGGCATGAAATGGTGCCAATTTTATCATCTATTTCATGAAATTATCCTGACCTCACCAATTAAATAGTAAAACAATGTTTATTATTTACTATTTTCATAGCTTATGTTTTACTCTTTCAACGTGACACAACCGGAATTGTACGTTACCTCATACAAAGCCAATTCTTAAAGGCCCTGTACAATTATAATGATCGCCTTAACGGATTTTTATTTCATGCTTATAAAAGATTACCTTGGCTTTTAAAACTTAAAGACACCGTACAAGGTTATTTATTTTCATTCCTACTTAAAATTAAATCATATTTGTGTATGCAAATGCACTTTATAGGAGGGTTTAAAAAACTGGCAAGTAAATCCTCATGCACTCAGAGGTGGAAATTATTATCCATTTATATATAGTGATTAACAGTTAAAATGCACTCTCTGCTGTTCCCTGTGTCTCAGAAAGAACAGAAGCTTTTGTCTTTCTGAACTAAAAAGCCACATCTCTTTTTATAGTAAATGCCTTCAAAAGGGGGCACATCACTGTCATGGCAAAAAGCCAGAGAAATTTAAAAAACACTCATCACATACTAAAGAGTTACATTTATGCCTTGCTGATGAGACATTAGCACAAATATGGTTCAAAAAATACGAAATTATAGTTTCCTGATATGTGTCAACTTGCATAGGGCACTGCAGACCGGGTACATATAAACTTTAAATATCACCTCAAAAAGTCAGAGTGTTGAAAAAGAACACAGTAAGCCTTCCCAAGAGCAGTGATATGTCTTAATGAGATGGCACAACATCTCTTGTTTTACATAGAATGAATGTTTTTCAGTTGGCCAATATACAAAAGCAAACAAATAATAATAAAACTCCACAAATAAAACAAAAAACATAACCAGCTCATCTTGAAAGTACTGTATCATCCACAAAGATAACAAAGCATCCAGTCACAAATATAAATGAACTATCAGCCAACATCAGAATATATCCATTTGTCCAACTGATGAGGATCCCTTATCTCAAGCAAGTAAGAGAGGATGGGTTCGACTTCATTTGCTTTTTAAAGAAACCATTTCTCTTTTCTTTTTTTTTTTTTTTTTTTTTTTTAAATTAATTTAATCTTCACACTTTTCCTGGGGCCCCTGGGCTCCTATCCAGGTCCAGATATTTCACAATGGACTTTGATTTTCTGAGGTAAGTGCTCTGTCACTTTCAGAGCAGTTAGAGGAGGGGTCAGGAGTGAGGTGGCATGGTATGGCCTCACTCTGGCTCCTGCCTTCCTGACATTGTACACGCTAATGCAATGTGAAGTAGCACGTCTAAATAGCCTGTCAAACTTTTTTGATGTTAGCAAACCCACAGATGGGATTCATTTCCACACTGTTCAAAAAACGTAAACGATACAAGGACATTAAAGAGCATTAAACTACTTGATGACATTTTGGTCACATTAATGAAAAGTGACATTTATAAACTACTACAAAAAGATGGCGGGGGGAGAGAATGGAAGGAGAAAGGAAAGGAGAAGTGAGGAGGGGAAAAGGAATTAAAATCAATCAAAAAACTCCCAAAGAGACCTGGACAGTCTCTGGACATCATCAAATAAATTAAGGCCTTAAAATGAAATAAACCCCAGAGTGAACTTTTGCCTACACGTGTGCACGTGTGCCTGTGCTAATGCTTGGGTGAAAAGATCCACTGCATCCAAGGACCCTTTACAGGGAAGTATAACTGCATGCATAAGGCTACATTTTCATCTGTTCACTCATAGAGGATAGTTCTTTCCCACTTGCAGCATCCCACTCATGCCAGTGATTAAAATGTTGCTGAATATAAAAAAGGGTATCAAAATCCAACCTCACCAGCTTAGTTTTACACAGTCGAGACCTTGTTTTGTTATGCAGTGACATATATGAAAATATCTCCCACAGCATCAACAGACTCTAGTGCACACATCAAGAAAGTGAGAGCTGGTAACAAGAAAACATTTGGCTATAGAAAGTTCTGAGATCCAGTCCTGTCAGTTCTACAACCTGTTACACACTCAACTGAAGTTTTGGGACCTATCTGGGTGTAAGGGCAGTTGCTGGTTCATCGGCTAAAGCAGCAGAGGCTGTGGAGCTGGCTGTGCCAGGATGCCAGCCTTGCTGGGAAGAAGGGCAGACAGAAGACATGCAACTCTGACTACACCACTGCCACTAGCAGCTTCAGCGTATATTTTTTCCAGCATTCGTGGTTACATTAATTGTTAATGACAAAGGCAACCTTCACTCACTCTGTGTGGTTTCCTGCCCATATTTGGATCCTTTACAAGGCCCCCCCCGCCTTTTCTTCTTCCTCTCCTCCCCCTACCATTATCCCTTCCCTTTCTCTGGTAGGAAATGCAACCCGAGATGTGCGAAAAAACAGTGTGCATATTGTCATTTAATTGGCTCCTTGCTCAGGCGCATCGGGCCTCAGCGCGTGTGCTGTAGGGTGTCTGCTCCACAACAGGAAAGAATAAACCCAGACTCAAATCATAGGAAATTCATCAAATATGCTTCTTAGAGCTCTGTCTTTCAAGGTCTGTTTCCCTGCCATATGATCTCTATAAACCAAATTACTGCTGGCCTGAGTACAAGACTGGAGGCGCCTGGGGCTAACATATAATGAATGCCAAATGCATGTGACAATAGACTGATCATGGAGAAGAATTGAAAATTTTTTAAGTAGTTCTTCTATTTCATTTACAAAAAGCAAACTGACTACAGTTAATACGTTTAAAAGGAGCCAATCATTTCCCTGTAGTTCCAGACCTGCAAAACAATCCTTTTATATTCAATGCATTAAAATGCTAGGACACAAGATACATTGGAAAAATGCTGAATGAAGTACAAAATAGAAAATAAATTAAAAATACCTCATTTTAGGTAGGGACTAATATATGCATTATTGAATTAGCCCAGTTTTTCCTTCTAGGAGCCTTTGTGCATAAAGAGTTTGCCTTTCACTGGCTGTGCAACAAGAGCATAAACTTCTGTTGGAATGTATCTGCGAGAACTGAGATTCTAAGAAAGTAAGAAAGCTGCTTAATGGCTGGATGGATAAGATTAATGATTTTTATTAATTTGTGCAATAAACAGTGAAAGAGAAAATTTTATCCCCATGTTTCCAATTACTTTGAATAACCTAGCAAGTTCAAGTGTTGCTACTGCAGGATCACAAGAAGTGTGAAATCTCCAGAAGAAAAAAATATTACATTCGTTAGTACAGACAGGGGGTAATTAATACTGCTTTTTAGGTTTTAGAAAATACTGCACTTAGAACAGTGAGTCAACTAACAGACCGTCTATAACCTATAAATGCTTCCATATTCACAGACATCAGCAATCCTGGAGTTACAAAAAAGTAATAATACATACATATTAATGGATCACAGTTTGTCCTTTGGGGAGTATATTTTTTAAAAGGGCTAAGGCAGCAATAATAGCTCCTCTAAAAACTCTAAATGCTATAATTGTTTTATATGAATTACAGTGCTTGTATTAATTAATGATTAATGTTTTGTATATGTAAGTATTTGATGGTTACAGCCAAAGAAAAAAGAAACAGTCTGTCTTTTAAGTTGACATTTAAAAAAAAATGTTGCTGTTTGAAGGTTTGGATCTGGTTAAATACAAGATTACTTTAACCACATTTCAATGAGGAACATGAAATATGGCCCATGAGGTCATGCAATTCAGCAAAACATTCTTTTTGCTTTTTTTCTTTTTTACTAGTTAAATAGAAACAAAAGCAAAATTGCCAGAATACCTCTTTAGTTGTATTTTAATCAAAGTGCTTTAAAAAACTGCCTGAAGGTATTAAGTTGTACTCCTATTGGAGTCTGTTGAAGGAACCTAAAGTGGTACTGACCTGCACACTCCTCGAGCTCCTCTTGAAAGCAGTTGCTGTGTTGGACATGCCAGGAACACGCAGACACTAAGGTCTCACTCTGTATTGTGGAGAGTTGCATTGAATGAGAAGGAGACAAGAGAAAAGGGAAAGAGAAGAGCTTAGACAAACAAGACTGAATTTTGGAAATCTCATCTTTCTTAGGTAGAGCAGAGCAGCATTCCTTCCCTTAGGTATTAGGTGTAACTACATTGCTGTAGAGAGCAGGTTCTGTTCTGCCACTGATATCAGTCATTTAACTGATAAGAAACCATCAGCAGTGACACAGAGATCAGTGTTAGAGCATCTATTCTGTCTCTGTTTGCCTGGGTGTGTGAGCAAAGAAAATGCTTCTTCAAGAAAAACTTGAAGTGAAATCCACCAAACTGCGTTGTCTCTATTTTCAAGTTAGAAACAAGTGTAGAATTATTTTAATTTTAGTTTCAGTTATTTATTTGTATTGTAAAAAAAATTGATAATCTGGTCAGAAAAACAGGGACTAGCAAGACATTAGCTTGCACAGAAGTATTTGTCAAAAGCTTGTTTCTGATTTCATTATGCAGACTGCCATAACATACATATACACAATTAGTCATTCTAGACTATAGTAATAGCCAACACATGAAGCATTCTTCATATTTCCAACAGATGTTTATATACAAACAGGAATATTGATAGGCTACTTACTAAACAATACAAAACAAGGCACTGACTGAATATAAAGTTATGTTTTTTAAATCCAACAAGAATGCACACTGCTGTTGATTAAATGTGGCACTCAAAATTCCTTCCATGATTTTAAAACACCTCTGTTTTGCTCTTACACAAATTGCAGTCTACATGTATTCATTATTATCTTATATAAGTTAAAATTTGTACCAATATTATCATATTCATAGCATTTACCTTCATATCAATAAATATCCTATATCAACAAATTTAGGACAAGTCAGAGAAACAGAATTTTTCTTTTCTGGACACTGCTTCAATGAATCCAGGACCCCTATTTGCTCTCCATCTGATCATCTGCCCTAAGTAACCACACTCAGTCCTTGTCTAGTATTTACTTCCAGTGAGGTCCAGGACATTAAAACTATTCTGGGCCAACAGGCTGAAACAGTGTATGGTGGTACACCATGAGTTTGGAACAGAGATATTTAAAAAAGGTACTCAAACATTTTGTGTGGCACATTGCTGCATGTGAGATAGATAGCTTAAAGCATTACTGGATCTAAACAGAGATTTGGACAAAAATTAAGTCATACCAAAAACAATACAGTAGAAATAATACAGTAGAAACAGCTAACATTACTTGTCTTCTTCAGTCTTGGACATTCTTTTTTACTTCTAGATCTTGAATTTATAACCAGCTACAGAAAAAATCTAGATGATCTAGATTATCTCAAATATACCTATTTGGTTTTTTTCCTACAGGAATGCATATGCCTCACTGTACTAACATTCACTGTTTGTTCTCCATAAACATTCATCAAACATCAATGAACGTCAATAGGTGCCTCTTTTTCCTAGTGGAGAAATTCAATGACACAACTTTGCTTCATCTGCACTTCCATGTAGGACATCATTTTGTCAGACTGCCCTTCTGCTGTCATCTGTCACACAGCAACAACATGAAGTGGAATATAGGTGGGTTCAACCTCTACTGCCAGACCACCAACATTTGCCTCTGATGTTGTGGGCCAAAATAATAAAATAGGAGGCATCACTTTTGGAGCAGTCCTTGTATAAATCAAGAAAATATATGTATAAATGTGTAAACTTGATTCAGCTTCCTTACTTAGAACTTGTCAATTTGTACAAGATTCTGAATCTAAGAATACAAAGAACTACTAGTGTAGCAACTATTCAAAATTTTCTTTTCCTTGTTCAGTGTACTGCTTCTGACTTTATTTATAGAGTACTGTCCAAGCTTAGCTTTGAAAACTGAATTACTGATCCTCTACGGGCTTTTGGAGATAAATATCATTAAAGTATTCTAGAGTTTCACATTACTACATATCCATGAGATGAGAGAACATTAACAGCTCTTAGGATGGGAATAGCTCAGAAACTCAAGATATCTACCTTCTTTCAGTGCTTAATCTCAGGTTCAAAGTACCTGTTTTAGACTATTTAGTTATATCTATCAATCAAACAGATGCAATTACACATACTTCAGCAAATGAAAGCACTATATCTCAAGCTAGAACTCCAAAAAGACAGACAATCAAATAATTCCTGAAGAGCATAGCTTGATAGATAAGCAGTAAAAATGATATGGTGAAGGACAACAATCCTGTGCCATAACCAAGAAAACGTGCTTTTATCCTTCTTGTGATCCTTTTCAAAATGTACTCAATCCCTTAAAGAGTCACATTTGGAATACAAGGTAAGAAGTCTAAATATTAAAGGCATAAATTTTGTTGGATTGAAAGAATTTACACCATTAACACTGTGTCCAAAAATGTACCCTAGATACCAAATATTTAAGACTGGTTGTTATGTGAAAAATATTGAAGTGGTCATTTACTACAGAATCAAAAATGAGCACTTCTGTGAGAGCGTAGCATCAGCACCTTGAAATTAGGCAACTGTTCTTAATAGGAAAGTTCAAAACAAACAAAGTACTTAAAAAAAGACCTCAGCAACTGAAGATCAATTCCTCAGCCAAATGCCTTATCAATAGTTATCCAATCCTAGGAGGCTTCATGGATCTTCTCATTGCTTTACATGAGATTCCTCAAAATATGGTTTATGGCTATATTTCCAGTAGCTTGCAGAAGAATTTGTAAAGCAGCAATAACAGGGGCAACAGACTCATTTCCATCACTATTCTTTTCCTGAAAATACATGTGTTGTAGGAATAAAGACTTGAAGTAATAGAACTTTAAGGCCCAAATGCTGGTTGGGACCCAACTGCAATATATAATGTCTCAGGACACTGGGGAAAGAAGGTCCACTATAAATAAATTGGACTGGCAAGGCAAAGAAAACAAAAGATAGCAAGGAAGCCAAAAGCACAATGTACAAAGGAACCTGACTAAGCTGTAAATCAGTTCTGGAACAAGCTCAACGTTTCCCAAATCCTTACCTGCTACTGCTGATGAGATCTTCCAAATACTGGATTTTTGGGCAACGTGAAGTGAAAGGTCCTTAAAAAAAGGCCCATGGGGTAAAGAAGGGATAATATGCTGTCTGAATTCAGCCAGTTTGCACATTATTCCTCAGGATGAAATGTTATTGTCCAGTAAGGAAAGTTAACAAGAGATGTTTGACTTACTCATACACAGAAATAATCTTTTCACAAGAATCACAACTGTACCAATTTTAAGCATTAAAGAGTTACATGCATACAGAAATTCAAATGAACTAACAAATAATTAAACAGAAACAAAAAACAAACAAGCAAACAACAACAACAAAAAAACATGAGCTGAACATGTGTGCTTCTTGTTTATATGTGCTTTTTGAAGACTGTTTTTCCTAAAAGAAATGTAGCACTGTCCCAGTGCTCAGTCACTGTGTTTCTGGGGATGTACCTTGGCTGCACCATGATCCAGAATTTAGGCTGCTACTGAAAAGGGAAACAACTCTCTCCTGAGACAGTTATGATTAAATCCCCATACCCAATGTTTTGTTCCCTTTTTTTCTTCTTACCAGGTACAGCTGGTAACCTTCAAATTCTTACTACACATTCTGAGCATAAATACCAATCGCTAGAAACACAGTGTTGAAACTTCAAGACAAGTTCATGAAAACCAACTTTTAAAGGCAAAATAACTCAGAAAAAAAAAACAAAAAACTATTAGAAAGAAATTCAAATCATGAGTGCAAACATCCAAAAATCCATGGTCATCAGATGAACTGAAATGATAGCACACAGCTTTGGCAATTCAAATTATGACGCACCTAAGAACTAGAAACCGAATTTCATTATGTACTACTGAATGTTCAGTGCTTACAAGGTGCTTCACTGGAGGCCCTTTCATATTCTTACAATTTAATATTAGTTAGAATTTCTCAGGAAGAAAAAATCTCTTTTTGATTTGATCCACTGCTTTTAGCACCCACTGTTATTTATTTTCAGCTTTTTCCATCTTTTCATCAGTTATCTTTAAAAAGCACTCCGGAGGAATTGCTGCTCTTACTCATCATGTATTCTTCAAAGCATGTACTAAATACTCTTGGTGAAAGCTTGTCAGACACTCTCACCCCTCCCCCACCTCCAGTTCCGTCATTGTTGAACTCAGTGGGACTGTTACTGAATTCAGAGAATTCATTCCTTCTCATTAAAAGGTAGTCAGACACCACAGGCTTTTGTTTGGCAAGATCTAGTTTCCATTTCATCCAAACTATCAGAGCTCAGAGAATAGGCAAGATCAACTCCCTAGTGAATTCTGAGACAAATTTGTCTACTTTTCAGTCAACTACAGAATCATGCTCGCTAAACTTCCTGGTATTCTTTAAAGCATTTCTTTTTCAGATTCTAAGCAATAAACTAAGATAATGGGACAAATTCAATTTCCAGTTTCCTTAACATAAGTTTGAAGGGCCTACATTTATACTGACAAAAAGTAAGTTATTTGGCTTTACTCTCTTCTTTGTGACAGACAATTACATTGACTGAAAAATCTGCAAAGTAAAATTTGCTAGGCTCATCTAATTGATTACCCTAGTAAATATCATTTTTCTAGAAAATATAGTTCAAGTACATTAGTTAGTCTTTAAGAAGTATACACATCAACATCTATAGACACAGGCCATATTCAACTGTTTTGCAAGCGTAGTCTTCCATTAGTTCACTCTTCACATGAAGAAAGTAATTGTTAAATTGTCATTTTTTCCTCATTTTGATTTTGAGAATCTTAGCCATAAAGATTACTCGTCAAAGCCTGTTAAGTCACTAAGACAAACTAGCTGTTTTACACAGAGGGTGAATCAGTTAATGATTTCATAGACATTTCATTTCCAGAAGTGTCATATATGCAAGTGGGTGAGGCCACACACATGGTCCAGTGTTGTGGTCTGGTTGCTCAGTTGGAAAAAGCAGTATAAAGTCAGCTTTTTGGCTTCTATCAGTACATCCAGATGATTTCAATTTGTTAGGATTCCACTAGAGTGGTCAGCATTACTTTGACAAAGCTGTGCCAACAGACAACTCTGGAGCCTTAAGAATTTAAGTACACACTGAGACCAGGCAGAGGTACCGAGCTTTCTGCTTTACAATCCATTACCCGTATGGCTTCTTAAATTTGGGCCATTAGGTAGCTCCTAAATATGCAGGTTTTTATTATGCAGCTTATACAGAATAAACACTTAGCTCAAGTTTCTACCAATAGAGTGAGGAGAGATTATGACAATAGCTGTAACTTAAGGAATCATACCTTTAAGCCATTTAAGTACAGTTCAGACTTCTGAAACTTATAGCTACGCATTAGAGTGAACTTGTCCATAGCAATCAAGTCAGTAAGTGCCAAAAAATTAACACTACAGATGTTATGCTTATTTCTAAGTATTTTAATCTGTATATGCAGGGTAACATACCGCAGAGGTTATTCTCTTTTTTTACTTGCGTTTGGCAACCCTGCTTACAATCATGAAAAGCCCTTGGGATCATTCAAGATTATATGTTGATCACAAAAAGGTTTAAGCATTCCTAAGGTGCTCCCTGAATCATTTGATGGAGTTTTACTACTCAGTAAAAGAAAGGAAACAGTCTTGGAACTTCTGATGTTCCTGGTGTTCAGCAAGTTAACCATGAGTCCAACCTCACACTGGCAAGAATTTTGTGTTCTCAGAGTTTCCATCTACTGGTTTCCATTTCATTAGAGAGATGTGTGTGGAGAACAAATGGTTTCTCTTTTTAAACATTCTGACTATTGCAGAGGTTGTTAAATCATCAGAGGAACTGAGTGTTTTAAAAGTATTTGGGAATAAGACCGCAGTGTACGATACATAAGAAACATTTCTTAGCTGAGTACTGCATGTACTCGGAAAAGCAAATAGTGTTGCTGATGCCACCGATTAACTCATTACCTGCAACAGAATTTCCAGTTTTGGAATCAGCCCACAGGAAGCAGTTTACTATTCAAAACTGACAGAAAATGCCTTTCCTTTTACTTTCTCATCTTGACCTCTTACCTTCAAAAAAAAAAAACCAAGTAAAAATGAGTTATGGAAAGTGAGATGTTTCTACAACAAAGCCTAGTATACAAGGTGAGTCCTGGACTGAGACAAGGAGCATTTCATAGCACTCCATTTCCAACGGTCAGAAAACAAACTCATCAATTAACAGGCACCGAACTGGTAGGCATACACATTCTTTCCCAATTTTTACTAAATTATGGACTTCCTGAGCCAACTACAAAACTGAAGTTTACAGAAGCGCTAAAGGCTTGGAACATTTTACAGACATAACACTGAATTGATATTCCACTCAAGTTAATAGATGTCTGACACACAATGTAAGTGGATTTTACTTCCCAGTAACACCTTGATCTACTTAGCAATAGGAAGGCAAGATTATGTCAGTGTTTTTGCAAGTCCATTTTGGAAGGTATGGAGAGTAAACAACTAAGGTTACTACGAAGAACTGACTGTCATAAGCAGCAAAAGAAAGGACTAAGCAGATCTAAAATCAATTCAAATACTAGAACAGGTGAAGTTATTACAGTAGTTGAGGTTATTGGGGTTTATGGACTCTATATTTTTGTGGAATTAACCGAGAAAGTCACTGACTTCAGGATCTAAAATTTTGCCATTAGTGGGAGATATACGTGGATGCATGTACAAAAAAATAGAAATTTACAAATTTGTGTACAAATACAAACACATCTTAAACAACTATGAGAAAATCAAAGGCTACAAACTCAAAATATACTCTTTCCAGCACTACAAAAGCCCATATAACTTATAGAAGCTATGTACCTGCCCAGTAGATCAAAAATTAAATGTCATCCATCACATATGCACAGAAACTAACAGGTTCAGAGATAAGTCATTCAAACATACAGCAAGTTCTTCTCAGAGTTGAGAATGTAACATTCAGTACCTAATAACTGCAATAAGCTGCTACTCTAAGAGTTAAAACACACAAAAGGCCATGAGTGCCTCTGTGTTCACCATAAGGGCAAAGTGCTCATCTCTTCTAAAGTTGTTCAGAAATACTTATCTATATTTACGGTGTCAAAAATATTCAGTAAATATATATACATATAAGTTTATTTCAAACAAGTGGACAAACTCAGCCTGTTTCATCAGCAAGGAAAGATTGTACTGCAAATGTTCTCATCTCACAGGAACTAAAGAGAAGTCAGCTGCATAGGAAAACATGCTTCAAGAAACGTCATTTTGGAAAAACTTAAAATATCCCTACATCCTTTCCACCTTCTTATGCCTATTTAAACAAGCAGCAACTTACCAAATTTAAACTCTTAAAATATAAGTCTGAACAATGTAATTTCTATACTTAGCATCCAAGTAATCTCAAGCCAAGATTTAGTCTTTCAAATATTTGCTGCCTGCGTACCACACTTGTTACTATCAGGACTAACAACTAGTCACAGCAGGCATTTTTATATCTCAGCTTCCAAACATGAAAAGTGAATGAGGTATTTTTGCACACACTAAAAAAAGTACAATGCCTACTAGTAGTACACCCAGGCTTAGTTTAAGAAGTTATCTAATTGCTAACACAGGCCATTCTCCCACCTCACAGACACAGGACTATGTGAAAGAACTGAACCTCATCTAATAATATTTCAGCCAAGCATTTCTGATTGTCTTTTCAGCCATTACAACAGTGGACTTCTTCACAATTTTGCTCACTGGCAACAGAAATAATTTCCTAATGGTCCATCCAACAGTTCCAGCATTCATACTAACATAATTAAGCTAGTTTGGGTTCTCATTCTGCATCTTTCTATTTAAAGGAGAAAGAAACGTATCTTTAAAAGTATCTAGTCTTGATACTTTTACAGAATACTTAGACTTTAAAGAGACTGTGAAAGTGCTAATCCAGAGTGTCTTTAAGGATCTTATGCTGTGGCACCCTGCAAACAACTTTCTACCTCTGATCGAACAGAAAGAGAGGCCGGCTTCTTTTGCCTTCCACAGGATGCAGCCACAAATGCTGAAGTGGCTGAACCAGGATGTGAAGTGAGAAAGTATCAAAAAACAATTAAGACAATTAATCTGTGATTTACATCCAATAAAAGCAGATGCAATAGCAGGATTAGAAATTAATGAAAGCACAGAGGAGCAACTGAATTCAAGCAGGTCCTAAAAAAATAATCAGATGTCTTAAAATGTAGTATTATGTAAAAATTATAGAACTGACTACTGAGTGGTAGCACACATTAACCTTCTTTTCAAAGATGATCGTTTTGTGTTGTTGTCCTTTTTTTTCCCCAAAATCCAACTACACAGACTATATTATCAATGCTACATATCTGGAGCTGATTGAAAAAATTCTGCGTGAGTTCTTGTCGGATACAAATCATATGCCTTGAATAAGGATTAGCTGGATAACTCACAAGCCCCCTGGGGAAAATATGTTGTACAGACTACTCCTCATAAGTGGGGATTAATATCAAATCCCACAGGAAGTCATACACTGCAGTGTTTGTTTTCATTTCATTTTATATTTACTGGCAGTTTATACTGTTCTTTCAGCTTGTGTTAAACAACGCAGGATGACAGAATTTTTCAGCACATATAATGTTATGCCTCACTTTTTGGCCATCTGATAATATTTATTTGATACAATTGATGTCCAGTGTTTCTTACAAAATTGCAGATAGCATAAACCTAGTCTTACCACATGGAATGTCTCCCCTTATAGAATTTTTATGCTTAAAACGTCTTCAGACGTCTACTGACACAGCAGCTGCTGCCACTGCTCACCATTAATCTCACCGTTGATGTTCTCATCCTCAAATGGTCTTCATTCACTTTTCACTCTCATTAAATTTAGATATTTTCCCTGTATCTGCACTTTCCCTATCATTCTAGTTTACACTACTTCTGGTCAACTTTAAATGCTCATTCCATATCTTTCCCCACATTTTCAGATCTCAGTTCTTCCCTATCCTATCACCAGCCTGTTCGTCAATATCAAAAAACAACTTCTCACTGAAAGACCACAAAATTGCGTTCAGTACGTCTTAGCACTGACACTACAAAATCATTTTCCTCTTAAAGGCTCCAGAATTGAAGAATTACTTAATTGAATCTGATATTTCCCCATCAGCTAATTGTAGACAATTTGTGTAGACGAAAAAATCACAAACAAATCCAACAGCTAGTAATTTTTATTAACGAATTCCTCAGAACTCTTCCTTCAAAACATGACTGGATGTGAGCTGCAGCACCATGATCTAACATCAAAGTCAGCCCTGCTTTGAGAGGAAAGGAAGACAGAGTGTGGACTAGATTATCTCAAGAAGTCCCTTCGAACTGAAATTTTCTGTGATTCTTTTCTCTAACTACAGCTGCCTAATACCTTAAGTGGTATCTCTAATCATGAATTTGTGACTATGGCCCACAGAAAGATATCATTTATTTAGTAAATTGAGATAAGAAGAGCATGACATAAGAATAGAGCTATGAACTAGAAAGCTTATTACTGAGGTAAAATGAAAAGTCAGCTGTTGAACTGTAGACCTTCTCATTAAAGGGGAAGAAAAGAGAATATGGCAGTCATGCTCCGAGTACTTTTTTTTGTTTGTTTGTTTGTTAATTCTTTTGACACAGAGGCTTTCTAAAAAGTGGCAGGAGGGACAGTTGAAAAAGAAGGGTTCACCCACTACTGAGAACCACAGCGACTGTGAATGGATAGTAATAACTGCATTACCTACCAATAAATGCCACTGTTAGACAAATCTCCCTTCACATTACCGGGGGCTCAATATTTTTGTATGCCTCTGATTTACCAGTCCAATCTTTATGAAATACTCATACACATCAATTTGCCTGAGAAGCGCAATGTTTTAACATTATATACAACATTCATGTTTCTGTGCATATTTATTGTCTGAATTCTTTTTGGGTTTAACCTTGTCATCTTCTCAAATTCTCTCTGAATTGAAGAAAATTTGTTTCTCAGTAAACTTCGCTGACCTGCAATACTGAAAGGCTACACTGTGCATCTGTTACTGAACAGGCCTTTTTACATCTTCAGTCTTTCAAAAAAAATTATGAAGGGATGGCAATAACTGAAACATAATGTGACTGACAACTGATGTTGTGATATCACACAGAAAATCTCCTTGTCCCAAATCAGAAGTCTAACCTTCCAACCAGTGTTGCAACAGGCAAAAAATCTTGCCTAGAAAGGTATGGTTTTACTTCATCAGCTTAGGCAAGTGAGAAGGCAGTGACAGACCTTAGCATATGCTAACATGTTCTTAAGATTTGTACTGCAGTCACCAGCATAGCACACTGCACAGAAGTGGAAAACACAAGAGAAACCATAAAAAAAATTCAGTTTGGTTAAGGTAATGTGTAAGCAATTACTGCGGTGTTCTTCATTTCACTTCTTGAAAACCCTGGTAAAATTATTGTAATAGTTTTCATTATAAACAAGAAGAAAACCTTTATGATCACCAGAATTGGTCATATATAGTCTTCCTTTCGGTGTGGCAAACTGGATGGACTAAATATGTCACTAAATTCTTCAGATGATACTGATTAACTTAAGAGGATAAGGGAATGAGGAAGGAAAGATGCAAAGGGAATGCTGCACTTGTCTGAGCAATGGTTTGCATCTAAAATACTAGATGCTTCTTAGGACCAATGAATATTAGCATTATATACCTCTTAATATCAGTGAGAAGTTTTTGTTTTGGTTGTTTTGTTTGTTTTTTTTGTTGTTGTTGTTGTGTTTTTTTTGTTTGTTTGTTTGTTTTTTACACTATTGGATTCTCCAGGAGCAATTTTAATGACAATTGGACAAAGGGTCAAGAAAATCCATCCATACATTATCAAAATACATGTTTTGATCCTACAAAGACAGTTAACAATATTCAAGCTTTGAAATTCTTTATGGAGTAATCAGCATTAATTTGTTCTGTTCAGATTTTAATTATATACCATTTGCCTTCCTAAGAGGACACTACCACAAGTATAGCTGTCAGATGGAAATTAATTTGCTAGTAGATGACCACATACTTCATGAATTATACATGAAACTTTGTCTCTCAGTGACTGTTGCTAAACGACTCTTTCATCATTCTTATGTTTAAACAAACCACAATAGTTTTTAAATAAGTCTGATCAGCAGTAAGGAGATAAAATGCTAAGAATGATTTCTAAAATGGCATTTGAGGCACATTCCGTATTGATAAGTTTAGCTGCAATTTGGGTCATGTTCCTCTGCTCTTAGTTGTTAGAAGAATGATGGGCAGGCCACCTCATTCACTTTCAAATACAACATTGATAGCTGGATTTACATTTCTTTTTAAGACTCGGGCTTTCGCAAACAAGCCTTAGATTTCAGACATAATTCTGTTATTCAAATGGGAGAAGAGTTTGATAGCTATGCTAATCACTTTTATCTGAGAAAACATAACTAATAGCTTGGTTTACATTTGCTTACATTTATGAGCATAATTTTAGTACATAATTTTATTGCTCTATAAAACATAATACTGCATTAGTCCGCTCTTAAAAAAAAAAAAAAAAAAAAAAAAAAAGGTTACCTTAGAGTGATTTGCACTTAAACTTTCACTACATTTAAATGACAGCATCATTTTAAAATTTTGACTTTTTAAAATACATATTTTTAAAAAACAGATAAAACAATTAATCCCACAAGGCTATTAACTGTAGAAATAATATTCAGTGATTGTATTTAAGGTAGTCATAGCAGCATTGATCACAAGACTGTTCTGAGTCAGTTATTCTCATGTATAAATCGGACTGAATGAAGATAATTTGTTCTTACATCGCATGAAAGGAATCTCTTAAAATTCTCTACTGCTGTATACATTAACAAATTATGTGGAAGAAAAGAGGAATGATCCACACAGTCACACAGTCACTTTTTTTTTTTTTTTTTTTTTTTTTTTGCATCCAGTGTTTTCAGCACTGGAAACTGAAAAGGAAATAAGGTCTTGGATCTTAAGGGGATCAGTTATTACTCTCAGTGGCCCATAAAAATAAAGGAAATACGCTGAAAATAACTCAATTTTGTTGTATTGTACTCAGCATTTCCCCTAATAATGATATGAGAACTATTTTCCAGGATGCAACTGTGCCAATTGATACAATATAGTGAGTCTATTATTAATTATACTTTGCACATATGTAGCACCTTTTCCCTGAGAATTTGAAAATACATTTATAAATTTAACCTTACTGTTTCCTTGGAGGCAGAAAAAGTGATGTATAGAAATACTAGACTGCCTATAATACCAAGAAATTATCTATGACAGAACATGGATTTTCATGAATCTCTCATCTCCTACAGTCTTTTAAAGAAAGCTCTTAAGTAGACAACAACTGGTATTGCAATTGCCTGCAGCCTGTAGCGCATTTTTACCCCCCTCACCAAGCTCCTCCTTCTCCACAACAGGTTTTCTTCTGCTGTACAGGTTATTGCCAAATAATCCTGTGCCAAATCCCTGTGCCTGGAAATAGATACCCAGGAAGTAAAACTCAACTATATAGCTAAGCCCACACACTTTAATCTTATAGGTAAGCACAGACCTGTTAAGGGGATATTTGATCTTCCCTAATATTGCAGAAATGTTGCTTTGAAACGGCTGGCTTGCTTACCAACTGCAAATTAAATTATACTACTGAGCTATATTTTTGGTATTTGATTTCTATTTATTTATTTATTTGATTTTACAGGACCTAACAGGATGCTTGCAGTTTACTTCATATGATGCATTGTACTTCATACATAATCATGCATAATTCATACACACATAATCATACTTCGTATGATTAACTGTAAAATGAATATGCCTTTATTGTACAGATATTCCATAACATTTGCAGACTCTCGTCAGGTTGAGATAATGAGAAATATGCACATCAAAACCAGACCTTTTTGCTAAACTAAACTAAGCAGAATTCAACGGAAACTTTTTGCACTGTATTGTAGTACCAATTCATAGTAAGGACAATGGGAATGCTTTGGGTTGTTTTAGAATAATGCCTTCTCCCATACTGAAGTAGAAAAAAAAAATTAAAACTTTCTAACACAGAATATAAACTGTACATTGAAAAGACTGTGTGTAAATACAGCTTACAATTCATTTCATAGAACAATGTTGCCAGATCTCAATTTGATATAAAATTTCACTAAGTTTGAGTGCAAATAATGTAACTGTAGGGGAACTGCTGAGTCACAGCCTGAACCTCTGATTGATCACTTGAGGCGAGCCATGAGCCAGCCAGTGGAGTACAGGTGAAGGCAATCCACCTGTGCTGCCGGAAGGTGCACAGGTGGAGCCTGGCTCCACCCCTCCTAGACCTATTTAAGAGCTGGCTGCCAGTGAGAAGGATCTCTTCTGGAGATTGCCTCTACTGGTGTTTTGTGGGTGAGCCCAGGATAGGGATAAGCCTACTATTTATTCTCTTTTGTTATCGTAGTCTACTTTGCCTAACTCTCTTGTTTATTCTGTGATTATAACATCTTAATGTTATTTGATTATACAGTAACTTAACCATAGATAACCAAAACTAAACTGCTTACATCCAATTGATATACATCTAGTTCATATTGCCATGGAATATGGTTATGGAAAAAAAAAATAGCTTTGAAAACGCATGTAATTGACTTTTAATCATGATAGAATAAAGAAAGCATGTCAAAAGGAATACAAATAAATTGCTTAAAAAAAAAAAAAAAAAAAATGCTTAATTCTAAGCAAACCATGATTTCTGGTACTCAAATCCTAATACCTGTAATGCTGAACCTTATTTCAACTCTATTACTATCAATATTGTCAGAACTTTGCTGAGCAGCTGAATAGTCTTGAGTACAACACCATGTGGCTGAAAGTCTTCAGCAAGACAGAGCAGGAAATGTATTTTTTCAGTAGTGCAGAGGTGACGAATTTAACAGATTTTTCTATTGCATGAGATTCTCTGAGGACTTTCAAAGTAGTGCAAAGTAATTTTTCAGTCTGTATGCATATGTGTAGTGTAAAGACAAAAGAGGCTGCAGAGCCCACTTAAACTTTTGGCGAAACAACGGCTCTGCACACAAGAAAATGGCCTAAGAAATATGAATAGAAAGACAAATAACAATACAGCATATAGAATTAATGATAGTATATTAGGCAGAATTGTGAGGGATTCCATGTAAGCGTGGTGTGAGAATACTAGGAATCAGTAATTGTATTTTCACAAACTTGTTCATATTTCTTCACATTCAATACTAGTCATTCACAATTTAAGAATGAAACAGTAGCTCTTTCCTTCTATGGTCAGAATGTGGTGGTTAGTGTGGTTAATAATCTCAACCACAAAGGTTCCATTAAATCTTCCATCCACAGAAAGAGGCATATTGAAATGGCTGATATTCAGAAGATTCACATATACACTAATACCAGTCTTCTACATGTATACACACATGCATACCTTATATAAAGTAGTAGATCCCACATTTATACACAAACACAATGCATTCCATTCTTCTGGACATTGAAGTACAGAAAATTCCAGCACAAAATTATCCTCTTTATGTCAGAAAAAAACCCTTCAGTTTTATGCCAAGGTTTCCTGACCTCTGCAAAAAGGAACAATGAGACTTTTTAGATGGAGAATCTTTGACACTGGTCAGCACAAAATTTCCATTTGTTGGACACCATTCCTTCACTTACCATATCAAATAATTAGTCCTAGAAAAAATAGAGTATGGTGTCTCACACACAGAAGCAAAAAAAATAAAATAAAGAAATTCCAATTCAAAGTTGATGTTCTAGCATTAATTCATATCACTGTGCACACTACAAAGTGGTGTGGTGAGAGGATTAAAGTGGGGGAAAACACAGAAATGAGGGCAAACTATCACCTTTAATTTCCAGTTCTCTAGCTATCTTTACCTTAAGCAAGTTCTCAGTCATTTTCAAAGACAACAAAATTGCACTTGCTGTGCTGTGACTGACCTTGCATCCAGATGTCATTAATAATTAGTTTTATTTCCTTGGACATTTTATGTAATAGAAAGCTGAATTCCTTGAAAAATGGAAGATTGTTCCTTTCAGTGAACAATGTTTCTCAAAGCTGCTATCTTTCACCACTATTGATCCTGTTAAATATCAAATTAGTAACACCTAAATTAGCAATTGTTGAGACATTTTCAATTTTTTATTACTAATGCTGGAAATCCACACATAAGGAGCAAGCCAGAAACAACCTCAAACTATTTACGTAAACATTAAAAAAAAAAAAATCAAATTATTTTGTTTATACTTCACACAAATAGCTTTAAGTTGAGAATATTGGTGACGATGTTAAGCATTGAAACTAAGAGAGTTCATGGTGGGGAGAGCACTGACCAGTCTTACTTTTTGCATAGTAGAAATCATTGGCTTGGAAACATGGCCTGCTGCTGCAGCTAGTCACTCAGCAAGTCTTACTTAACAGTTACAGGAAAGAAACTAAAAGTTTGTAATAATTTCTAGGTTTTGGTATCAACACTGTCCTCAGTGGGTCTTATCTACCACTCTCAAATTGATCTAACATACAAACTTGTAAGATCAACACATGATGGAAATGACTGATACCTGTAGAGGTCAATCGTTAGTGCCACAAGTAATTAGAGTTTTACTTTCTCATTCCCCTGAGAAAAAATTATTCTATGAACGTGAAAGATAAGGCATTGCAGCAAGATTCCATAGGAAGGCTACATCAGATTTGGGAGCAAAACCTCAATGAAAGCAAAGATCCTAGAATCACATTCACCTTTTTTGTTGGTGGTTTGGTTTTCTCCAACTCCTTTTGTCTTATCTCCTGAACTCATTCACTTATAACATTTTTTTTATCACTTCTAAACAATTACACTCTTCAGGATGATAAAAACAGTGTCTTCTGTCACTTAATTTTCTTAATTCAATTTTGTAACTATGACAGAACCTTTCAGAAACAGTCTGAGCTTCGAAATGGATGTGCTGCTAGACCTTGAACACAACAGCATAATATAACATCAACAGAATATCCAGCTAAACAGGTGTTCACTTAACAGTTAATAGTTCATTTCTCTATGATCTAGGTTCACATCCAGATGATGAAGCTTCCAGTCAGAGAAAACTGGAAAGTAACTGGAGTATAATAAGAATTATATATTCTTATTATATATTATAAGAAAATTAGAGAGAAAGGAAATTGATAAAGCTGCTCTGTCCACGATGGGCCATCTAATTATTTTCTAAATGGGAAAGCACTTTTGCCTTACCTGTTTGACTGCTCTGCATGTTCAGCTTGAAAAAGTGTGTCCTAACATCTGTTCTGAATTTTCATTTTATTTCCTTGGATGTTTCTTTGTCCTGTCACTTGTGTCAGTCTGAAAACAACAACATAAAATGACAGGTTCTAATAACTTAAATGTCAGAAAGTGTCCTTTTTTTCTTCTTTTTTTTTTTTTTTTCTTCTTTTAAGAGAAGGTTTGAAAGCTATACTGTTTCTTCTATCTCAGTTAAGTGTCATCAAATTGCAGTTATGTTACGAAGTTCAGTAACATAGACCCAAACAAAGGTTTCCAGCTGAGAAAATATGGGCTGCAAGACACAAAGAGCAGAATTCAGATTTCCAGAGTGGAAAATGGGTTTACTGGAAATACTGATTATCTGCTCCTTTCCACCACACAAAACAGTTTCTGGTATAATAAACACTTATTTGTGGATCTGCCTTGCATTCTTAATTGTCCATTACATTTATAACCATCACTCTTCTGACACTGACACAAAGAGACTCCATTGTTTGAGAAGAAGCTGCAGTTAAGAATTATCCTACCTCAGGATAACTTTAATGCATTAGAGTCCTACTGTGTTAACTCTATACCACCACAGAAAACAAGACAGGGACTCCTTCAAAAAATCTTGCAGCTTCACTGTAGGATCATAAAAGGGCTTGAATTGGAAATGACATTAAAGATGATCTATTCCCAACCCCCAAATATATGTGCTTGGTGTGGTTCATGTCCCTGGAAGCATCTAGAGATTGAAAGCAGCCAACAAGCATGAGGATATTTCCCAGTGAATGTACACAAGGAGGAGTCAAAATATTAGGGTTTTTTTTTTTTTTTTTTAATGACAAGAAAATAAGGTTTGCAGAGTTGCCAATCAGTCTATTTTGAAGATAAGAGAACCTCCTGTCAGATAGATACCACAAAAAGAGCAAAGCTCAAATACCTAGACCACTGTTCCAGGCTTAGAAAAACACATCTGCATCCCACATTAATACGTGGATATACAGATAATATAACACCACATTCCCATACAAATGAGGGCTTAAATCAGCAAACTTCTCTATTGAATGGAGGCTGACATGCAGGTCAGCTTGCCATAACATTTTGTCAAGAAATTTAACTCTGGGTTGTAGCTTTTTCTTCTAACTTGATAAGCCTGTTGAAACTTGACTAAGGTTAGGGCTCGGTTCTGTCCTTTTTTTCTCTGTATTTCTTTCTTTGCAGACAAAACTAAACAATGAGAGATCTGGTAACTATACCAATTTCAGCTAATCCACTTGGTTGCAAACTAGTTATTGAAACTTTGACAACATTCTCTAATGTGAAATAACCTTATAAAATACATGCTATTTGCTAGTCTCACAAGTCAAATCCATTCAAATATCTTCCAAGCTTGATTTAACCAAAAAGGTCTCAGACACAGTATATAAATTATCTGCTACTCCAGTAGCTAACAGCATCATTATTTTACTTCCCACAAATGAAATATGGGTATCTGGAAGGCTTCTTTTTTTAATCCTACAAAAAAACTGATGTAATGTTTGTAGCTGGAATTTGCATCTAGCCTAACAATAACTGTCATTGTGCTATTCTGCCACACTGAGAAGCATATCTGAGAGCAGGCTCAGATTTCTCCTTTCATCTTCTCCTTGCATCCTCTCCAACTGTAAGTCTTAGGCCCAAGTACTAAGAATTCTAAGATTTGTGCCAACTGATCTCTTTACCCACATACCGTCCCACAAAGATCAGCGGGGCTTTATGGATTGTGCACAGATCTCTCAATTTGAGTTTATTACTGAAGAAAACCATAGTGAGGGTTTTTCTCTTCTAGGAGAGTTGATCCATTTTTCCAGTAAGACTAGCACACATGCAGGTTTTCACTTACTCCAATTTCAGACCTGGCAAATTAATTTGTTATATTTTAGGATAAACTGATCAGCGCTGCAAGAAATGTCCTTTGTGCTTTGTGTTGCAGAGTTGGCAGGATACATTGTGGAATTGTAGCTCCTATATCAATACTCCATACCAGTTTAAACACTAATATTACATATTAGGCACAGTTGGAGGTCCCATCCGATGATCTGACCTACACTAGTTAGATGCATATTTATCTAAATGCACAAAGACATTAAGACGCAAAGATATCAAGGTTTCATTTCATGTTGGTTTTGATTTTATTTGTTTCTAATACATAGAATGGTAGATTATCAGATAATAATTTGCACAGCCAAAACTACTGATGAAGAAATATGTATAATCAAAAGTAGGAAGAGCAGTTAGGATGCGTGTCAAAATGTGTCTATTTCAAAATTAGTTTTTACTAAAATCCCTTGTAATTTCTGATTATTAATAGACAATAATTATTTAACTAAATATCATGTCAACACACTGCTAAATAATAGACATAGTTTTGACCTGGCTTTCAATGGAAACTAAATTAACATCTCTATTTCTGAGATTGTTCCAAAGCCTACTGAACTCAGTAGATATTTTTTCACAAGTCTCAGTGAATTTTGGATCAGACTCTATAAGACAAAATCATTTCAAAGCAGGAAATTCTTTTCTTTTCTTTTTCTTCTTCATTATCTCATGTTTTTGGAATGTTCTTACAGTGGCTCATTCAGTAAGGAGCCATTTCTCAGCAGAGAAAAGGCAGAGGGAATCAGTTTCATTAATTGCAAAACCTAGCCAATTTTTGATGCAGTCTTTGCTTTTGTCATGAATTCACACATTTTTTTGAGTACAGCCCCCATAGATTAAAAATAAAAGATATCAAAGCTAGGCCCTAAGATATTAAAAATAATATTGTGAAAAATGTAGTCTGTAGAAGGGTAATGGTCATTGACTTCATTATAAAAATCTTTGGCAACAACTTTTCCAGACCCATGTTAAGCCTTGAGAGAAAAATGTTTCAGCACAGAACCACTTAATCATTTATATGAATGAAAATGAGTGCAAACAGAATGCTGAGATGGTTTTAAGATCACCTCTTTTTTCTTGTACAGAATACCCACTATAATTACATTTTGCCTGTCAGTTCATAAATATTGCTTATTACAAAAAGGGCATTATTGATTGCTTTTTAAAAGTACTAAAACTAAGCTAAGAGCAGTAGATCTCTCAGCAAATTCAAAACATACTATCTTCCAAACTAATCACTGGCAAAGGGACTGTGGAAATACTCTTGAAGTTTATTGTAAGCCCAATGCAAAAAAATTGAAGCTACCATGAGTTTTATGTTAGTAACTTGGCTTTGAATTTAGCATGTTTTAAGCCACAGTAAAAAAAAAAAAAAAAAAAAAAAAAAAAAAAAAAAAAAAAAAAGATAAACTTATTTGGCAAAGTCAGACACTTTTAAAGCCAACATCCTGTAATTGTTTCCTCATTTGGCCTGGCAACTTAAACAAGGATAAAAAGCATGGGCGGGGGGATGGTGTGTGCAAAATGCTAAATTTTTCAGAAAGAAAGAAATGGAGAACAAAGAAATCAAGGTACTCGTCTCATTTGCGGTAAATGAATGTGTAAGTGACATTTGCTCCTTTTGTTCTCCTAGATAGGATTCAGTAAAACAAAATGAAGGTAATTCTCTACTCTTGTGGGGAAAAAATGTCTGAATGGAGAATTTTTGTGGTTTGAATTAGTGCAAACAGTGGACATTTCTGACGCAGTTGACTAGCAGTGCAGAAGAGCCGAACTGATAGCAGGCAATATAAGAACACTTGGCCTCTTTGAGACCAGCTGATTAAGCATCTCCAAGCAAGATTAATACACACTAGGAACATCCTTATTTAGAACTAGTAAAAAATAAAAGCTATCAGAAAGGATTTATTTCTGCCATTCTTATCAAAATAAGATTAAGGGCTCACAACCACAAATAGTTAAAGGAGAGAGAGGAGATGTCACGTAAAAAAGAAATTAACAGTGTTTGCTATTGGATCAAATCTAAGCAATCTCCAAAGCTACTCAAACTTTTTCTTCTTTTACTGCTGTATTGTTGCCAGTCCTGAGCTAATACTGGAAAAAAATTAGGTAGCTACTGATCTGGCTAGGGAACAATGTTCTATTCAAAGTTAATATCTGTTCTAAACATCAAGCAACAAAATTTACTGTCCTCTCTGTAAAGAGGGGTAAGAAGAAAAAGAAAACACACATTTATATCAATGTCAAGCCAAGAAAGCAATTTTGTATTAACCTAACAAAATGGAACATACAAAGGTATTTTTTGAAGTAGAAATAATTTAAGAACCTTCTAAATAACTTAACAGCACACTTGGCTACATTTGGATTTAGGAAGCAATATTTTACATGCAGCACTAGAGATTATGATTTTTTTTTCAGCTTTAAATCCATAGACAGAGCTGTACTCCATCAAGAAATGACAACAGCAAACCTAATGCCTCATGTGAAAGCAACAAATTAAATTTAGCTGTAGCTAGAAAATGGCCAGATAATAAGGCCATGATTTGACATCTATGTTAAAGGCAGAACAGTTACGTGTTCAGAACACTTACATGTATGAAAGCTCTCACACGTGGTCCCAATGTTAGTTGAGTAACAGCCTGCAACTTGAAATTCACTATGGTTTTAAAGACCTTATTGCAAATTGCAAATTCTCTGCAATTATCTGTGAAACTTATTAAAACAGCATGTATACAAAATGCTTTTGTGGCCTCAGTTGGGAGGAAAAAAAACAAAAATGGCAGACTTGGTCTAGTGCTACTGTTCTTTTTCACAATTCTGGCAATCTGAAGAGACCACAAGGCATGCTTACAAGGTACCTGATTGCTGTGTAATATAGATAAACCATCTGCTGATAGACTGTCATTGAAATCAAAACAAAGCTCTCCATATTTTCCATGTTAGTGAAGAAACACAAAATTCCTAATATATAAATAGTAAAAACCCTAATTTGGGGGGGATGATACATGGAACTATGCACCTTGATTGAGAAATAAGCAGCAGGAAGAAGTAAAACACTGGGAGGAGGGTTGAGGTCAGCTTTTATGTGTATTGTGTGCCTAAACTTCCCTTCCCTGGTAACTAAGTCACAGCAGGACTGGAACCCATGTGTGTCCAAGAAGGCTAAAGAGGCGTGAGGTTTACAGTCCTCCCTTCCTTTACCTCCAACACAGCACCCACCCCCAAGAAGACAGGGGTGGCAAAAAGCATCAAGAAATCAGTCATCCAGCTACTCAGTTTTGACACCTCTGATGAACCTCTAGCTACAGAATGATAGTCAAAGCAAACTGGAAAATCATCTAGATTTTACGTGCTTCAGGACACCAAATCAGAACAAAGTGTTGAAGACTGATGGGAAATCTGCCTGGTAGCCTTTTCTATTATTTCACAGGGTGTTCACCCGTCTCACAGTTATGATACACAGCCACTTTTCTATAATAGTTCTCCATCCTACACCACATAAAAACTTGACTAATTCCAGTAAGATTGGATATACTGATTTATTTTTCATTTATCTCTTGGAAAATAAGTTGAATTATCAAAGAGACACAAAAGTTTTGTTGTTTCAGGGAGTGCTGAGCTGAGTTCCCATATTGGATTGGAATAAATAAGATCTGGTCCAGGTTATGGTTTCAGAGTAGGCTGTATTTGGAACAGAACACAGGAATAAGAGGGCTCTGCTCTCAGGCTGGTGAAAGCCTGTTCCGGTTGACAGAGATTATGTTAACAGCTTCTGTGCTGGGAGTTTGGCAAAAAGGCTCTAGGGAAACTTTTTCTTTCCCTTCAAACATATAATATATGTATTATATATACTCAAAGAGCACTGACTGTATTAGCCAGTGAGTTTCTGTCACAATCATGGTCATCACACTCTGTACGTGAATAGTCATGGCTAAGAAGGGGTATAATTCTGATCTTATTTATAGACTCCATTTCTTATATTCTGGCAAGAAGATCTGAAGACCATTACCTTACAATGTTAAGCAGTGTTCCTTCTCATAAAGCAGATTCCACTTTCAGTGCAAATACACGTGCTTACAAGCTCAATGTTAGCTGTCAGTAGGTACTCAAGCATGAAAAGTTAACATTTGCTTTCTATCAGGATTCATGTGACGTGCTCAGTGGCTTGAGTGTTACCAAAAAGTGAGTACAGAAGGTCCTTGACACAAAACTAATAAAACTTTTCAATTTCAAATAAAACTGTACAGATGTTTTGGCATTTCCCCAATACAATTTAAAGAAAATAACAAAATCAAGCCAGTAGGCAGGTAGTGAGCTAATTAGAAATGTTTTCCAGTTGCACTTCAGTTCAAAACACTCCTCTGGTAGCTGACTGAAAGCCACAACCAGCTAATGCTGCTTTCTGTTCTGCTGAGGATACAGTTCAGTCAGTTTCCCTAGAAAATCCAGAAGGATCCAAGGCTTTTTCTATACTTGTTTACAACAGTAGGTGTGCAGAATTTTAGCAGTTATAAAAATAAGTGGGCGAACCAAGAGATCAAACATGGATTCAAAGTTTTTCTCCTGAGTCCAGAATAAGGCCTCTAAGATGACTAGCAGCTAGAGCAAATGATCTGTAAGAAGTGGCTGACAGAAAAGTGTTTATCTAGGCTCAAGAGAAGGCTAGGTGGCATCTAATTGCAGTTTTCCATTACCCAAATGCGGGTCACACAGAAGATGGAGATGGACGGAAGAGTAGATAGGAATCAGGTGTTCACTTCTTCCTAATACAAGTAAGAGAGACTAACAAAAAAAATAAAAGCTGTTTAAAAAGAAAAAGGGAAAACAAAAGAAAAGAAAAATGCGTGGTTCATCATGAAATAAACGCTACATGACTTGAATGCTTTCCAAGCAAGGGCACTCCAAGTACCTCATGCTTCAAAAAATACACTGCAAGTTATAAAAAGACAAAACATGAGGCCCAGGTATTGTGAGTTGAAAACAGGGGCTAGAAGAAAGTTGGATTGCATATATATGTCCTGATCTTATACAATGCTAAGGCTTATCTCTACTGTTGGATAAAGAATGGTAGGCAAGATAGATCTCTGGCCACAATCAGTGCTGACAGCCTTGCGAATAACATCTTACAAGGTTCCTGACCCTGTATTGGTCATAGCTCTGAAACTTCTGAATTCTGTACACCACCAAAAAAGAGTTATTTCCATACCACTTAGAACCACTTGATATCTTTCTGAGAGATTCCTTTAACACATATCTGTAGCACCTGGATATCTTACAAAGAACCTATGACTGAGCCAGTATTTCGGTCAGTGTTCTGTGATATCAGACCATAACATTTCTTTATCTTAATATTTTGTGTCAGAAATACATACAGATAAGAATGTGAAATACCAAAGAAGCAGCAACGTGAATAAGCTAATAGAGATATGATGATTTGTGAGACAAAGATCTCAGCTATGGCTCAGATCAATAAATCATTGTTGATTTATAGTAGATCCTCTGCCACAGCAGTGAAAGTTACAAAAGACTGTATCCAACAAACCTTACAGACAGATGATGAAATATGATTAAACACACAAAGCAAGTAAAAAAAGATCACAAAGTACTGAATGTATGCTAAAACAAAGCTCATGCCAATTGTGTTAATATACAACTGCTGCCACTTCTACTTTATATTACAGTGGGATCGGCAAAGATGTTTGTTATAGATGAATAGAGTTGATTATCGCTGATTACAGATGCACTAATTAACGCAGTTTTATTTGTTCCAAAACTCTATTAATAATCAATTCTGAAAGATTTGGGCAGTCGTGTGCAATTTGACATAGTTTTAATCACCAGAGTAAGATGTTGCGGTCCATTTAGAAAATAACGTAGAGACAAAAAAGAACAACAAATCAAAACACATACACACACACACAAAATACAAAAAAATCACCAACACAAAAACTCTTGGCAGAGAATCAGTGTACCTAAAATAGGCCACTTTTCAATCTAAGCAGCTTGCTAATCACCTTCACCATCCTGACAGTTCAGACAATGAGGATTTAGAGTTCAGCCTATAAAACAATGTTAAATAGAGGTGTAAAACTGTGCCAAAGCTCTGCCGCATATGAGCCAAGGAGGCCACACTTGGCCCTGTAGAAACATACATTAAAAACTTGCTCGGAGTGCCTAAAAGTTAACATTAAAATCAACTGTGTGTCTGGAAACAGCTTCTCTTTATCTTTAAAAGGACCAATAAGGACCAATTAGAGACACTTGGGAGCTACTGAGGGATTTGTACCTTTGGTGTTCAAGAGTTAGGCCAGCATTTACTTTTCAAACATCCATGAGAAAGAGACTTACAATGTGACTTGAGATCTCATCTCTTTCTCTGTTTCTGGACAAACACGCAAACACGTATTTAGGCAATTCTGCATAGAAGTTTGTTGCACTGAAATCTCTGAAAGATTTTTATCTTACAAAAGAAACAACACAGTTCAGGCCCAAGGAAAAGCCTTTAGCAACTCCACAGTCTGCTCTACTATCTGTTAGCATTTCCAAAGAGAAGCAAAAAGTCTAGTCAAGCTACTGAGATTTCCACAAGAGCAGCAAAACTTTCCTCCCAGATGTTCCAAGGGGACATTCATAACCCTGGGTAGACATAATTTTATTACTCTCAAAAACAATTTTTTTTTAAAACTATCTGTGCAGAGGTGAACATAAGGTATCATTTCAACTGTATAGACATAGGTATTCTGTTTCAGAGACTTCAGTAACCAAAATAAGACTTGACAGCGAAGGCCTGAACCAGACACAAATTGGATAAGCTGATCCTGTAAAGATCTTTGAAATAATTAAATACAAGAAAGGAAAGTGTCAATGATTTACCTATTTATAGCACGTTATCCTGATTTATTTTTCACACCAGTTTGGCCCAGTTATACACCTATGCACAGCAACATACCTGCACTAGGCCTGTGAAGTCAATTCTGCTTCTGCAGTACCCTTTTGTCTTCCAGGCTATTACACAGTAGAAACACAACATAATGAAAGAAAACACTGTGCAACATTCTTTTCTCTCTCAATCACCTACAGCACCGTGTCCTCAGTCTTATAACCTTTACTGAAAGTCTTCTTTAATAAAATAACTTTAAGATACACAAGAGACAATAAGAAGTAACAGATAATATTAAGCTGAAGAATCCAGACTGAAGAATCCCACTAAGTAGAAAGCAAGAGTGAGATCCAGTGTCCAAGAGAACTGTGTAAAACTGTGCATGCTTAAGGCACAGAAACCTGAGTCTACTGCTGATTGGCCTGCCACCTTACCTCTATTTATGTAACGAGCAAGCCTTACCAAGCCTGTCTCTCTTTACATGCCTGATCTTTCCATACACTATGCCTTTCATTCACTTCCCTTATTCACAGCAGAGAGGAAACAAATTATTATGGAAGGGAACTTGCATCCCTGACACTTTGCTGGCTGTCACTGCAAAGTGCAAGAGGACTGGGGCTGCAGCCTGTGGGAAGCCCATGCAGGATGAGTCTGGGAAGGATGGCATGCTGTGGGAGAGACCTGATGTGGAGGATGGGTAGAGAGTGACTATGGAGGAGCAGCAGAGATGAACAACAATGAGCTGACCAAAGCCCCCATTCACCTGCACAGTTTGGGGGGGGGGGGGGGAGGGATGGGGGGAGAGGGAAAGTTAGGAAAGGATGGCCGAGGGAGATATTTTAATTGCTTTAGTTCTTACTGCTCTAGTATGTCATTAGAGTAATTTATTGCACATTGCTCATCTTCCCGTGTTGAGTCTTTTGCTGTGACAGTAATCAGCAAGTGACCTTTTGGTCTTTATCTAAACTCAAACTTTTTTTCATGTTTTCTCCCCCATTCTTATAGGGACAAAGAAGGAGAGAGAAGCATGGTGGAGCTTAGCCATCAGCACGACACCACTATAGTTAGAAATTTATAAGCAAACAAATACGTGCTTATTATGATCCTACCATTGCTGGGCTGTGATTTCCCCTTGGCCTCTGTGAACTATAATAAACAGTAAGAATAAATAGTGATCAGCAACAGAGACTAACGAGGAATTTGGAACTGAAGCCAAATAAGTATGAAGTATCATTCAGACACAAAAGAGGAACTGATAGTCCCTGAATGGATCAGAGCCTAATGATCCCTAAAATTTAGATATCATAAGCTGAAATGCAGCTAATACAATAGAGAACAATTTAAAACTGGCAAATAGAAAGAACAGGGTGCCAATACACTGACTGTAGAGTAGTTTAGACAAGCAAATGCAATCAACTTCTAAATCCAGTTGGAATATCAGGATGAAACACCTTGGCATCTATAAGGAATGCCATGGGATCCATATTGACAGAGTTCCATTAGAGGCTCTGTTTCACCCTGCAGTAATGCAGTGTCGAAACACATGCATAATTACTTGCAACCACCCATTTCAGTGATTGTATCACAAAGTATTTGTTTGCAAAACTGGTAACAGAGTACAAGCATACAGGTGCATGATTTTAAGTGAAAGCAACTGATTTTTACTGAATATTTGATTCATCATTGTACCAACTGCCAGAGTTAGGAAGTTACATTTTTCCCCAGATAGCCTTCTCTCATTCTTTCAGTTTCAAAGTTGCTGACAGAATATTTATGCTGGTTTGTACTGGGATTGAGTTAATTTTCTTAATATTGCTATGCTTTGGGTTTGTGATGAAAACAATGTTGGTAACACACTGATGTTTGCTTACAGACAGTCAAAGTAGTTTCTCACATTGCTTTGCTAGCAAGAAGTATGGATGTGCATAAGTGGCTGGGGGAAGACACAGCCAAGATAGCTGACCCCAGATGACCAAAAGGATATTCCATATCATTAAGGATACTATATTCAGCAAAAAAAGCTGGGGGAAAGGAGAAAAGAGTGGATATTCACAGCTTTGGTGTCTGCCTTCCCAAGTAATCATTACACATGATGAAGCCCCGCCTCCCTGGAAACGGCTCAACATGTGCGTACCAATGGCAAATTGTGAATGAATTCCTTATTTTGCTCTGTTTGCGTGCCCATCTTTTGCTCTACTTATTCATCTGTTTTCATCTCAACCCATACGTTTTCTCACTTTTACCTTTACAGTTCTCCTTCACATCCTCCTGGAGGGGAGTGCACAAGTTTAGCTGCCTGCCATGGATAAATCACAAGAATGCTTCATGCAAAAGCCCGAAATGGAGGAAAAAGTGCATCTTTTGTGTATAAACAGCTTTTTGGTACACTTTATCTGTCTGCCAAACTCACAAAGTGGTGGGGTCCAGACACAGGCTGTGCCAGAGAAGCTGTGGGTGCCCCATCCCTGGAGGTGTTCAAAGTCAGGGTGGAGGGGGTCCTGGGCAGCCTGAGCTGTTGGGGGCAACCCTGCCTATTGTAAGAGGGGAAGGGTTGGAACTAGGTTTGCTTTAGGTTCCTTCTAACCCAAGCCTTTCTATGAATCTGTGATCATCTCATTCTCCTCCCCTAAGAATTTGTCCAATATTAAATAATTCTGTGAAAAATAAACCAACTATGAATCTTATTTTGGTTATAGAAAGGTCTGAATTGTTTATAACTGAATTAATTGCTAAAAAGACTTGAGTGGCCAATTAGTAATATTTGTATTTGGATCTGCCAATTGGCCCAGAACTGGAAATTTATATTAGTTTCTACATAAAGACTGTAGTGCTCTCATAAAAGGAAAAAAAAAAAAAAAAGAAAAGAAAAAAAGAAAGAAAAAAAATAATAAAAAAACATTCAATGAAAAAAAAAATCAAGAAAATATTTGAGAATCACTGTCTTGAATGGAACATGTCTGATAGCTGGCCAGATAATTATTAGCCAGCATTGCCTACAATGTTTCCCAACTGCAGATTCAAGTACTGATTCCGCATTCCTCATATTGCCTAAAGTTGGGATTTTTTGTTGCACCCTGAGAAATTCCAAACAAGAGATAGGAATGAATGGTACCACACATGAAACCTACACAGATGCCAGCAACTGTTCATTTGTGCTCATAAGATTTCCACATGCCTTTTGAGGACAGCATTTTCTCCTCTTATACACCACTTTTCCACAAGCAGTAAATTAACACCAAACTCATCAGAATTATCTTAAGAACTGTACGGAAATTCTTCAAACCAGTAACAGGTAAAGCAAGCAGTACAGTCATATACTGTATGATATCCCAGGAAGTATCTTCTCAAAGACAGTTAAGAAAAACACGTGCTCAGTCATCACTGCTTGGGACGTGAAAACATGAGCTAGGATTAGATAATGTCTTCTGAGGAACAGTAGCACTCCTCAGCTATTATTTCCTCTGTATCCTCTACACAAGCCAAATGCAACCCAGCAGAATGGGGCACAAGAAGAAATTCTGCTATTTCAGGAAGGAGAATATAATTTTGAGTTGCTTCTGAAGTTGAGCAAACTGCTCCCAAGGTACTTTAATCTTCCTTTCACTGGCCATCCCCCTACCATCCAAGTCTTACAAGACTCAGCCCCAAACTAAAGATGAGAACAGAGGTAAAGAGCTGGAGAAACACTTGAAAGAAGCAACACAAAATAAAAGAGACAGAATAAACATTCACAGAAGCATCCCATGTGATTGAAAAATTGTGTACAACTTAGGCAACCAACTCTTTAAAAAGTTGTTCTCCTCATCAGAATATGTATCTTGAAAGTCATAGCAGTTTTAAATTATTCACATAGTACTAAGCTAATTGTATAACAGGTTAAGGTACAATTCTGGCCAGTTCTCGGGCATTCGCATTCCTGGACTTGTGCTTTTCCTTTCGCTTGAATGATTACTAAGTGAACTAAGCCTTAAAATTATTCCATATTCTTAAATATAGACTATTAGTCTTTTAGGTTCCAAGCTTGAGAAGCAGCCGTGTAGCCACAGGTCTTTTTCAGAAATTTGAAATAACATATTTTGGCCATGAAGACAGTATTCATACTTTGTTGTAATAAATTAAGATAAAATCTTATGTAATTAGAGCATAAACTTTAACATATTTGTATCGGTAAGAAATGCTTAAAGAACGAAGACACTAGAATACTGTAATGTTTAAAGGGCTGTTTGATAGCTTTTAAGTTAAGCATCATTTAAAACAGATTGTAATTAAGAATTTTCCTTTTTTTTTATTACATATTAAGGTCTTTAAGAGCATAACTTCCATAAATAGTCAAGAACAAACTACATTCAGACCTACACATAAGCACATTTCTTGGCACAGACAAATGAAAACTGTGATTGCTGACATCTCTTTGAAGGAAGATTTTCTCTCTTTTTTTTTTTTTTTGTCCCAGCCCTTGTTTTATTTATATGGCTCTGAACACTTTTTTATTTTTAATTATCCTAAGGAAAAGAAGGGGTGGGGGGAAAAGAGATCTTTGTTTTCCAACTGAGACAGTGAAATACATTCCAAAGCTGCTTTTGTTTTTAATTTACAGAAGCTCTCATGTCTAATCTACTAAGCCAACAAATAATCTGTTTGCCAGGTTTTAGATGACAGTCATGAAAAGTGCATACAATTGCTGACTTTATTCTTTTTTAGGATACAGATTCATTCTCTGCCATAAACTTAAAAGAATCTTTTGCAGAACTTTTCACAATTAATTTATTTTTAGCTATGCATTTTGTTTCCCAGGAGTTATTTCATTCTTACCCAGTCATTGTGTATCTCCGGCTCTCTTCTAAATAACAACAAAAGCATTGTGTTTGCCTATATTAAAAATAGTGTCAGCTAGGTCCCTATACTTGCTCATGAAAGCAATTGTTTGAAAGCAAAAAGAAGGGGATCCAGAAGTGTGCACCCTCTGGAGAGGAAAAAAAAAAAAAAAAGGTATAGTGCAGACAGGCAGTCCCACATATTTCCATACACAGAAAATATTTCCATCCTTCTATTCTTTTAGAATAACCCTACATCCCTACATCCTACTCTTCACAATACTTAAAGGTAGATTTCATTTTCATGATCTCAAATCTTCGAATCTATCAAGAAACTATCAGACTGGGGAAGCATCTCTACACTGCTTTAGCTTTCCTCTGAAAAACTCATACACACATGGAAGGCAGAAGCACTGCAAGGCAGTGAGATTCTTGGATGGCAAGGAAGTTTCTTCTGGTGCAGAGGAGTAAACTACCATATTTCATTATTTTCCTCCTCTGCACTCTGGCACATGATCTTTCCAATTAGACAGCCATAAAATCTAGCACAGTATTATCAGTGAAATTGCAGGAGGGAAAGGGCATCACTAAGCTATCTGCAAGCTTCCTCCCAAAGATGAGTTTTGCCAGGGTTTGTGAAGGCAATCCTACAGCTCAGAATGCACTGTTCTTCCAGAGATGCTGGATTTGTCACTTGTTTCTCTACTCTTAAAGGATACGGGACTAGAAATTTACAGAATAGATGATTACACTGCTCATGCAGTTCCTGTCCTAAAGGTGCCCCATTTATTGACATCTTACTATAGGGTATTCAATTTATACTTAAAAGTGAAACCTAAATGGGAAAGAAAGATAAAAAATATTCCAGGTAAAAAAATTCTTCTGCTCCAAGATATTCATAGAATCATAGAATATCTCAAGTTGGAAAGGACCCATAATGATCATTTAGTCCAACTCTCTGCTCCACACAGGACCATCCAAAATCAGATCATGCATCTTACCTCCTGTACAGTTATTCTTTCCATAGGTAGCAACCAAACGTTTTCATTTCATGTGATGTTTCTAGATCACTGTGCTTGAATGCTAAGAAATTTACGGCTATATGATTTAGATAGACTGAAACAACATAAATGAACAGGGAAAGGCAACACAGACTTTAAATAGACATAAAAACAATGGCTGAAATGACCTTTTTTACATGCCAGATGAGAGCAAGAGTTTGAGGGGGAGGTGCAGAAGTATTATTAACAACTTAATTGAGCTCATATTTATTTTGTTTATATGATGCTTGTAGGAGCTTCAGCCTTCAGAGATGGCCTGTAATTTATACCTCTTAGAATAAAAGATATAATTGTCTACCAGCTGCAGGAAAAAGGCTATATCCACAGATCTTCCAAATACAGCATTCCTCAGTTCAAAACGAATAACATTTTAGGAAGCTGTGAAAATTCCTTAAAAGATGTACCTGCAAATAGAACTTCATAGGCAGGTGCTGACTTTATATGCATTGTCGTGAGCAGATGAAAATCTCACCATCTATGTTACTGTTAAGAGTTCTGAATTCAGTCAGAATTTACAGAATAACTTTCATTTCTTTATTCTTTTAAGCATTATTGTACAAGTCAGCCAATTCTCAAGCAGATAATAAAAAGGCATTCTGTGCTTGTGAAACTTCTAGGATGTAGGTTTTCATAACTTTTAAACTATCATAAAGTTTTTAGCAAACTATTTTGTGTCCTTCTAGAATTTTCATTTCCTTCATCTCTGAACACCACCTTAGCATTTCCTCTGCAAATGAGATTTGAAAGTTGTGAGATTTGAAATTTACAGTTTCCTGAGAAAATACAACCCACGACACAGAATCAGATTAATTTCTGATTTGTCTTCTCATGCTACATCCACAATTTCCTTTTACTCAAACAAGAAAAGTCACAATCTGTATTCACAGAGCCCTTGCACAACTAGCAGTAACCCTTCACAGACTTAATTGCTATCTACAGTCATAATCTCTCACATGCCCTCCCTTGCTCCCCTAACTGAATTAAGGAGATGCAAATCTCGCCTCAGACATATATTATTATGGAAGAAAACCTTCCTTCAATTTCCACCTAGAACAGCACAGAGTCAGCAGGTGACATTATGTATCCACAGTAATTTGTCTCCACAGAAGAAGAGCACATGTGTGATGGCTTGGGCATAAGGAGAAATAGCAAAAAAAAAGGCACTCATTAAGAAAACTGTAGAGAAGGGAAAGTCAAGCTGTGGGTTTAAACACGAACAACTCAAGCTCATTGCATTGCCATCATTCCTCCTAGTATGATGACTAAAATAAACCTAGTATTGTCCCAGAATTTTCCACTAATCAATCCTTCACTCAATGCTCTTTTGTCAAATTAGACGGAATTATTTCAATAAATTGATTTGCAGAAAAACTGTTTATCACGTGCCACCATGAATGATGCATTTGCCAGTGTTCAGCAGCTCACATGACACACACAAAGAATTTAAAACAGTAGTGCAGACCCACAGTCGCCACTACCTATCAGGCTGCTGCACCTTTCATTTAAACTTTATTTCATCCCCTGCTTTTAAATACCTGTTGAGGCACATGTCCTCCAAAGTGAGAACCACTTAAATACAGTTTACATTACCCTACTGAAGATTATAAAGAAGCATGAAAATTGTCAAGCAAGGTGACAATTCACACCAAAAATCATTTTGTAAATCCTCCAAAATGTTGTCACAACAAACCCAGAGGAAGAATTCCACCTCCTCAGCAGCCAATAATGAAGAAGGTGACAGGAGAGTAGAAAGGGAAAACAAAGACTCCTACACACACTTGGAATGCTTTCCAGATCCTCAGCTTCGCCTATACTTAGGCTGCTGGATGATTTATGATCACTAGTTTCTACCGCCAGAGCAACCATTCACTTCAATTCTGCATGTTCCTTGGTGACTTAGTTACATTTTCACAGATGCTATCATAACACTTGAACTTAATAATCATGTTTGAATTGTGTTGTTACAATACTATCCTGCCAGCCAGCTCTGAGATGTCCATGAATATTGCAACTGTATGGAATCAAGTCTAGAAACTTCTTTCTTGCAATACTTCCTAACTGAGCCCTGCTTTGCAGGGAGAGATTATTCTCAAGATCTGCAAAGGGGAAACACAATGGAAAGAAGGAGTGCCAAAAAGCAGCAAATTTGCATTTGGACAGATGATTGCAGAATTACTGAAACTTAACAAATACCCACTTACCAGTTGGACTGCATTGACGATTCATACCATACTTCTGATTCACTGCCATTGAAAAGGAAAGTAGATTACTTTATGCCAGTAGCTAGCTTGAATTGTAATTTTCTAACCTAGTACTTCTTAGTTTCAAATTACAGTAGGTTAGAAGCATGCACACAAGCAGTCAGGAGCAACTTCTTATGCTAAAAAAAAAAAATAAAAAATTCCTTGACAGAAACTGCTGAATTCTGTATGTGAAAAAATGCCTGTAAAATATTACACTGAGTAGTAAAGAGTCTAGAAAGCAAGCAAAAAGTGAAACTTACCATTTAGTGTACTGTAGGGTAAATAAACTGAACAACGTATGGCCAAGAAGCTAGCTTCTCATAAATATTTTCCTCTTTTAAAACCAGAATTGTTGCTGTTTTTTTAATCTTATGAAGGTTTTAGGGACATAATGTTCTGTGGCATTTACTGGGAAGTCTATTCTTTTTTTAGCTCAGATAAGAATGGCACTGCTGTGCAACCACTTTGTGGCACATGTGAAAACATCTGAGCAAGGCACAGAGAAATCAAGCTTCCTGCTTCTAAACACTATTTTCATTAACAAAAGCATCTGGAGCTAGTCTGGCACTAAAATACACTAATAGGGAGATCACTAAACACAATTCCACTACATGGCACTAAGATAGTTCTGTATCATATTCAATTGAGAGCTAACAAAAACAGAAAACAAACAGCTACAGCCCTTTTCCCTTACACTTAGCTCCAGGCCACAACCTTAGCAGAGATAGCACTACAATCACTTATTAAACAGGTTCACTGAAAAGATCTGATTTAAAGAGGCTGAACTAGGGGGCACATGGAACACTCGCTTTCTTTCTTACTGAGGGCTGTTTGCCAGTCCAGGTTACAGCATGGTCGTGCACACAGGGGTACCAACACAAGTAACAGAGCAGCTTACAGCAACCCCAGGGCATCAGCTAAACTTGGTCTTCACACCACAGCATGCCCAACACGGGACTACACTTTCCACAAACCTCAAAAAGAAGCTGTAAGAGGATATGGGAGCAGTGTGGATTCCAAGAGAAAGAACACCATTTTCGTAAGATCTCCACATTTAAACCACTTTACAAACAAAATCAAAGTACAACAGGCAACACTGGAGCCCACTCCACTGACTTAACAACATATAGCAATATCCTAACCCACTAAAAGAAACTCGGTCTCAAGAACTCTCTCTCCTATTTTATTTGATTTATTAGTCTCAATTTCAATTAGATTGTATTACGTTGTATTATCATCCATCCCGATATCATAGGTAGTAAAATAAGTTTTCCTCCATAGATTGTTGCTGCTGTTTTTTTTTTTCCTTTCTTGAGTCCATCTCCCGTCTCCATATCCCTTTTACTTCCCATTTTACAGGGCTGGGGTCCTACTGCCTCCCTGTCATGGTCACAGATTGATCTAGTTAATTACATAACAATTTTTGATGGAGAATGCGGGTAGTAGGTTCCCCATAATACAACCAATGCCATTTGGAGTAAGTGGATTGTGCTGATTACACAATGAGCATGGATGAGGAACCTCAGCCATCCAGGAATCTTAGAGGTGATCATGAACCGGCCTGAAGGTAAAAAGTTTGGAACATCACCAGGAGAAGAGGTATCACAAGCTGAAGAGGCTCCACCACACAGTGAACTACCAGAAAATGAAATTTTCCCTGTTCATAGATGGATCATACCATATCATGGGAAAGCACCGCAGATGGAAAGCTGCTGTGTGGTGTCCCATTGGGAAATGGTTTGAAGTTGAGGGAGGGGAGATTTAGGTCAGACATCAGGGGGAAGTTCTTTACCCGGAGAGTGGTAAGGTACTGGAACAGGCTGCCCAGAGAGGTTGTGGATGCCCCGTCCCTGGAGGTGTTCAAGGCCAGGTTGGATGGAGCCCTGGGAAGCCTGGTTTAGCATTAAACGTGGAGGTTGGTGGCTCTGCATGTGGCAGGGGGGTTGGAGATTCATGATCCTTGAGGTCCCTTGCAACTCTGGCCATTCTGTGATTCTGTGACAAGTTGCAGAGGCTGCTGAAGGGAAAGGAGAATCAAGCCAATTCGCAGAGGTAAAGACTGTCTAACTGGCATTAGATGTTGCTGAATAGGAGAGATGGCCAATGCTTTATCTTTACACTAACTCATGCATGGTGACAAATGCCTTACGAGGGTGGTTACAGCAGTGGGAGCAAAATCACTGGCAGTAGAGGGGTAAACCTATTTGGGCTGCTTAACTGCGGAAAGACATTGCTGCCCGAATAAAGAATATGGTTGTAAAGGTGCTCATGTGCCCAAGAGACAGGCTACTGAAGAACAACAAAATAACCATCAGGTAGACCGAGCTGCCAAAACTGAGGTGGCTCAAATAGACCTGGTCTGGCAGAACAAGGGTGAATTATTTCTAGCTCATAGGGTGCAAGAGACCTTGAGCCGTCAAGGAAGAGATGCAACATACAAATGGGCTAGAGACCGAGGGGAGGACATAACTATGGATGCTATTGCACAGGTTATTCATGACTGTGAAACATTTGCCATAATTAAACAAGCCAAGAGGATGAAACCTAGAAGGGCAATGGCAAAAGTATAAATATGAAGAGGCGTGGTAGATTGATTATATCACCTCGCCATGATCTCACAGTGTTAAGCGTTATGTGCTTATGGTGGAAGCAACAACTGGGTGGCTTGAAACATATGCAATACCCCATGCTACCACCCAAAATACCATATTAGGTCTTGAGAAACAAGTTCTGTGGCAACATGGCACCCCAGAAAGAATTGGATCAGATAGTGGGACTCATTTCAAAAATTCTCTGGTAAATACTTGTGCCAAAGATCATGGCATTGAGTGGATTTACCATATTCCCTACCATTGCACCAGCCTCTGATAAAATTGAACAATACAATGGATTGTTAAAAACTATGCTAAAAGCAATATGTGGTAGACCATTTCAGCACTGGGAGAAGCATTTGGCAGAAGCCAGCTGGTCAGTCAATACCAGAGGATCTATCAATCGAGAGGGTCCTACCCAATCCAGCTCCCTACATACCATAGAGGGAGATGCTTCTGGGAAGGGCAAACCTCTCTGTGGTACTCTTTTTGCCCAGGGACCAGGGTCTATTTGGCAGGTGATGCAGAAAAACAGGGATGTTCAATGCGTACCACAAGGGAATTTGATTTTTGGGGAGTGCAGTCAGTAATTCTATGCATAAACGTATATAGACACGTGTGTGTAGTGCATTTTAATCATTTTGTATGTATTAGGCATGATGTAGCGATGTAGAATAAGAGGTGGAACGTCATGGCTTTATGTTTTTTTGGTTTTCAGTATTCCACATCATAACACCATGTAGTACACAGGGAGTTAAAGTGCTAATGCTCCAATTCTGGGTACCTCTCCCTGTACATCACAGAAGTCATGGGATCTGGCTCTTCCGGTCTCTTACTGCCTTGCAGTGGGTGCTGGAGAGTGCTTTCCTAGCTGTACCAAGCTTTTTAGGTTTGACTTGGTCTCAGGAACACTCTCTCCACTTTTATTTGATTTATTAGTCTCAATTTCAATTAGATTGTATCATATTGTGTTATCGTGCATTCCAATATCATAAATAGATGGTTGCTGCTGTTTTTTTTTTCTTCCTTGAGCCTAGCTCCCATTTCCCAGTCCTTTTTTTCTTCCCATTTTGTGGGAGCGGAGGGGATAGGGGAAGGGGCAGGGGCCTACTGTCCCCCCATCAAGGGGGTAGATTGATCGAGTTAACTTCATGACAATACTATGATATCTATAGATAGATAGATAGATAGATGATATATAAGGAAACAGCGCAGAGAAATTAAGTTTCTTCAAAACACAAATGCAGCAAATAAAAAACTAGAGGCAGTCTGAGTTTCTTAGTGAGTAAAAGAGCTGAACTCCTGAATTAATCTTTAATGAAATGAACTTACCATCCTCACACCTTGATAATCTATTCAGTACATCCCTGGATTGTCTCTCTTTACCACAGTTCCAAGCCCCTTAGCACTAAACACCCTAAATGATATCTCCAAAGCAGAACCCTTTATCTCATCCTTTCCTAACTGACTACCCCATCTCCTCAGAATCTTCTCCTTTATCTTCCAACCACTCTGAATTTTTATGATACAACATATACAAAGGTGATGAATACGAGACAGCTAGTGTGAAGTAGCCCGATATGGAAGAACTTGATTCCAGACAGTCACTCTGCCTGCTAATGGTGAACACAAAGCCTGTGTGTTAGGCAAAAAGGAACAGTTCCTTGTCTCATGTAATTCTTGCTTTGTTACGTATTGTAATAGATGATGACTAAGAACTGTCTGGGAAGAGCTAAGGGCTATAAAATGAAATTTCCTCACACCAAGTACTTATTATTTAGTGGCCCCCAAATCCAGCAGCTGTTTCAAAGCACAGCTTAGTGATTAAACACCAAATTTCTGGGGAGGAGACGGCAAAACTATTTTTCAGCCCCTCTGCAACATACACACTGCCCTCACACATTCCTCCATCACCTATATGAGAAAGCAAGCCTGAATAGTAACCAAAGGCTTAGTATATTCAAGAGGGAATAAGAAGCTGCAAGTTAAAAGAGGCACTAACTTGGGTGGGTTGGTCAAATTATCCCTAAAGTTGTTGTATTCTAGGAATCTCACAATGCAGAGAAGAATTCTTTTGATATTCACATTTCAAAGAGCTCGCTTTTGTGAATATTTTCAACAGAAGATGATAGCACTACTGATTTATAGACTGCATATAAACCTACACATGCATATGCACAAGCATACATGCACAGCATATACATATGTATATGTAAAACTATCTGTAACAGAGGAAAAAATCCTTTTATTTTCCCTTTTGTACTGCTCACTCCAGGAATCTATTCTTGATCTTGACAGAACTGATAGTTTATAATGAATACTTCTCCAGCTTTTATGGCTGGCATCAAGGAAACACCTGGGAGTAAGATTTGTTCACTGTAGTTTTGTGTAAATTATTTTTAAGCACAGTTACTGTTCCATTTGCTTCTAATAAACTTTTTTTTTTTGTGTGTGTGTGTATATATGAATATTTTATTGGCTCAAATGAAAATAAAGCAAAATAAAACAAACAAGGAAACAAGAAAATCTGCTGTGCTTCTGCAAATGGAAAGACAGGTGAGAGACTCTGAAAGGATAAAGGAACCAGACTTAAGTCAGATAGGTCACTAACTGTGCTACAGATTTGCTGTATGTCACATTTAATAATACCTTATTTTCCCTCCAGTTACTTGCGTAGACAGAGAGATACTGGAAAACAGAAATAATTCCTTGGTGAAGCCCTGTTTGAAGTACCTGCATGGTCCTCAGTATCTTGGCATTTATTTTCAATTATATTAATCTCCATAACAAACCTGTTGAGATTTAGAGTATATTTCTTCCATGTAATAGAAAAGAACTGATGCATTAAGAAGCTAAATATCTATTAAGGGAGATACTGGAATTTCTGGGAAAGCACTAAAAATCACAAATAGAGGATACCAGCATTTCTAAGTACAGCACATTTTCTTGCATCAGTTTAATACAACCAATACTAATCCCAGGAATAATATCAAAAGGATGAAAAAAACCCCAGATGTCCAGTGCAGTAAACACTGAATATCTGAAGAAGAAATTTAGAGATACAATACCCCATTCATTCTATTTTAAGAAACCAAGTCAGCACAGCTAGATAACATTCACACTCTAAGCTGACGTGGTCAGACTTTTGTCATTATGACATTTCTTCCTTCCTTCTTTCTCTGTATTTGTCCACTTGAGATTCAATGTCTCCTTGAATTTAGGTGCTATACTTAAAACTGCCTAGTCCAAGATTTCAATTATTTCTAATAATAGCTATTCCATAGCTTCTAATAAATATAATTTCTATAATAATTTCTAATAACTATTCCTATTTAAATTATATAGATTAGAATTAGAGCTGGCTGAAAATATATGATGCATTTCATATGATTCTCTTTCAAAATCTTTGACTAGTTTTGTAAAACTGAATAGGGAAATAAAAACACAAGTATTTTTGACAAATTGGATATCTCATGAAATTAAGAACATCTGTTCCACGGATTCAGGCTTTGTTATTCTATCCTTAAGAAGAATTTGAAATTGTAAGCGAAGCCTTGGCTTTTCATCTTCTTTTCATGAATGAAAAGTTAATGTTAAATAATGATAAAACACAATCAATGATTGAGAACCCATATTTTGCCTCTTTATAAAAGTATTAATTTCATACTGGGTGGAAACTTGTTGAAGAGTCAGTCCCTACTCCACATGCAGATTAGATGGAAGGGGCTATTTCAAGGCCAATGAAATGCTTACACGAAAGCTCCAGTGCATACATAGTCAGTTTAAGAAAGCAACTATGGAGTCAGTAAATTTTAACATCCCCCAGTAGGTCTGCCCTTCCAGTTGAGTGTGGAGAGGTATAGCATTCTGGGGAATGTTTTTTGTTTCCTGTGATACCCTACATTTTAGTCTAGTCCATCATTGGAAAGAAGCTTCACTGGAAGTTCAATCAGTTCCACACCTTCAAATGTATTTTAAAACCATCAGAAATGAAAAACAGAATAAAGGGGAGCTTCTAATTCTGTCTCTTTATGAATACTTATGAAAATGTGCGGATCAAAGCCTCTTCCCCTCCAAGTAAATTTCAATCCTCCTGTAGCACTCAAAGGAAGAGTATTAGAACTCATTTTATGTTTCACATAGCGTAAAGCATGTGTTTGGGAATTACCAGGCAACGGTTCTGCAAGAGGCTTTTTTTCCAATTTGTAGGGAATTGTCTGAGAAATAGAGCAAAGAGGTCTAAATGGTGCCTTCTCCTGTCTCCTCAGAGGAAAAGGGTATCATGAACACAGCAAACATTTCAAGCCATCTCTCTCCTTACCTTTACAGCCAGCTCTACCTTACGCATGTGAAAAAAATGTGCTCAAAGAGAGCGTTGTCCCCTGATTAAATATAACCTCCTGAGCTCTCTCTTTGCTGACACTCGCTTGCCAATCTAGTATCTGCCAAAACTTCAAAACTTCATCAAAATCTAATATCTGCCAAAACAACAAAGTGGTTGATTATATCAAACACTTGTTCTCATACACTAGCTTCAGGTCATGACTCTTCCCAGCCACTACCATTACCCCTGGAAAATGGATGCTCTCTTGCTAAGGGCTTGCCCACAATTCAGCAATGCCAGCATTAGATAACAATAACACCTCCACAACGAGGAGGGCAGATAAGATCATGACAGACCTAATGCATAAATTCAGATGACTTTCTGCACCAGCCTTTACCTTTCCTACTTGCATAGAGCTGTTAAGCAGTTTGAGAAAATTATGTAAAAATTAAAAGTAAAGTAAAAATTATGTGAAAATTAAGTAAATTATGTTTACAATGTTTGCTCCTTATACAAGGCAGAGCTGCAGTGACTACTGAGGTCATAACTTTTGGGTAGTATTCTCTTTGTAGAGGGATAGAAGCAGTAGCACAACAGGAGGACAAGGAAAGTAACACAGAGAAGTGGACATAGTAATACATTTTTGGATGTTAGTCGAGACCAAGAAGATGAAAAATAGTAATTAACTGAGGTTTAATTAAGAAACTCTTTTTATTTAGGCACAGCAGAACTCCCACTAACAGGGAAAACTTATTTTTGTAATAATACCTGCACCGCTTAAGTGAAAGGAGAACAGAAAACACTAAGTTCTGAAAAGATATCACCTCCTGACCTTCAAAACCTTGCTGAGGTCTAGAGGAAAGGCTCTCACAATGGTTTTGCTCTGGCATAGAACTAATACGCTTAGTAACACAATCGACTCAACTCCCTCATACCACCAAAAACTCCACCAATAAATTGGTGAAATTTCTCAAAACAAAATAATAGCATGCTTATCTGGTGGCTCGTCAGCTTTCTTTTCATACTTACGAACATTCATCTTAAGAAGAAAGCAGCAACTAGATGGCAATCTTGAGAGAAGGTCATTTTCCAAGCAGACACAAGGCACAATTTGAACAAAATCACTTCATCTGAGTCTTAGCTCCCCAGTTGTAAAAACGAAGCAGCAGTTCATTTATCCTGTTCTTTGTCTCATTTACATAAGCAGTAAACACTAAAGGGCAGGAGCCTTCTCTTACTCTGGAATTACGTGGAGTTTAATACAATAGAGACTGGAATACAGCAGAGCCTTTAGGAGCTATCTTACATTTGAAGCAGGTGCAAAAATGCAGTGTTCCAGGTTATGCATGTCTCCCTATCCTTCAGAGCTTATTACAGCAATAACCAAAAGATTTATTATTCTTGAGCGTAATTTAATCCCAGAAATAAAGGGTTCAATAAGGGTATCTATGATAACTGCCTGTAACCTATATACAGAAGAAGGAAAGACAACACTGCATGGGAGACAGAAGGGAAACAAAAGATAGATGCATCTTTGGCAAATAACTAGTAGTGGGAAAAGCTTTTAAGAAATCTCAGTTCAGTAGCCCTAAAACACCTACAAAAAAAAGTTTTTGCAAATTGGCATTAATAAAGAACCACCCTCTTGCTTTGTCTGGCAGGAACAACAACCTTTTCTAAGGGAGAAATGCATGACAATCTAGAGATCCTATTAATAACTTTAGAGTCTTGAACTTTAATGTATTAATGAATGGACGTGCACCCATGCTGTAATCATGAATTTCAGCATTGCCTTTGATGCTTCATTGGGCACAAAGCTCTTACAAAATGTTTGAAGTGTCTGGCTGTGTAATAATGATTTATAATTCTCTTGAACCAAAGCAAAATTTGCTAGTAAAAATCATTTTTGAAATAAAAAATAAATTGTGACTGGAGGGTCTGGGTTTGTTTCAAAAAGAGATCACCCACAAGCAGCAAATTATTTAAAAAGCCACTGGTTCTAGTGTTTTGCGATAGGGAGCATACAACTCAGAATTTCAAAGTACTGTTAATTAAGATCAGTTTATTAAAATGTCAATCTTTTTAACCAAAAAATTCTCTACTATGAATACTAGCTGCAAGTTCCCTTAAGTTCAGCTTTTTATGAAGAAAATGTGGTTTTTCTTTCCTTTTACCATATATTCAACTCTATCCCTCTTACTACTACTATCCATTATTTTTTGCTCTCTTGGCATCATCTTTGTACAGTTTGATTATTTTCCCATGCCCCTCCCTACCCCCCATCCTCTCAGAAAGATCTATGACTATAGTTAGAACATCCATGCTTAGTGTTACAAAACAACAAACAAAAACACACCATAGCTTTACAAATTTTATCCCATCCTCTGCAGTTCAGTCTACCCACTCGGAGGTGATGGAAGAAGCTTTACTGAAATTTTCATCAGGCACTGATTTGAAATGTTTGTTGTTGTTGTTGTTGTTGTTTTATTTTTTAATTTGACTCCAATTTCATAAGCATTTCAAGACTTTAAAAATTAAGCAAGGAAAGACATAAACAAATTAACTGCAAGATTATGGACATATCATTCTCCATCAGTTTTTTAAAAATGGACATTGTGCAGGTAGAGACATACCTCTGTATTTTTCCCAGGAAGCTGGACCCAAATGGGACGGGGAAGGAGAAAAGGAGACCAACTTAAAACACTAGCAATGTTCTCATTCCCTCCTTGAAAACATAGTGGCTGTGAGATGAGCCGTTAAGTCAGAGTTAACTGTTTAAGGTGCTCATTCAGGTTGATCTGTTCACACCAGCTGCTGACCAAGCAGAGAAGAATTCTGCCCTGCTATGTAGTAGGATCCAATCTCAGCTCATACTAGACCAGGAAGAAAAGCTGAATACATTCCCAGGTAAGCAGCAATCACAGGTGGGCATGGACTCCATCTGGGAGTGGGACTACGCTAAATTTGGCAGAAAAATCTAGCAAGAAGAGCCTGATAAATCCAAGCTTCTCCCCAGACAAACTATAGACATGGGTAGGTGTTCTCAAAGCCACAAATACCATGTAATGATGTTACTTGTAAGCACCTAAAACCAAATCCCAGATGTCAGTGTCACAGCAGTCACTTCACCAAGAAATCAATGAAATACATGAAACCCCTTATAGGTCCCCCAGGTAGACCACAGGTTACAGAAAGGACCATCCTCTCCTAACAGATCATCAGAACTAAACTGCATCAAAATTCTGGCAAGAGGACTCAGAGCATCTTTGCTCTTTTTTGGGTGTTCCTGGGAGGTGGAGAAGTGGGGGATACTGCCCTCAAATTTAAAACGATTGTAGATGCAGATGTTCATTCATGTGTTTTTTTTTGAAACTACCTTCAAACAACTGTGCCTCAAACTGAAAGTAACTACCTAGATTTTTAACTGCAAATTAAAAATTACTTCCTCAATTTTCCTTAAAGGGGCATGCTTCTAATTTCGATATTTATACTAAACATTAGGATCTCTTTTCTTTCTTAACCTTAATCTAAGAATTTATATCTCAGAAGAAGTTATGATGCTGCAGATGTTTCTGCAAAACAGAAGTAACAGCATCAGCAGATTTAAGCCTGAAACTCCAGACATAGAGGATCAAGAGATATCTGTGGAACATCACAACAGAAGAAATTCCTATGCTCTGCAACTTTGAACAAAAAGAGTTAAAGAGTGTCCTGACAAATCCATTGTATGAGTTTAGAATTTCACAGATCCTGATGACCATATCAACTTGAGCTTGTTACACAAAACAACTTTCAGGATGGCAAGTTTTGTACCGTTTATATACGGATCACAGTGAGGAAATGTGGATAAATAGTGTCTCCAAATTCTAAACCAGCTGCCCTTATCAACCTGAGTCTGACAGCTACTGGACTGTCGAAAGTCTCCAGTACGATACAGGAAGGTAAATGAGTTATTGGGCTTTGCTTCTGATAGCATGCTATGTGAACAGGTGAATGTGCTGAACTGGATCTCACTATGGAGAACGCAGCCATGGTACAGATGTTACACCTTGGTAGCTTTTCTTTCATATTCTGTTTTGGGATTACTTTTGTGTTGTTTTTTTTTTTAAATCTCCAGAGGGTAGGACTGTGATACATTGAAGAGAGAGACAGAAAATTTAAGCAGTGGGTGAAAAATCCATCTCAGCTCCAGCCTCTGAAGGAGCAGGACTTACAAGTCCACTCATGCCACAGATAATATCAATTTATTTCCATCTAGATGTTAAACTGAGGACAACTGGAGAGATTCAGTTGTTCTGCACATCTCTAACAATAAGTGGAAAACTACTCCCTATTTCAAAAGGGTCAGCATAAGGTACAATGCTGTGACAGTTGCAGATTCTCAGGTACAATGTATTGGCACTATGCAAGTTGAAGTATTATTCTATTATTACCTATTTAACACCTAGTTAAACATTACTTAACCCACTGGCATAAGCCCAATACATCCCCATTAAGTTAAATATTGCTAATGCACTATTGTTTAAATTAAGCAGTAGTCTAAGCAGCAGTAAATGCCATTCACTGTCATTAGGCTAAATTGGTTCCCCAGGCAACATACTAGGAATGCAGGTGTCCTGATTACATGGGTCCTCATTAAATACAGTACACAATATTTCTTTTAAAAAAAAAAAAAGAAAAAAAAAAAGAACAACTCAAGCTTATTGTGACAAAGAACTCCTCTGTTGCTTTTTGCAGAGCAGGAGGATGCACAAACAACTAACAGTGCCTACTGCCCTGCAGAAACTCACATATCCCTTTGCAGAACAATGTTTGCCAGTTGTGTCCTAGCTCAATCACTGGCCCTTTGCACAGAAGAAGCTCTTCCAAGATAAGGATCTATTTGAGAACAAGGAACTATTGAAACCCGGCATCTTCCTGCAGAGAGCTCTTTATGTGACTGAAACCTTGAAGCAGATAAGGCTCAGCATAGATGGAAGTACTGCTCCTACAGCAAATTGTGGGACCAGAGCTTGAGATGATAATCACTTGCTATTTATCAAGGTTTGTGTCTTCTATGAAGATGCCAGTGTACCTCAGGGGTCTAAATAATAATGAGATACACAGTATCTTACACATAGGAAGTATTACAGATCAGCAGTGATAACACATTTGTGTTCCTATAGCATTTTTCAGTTACAAATGTGACTAAATAGTTCATTAGTTGAATAACTATAAAACAAAAGATTTACACAATATTCTCCTTTTCATTTTCTTTTCCTAAAAGAAAGGCTTTGAAACACTGACTAAAGTATTTTCATCTCCATTCAATAAAGGATTTATGCATTAGAAAACAAAGAGTGATAGTAGTGCTGAGAATCACAGAACCTGTTCCTGCTAGGTGACTACTTATAGAATTGAAGGACAGCTGGTAATCTTTACCTCAGGGCTAGCAATTCAATATCTAGTTCAGTTTTGTTTTTTTTTTCTCTTGACAATATGAACCCTATATATCATTCACATAATGCAACACACTTGTGCTCTTCTGCTGGACTCAGAATTTAGATTAGTAACAGAAACATGAGTTACATTAGTTAAACAATATAGATGTCATACATTAAAACATTAGTTTTACTCATTGTCCCAGTACAACCTTTTAAATAGAACATTTTTCAACCCAGAGAGGCTATTGCTTCCACACAGACCTCTCTAATAAAATTATATGTAGACTGAATGGCATCAAGAGGCTTATGAATTCTATCTTTTATTGATAACACAGGCTAAAGTAATTTGTTCGATGAAATCTGCAGCAAACCCAGAATGTTGTAACTTTAAAAAGTGGCCATGAAATAAACAAGAATATTTTTATGCCTAGAATCAACTAAAGAAATTGAAAGAGAGAAATGAGATCAAACAATAAAAGCATTTTATTTAAACAGAGTAAAAGGTGCAAATTCAGTACCTGTACAAGTATCATGCACAAAGAGGAAGAACCTTGGAAGACTGTTCTGGAGTCCTCAGAGCAATAAACTCCACCTTGCTAAGCTTTCAAAGCGGCACTCTCCTCACTCCTCATCGCTCTTAGCTAGCAAAAATCAATAGTCAGACAACACAACAAAAAAATTGTAGCAACTTCACATAAGAAGAAATTCACTAGAACAACTTACATGAACAAGAGGAGCAAGGAGAAGGTTTCTCAATGTGATTGCTACAAGTAGATTTGGATTAAGTCCATTACCATAAGTTTCCCAAGTAAGTTTTTATATTCAGTTCCTACCAGTGATTGAGCTCTACTAAGTCTATGCAACAAAGCAACAGAAAGTTTGAAAGACTGCCTACTTCTGAGTTTTAAGCTTGAAAATCCTGTTGGTTTTTTGCTGTTTTTTTTACAGTATACAGAAATCACTCAACATAATAAGGATAGAGTTTGAGTGGTGTTTGCCTACACTTCTTTCTCACAGACCACAGTACAATTGTACAAGACAGCTGTTGAAGCCTAAAAAGCACTTGCAAACTCCTGCATACTGAAGCTATGCACTGTCATGGAAGATGTTTGCAGGCAGATGTACTGGAACTCTGACTTTGGAGAGAAAAAAAAAAAAAGTTCAATCTGCAGATGCAGGGATGCATCAAAAACACACTAAGTTCCAGCGCTGAAACACTCTTGCCTCACAGCAGAAATAACAGCATAAGTATAGTGAGATAGCATGATCTACTACACAGAATCTTAAAAAACAAAAAATCAAACATATGCAATAACCTACACCTAGAAATATGCTGAAGCTCAAATTTCTAGAGTCTTAAGTGAGAACCTGACAAAAAAAAAAAAAAAAGAGAGAACAATGGCTATGTAACAGGTCATATGACCAAAAAAAAAAAAAAAAATAGCACTGGAAAAATAAACTGTTAGTCAGAGGGGCAAAGATAAACAGTTATATCATTTCCATAAATTAGGGGAAATGAAAATAGCTCCACTGCCTTTTCTCAGTAGTACTGTATTAATGAGTCTTATGGTGAGTGTCAGCAGCAATGCAACCACTTGCAATACATTCAGCCATGGATTTTTTTAAGGCTAACAGAGGTAGTAGTGCAAGAGGAAAAAAAAAAAAAAGCACAATAGAACACCACTTGGCACTAGGGCTCCTATCACTTCCACTGCTAAACACCAATGACTTCTGTAATTGTGCTTATGGGCAGGAAATCCTGGCTCCCTTGCCAAGGAGCCCATCATACTGTGATTATGAGAGGAGGGGATTTCCATCTGCCTTATTCCCATAATAACTCAGGCTTCTTTCAGAAAGTAGGTGGAAGAGATTAAAAAAAAAAAAAAAAAAAGCTACACTGCATGGATGTAATGTGCATTTTCATCTCTGCTGTTAGGAATGTCCAATTATTCCCATGCCTGCTTTTCACTTCCAGAAACGTTGAATACCTGCATCTCCTATTGATCTGAAAAGGTGCAGAGCTTCTGGTCTCAATGCATTTCTGACTTGGTAATGTACTGATATGTACTAGTAATCTATTGCGTACAGATGACAAGAATTATTCACAGCAGTTGAAAAAGTCAGCCTTTGCAAATATACGGAACACGTTCTAATCTTTAAGAGGCTTTCAGAACAGCATTTTTTTTTTTCTGAGCCAGACAATAATCAAAGCAGTTGCGTCACCTTCACACAGAATGGAATTACGATCAGTGCTCAAGCTCTTACATTCAGTAGTCAGTAGCAGTTACATTCAGTAGTCACCTGTTCTGCTCCTAGTCCCAAACAACACAAATTCAATAAAAGCAAAGTTCAAAAAGAAAAAAAGTAGCTGGATATGGTAATAGTTCCACCAAAGTGCCAAAAGTTATATCTGTATTCACACGTGGAACATTTGATCCTAACTCCTCATGCCCTGTCAAATAAATGGGGACAAGGAAAGCTTGTGGTTGGAACACACTGCGCACCCTGGCTCACCTCAGCTTTCATGAGAGAAGGCACTTCTCTATCCCGTGCTGTGGTCATGGTTAGCACAGATGAACAAGGAGTGTGAGGGAGACATAAATCAGCCCTCTTCTGCTACCTTGTACCAAGCAAACCACGACAAAGAACACAGACCTCGCTCCTTTGATATTATTGTGGCCTTACACCCTATTTGTTAGCTAAAGAAGCCTTGTTGCTTTTCCTTGCCTCTTACACAACCTCAGTGATTATAGAGCATTGTGAACACTTCGAATTCTCTCCTTTAATCACCCAAACACCAGCTTTGCTCATAGTATTGTACAGCACTCAAGACAAGTTAGAAAAACTACCTAAGAACCAAATACTACGCATGACAAAGGAAAACTGATCTTTAAAAAAATTACAAAAAAAAAAAGTGCTGGGTTGTCAGTTGAGATGAGCTCCATCAACCATTGTGTTTGCAATGCCACCCTGTGTGTTTCAGTACTTGAAGTCATACAGTATATACTTTACTGATCGATTTGCATACCATATCGATCTCAAGAGTTGTATAATGCATTTGATTTGTGGCACTTCTGCATAATTTTTTGATTAAGTTACTTATTTAACCTATTGACCTTTACTCTTAATTAGCCTATGTAAATGTTGAGCCGTAATCAGCTTGCACACTACTGAGTGGAATTTACATCTTGCAAAGTTTACTTACTCTTTAAGGCTTTCCTCTGACGCTGTGTGGTACGTAATGGACATTTTCATCCATTGCAGTTTAAGTGTATGAAGTATCCCAAGTATCTAAATTTACTTTCAACAATCCCCAAAGAAAATTGCAAGTTCTGGTCTCTATAAGGAAAACTCCCAAAAGAAATTTCTACATCAAAAGAGAAACAACAAGACCTAAAAAGTTAAACACTTGCCTAGTTTTCTCTTGCAACTGGTCACTTGTAGCAATAGTTGTTGAACATCCAAGGAAATGACTTTTGGGTCAGACACCCATTGTCTACCAACAAAAAGGCTCTGATTTACAGAGCTGATAGCATGCTGCATTTAACATCACTCACTGTTCTGCTCATGAAGAAGCAAAACTGCTTCTCACAGGTTCCTAGTCATACCAGGCAATGTATTCGCAGCTAGGCCAATAGTCATATACATATAGAAAGAAGAATAGGACTCTCCTCACTGATGAAGAGACTCTCTGACTATACAGCACTCCTTTGCAGGAAGCAACCTAGGTCCAAGAGAAGCTCTCCCTTCAGTAGCTGACCCTTTTATGAGCTCAGGGTGACTTCACTCATCTTGGCCACCTGGGGAGCACAGGTGCAAACAATCTGCCTCTGCTCCCTTTGCCAGCCACACCCCTTCACCAGGTGCTTGATCTCTAAATCAAACTATGACCCAACAGTTCCCCTACACTCACAAAGCAAACTTTCCAAAAGAATTATTTCTCACTAATTTGTAATCTTAATTTAGACAAATCAGTCAGTGAGTGTACAAAACAAGAAACGTACACCGTCATCACTGCACTGCACTACATTGTTCATTGCTGTTAATAAATCCAGTTTATTTTTAATAATTTATCATACTTGGTTGTTTTTACTAAACTTAATGCAGCATTTTTACAGAATCACTCTAAAAGGTACGGAACATACTGACGATTTGACAAATAAGCCACAGTATTTTCTGTGTGGAAAAAGTCTAGTTGGTAGCTTGCAAATTCAGTAGTCTGATGGCAGACATTAACCAAGCATTTAGAGGCCATAATTGTAGGGACAGGGTAACAACATGCCCCTCATCTCTCCCTACACACCCCAACAGAAGGATAAAGACCAAAGGTGACAAGAAGGTAATGTATTCACTCTAAGACAAAGAGTATGACAGTGCTATACCCTTGTCACAGTTCTTATTGCTCCACAATGAGAGACTAGAAAAAAAATGAAAAACTCACCGACTTGCTTAACTACTAATGGCTTTAAGTTCAAACTACGTCTGTGGTCAGATACAAACAAAACAAGTAAAAAAAAAAAGTAGCAGGCACAAATACAGTGATAGAAAATAAGTTGGTGAATTGAAGTTAAGTGGGTTGCACCTCCATGTGGACTGCACAAAGCAAAAGACATTTCCAAAGTCCACATTTTTACAGAACTGCTTGCTTTCTAACAGCACTCTACACTGAAGTTACCTGCAGGAAGGTTTGTTTTCACTCCAACCTTATTTTTCTTTCAAGTTCAGAAAGCCTTTATTGACTGGGCATCTTACTTCACTCCCCATGTTTCCACAGAGACAGCAGCAACCACAGTACTTTTTCAAACAGGCAGTATTATTCTTTGTGTCATTTTTTAAGCTACTAAAACACAAAGAATGAAACCTTTCCTCAGCAAACAATCCTACTGCATGCTTTGACCATGGTCGTCTCTGTATTAAAATCCAGAAAGAAGCAAACAACATGGCAGGGGAAAGAGACCAGACTCAAATGCAAGGAATATAATCTTTTCTTGACACAGAAGCAAATGAGTTCATAAATATTTTGCAAAAAGGAAGAATTTACCAATACATTGGTAATGATCAGAAAGATCAATGTGGCAGAATAGCAATACAGGAGGTGTAATGACAAAAGGATAGCACAATAGAAAGGCATTACAAAGGAAAAGCACTCACCCATCTCTGAAGATCTAGGCTTCCAGGGAAGACTCCACAAGAGAAGGATTTCCAATAAAACCCTTCCCCAGTGGCAGTCAGCCCTTAAATGAGGTCTAAGAGAGGTGGAGCCAGGTTTCACCCTTTCTGGTCACACAGCTGAATGCCTCCACCTGTGCTCCCAGGGCTGACTTGGTACTTTCCCCAGGTACTTAATCAGTGGTTCAGGCCCTGATTCAACAGTTACCATACAACATTAGACTCACAAGATAACCAAGGCCAGACAAGGTGAACTTGTATTGGAGACAGGATCTACTAGCCCTTATTATCACATGCTGACACAGCACTGAAGTTTTTGTAACTACAGAAGCTTTTTAAATTTGCTCTCCTTCCTCTTTGCCACCTTCAGTTTCACTTCCTACTTATATGCTTCACTTTGCCCTCTTTAAAAAAAAAAAAATATCTAATTTTCCTTAATTGCTCTTTACCATTACTCTCTAAACTCATTAGAATGTGGTGTTCTTTCTTATGCTGGCCATATGTAACATGTTCCGTCCTATTGCTGAATAATGCTGCTGCCAATCTCCCTGCAGCAGCTGCTTTTTCCTCCATAGCTTTTGCATTTCCCAATATATTTTGCTTATAGTCAGCAAGGCAGAGACAAAACTATCATCTTCTACCTTTTCCAGTTAGTTTAAAGAGGTGTGACTAAGAAGAATTTAAGAGATAAAAGCTGAATTAGGATTATTTGAAAGACGACTATAACAATTAGAGACTTTTAAAAGATCAGTTCTACAAGAAACCTGTAAAGCAAATTCAGGTGCTGAAGTCATATCTCATACACTCTTGCTATTGGAAGGAAGTGCTATGGTAGGAATGCGTTCCAATGTAATCCAATGAGACTTATCAAAGTCAAATAGCATCATTCGCTTACTGGAGCTAATTTTGATTACTTCTCCCCTAAGCTCCACTGGAGTATGTATCAAAGAGAAAGCTCACATTCCTTCCATTGCCAGTAATGGAATAGCTGGGTGGCTTTTTGCTAGCCACACATGTAGGCAATAGAGGCCTCCAAGCCAGTTACCAGAGTACACAAAAACTCTGCATTTAAAATATTCAGCTTGCTCAACAAAGAATGCACCTTGATTAGTAGAGTGTATTAAATTTCACCTACTTAACTTTGCATCTTGATTAGTGAAGTATGCAGCTTAATCAGCACAGCATGCAACTCGTGACAACATGCACCACCTAGAACTAACGATAGGACCCAGCAGAATCCCCAGCCTAAGTAAAAGACAGTGCAGGAGATTCAAGGCAGGCTGTTAGGTCCATAAAAGACCCAACAAAAGGTTCATTTTGGGCATCACACATGTGATTTTATAAGGTTTCACACTTGCAGTAGCTGCAGCAGTCTGGCAGCATTTTTATGCTCAGCACCAAACAATGGCTTCATCAGGGGCATCCTGTGCTGATCACTGATCACAGTGTTCCTGTCCTCATCCATGGGCACCACACAACAAAATACAGTTTTCACCAGTAAGTTTTAAGAACACCTGAAACAACATTGCTGGCCATCAGAAACGTGATTTCATTTTCCCAAAGAAATTTGGTGGGAATATCTGAAGACAACAGATATTATCAGCAATCAACATAAAATAATCTTTACAATTTACAGACTAGCAAGCTGAACACGAGACTCAGAAATGGGCTTAACTCTACATGGTTAGGATCTGGAGGCAATTTCAGATAGAAGCTAATTTTGATTTTAAATAATCCTGAAACTGAAGACTCTTCAGGCAGTGTTTTGGTTTGGACTGCTTTACTGCCCAGAAAGAAAAAGTTGGATGTAATTAGAAAGTAAATTCACTTTCAGCAGAAGGTAACTACATGTTTTGTCCTTAAAACCTTAAAGGAACACAGTCATAGCTGTAGCTTTTGTAGCATTCTCTTATGATCTTCCTCCTCCCCACCGCAGTCTTCATCCTATATGCCATGAATAAATAAGACTAATTCATAGTGTTGTTATTTATGGTTCAGATTCTACAACTGCTGCAGTCAGTGGAAGCACTGTGCATTGGCTATAGGGAAGTTTTGCAGAACACACAGTATTTATCAGAGCATAAGTCTTACTGATAGAGGTGGCTGTTTTTATACCATTCTTATCCCACACTTCCTTTTGGATACCACACACACACACACACACACAAAGAAAAATAAGTATGCATCTCAAACTCCTAGATGCTCAGCTGTTTCTTGGCAGGACTGGATGCCATTCCCATCTCAGCAAACCTAGAGCTATTAATAGTCACGATTTTAGCCCTGCAACTTCTGCAACACTGAGGAAAAAAAATACAGTATCAGACTACCACAGTTGCAGACAAGGTACAGAGATCACCACTTACAGCACACACATAGCAACAACGAAGAACCTGATCTTTTTAATTTCCCAGAAAGACTTATCACAAAGAAAAACAAGTAAATACCAAACAGCACTTAATTTTGATCACTGACATTTCATCTTACAGCTTCTCCACAACAAATAAACAAACAAAAAAAAAAATCACAACTGTTGCAAAGTTACTTCTTTAAAGCTGAACAACAACAAAAAAATTGTTCACCCATCTCAAGTCACATACCTAAAAACCAAACATGGTGAAGGAAGTATGCTAGCATCAAGTCAGACTGCTGGCAAGTGATGTCAGTGGAAACAGAGAGTACAGTGCTTCATAGTACAGAAGTCAGGATTTCAGCACCAAACCTGGAAATCCAGAGATTAATTTTCAGGCTGAATACTTTCTATTACTGCTTGCCAGACAGGGGATTCTGAACTGAGCACATTCTGGAAATAGTTCAAAAAATGTATTTAGAAGTTCCATGTTAGTCCATTAATGACTACAGATCCTCCTCTCATATAAGCTCCTGTAGGAAAAAAAAAAAAAAAAGAAAAAAAAAAAAATGCTTGAATATCCTTACACCATTTCACTTTAAGCATTTGGTCCCTTCTGACAGTTAAGTGGTGCTGTCCCTGTCAATCACTACTGTATATCTATGCAAATATTTCTGCCACATCTTCAAAGTACCCAGACCTTTCATGCTTCAAAAACGCTATTTTAAACATCTTTGGTTTGAAAGAGAGTAGTGTCATATTTTTAGCATCCGTATTTTAATTAAAAGTATTTTCTTATTGAACACTAATTAGAGCAGCAAATTACTTTAAACAGTGTTCGCTTTCTAAAGCATTCCACTGATCACTTCCTGGTATGGTAAAGGCTAAGATGCTAAGTTTTCATTTTATGAATTTAAGCAGGAGAACTTGTGAAAAGACAAAGTATTTAATGTTACAGCGAGGCAATTAGGAAAACACATTAGATAAATATTAAACGTCTTGGTGAATTCAAAACACCACTGTCCACAGCATTCCTAATTCAAAAGACTCACAACATATTAACACTAAGAGTGTTAGCACCCCAGCAAAGCAAAACATATCTGTAAGTACTCAACAAGACAAGAATATCATTAGCTATGAATAAAGATATTAAGGAGTTTTAGCATAAACAGTTGCATGCATTTGTTTGGTTGGCTTTTTTGTTGTTGCAGTTTTTTTAAACTCAGATCCACTTTACACCATCCTTCTTCCAAACTCACAGCAATGCAACTTTGGAGAGAGTTATGTTCTTTTAGTCTGACAGAGAGATTTTGCATAAGTTTTTGGTCACTCTGAACGTTATAAAAACAGTACTACAAAAAGATCAGTGTAATACTATTATTCAAAGTATAGTACTTCACCTATTTTGAACATTATCAGCTATCCATCCCTGAAAACATGGACATCAAGACAGCAAGTACAAAGGCTGCAACAAAAGTAATGCCTCCTATTTTATTATGCTGGCCCACAACATCAGAGGTGGATGTTGGTGGTATGACAGTAGAAGTTGAACCTTCCCAACAATATTCTATTATGCTTTGTTGCTGTGTGACAGATCACAGCAGAAGGGCAGGCTCACAAAACGGTGTCTGCTATAGGAGTGCAGATGAAGCAGAGGTGTGTCATTGAATTCCTCCATATGGAAAAAAAGAGTTGAAATATCACGAAGTCTGAACCGGGTGGGTGCCATGAATGCTCGCAGAGGGACAGAAAGATTACCATACATATGTTTCTTAGGAGCTACTGCAACCAATACGAAGCTGAAAGTGACAGCTTCCTGGATTGCATCATTGCAAGTGACAAGATGTGGCATCATCAGCACGAGCTGGAGTCAAAATGGCAATCTAGAGAGTGGCAACATGTGAATTCCCCAGCAAAGAAAAAGTTCAGGATGCAGCCCTCAGTAGGTACATTGTCTTTTCGGATAGCAAAAAAGATGAACCTATTGGATTTTCCTGAGCGCAAGCTATCAACTCAGATCGCTACATCACAACATTGACTAAGCTGAAGGCTCAAACTGCTAGAGTTACCATAGAGAAGAATGCAACCTTTATCCCACAGCACAATAACACCAGGTCCCATACCCATTTGAAGACCACAGAGCACATTTCCAGTCTTGTCTGAACTCTCTGATGACATCCACCATATAGTTCAGATTTGGCACCTTCTGACTTCTATCTGTTCAGGCCAATGAAAGATGGACTGCATGGGCAACATTTTCCTAGCAGTTATGCTCTTATAGCAGCTGTGAAACAGTGAGTCACCTCTGTCGGTGCAGATTTTTACGAGAGTGGCATGATGGTCTTGTTCACCATTGATGAAAACGCATAGATTATGGTGGTGATTGCGTTAAAAATAGCGTTTTTTTTTTATAAACTGAGCAGTCTGTTGTATGAGATAGTGTTATTGTGCTCTTTGTATGCATTGTAGTTTCCACAGAAACAAATAGGAGGCATTAATTTCACAATGACCTACCTATCTTACTGACTTCAACAAAACAACCTGTCAACCACCTCTCTCTCTCTCTCTCTCTCTCTCTCTCTCTCTATTGTATATCATAGGTGGAGAACTGGATTTTACATAGATAATACAAGATCATTTGACAGTTAATTCTGGAAGATGAAAGCTTAATGTACATTCTGAACATACAATTAATTCTTATTATATTGCTATTAATATCCTTTGCCTTGGTTTCCATGACAGAGAATAACAGAATGGCTTGGATTGGAAGGGACCTCAAGAATCATCAAGTTCCAACCCTTCTGCCACAGGCAGAATCATGGCAATTTTCAGCAAGCTGCTATTCAATCCTGCAATTTGCACGTCCCCTGCAAAATCTGCTATTCCTCTAGGCAATATCGAGATTAGACTAGTCAAGAGTTACAAGTTATTCTGAACTCCCCTGCTCTGAACACAGTCCAAAGTAGTATGTAGAAGGCCAACCAGCAAATACAAATGCTACACTGAGCTCAACATAAAATTCTTTGTATACTGACATGGCTCGAGATATACTGGCATTAGCTACAAGATTTGGTTTAGCACTCGTGGTAACAGTGGTAATGAGAGGACAGTTGGACTAGGTGATCGTTCCAACCTTGTGATCCTATGATTCTATGAAAAAGACAATACCAAACCTCCAGTTAAGTGCAAGTAATATTTGTTAAGTATATTTTCAAAAAGCATCAATATTGTTATTTAAATAGCATTTCCACAGCAACATTCCAGTGTCATATTAAAGAACTTGACTTTCCAAGAAACCACGAAAAGGGAAATTATAAACTCATTCTGTTATCCCCACATTATAAAGGTAACTTTACTCAGGTAAGCATTCTCTATATCTGAGGATGAAACTCGAGCTGGTACTTAAGAGACCCTACTTACGATCTTCATTACAAATTTATTTTTCCCTACTTGTTCCCTTGCCTACAATCTTCAGTGGCACACAGACAACCAACCTGCTCATTGTTTCAGAACAGTGGCTCAAGTCCATTCCTGCAATCTAATTCAGAAAGGATTTCTAAGGGATTCAAATCAGTCCCATTGTAATTTTCTTAAGAGAAGGGGTAGAGGAGGAAAAAAAAAAACAACAATCCAGGCCACTTGAAAACCCAACGAATCTGATGTCCAGCCTTGATTCCTCTACTCTACTAGGCTCAACTCAGGAGTGACAGACCAAGAAACATGTAGATGCGTTTCCTGTTTCAGTTCAACCTTATCTCTCCCTCAGATAAGGAGTCAATACAATGGTCAACATTACGATTCATATAATTTCCCAATTTTTTTCTACACAGCAGTAACACAAGTCATACACAGGGGTAAGATCAGTACCCAGTATCAATGAGCAGTGTCCAACCATGGTTATTGCTTTTGGTACAGCAAAACTGAGGAAAGTGGAGGGAGGAATGGCTGGGAAAAATGAGAAGCACAGACTGATGACAACAGAAGATTGCTTTGCAGTTCACGTACGTCCAAGATGTTTCAGATGTTTCTTCTCCCACAGGTACGTTCCCTCCTATTCAGAGAAATAACTGCAGTACCACAGAATCCACCATGTGGTGTCTGTTAGCAAATGTTGACTTTTTCATGGTGACTGGTGTAGGTACATCTAGATTGTGTATTTAAACATCACAGTTTTGTTTTCATTTCTTGCAAGAAACATTCAACTGAGGTTAATGTTTTATATCAACAGAGTAAAAATAGCTAATTCTGGGCCCAAAGGTCATACACATCAGCACAACTTGAGTTCTGAAGTGCTTTTAACCTTGATTTTTCCCTGTAAGCCAAGGCCTTTAAAATATACAACACATTTAACCCAGTCTCCCAAGCATCAGGAAAAAAAAATACATTTTTATTGTCTTTGAAAGATCATAATAATTTGACAATCTAAGGTGTCTGACTGTATTTTAGACAATACATGTCAGGAAATACCTACGGCAGCTACAGTTCCCTTTGCAATACAGAACACAAATCAGAAATATCAGCACAGACCAAAAGACACCTTTCCCTTCTGATTCATTAGATTTTTGGCACCCCGGTTAAGTTCTGACAAGCCAGTATTCCAGGCACAGTAAAATATTGTTGTTCCACTAGGCTCGCTCCAATGTTTAGTCATAAGATCCATACAGTAATAACAGAACAGTGGCCTATCTTGACCAACAGTACATTAGTAATTATCTGCAGCACAAACACCTACCACTTTATACTAACATTTTGGCAGTTAATCTAAACATAGCACTTAAGGCTACATCATAATTTTGAGATCTAACTGGGTCATTTTCCTTCCAGCTGGCACCAGTAAAAAGCATTTTATAACAAAAAAGTAAATTAAACTTTTTTACGAGGGTTTTTTTTCATTCTTTAATGGCAGGAGCACAAGTATGATTTCAAGCACACACGACACATTTTTCAAGGCCTGTTCGTGGTGATGCTAGCTGGGTGAATTACAATAAGATTTATTGTGCAGTGGTGTATGTCTAATTTTCCATCTACTGCTGGGAGCTTCAGTTGGTGGGAACTAACAGAGACGCCCATTATGTACAGCCTGGTTTAACTGTGGTTTTGGTGCAAACTCTCAGGGACAGGAACTTACTGCACATGCTGGCAAGAGGACAGGGAGAGAGCTGATGAAAAGAACAAAGAAGGACTTTTTAAATGACTTCTTAAATGTTTGGTATCCCATCCTTTCTCCAAATTGTTTTTGCGGCAACAGGGAGGGTGGAGAAGGGAGAAGTCCCAGCAGACTTCCCTGTAAAAAATTGGGTCATAGTCAATGGATATAAAACAAGGCAGCTAACGATTTCTCATTATTGTAGCAAGTTTCCCTGCTGACAGGATTCAAAATGAACAGAAGCTCACTGGAACAGAGTTCTCAATATTTTACTTCTGTACTCCTCATCTTTTTTCCTTTTTTTTTTTTCTTTTTCTTTCCTTTTTTAAATGTACTGGAAACACAAGTCCCTTTTTAAGCAGCCATCTAGAGACTTCTTTCCCTTACCTTCCTCTGGCTTTCTCAGATGTCCTACACACTCCCAGCTAAGCTGACTTGACATCCCATGCCAAGTGAAGGTGGGGAGAAAAAATAACAGAATGAAGGGATGAGGAAAGGGGAAAGCAAAAGAGACACAACAAGGAAAACCAAAAGCCTGAAATGATGAGAGAGAAGAGCAAAACTGTGGAGCTCAGGGCTGCCAACAAGAGCAAAAAGCAGAATATGAACAGTTGGCAGGGAAGGGGAGAAAGCTTGAGGACAGGAAAAGGTTAGAAAGAAAAACAAAGAAGTGGGAGTGGAAAAACAAGATGAATAATACAGCGGGAGGGTGCATTAACAGAGTAAATAACTTATTCAGAATAGAGCTGGGTTCTGTCTTGCTGAGATGCAAAGCACGACATCATTTGAACACACAGAGCTCTCCATCCCAGACACGTAGCTGCAGACAAGATCCACAGTCACGTCCCTCTGACAAGCTGCCTTCAGGGAGGGGAAGAGAGCACACCACACGACATGCCATGCACATCAGAAGCATAGCAATGGGGAAATTGCTTAATTTTCCCCACAGCTGACACTCAGAAAATAAATTTCTTAAAAAAAAAAAAAAAAAAAAAAAAAAAAAAAAAATAAAAACTCAAAAATACACAAAGTCCATAAACTTTTCTGATGTTCTTCTCAATGATTTGCAAACATTCATGCATCCAAATAAACATTATGCTCCCAGTTTGTAATACAAAGTGATGGCCTAAGAATAGTATGGCTTTCTATTTTTTACTCTATATTAGCTGCCATTTAATGTCCTCATAACATCTACTTCAACTGCCAAATTTGATGTCATCTTTCCCAATCTCTCAGGGCTCTAATTCCCTATCTACAACCCACAGTGTAGTTCCACAGCCACACACGTGATGGCAGTGTTAAAAATCAGTCAGCACACATCAAACCTTTCCTCCACCCTGGCTCTGAAGGTAGTAGATTAAAGGACACAGTATATTTTCATTCCCCAGAATTGTTTTTATCCACCACAAACTGACATCACTTATTTTTATATCTGGTTACTCAGTTATATTTTTACTTTGTATCAGACATGGAAAACCAGTGCCTGTAAATGTATTAGTGCTACATTATGATTTTTTGAAGGTTTGGCAGCAGAGAGGAGCAGCAAGCAACTGGGTGCGGTATTACAATGTGCAATGTGGTATTTCATTCTCTCTAGAGATCTGTAATTTTATGCATGTTGAAAAAAAAAAGTTAAGGAAACTTAACATACAGAACATAAGGAACCAATTTTCTTCTTTAAGGAGGAAAAAAAAACACAAACAACAAAAAAAAACACCTTTGGGCTATACACATTAAAAACCATCAGTCCAAATGGAACCATTCAGCAAGCCAGGGTGGAGAACAGAGAGGCAGGAAGAGTTGAAAATGTTGAAAATTTTGCCTGCTTTTTTTTTTTTTTTTTTTTTTTTTTTTTTTTTTTTTTTTTGTATCCACATCTCTTCATCTCTTAATCATCACTCAATTAATTAACATTCTGTAATTGTATGTCAATGCAACTATAAATTCTGCATATGGGCAACAGCAGGTGGAGACTCCTTTCTTTGCACCACAGCGACTCAGAATAGAGGAGACTGCAAAAGCTTTGTTTGCTGCTGAACAAACACAGACAGAACAAGGTCCAAAAAGCCTGATAAAGTAAAGTTAGAGTTCAGCTAAACCCCATTCTGAAAAAGCAAGCTTTCTTCAAATATAAGCCATTAGACTCTTGCCAAAAAGACCTTTCTGATCTCTAATCAAGCATAAGCTCATCCACATGCAGGGGAGCAAGAATCACCAAACACTGTCATGCAGAAAACAACACAGTATTGTACAGCATAGCGCTGTTCTGTGTCCCGACGTAGAAGCACGGCTCCAGAAATAGCAAAGCATATACCTGTAGGTGCTATTTAAAAACAAAACTCAATGCATACACTTTCAAGGATCCTAAGTACAACACAGACATTGTGTGAACCGTAGCCTGGAACAGCATATTATGTAAAACAGTGCCAGACAGGCTTCTCAGCACTTAGACTCAAAAGCAAGTACTAGACATAGCACATCCTTGATGCCAGTGCCTCCCTTGGCCAACAGGAAAGGGTACAGAATTCAGCATAGCAGAACACAGTTATTAATGCCTGTCCATTGACAGCAGGAGCATGGAGCTGCACACTCTTCACTCTTTCTGTATACCTTCATCTAGTCTTGTGTAAGAGCAATGATCATTGCAATCCTCTTTTCCACCTATTTCTCAGCTTAGGAAGCCTTGAAATTATTTCTGAACAACAGACTAATCATATATTACTGTAGTTGCTACCAACACAGAATTGCTCTAATATTTCCTTCCAGCTAACTGGGTGAACTCTTGTTTCTTTCTATATATGGAAAAAAAAACACATGCGGAAAAAAAAACCAAACTTCCTCTGAGAAGAAATGAGAGACTATGAGAAATACCAATTTGGCACAAAACAGTGAAGAAGGCATGATCTATCTCAAGCATCCTATAGATTCACATCACATAAACCAGAACACAAGCTGAGGTAAGCTCAGATAGCAGTCGTCAGATGTTTTCAGGATTGCTACACACTTCCTTGCTTCTTTTAACTTCTTATGGATGCTTCAATAGAAGGAAGCCAGGAAAGATGCCTTCCCGTGACGGTGGCATGAGGAAATCTGGTTGCACTTGTGCCTACGTTGTCACATGCAGTGTTGACGTAGCCCTGCATAGACCAGAAGAGCTGGATAAGTGGGCAGCAGACACTGCACACTAATTAAGTAACTGCACAGCACATATAACAGGTCAGAATCAACAGTTTGGGATGTAGTTCCTCTTCAAGAAATCCACTGAATTCTACTGGAAGGCTTGCAGTGCTTTTGGCATGCTTGCAATTAGTGGCCCTGGCTTTGTTTTCTAGACGTGAAAAAGAGAATCACCAGTACCTGTTGGCAGCTGCACACAGAGAGCAGAACAAACCACAAGTTTTCTTAAAAGTATTCACAATACACATGAACAAATTAAATTCCTTTCTCCATCTAACATCATACATGTAGTTTTTAAGCTCATAAACCAAGAAAAGAAAGTTTTCAGAGGCCATTAGTAACTAAGCTCCATCCAACACTGACCTTTGTGCTGGAAAACCTCCACATAACTTCCAAATCAAGTTTCTCAAGTTTGATTAGGAGTTGTGTTGATGTTCACCACCATGTAGCACAGTAGAACTACTGACTTCACATTCAAAAATCACAGGAATATTAAGCCAGACAGTTCAACTCCAAATTGCTCCAAATTACTTTGAACTGCTTCAAGACTTTGAAGAAATCCTACTTTCACATTTATTTCTAGTAATTAAAGAGTAACTGAAGAAACAGATTTCACGTTCCACCATTAAGAAAGCACAACAAGACAACCAAATTTACTGAGGAAAAGGACTTTAATCACCAGGCTAACTGAATATAAAGAACACATCACTTCTTTCTTTATGCAAAGCATACCCAACAAACAAAACAAACCAAGGACAGAGAACTACAGGATGCCATAGGCTTTGAGAACAGCAGTGTGTACTGCTTGTACTATAGCCCTGTAAATGTAAGCTCTCCCTCCACACAAACAAAAGCCTCAGTCCTCCCCTTGCCTCTTTTGTAGAAGAAATGTAGTATTTAACATCTGTGTGTAAGCTTCTGACATGGACAAGCCTTCCAACAAGAAAGGTTCTTTGCTAAACAAAGATTTGAGACACATACGGCAGCCTTTCAGTTCCCAGGGTGCTTTCATCCTCGCTCACCTCCACATCCAAGCAGTACATACACAGATTTAGGGGGAAGAGTGGATCTCATTCATGCAAAGCTCTTGGTGAGTGTACCCAGACCAAGGACAGCTTGAGCTTACCTGTATTTTATAGCACAGTTAGGGTTGTAGTGCCATCCCAACACTAAGAAACAAACCCCCAGTAACAGCAGGATAAAAATCAAGGCTGTGCTGCTTGCCATCAGTGCTGAAGCAAACCTTACTATTCTTCACCACATGAAAAACTATGCAGGTTCTGCTTTACACACATCCTGCTTTGGCAACCGGCTTTGGTGAGAGCCAAGGTGTTTGATGCTCCCAGGCCACTGCTGCAGCATGGAGCCTTAACTTTCCAGTCACATTTTTCACACTGAAAGTCTAGGACTGGGAAAGAGGAAAGAACAGTAAAAAGCCCTAAAAATTCCCACCTTGACCATAATGAGAGGTGGAGAGTATAACAGATGGGAGGGGAGGAGTAGCAGTGTTCTCATTCAGATGAACTTCTAGCCACATTATCTACTGATTTGCTGGCACTTTGTCTTTAAAGAAACTGTAAAAGGTATCACAGACAAAAGTGACATTTTACGAAAAAGAAGAAAGAGAGAAAGAGCTCCCAGTTCTGGTATTCTGTCACATTTCACTGTAGCGTACAGCATCAACTCATTGATATACTAATTATCCACCAGAAGTTTTTGCTTTTGCAGTGTAGCAATTATCAGGCTTACGGTGACACTCTCACGTTGTCAGGCAGTCCCAGACCTCAGTAAGCAGTGCAGTTTGGTGCTCTGTGACAGGAGGCAGAAATGCCGCAAGTAAAGGAAAGGCACTCCCAGAAGTTGAGAACTGAATGTGTTTGTTGTTCGTTTTCCAAAACCGTCAAATATCTTAAGGCTGGGATTTTCAAAGGGGCCTAAGAGAGCTAGATACTTCTAAACCTATTGCATTTCAGTGGCTTTTGAATAACTCTATTTCTAAGCCCGCCCTGAAAGAGAGTTAAAGTAGGGGTTTTCATTTTAATTTACCATTCTCAAGCTTGTGCCCTACACAAACCCTTCATTCAGTGCCTTCCAGGGGCACCAGAAATTTACCAGTGTGGCAGCTCTTGCAGAACTAGAATTTATCTTATGAGTTTTTCAGTGTTGTTTTTCCATTTACAACTTACTATCTTCTTTCTTGCATTAGGAATTTGAAAAGCAGGCATAAGAAAGAAGATATTATTCAGAAATACAGGCAGATGAAGCTTCTGAATAATGAGGTAAAAATCCCAACATCCATTAACCTAACAAGAAACCCCATGTGCAGTTTAAAACAAACAAACAAACAGACGCGTGAGAAATCAGGCATCTGCTCCCAACAGCAACAGAAGATATGAACAAGCTTGTACCCAGACAGATACATTTTGGGTGCCAATATTATATTAATTTCATTAAAAATGGAAAAACAGAAACCCTTCTGCCTTCTTCATTTAACTCATAACCACTTTTTTCCTATTTTTTCTAGAAAATGAGTGTTTTTCCATTTAAAAGGTGAGAGCCACTCTGTAGTTACAAGTGGCACTTTTTGACTTTCTTAATACAACCCTGTGGCTACAATTAACAAGCCGAATAAATAACAGATCAAATTAAGATCTAATCCTGTTTTACTTATAGGTGCAATCCTTACAATAAATTGTAAATTAAGCTGTCGGGAAGCAAGAGATACAAAGGACGATTGGTGATGCCTGGATTTTAAGTATTCAGACATTAAAAACAAACGAGAAAAAGGAGGCAAATGTCAAAACAAAGTTTCAAATTTTTTAGATGCTTTAGTGATTATAAAAATCCCAAATATAGTTGAGCCGCACGTTTCTCCACAAAGCTTTGAGAAAAGGTAGCAAATTTTTAATTTCTCTGCAGGAGCCACTGAACGTTTGCTTTTATGCATCACATGGGAATAAAATTCTCAAAAGAGAAAAAGAACAAGATTTTTTTTTTCCTCATTATTTCAGAGTGCTTTAAGTTCATTTCAGAAAGCCATTGTCTTTGAAGTTTGGGGAATAAGGGAATGGCAGACTGCTTCCATGCATGGTCTTATTGTTGTGGAAATCTACCATTTCATCCCCTTTACAACTGAATAAATAACTGTATCAATTTGAAATCCTTCACAACCTGCAATTCTTGGGGGCATCCTAAGACTGTATACTGTCTGATCTACTTAGTTTGCAATTCAATCACAAATACTGCACAGTATAAAAATCAAAATATAGTAAAATAAACATGTACTGTCTTCAAGCATGATCAGCCTAAGAATTTTGAAGGAGGAGTTAAATTAAGGAAGGAGGCTTTGTTAATCACTAACTCAGGCATATGTTATCTAATATGGATCATAAAAAATACTGGACAAACTCACTGCCCAATATCAAATCAACTGCCCACTTTCCATGATGCCATAGTGTCATCAGAATTTCAAAGAAGCAACCTGTTATCTGGAGGAAGGAAAAAAAACAACAACAACAAAAAACCCCCAACCAATTAGATGATTTAAAATAACTTACTGCTTACACACTGTGAGCTGGTGACCAAACAATGCAGTTTTGCAACCCAACTCCATCATGCAAATTATCAGAAGAAAGAATTAGTAGGATCTTACACATTCTTCATCACAGAAGTGTTTTATAAACTCCGTTTAGGGTGATTACCAGAGATGCTCAGCTGCACAACAACTTCACTTGCCTCTTGTTTTCACCATTAAACTCCTGAGAATTGGGCAAATAAAAGAATAAACTCAAATCTTCCCTATTTTCTCCCAGACTGTAAGAAAAGGTGATATCTCACTTAACTCTGACCTCTCTTCCTGGCCAAGTGTTTTCCACGAGGGTACAACTTTATGCCAGGTGGGAACACTTGGCCCATTATGGGCCTTTCTGCTAGAGCCCTGAGCACAGCACCACAGGTGTCCTCCATCAGCAGCAGCATGGGGTCCTGCTGAAGGGGACACACACACTTAACATGGATTGCTCAGCAATTGCTCAGCTGATGGAAAATGGAGACTGGGTCAAAATTTAAAGTGCTATGCTGAGATGTACCAAGTTTTGTTCACACTTTGTGGCAACTGAATGATGCCAGGAGGAACAATTAAGCCTTCCTGTGGCCATCTTAACATCTTTTGGAAGGCACTCCAGGTTGCAGCTGTGTGGTGAGAGCCATGCTGGGGCTCAGTAGCCACTCCTCCCTTGCCTCAGTCAGGTAGCAGCTTGCTGGTGCCAGCACACCCACCACCCAAATCCTCTCTGACAACAAGGCTTGCTCAAGCAAGGCTGGAGGTGTTGGGAATGCACTGCAGGACACTGCAGTGCAGCTGTGGAAGTGTGTGGCACCTTGGGTGATAGAGGGGCCATCACCTTGCAAGCCATCCGCTGTCCCTGCAGCTGTTGTAACCTGATGCTGCTTGAGTATCTGCATTTTTCTGCTGTAGGAAAGTCATGTACACAAATCAAAGTAGTGTTAGTGGAGAAGCCATACAGATAGGGCCATACACAGGGACTATTCCCTCTATTTCCTTCCACCAATACTGCACCTGTTAATACTAAAAGCCCAATGGGCTCTCCAATCCCACTGCTGGAAACCGGCAGTTGCATCTAAGGGCTTTTCCAGGTGCCTGTTTTCCTGCACAACCCGTCAGTGTGTGTCAGAAGTGCCTTACACAGCATACGGGTGTGCTATGGGCCACTTCAGCACTTACCCTTTGGTTTTCTGGCAGCTGCAGCTATTCTAGGGGAACTGGCTGAAGTCTTCCACCAAGGATGCTGTTCCTGATGTTTCAACAAAACGTATTTCATTGTGATTGAGTAATTTGGTCATTAAGATCGTTGATCCCCAGATTTTGTGAGTTAAGCATGTTGTTTTAACTAGATCTTGAAAAAAAAAAAAAAAAAAAAAAAAAGAGAGCAATTTAGCATCCTGAATATTTTAGCCCATTTGATGGACTTGGTATTTCTGCTGTACATAGACTGTTAGTTCTCTGTTTTGGGCTATAGCAAAACTCAACAAGGCCCTTCACCAAAAGATCAGACTGTAAATATAATTGCTTGTTTGCCAACTGTCGCTTCATCTACCAAAATGCTACACAGTGTTCCTGACCAGAAAGGGACGTACCCATCAGCAGCCCAACACTGTGACTGCAGATGCTGGAGGAAATGAGAGGATGAGCTGAGACGATGGCCAGGCTCAGGGGCTTTGCTGGTTATTGTTGCCACTGTTAAACACAGAACCACTGGGCTAGGCAGACTCCTTATCTGATCCATAGGACAGTGACTATGTTTTCAATTGTAGGTTATTTGTAACTAATTAGATGTGAGCGTTTATAAAGATACCATGTGCCACCATGGAGCCTTGGTGGCAGATACTCTTCCATTTGCTGCTTGCACAGCTCCTTGCAGGCTAGGGCCCAGCTATGGGACTTGTGGTTTGTAGCACAATATTTATATTTCTGATTTCCAAATGTAACCCTGATGGCTTGACTTAAAAAGGAACTTAGTCACTTATCTGAAGTGCGAGGTTCCTCTTTCATGAAATTAAATCTGGATGCTGTGGAAGTAACACAAGAGTACAAAACTGATGGGTTTGGTAGTTCATGTTTACAGCACACCAGTATTTTTGAAATCTACCTTAAAATGATGAGTGGGTTCCTATAAACACCCTGCTGGTAAATAATTAAACAGAAGTGTGGAGAGAAAAGAAAAAAAAAAAAAACAAAAAACCACCACCACCAACAACAACAAAAAACCCACCAAACCACAACAATGATCAATATGCATTTCTTTTGTAACTTGATTAAGTATTTGAGGATAATAATTTAAAGCTCTAATGATTACCTTTTGCTGTTACCGAATGATCACTTCCTGATGAGCCAAAACAGCAACCAGACCTCTAAGCAGATTTCAGTAGAAGTATAGAAGCTTTTAAAGTCTGTGGTGTCAAAGTAAATTAAAGTGGCCCTAAGTAGTTCTTAGTACAACTGACCACTGTGATTTCCACAGGGCAATTATGGTTTACTGTGTCAATCATCTAGCAGGCATTAATATAAAGCAGAACAACTCTGAATAAATTTGTTATGGACTGTCATGTCAAGAACCCAAATGCTAACCTGCAGTGGCCTTGATATTATTAAAATGACTAAGGGTCAGATTTCAATTAATCTACAGATTTAACAGTCCTTCACTGTAGTGGATCTTGATACAATTAAGCAATAATAGATGACAGGAAGGATACTTCCTGGCAGTTAATGACCAATGGCAGTATTTGAAGGCCCTTAACCCAGCTGGTCATTAACTGCTCAGAGACAGAACCTGGAGCTCATATTTTCTATTGTAAACCATATATTAAAGAAATAAATCAATTACTGTTCACCCCCTGCCCTCATCCTGTGCAGGCTGATACTACTGGGCTACTGTGGGAGTAATTAATTGTCACAGGAAAAGCCCAGTGTAACCAGTGGGAGAAAGACTGTGGTGCCAAACCTTGCAATCCTGAAGCTCCCTAAGCACACTGAGTCTTAAGGGCTCCGAAGATCCTGGTGCTGCAGACATCGAGCAGAGGTTGTGCTTGGCTGGAGGAAAAAACACCGTAAGTTGATTAATTGGAGCAATATGAAAATATATAGCAGAGGATTGCACTACATGTCAGCCCTTTGTATGAAAATAAAGTTCTGCCACAATGACATGGTGCTTCATCTCTCTTTGACTCTGGGCTGCCTGCTCCCCAGTGCCGCAATTCTGTTCTTCAAATACACAGTATGGCCCTTGCCAACTTGTGTCAAATTGTTGTACGTAAAGTAGAAAAATACAGCTTTTTTGCTGCCTTCTCCTGAAGAGTACACCAGTGTTGCAGTTCAACAGAGTAAGTAGCTGATTGCTTACCAGAAACCAAATCCTTAAAAGTCCATGTCAATATTTACATATTTATTCATTACAATGTGTTGGTCATCAACTTCATTCCATCCACTGTTGACCCTGAAGAATTTCATCACATGGATTCATAGTGCAGAATGTCATTTTTAATCATTTCATGTGAGATGCTCTCTTCTAGGAAGTAAGGATTGTTACCCACTTAGATGTTTCAGGGTGGTTTGTGCAATCGTTGAAACTAGACTGAAATCTGATGTAATGCACAATCAAAATGTTCTGTTACATTATAGTACAGTACACTTCAATGTAATTTATTCTCCTCCTGTGAGAACCGTGACTGATTACAATGTCAAAAGCCAATCATAATACATAAATGGTAGCAGTTTACAGACATGGCAATGTGGCAACTATAGGAGCCTTTGTTGTCACTTTTGGTTAGTTTAATGTTATATGTGGGGAAAATGGGAAGGCAAAGAAAGAAGAAACATGAGAACTGTTTTGTCTCATTTCAGCTCTATAAAAATCCTACTGAGATTATGTTGCTACCACAACAGCACTTCCTGCTTGCAAAACCAATGGTACACATTGAAATATTATCAAATTAGGTTGGTTATCATGCTTGTCTTTTACAGCATATGGCATTAATGGATTTCAGAGGCCATTAAATGCCTTTGTAGAATGGAAAGGCATGTGGAAAACCTAAGAGCTGAAAGATTTGGTCACTACATTTAAAGGAGGCCAGCTGACTGGCCTGTCCATCAGCTCCTTGTGGTCAATCATTATTGCTAACGTCAAAAGAATAATAAAGAATACACAGAAGAGGTCACACACACATCTCATAAAACAAAATTTATCTTTAATTTGTAAGTGTCAACAGCAGTACAAAAGATGGAGTGATGGTGAATAGATTAAGGGTAGAGAGGACAGTCTTGAGGTAAATGAGCATAAATAGGCAGTCTTATAGACACTCCCCTGAGGGGTCTAAACCCCTATCATGGCATATACTGTATCACCCAAAGATGACATGTTTAACATATCAGGAAAGCACCTTGTGCAAAAAAAAAAAAAAAAAAAATCCCCCCCACCCGAAACATGTAGGTAAGGTGCCAATGTACACCAGAACATACTGTATATGGACAGTGTCTTTCAATTTTGTCTTTTCCATTAATAACTGAGGCAGAGGAGGAGAAGACTCTTAAAAGTACCACTGAAAGATTATTTAATATTTAATTTACCTCACGTCAATACTGCACAACAAAATCCAAGAAGTCTGTTTATGCAATGAAGCAGAGCTAAGAATAACTATTCTTTTTTTAAAACTGAGAACAGATTTTTTTTTTTACTCAGTATCCTTAGCAAACTTTTTCCTTTGTCTTTTTTTTTTTTTTTTTTTTTTTCAACTGTATCAAGAGGAGAGTGTGAGATGTGATGGCAACCTTTAAGTTCATTTAAAAACTTTACACTGGACTGTACAAGATTTTTTTTTTTTTTTTTGATAAACTATTTACATTTTCAGACTTTAAAACATATTCAAAGCAGCAATAGACACTAGTTTTTCCTCTACACGCCCAAATAATTACCGGCCATGGGCCCAGGTAGGTACCTGCATTGTATATAGAATTTCTACAAAGAAAACCTGCCTGTTAAATTAGCCAGTGGGTGTCCAACAAGCAGCCCCCGCCATTGAGAGCTGCACCCACATTGTTGCTATAGGAATCAAAGCATAGTACCTAGACAAGAGAGTTTCAGTTGTCCCAACAGCTCTACACAAACTTTACAATTTGAAACAGCAGCTAGCATGTCAGTCCAGCATGTCAGTGAATTGTGCTGATTAAATTAACATAGAGTACAATCTCACAATATACATCACAAACAAATTACAATGTCAGGAAATAAGAGTTACAGTAAGATAAGTTATGTAGTAACAGCTTATAAGCTTGTCTTAATGTAATAAAAAAATTTGTACATGGGAAATACAATAATGAATGAACATAAATGCTAAGCATTCTATTTTGCTACAAGCTGAAGAAGGGTACAAAAAAAAACCAACATTGCTTTCTAGAAAGCAAAACACAAATGACAAAGGAAGACAAACGGAGAATGCACACTAGCAGGTCTGCAATGTGCAGCATACAAACAGTTAAATATTTGCACATTCCCCATAATCCAAGAGCACCAAGGACCTCACTTGTGGTTTTTAGAAAGCGGAAATTACAAAGCAAGCCATGTCACTAAGTTGCTTTATAGCTTTCATATTGCCATAAATATCAATTTGATAAGTTTTCCTTTAGCCCAGTTCACCCTACCCCACCCCTTTTTACCCAGCGTGTGAAATCTCAGAATACTTCTTTGTCACCATTTCCAGCAAATCTGATATTTAAAAAAGGGCAATGGATTAAAACGAAATATATTTGCATATAGCTATATCTTATTTTCTTTTTCCTTCTTAGTAGGACATTACAGCATATCAAAAATGTAGTTTGATCTGAGAAAAATCACAGATATTAATGGGTCATATAAAAAAAGCTTGGGGGAAGTTGTTTTTTAAAGCAAAAGAGTAAGTGTTTTGTAAAAGATCAGATGAGGTCATATAATATTATTCTTTTAAAAGAACATGCTTAAGTGCCAACTTGAATCTTAAAAAAGCATGCAAAACACCTAGGGTCCAAGCCCATTCATCAACGTCTCATAAAAACATGAAGAACTCTATCATACATTCTGCTGGCTGCATCTCCAGTGCAGTTGTTCACACTGTGGCCCTGTTCAGCAAAGATTGCCCTACTTAACGCCAACGCTCCACTGGTCCTCGTGACCACCACAGAAGTACTAACATGCTTAAAATTAAGCAAGTAGATAAGTGTTTTGCTGAGGGAGGGTGGAGGTGTTAATCTTGTTGTATGTTTTGCTAGGAGATGATTTTTGAAATGCCACGCCTTTGGTATGACCAAAAAATGAAACCAGAAAGCCAACCCAGTGAGAGGACCGCGGTTCAGGTTGCATTGGGCGGAGGTTGTGTTTATGCTCAAAGCAGTAGCTGTCCTCAGCTGACTGCTGCATACGTTGCAATGCCGGTTTGTTTTCCCAACCCCGAGCAGTCCCGTCCTTTGCCCTCCCCCTGTCTTGTGCTGCACCTGAGTACACTGATTTAGGAGCACATTGTGATCCCGTGTATTCCCAGCAAGCAGTTTCATGAACTAAATGGTGACACCCAAGCACACGTATCCACCAGAACTAGGCTATTTCAGCAGTCATACCTCCAGGTAAACCTGAACCCAGTTTCACGGAATAGGAAGTGAACTATACTAGCTCATATTAGACGGTTTCAGGAGTGTTCTTCTCTTGAAAACAAGTATTTAAAATTTTTCCAAAAAGAAAATATACTGTATTCGTACTAATTAAATAAGCTGTTCATTTGTGGAGAAAATAGTATTACTGTATATGTGTATTTGTACAGTGTACAAATACACTGTATTTGTGTATTACCTGAATGGAGTTGTTATTTTTTCCAGTCAGAGTTATTAAGAGGAACTTAAACACAACATTTAAAGAACAATTCTGAAAGTCCTGTTTGTGTTTTGTGTGAACTTTTTCCCCTGACATTGCAGCCTAATGTAACAATAGTGTGATTTACTTAATGTAGAAAATAAAGATTTGATATTACTAAGTCTTGATTGCATTGCAAGGGCCATCTTATATTCACAACAATCTCTCCAGGGATATGCTTTTGACTTCCAAATGCCATTCTTGTTAAGAACTAAAACATTTAATCAGTTTTACTTGGATTCAGAAAAAAAAAAATAGTGTTTCCTATTAGCTGTATCTGCAATTTTGTGTGTTTCATGTATCAACTTTCTAAAACAAGAAGAAAGTATTCTGTGTTTGTGGGATATACTACCAAAAATCAGTGAGAGCACAAGTGAGGCATCTTGCTGTCCCAGCTACAGGTCCACAATACTGCGCTCACACTGCGGGTGTAAATTCAGCATCTACATGAGGTACAGTGACTTGTCAGCATTTAATATGGACCAACATACACTGATATAGAACAAAAGTAAATACATAACTTATACTTCACTAAGTATCCATGAACAAAAAATAAAATTCTATTTCCTATGTTATATTTACACAATTTAAAAAAAAATCTAAAATGAGATGGTAAATTCATCAAAAACTTTGTTTTGAGCTCCGATTTATAAAGTAAAAAAGTTGTTTTTTATCCTTATGATTGTCCTTCCTTCTACTGACATTTTAGAGCCAATGTCGGCTAATAAATAGAATAAAATGCTCACATGCACAATTCAAATTCAAATATGTTCCTCCCACTTCCCCAGCCAATAAATGCAATTTCTACCAGCTGGCGATTCCTGAACAGCCAGTCATTTTCAAGAATGTGGCTTTAACATAGAGAGCATCAGCACTGAGGCAGGGCTGGAGCTAAAACAAAGTGTTCATACATACATGTATTTTGCATAAATAAATGAAATAACAAGACATAAAAATGACTCAAATCCGGCAACTGTGAGGCAGGCCCACACGAGTCGAAACAGATGACTTTTGTTCATGTAGTTTTCGTACAACAGTTTCACATTAGTCAGAAGTGATAAAAAATACCATTTATATCCAGTGCTTATAACACTTACGAAACAACATCTGTGAGTGTGTGTTTTTTTGTACTACAAGCAAAATCAAGTTTCAGTCCTAAAGAACAGTCCTTTGTTCTCCACAAGCCTGCAGAATATTATTTTGGCATGGTCATAAAATTTAAAAAAATTAACCAACTAATCTAAATGTTTGCCTTTGTGCAAAAAAAAATAATTACATAAAATACAATACTAGCAATACAGCATTCTACCAATGCAACAAAACCAGAAGGAAAAAAAAAAAAAAAAAAAGAGCAAGAGAAAAAAAAGTGACATGGGAGGAGGGAGAAATACTTCTAACATAAGAATTATGTAAGACATTAATAAATAGTCATTTCTTTTAGGAAATAATCGTACCCTCCCCCCAATCTGAGCTGAATGTATTGAAAACAGTTCCAATTCCCAAGCAATTGTGAGAACAAAAAACACTTTCTATCAGTACCTTAGCCAGCTTGAAGAGGGCGCTCACCAGCTAACGACACAGCATTTGCCTTTAAAGTCTCGGCTAGACCGGTTTATTGCTTATTAGACATGGACTCAGAACACATTTAAATAAATATTAAAAATATAGCATTTTGTTCCAAATTACAAAATGGTCAGAGCAGTCTAACCATTGTGTTTCTATGCCATTATCTTTATAAATTGTCCTGTAAATTGAACAGTCTTCTCTGTTTTGGGGGTTGTTCTTGCACATTTAAATATGATCCCTAGAGTGGCAACAATGGCTCTGTCTGCTCTAAGAAGTATTACTGGGGCTCTGAGGAAAATGGCAGCTCCAGATACAGCATCTTATCACTGCACCTCACATGAACTTCTGCATGATAGTACAACAGCCCGACGATGACCGGCATTAGTACTACAGCCCTCTCATTGTCTGGGGTCTAAGCAAAGCCCATTCAGCTCTGTGGGAAGATTCCCTCAGACTTTGGGAGGAGCTGCCCTAGGCTCATTCATACCTCTTAGCCTGAGTCTGAATTTATCATCAATGTGCTGAACATATCCAATTCAAAAGAAAAGCTGAGGGAGTTGAGGAGCTACAGCATAGGTATTCACCAGGCCCATTGGATCTGCATTTTAAATAGAGATATATTTATGAACAGCAGTGGAATGCGAACAGGGGAAAAAATGGCAATTTCTTTTTTCTTTTCCTTCTCCAAACATTAACAAACTCTTTGAATATAACTTTCTTGTGTATTTCCTAGACTTTTCTGTAGCAATTCCTTTGTTTCCAGTAATAATACAAATAAAAACTTTGGGTACACCTTGCCACCAGAGATCCCAAAGAACTTTATAAACATGCATGAAGATCTAGTTCGCACTCCCGCATAAACAATATTCAGTAAATATTTTTGATGCATCATTTTCTCAGCTTTGCAAGCCAGTTATTTTTGTGGCCTTCCCTCCTCCACTAGGAGTCTCACATATAAATCATTGCACAAATACTCAAGATAGCAAACTTCCTTCAGGTGACAACAGGAACGTGATGTATGGAGCCATGATTCACTGCAGGATTCTACAAGCCCTAAAAATTCATCACGGCAGATTCTATATGGATTTTGATTTCATATCTGCCTTTGCTGTCCAGCTAAGTATAGAGGTTTGTAACTATAAACACAAATTTTTAGAGTATTTGTACTGTACGTACATATAAAAATACTCACTTTATTTTGTGTTATATATCACAGAGTGTTTCCAAGTACTCCTTGAACACACACTGTTATGGAAACAATTGAATTTCTCATTCATAATGTCATGTTCGTTTTAGTAGCAGGTGCACTTTTATTTTCACATACCTATGTAATTTGAAGGAGGAGAAAGAGCTCTTTAAAATATCAATAAGGAATTGTAAGTGTAATGCCACCAACAGTACTTTTAAAAATAAATATTAAGTATTTGGACCCTTGACATTCTGGAATGAATAAATTATTTAAGAGAAAATGTGTTAAGACTGAATGCAAGGGTTAAAAGCAAAAGGGTAGAGAATGTAGTCAAAGGTGGCCTCACACTGCTAAGACAGGCCCTTCCATAGCTGGTGATCGCTCTTTTGTGCTTACTTAAAACTTCACACTAATGGCATCAAGAGGCAAAAGCAATTGGGCACATGCACTATGGCAACCAGGTTCACTACTTAAGAATATCCTGTCTCCAGATTCCTGAGTACTTCACCATTTTCTGGAAAAAAAAAATTAGGTTTTTATATATATATTTTTTAAGATGCCAAAGGATTGTCTAAGACTTTACAGTGTCTCCTTTAAGACTCTTTTTTAAATGTTAAGATTCAAAAGTTAAGAAAAGTTTGGCACATCAGAAGTTCAGCTATACATATGGAAAAAAATGGAATTCAGAGACGATTTTTTAAAGATGAGCTATGATGCACAGCTGTGCACACTTGCGGAGTTGTTCTGTTTCACAATATGAAATCTGCAATTTTTGTTTTCTAAAATAATCCAGAATAAAAACACATTCACAACCTGTAGGCTGGCACAGCATACCTGAGTGAGAATGTAAAACCCCCATCTAAAACAGTAACTTAAGCCTTTATCAGCATCCAAAAGGAAAAAGACAAAAGGTAAGACTTGTAAGACAGCTATTGATTCATATAAGTTTTCAAGTCCTGATGTCTGATATTTAATATATGTCTTCATCTAAATTTAAAAAAACAAAAACAACAAAAAACCCAAGTTCATGAAAAATTAGGGAAACAATCTTGTCTCACACGTTAAGAAACATTTAAGACCATTCTGCTGATGTAATTGTAGGAGCCACACATGCATGCAGGCTCTTTAAGAACTTTTTGTTCAAAAAAAATCCAAAAAAAAAAAAAAAAAAAAAAAAAAAAAAGAGTCTGAGTACTTTAATTCTGTGAACACTCCTCAGTTGGCACTGACTGCCTCATGGGCTTCGTTTTCACTACTATAGTCTGATTTCGGATCATCCTCATAGTCCTCATACATTTCAATTTCATCCTCTCCATTTATCATTTCGTTTCCAGCAAGGCTTCCGCTGTCTGTCTTCATCCCGTAAGTGCTCTGAATGACGGGGATGCTGGGCTCAGGACTGGCGGAGGTGCTTGAGCAATCCGATGTCATCTGAGGTGACGGCGTGGTAGTTGCCATGGTAATAGCACCAGGATAGACAACCCCCGTTCCTGTGGTGATTGGAATTTGAGGCTGTTGTCTAGAAGGAAAAGCAAGATGGGAACGTGATTACCTCTGTTTGGAGGAGGGAAGCCCTTTTGCAAGGCCAAATCAAAGCAGGTGATTTCCTGTGAGCACTGCATGCATTCCTCTGAGGTTCTCAGTCTGGTCCTGCATGGTATCTGTTCACCTTAGTTCCCGCCCTCATGTGCAACTGGAGAGTAAATTATTTAGCAACTACCAGAATACGATTATTTCATGTACTTTGTGTGTTTATTCAATCTATACAGCAATGCAGCACTCGGAGAGAGATCTTCAAAATGCTCTAGGCACCTAAGCGATGCCTAACTGCCGCAGTAGACTTCTGGTGTCCAAAATTATCCTCCAAACTCCTGACTAGAACTTTTGTTTTGTGACTGTTTATGGTGGAACTCAAGATTACATGTAGTACCTCAAATGGCATATGGCTGACGAGGTAACATTGTTTGTGTTTCTTTAAGGATGTAATATAAATAGTAAATTTACTATTTAAATGCTAGATTTACTCTTAAATCACTTGGGAATACTTTGGGTATTTTCTTTCTGAATTTTGATTTGTATTTAAAACCAATCATCACAATGCCATTTGCTCTTCAGGTTTTGATGTGCAAGTCTGAGTTTCTGAAGAAAAGTACACTGAAAACAAAAAAAAGAACAAGTGTTCTTTTCTGTGTGGTAATGCACAGTCTGCAGAAACAAAAACCTCCACATATCTGATTTACTTTCACAGTGGAAACACATGGAGAGACACAATTAAGAGTGCACTGTCTCTAATTCTGGAATATTTTGCCTTCTGATGTAGAACTTTGTACCATGTAATATCCTTTGTTTTTGTCTGTGACAATATTAAGCATGCTGGAGCAAAACCACTCTAACTAGAGTTAGGCTGATATCATTGACAGTCAAGCAATTAAATGCAAGCTTGATTGCAGCATGTAATAATTCAACTTTTACAGAAGATACAATGTCTCTTACAACAATGTACATATATTCAACTGCTTCTCTGAGTAAGGCCAGGATGCTGAACTCCTCCTTCGGTCTAGTCTTTATTGGCTATGAATTAATTAAAGATAATTTTTACATTCGGATTAAATAATAACAGATTTACTTACTATATTAAAAGACACTTCCAAATATTCTTATACTAATTTTGGACCATTACCTTTAGTAAAGACAAGAGAAAAAGAGGAGACTGAACTTGTCTGGAGGAAAAGAATCTCCATCATACTTTAGATGTAACAAATTCCAGTACCAGAAATACCCAAGTGCACTGGAAGTTGCTGTTTTACTACTGACTGGTTATTTGACATACATGCCTACCTTAATACTGTATTTCAGAATATTATTAACATTCTTTAGAGCAATACTGACAAGTATTTGAGATTTTTGTACTTTATAATTTTAGCAAGAGAAACAGCGTCCGATGTGTTTGAATAGTCTACTGAATCTGTAACTTCTTGATCGCTGTGCTATTCTATGCCAACATTCAAAAGGAGATAAAAATATGCTTTGCAAAAACCAGTGTTTTATAAATTCTTGATTATTGTCTAAACCAATACACATATCATGTACAGCTTATTTCCAAGATGTCCCTTAAATACTGGATTTTTGTCATTTATTGACCAAACTCCAGGTTTGATAAACATCGCTGAACAGTTACTGGTAAACCAATGAACTTCAAGTTTAGGCACCAATAGAGAGAGTCAAATCATGACCACTCTGTAAGAGAATATTCAAATAGCATTACATACTACCTTCATTGCTGGTACTGCTAGCCTGACTCTTAAAGCCTCTGCACAGCTTGAGAAATTCAAACATCTGTTGTATGAGTATGGTACACCTGGCTAGCAGTGAGCAAAAACATCACAGTAATTCATTTGACACAGTCATTATACTCCTGTTTGCAAATGATGATTTGCAGATGATTTACAAACAGCTAGGGATTTTTCACTAAATTTTCACTTTTTAAATGGTCTGATAAATGTTCTGTGAAAACAATTTTCAGCCAATGCATTTGCTTGCAAGTGATTTGCTGCAAACATCTTTCAATACTTTATCCATAAAATTGAACACCTACTTCACGTGGGAACATTTTGGTTTCAAGATTGCATGTTGTCAGGCATATAAATTATTACTTTTAAAAACCTACAGGTACCTTCTCCACACATTTTTACACCTAGAAATTCTTTGCATCAGTGACTGTTTCCACAAAGCAAAGGAAAAAGAAAGTCACCCATGGTCACAGAAAATTTCTACGTATTTGTTGCCAAGCCATACACACTTAATTCTCTCCAATTTGTCTTTCTAACAGCTGCTAGTACTAACTTTTTCCTGATATTTGTTACAATAAATACATTTGTAAAACAAACAAAGAAAATCCCTATGTGCTCATCAAAGAATATCACAATGATAATGCCAAAAGGCGTTTGGAGAGTTAATTTTTAAAACACTTCTAATAAGAGTTGTAGAACATACTGAAGAAATGACTGAGTACAAGCTGATCTTGTGTTACAGATGACATTGAAGATCAGAAACCTAGTTCTCATACTCCACCATAAAAATTTCTTTTATTATAATAAATAGTCTTTTTACAAGCAGCAAGAAGGGGGGGAAAAATTGTTTGGGACAGACGTATGACGCATCTTGATATAGTTATTAATATTAAGCCCTAAAGGATAGACTGAGCTAAAAAACTCAGACATTCTTTCAAACGTTTAACAAGTGAGCAAAACTGTTTTGCATATCCACATTTCAGTGGGACAGGGTACATTTTTTTTATTTCAAAATATAAAGGGAGCAGGTCATAAAGTATAAAGGGAGTACAATGAAGTAGAATTTACAGAACTGCCTTTTAATTGAGATTGCATTAAATGTACAACAAACAATAGAGTGAATCAAAGTGGAAAAGAACTTGATTGGAATAATAGGAAAGTTAAAGGCTTAATGAATTTGTCATTCACCAATACAACTCTTCTTAACATGTTAGACAAAATTCAAATGTATGGAGGTATACATGCCTCCTGCAGGGTTAGAACTATGAGCTTTAAATTACCTGTTATCTCACCATGGAATTGTAAACATCTGTTAACTGTACCACCTAAATGGGAAGTACCTCAGACTGCAAACCACTAGTGAAAATTTGCTAGCACTTAAACATGAGCACCTACACAGTTCCAGTAACTAGGCACCTAACTCTCCTAACTGAGAGCTACAGTTACAATGCAGCTCAGCTGCATATCCCTACACCGTCCACTAAAGAACACCTTCGGTCTGGTTGAGATTTCCAGAACTCAACAATAGCCTTCTCATATTTGAATAGGAAGGGTCTTTGGACCCTTTAGATTTTTGAGGAATGTTGATGCATGGCTACGTACTCTGGCTTCAAACCACCCCTGTATCCACCATCTCCTCTTTGCCAAGTAAATCCTCAGGTGGCCAATTACCACAGGTCTCCTGCCTCTCTGCTCTGCCAGTATTGCTAACATGTCCAGCCAGTCTGGGACTAAAGATTTGGACCAAAATAGGGAGGTTAATGTAAGAGAGGAGGTAACGTAAAAACTCTCAGATCAATTGACCTGCTTGCAAGATTGTGCCATTAATATTCACACGATTTGCCTAGAGAACATTCCACTTTTCACTTCTGCAAAACTAGCTAAACATTTAAATTGGCAAATTAACATTGTTTTCTGATCCCTTCCCAACTATTTTTCTGACAGCTCTTTAAATGTCTGAAGCAAAATCAAGTGCATTAGCGAAAATGCAATGTGCTACACCCCCTTGAAACTTACACCCCAATAAGGAATGAACAGTAAATCTCACAAAAGTACCCATTGTGCACTTACTTTGACTCCAAGCTACAAGAATATAATATTACAGCTCTATTTAAAACTGTAGTCTAGCAACATTCAGACTACGTGTGTGTACAGTAGTTATAAACACTATAAAGGCTTTATACACATTTATAAACATCATACACTGGCAAAACAAAAAAAAAGTTACTGCTTACATCATTTTGCAGATAAATGTATATATCATACACTTGTATTTAGAGTGACTAAGACTAAAAATGACTGAGTTGAATTATTTTTGTAAGGCAAGGCAACAAAAGACAGACTCAAAATGACTGAATTTATGGCCTATATATGATCCACTTGTTTGTTTACATTTATTTATGTATTACAAAAATTAGTACTGAAGATAAATTGCAAATCACTTGACGTCTGTTTAGGGATTACCTTCTACTGAAGTCATCATTCACAGCATCCCATTAATAATTACTTGGAAGACATAGCTGTCTTCAGATTGAATATCCACTACATTAAAAGCAGCAATTTTTTAATAGATAGTCTGCATTGACTAGAAATTATTTCATCTTATTGTATGCCTTACTTGAAACAGAATTCATCTGCATAGGGATGCAATACAACACCTAGGCACATGTTCAATTCCACTCTGTTACTTAAAATATTTGACAGTCCTTGGATTTTTTCGTTCTGATCTATCTCCAAAGTATGAATTTCCTGCCCAATTTGTTCCAAGAAATCTTCACTCTCACTCAATTCTCTGGAAGTTTTTCTTCAAAAAATCCAAACAGAACCTGACTAATCATTTGTTTATTTCTCTATTTTACTTTAAAACCTTACCTTTGTATATTGAGAATCACTAAACAATTTTTCTGTATCTTACAAATATTTATGAAAGAATGTAGCTCACTGAAGCACTGAAGCATGAGCTTTTTGCATCTTTAAAAGTTTAAGCAACATAAAACTCTTTACATGTTTGTGTGTATGGGGGGGTGTTTTACTTGTGCACATAGGATTATTCTACATTAGCAAATGATTCACTTGGGGATGGAAATTTGCCCTTCCTCAATTGCTACTGCAATATATGAATTCCAAACACAAATATGAAAGAATATCATTTTTGTTGCTAGTTATAGGCTCTTCTAGCTATCTGTTTGATGGTCTATCTTTCTCTTTGCCTCTATCATATTTATCTTTTTATTAACTGTGATGATAAGTTTTTTTGCCATTTTAACATACCCATTCTAAACTTAATCAGTATATACATATATACATATATGTACTGATCTATACATATATGTAGAGAGAGAGAGAGAGAAAATAAAAACTAGCAGGACTCCTAGCAATATAAAACACCTAGCACAATTCAGCAGTTCTTTTTTTTTTTTTTTTTTTTTTTTGGTCATTTTTTTTTCTCTATTGTATGCTGCAATATTTACTCCTGCTTAAATCTGTTAAAGATTCTGCATGTCAAGTCCCATGTGTACAATTCCAAAGGAAGGTTTATGCTCCACCAAAACAGTGGAAAAATGAGGGTGGTTAGGAAAACTGTTCCAAGTGATGTTTAATGTTACATTTATAGGAAAATACAAAGAAGAGTAAGTTTAAGAAGTTGATGGGCTCAGTTACTGTGTTTCACTTAATTATAATCTACTTGAGATGAAATGTTACTTTTTATTATTCAGTAGATTATTCTTCTGAAATAAATTATGCCATATATGTTTAATGTTTCCATTGAAGAAGCTGCTTGGTCTCTTCCAATATATTTTTTTTTCATTAGGGTAAAAATGAATTTGAGTCATTGGTCACAACAAAACATGAAAAGCATGGAATAATTTTTAGAAATCACAGCTTGTGTTTCCTAAGTATCAGAATTTATACCCATATTAAACTGCAACATTGTTTTCATCTCATCTTTAGCAAATGCAAGCACCTTTTAAAAGTGCTTCTATAACAAAACTTATTGTTTCCAGCATAGTCCTTTGCATCACTTGTAAGTGCAAAAATGTAATTTACTGTTACTTTAAATTTCCTTTGACATAGGTTGAACAGTGTAAATTGGATTTAGTGTAAGTATGAATAAGAATTAATTAATACTTTCAAGAAAATGATGACATTTCCATGGTCTTTGTGATCACATTTTTTGATACATGAAAAAGATGTTAAATTTTGGTTACATTTTGAAAAGATTGTTTTTGTTGTTTTTTTTAAGTCACAGTATCACTCTTTACATAGATACAAGTTTCATACAACTGTCCTCCACATTCACCTACATATTTAGCCATCACTTCTGACGCATGAAACCCTGCTACGTAATTCTGTTTTGAATCTGTAAACAATTGGCAAACTGTCCAGACTGCTGCTTTTGTATTTCTTCTCTAGATATGATTTGATCTGTCAAACTGCTCTGGACAACAGCTAAAGTTTTGTTCCCTTTGTCTGAATATAATTTGTGATATGCTGTATGTATTCAGATTTCTGTTTAGGGTTCTACAAATAATTTTGATGGAAGCCTATTAGTAAACAATTTCCCTTAGAGTGAAGAATAAAAAACAATGTTAAAATTGTAGACTGGGAGGTTATTTCAACATTTCAAAACCGCTTCTATTTACTGATTGAAGAAAGAGCCCACATTGTTGCAGGCTGTACCACAGAATAATTGACTGCAACAGGAGTTCTGCATCCCAAGCCAAAAATGAGGGCACATAATCGACGTCAAGGTCAATTATCTGGTACTAAAGTAGCCAACAAAAGGAGACTATTGTGATTAGAGAAATAAGCAGAACATTGTGAATTTGGAAGGGCTGGCAGTGAAGAGAGCATTTAGACTCTCTGTAAACGACCAGAAACATTGTTGGAGCATTGAGCATCACAGATCAATTCATTAAAAAAAGCACAGGAGAGGGAAATCAGCTATGCTGCAGTTGTTTCACTGCACTAATGCTATCTTTCATCTGTCAGTCCTTCATAGTTCTGCCTTCTGCCCTGAAGAACAGAGATAATACTGTAAAAAACCACAGTGTTCTTAAAATTGTGCCAGGATCTTTCTGTACCATATATTCCGAATAGTAAATCTATCCAATCTGTCTATGCAGTACTAGAAAGACTCATCCCAAACCATATATTTTTTAAAAAAAGATTATTTATCACAGTCCTATATGTAAGAAAAATCCTCATACCATCATGTAATGATACCATTCCTTTATGTCTGTTCCTAATCTAACAACAACTATTCCTGCACCTTTTATTGTTTTCCACTTTTCCCAACTCCTTATTCTACACTGGAATAATTTTTTGTGTTTTTCTTTTTGTTCTTGTTTTAATTTAGGGAATTGTCCTGGAGTTGTTATTAACTCTGAGTGGATTAGCATATTAGCAACTCACAAAAGGCATGAGTCAAACCTTTCCAGATAACAGGAGACAATTCCTTTTGAAGAATTCTACTGTCAGTTTATAATCAGAATTTAATTTATCAAGCTAAAGTTCCATTTTCAGAGACATATGTTTTTAATGTGATTTTATAGATTCACATCCTTACCTTCTAAATGTCATTAATAAGTGACTTAAACAGATTAGTAAATTTGTTGTCAAAGAGAACGCTCGTTGCAATGCACTGCAAACAATTACAAGAGTACTCACCCTACAGTAAAAAACTGCCTCATCTCCTGTCTTCGAGACCTCATCAGTTGTTTGTATTCACCAATACGCAATTTCTTTCCATCAACAATGCAGGTACGTTTTGGTCGAGGTTTGTATTTGTAATTAGGATACTTTTCTAGGTGGATTTTACTTAGCCGTGCCTGCTCTTCATAATAAGGTTGTTTTTCTTGATTTGACATAGACTTCCAGCGAGATCCTATTAACAAAAACATCAGTGAGTGGCCAGGTAAAGCAAGTGTAGTTTTACACATATGCATTTCAATGCATCTTCTTGCTATAATAAGTACATTTTAAATAAGTTAATTATATAAGCTGATTTGAATTTATATTAGCCAGCACTTGTATTTTAAGAGAGATCTTAAAAGAGCCTTGACTTTCAGATAGTGCTGCAAACCTAATATATATAAATCTATATTAAACAGATGTACTTAAAATCAATAGTCACTTCTCAAAATCTCATCCTTATGCTACAGAACAGATTTTTTCATATGAGCATTTATCTATGAGTAAATATATACCTTTGTATTAGTAGGCACAGTATGATGGCTCAGTGAGGTCTACAAGCATAATTTTAAGGCTTAACATATTGCCTGTGGATACTTGGTTTGATAATTTGATAGAGATGTGGGCTATACCCTAGTACTAACAGATATTAATACCTTTGTATTCAGCAGGATAAAATATGAGAACCTTACAGATTCGAGAATATTATGAAGAAATCCCTCTTTTTCTTTATTAAATTTACTAATCTTTTGATATAACCTTCCAACTACATGTCATAACTGGAAAGGACTATGGGAAAGTTACACTTAACTTTTTAAACATTTTTTTTAACAGTTACACTATATATATATATATATATATATTTTTTTTTTGGTGAAAGAAGAAAACGAAAGCATATTTGTAATTCTCTATCCCACTTCAGTTACTGTAAACCTTCATTGAAAGCTGCACCAATAAAACATACAAAATATAATACAGTGTTCACAGGAAGAGGATCTCTCATCTTGTTTATAAGAAACTATCTAAACATTTGAAGAGAGAAGGTGTTTGGTTTTTTTTTATGGGATAAAAAAAGTAGAAAGTAGCTTTTTTGGTGTCTTTTAGATGGATAAAATGATTACAGCTGTGTTAAACGTGGGTGGAAGCTATTCTTTTACCAAGATTTTTCATACATCAACAAATGGAAAAGTTGTATAAATATTATCCATAGCCAGCCATACTCTGTGTCAGTTCTAATATTTCATGTTTTTTTTCTTATTGTCCTGGAAAAGTTGCACAAATATTATATGGACATAGACTTATTTGTGGAAGAAAAAATAATGACAGGTTAATTCCATGGTTAACAAACACTCGATTGCTGGCACTTCTGAAATATTTATGCTGAAAGTTTACATTTTAATGAATACAGTTACTATACTCGTAATAGTTTTTTCACAGAATGCACACAAATAATATAGATTCCCTACAGCTGCCAACACTGAAACAGTGCAGGTTTTATACAAAACTGAAAGGCTATTCATATAACTTACTAATATGGTAGACAAAAATATGAGAACTACTAAGTAAGATTTTGAAAGTTTCAAGACAAAGTAACATTTATTTCTATATATGCTTGCCTCTAACAAACTTGAGTAAAAATGTATTTGAACTCAAAGTCTACAATAAAATGATTACAGATGAAATTTGATTTTTACTTTTATTTATTATGAGTTATATTTAAGATCTGTCTTCAACTTCAAAGACTCAAAGTTAAATACAGGTTTTCATGTTTCACCACTCATTCTCACGTATGTTTCTAATTCTCTGGAGAGGTCTCCAAAAGTAAATCAAAATTTCTCAAAAATGAGACAATTTATTTGCACAGTGCCGAAACAATCCATGGAGTATTCCCTAATTGTCCCAACCCATACAAATTGAATAAAACAACAGCATATTTTGATTAAGCAATATTTTACCTGTATGATACAAATGCTTCCTTAGCTTTTTGAACATGCTAATATTTTGCATTTGAGAAGAGATACATCTACATGTCCTTTAAACCAGGGTGTCTTGCTATTGCACTGCCTGACATAAACCTTCCATCATGATTTTGTTCTTTACTTCTTTTTTTGTTTTCCCAGTAGTTACTTCAGAAAGTACCATTTTACAGTCAGGTGATCTGTAGTTCAAGTGATTTCTAATGGAATCTTGCAATGAGACCTTTTGTCAGGATAGACTCTTGCAACATATTTCATAAAACATTCTTCACTAATGTTGCCAAATTAAAAGCAAATTACCAGTCTGCTGTTAAAATAAATAGAACTTGGGGACAGTGTTAAAAGGGAAAAGGAAATAAATGAAAACAAGTCGTGAGTTTTGATTTGTGTCATTTTCAGTAATTCCCATTTTAGTGAATCTAAAATCCCTGATTTAGTGAATCTACCTCCCTGACAAAGTATGTCCTAAAATCCGAGAAGTTGCATATCCAAGAAGGTAGCTACTAGCCTGCTTCACTAATACAAATAACCTCATCATTTCGCATCACCAGAAAAAATTTATGTCTGTCAATTGTCACTGCTATAGCACAGCATTCTGAGTTTTCCTTAAATTTGATTCACACACAGTCCCAAATTGTTCACTGTCTTGCACTTACCTAGGATTTTGCTAATGTTGGAGTTGTGCATGTCAGGAAAAGCTTGGAGAATTTTTCGGCGCTCATCCTTTGCCCAAACCATGAAAGCATTCATTGGTCGTTTGATGTGTGGTTCACTACTGGCTCGACCTCGCGAATCCCGGTAGACTCGAGCTTCAGCCACAGTGGCACCTCCTGTTGGCCAACAATAATACTGCTGTAGTTTAGCTGCAGAGCCATTCATTGCTTTACTTCCTGTAATGTCAGGGCAGGAAGAAACAAGATGGATGCAAAACATTATTATGTGGATTATGCAAGTGCTTTCAGTGCTGTGTTTATTTTAGCCCCATTCTCTTTCTCTCTCTGCTGCCAGATCTATGAAAGAGAAGGGTGTCCAGTGATTTCACTTGTAAACGGTCAGACTCACCCATTAACATCTGAATGAGAAAACAGAGCACACTATTATTTCTGCAGTTATGAGGTTTGAAAAAGTTTCAGTTTGGGATCTTAACATAGCATACATGTTCTGAATGCTCAAAAAAACTCACATAAAAGTTACACCTGAGAATCCAAACTGATGCAGACCTGTTCACACAAGTCACTTACAATGACTGCTGCTTACCAGAGAAGCACGTCCACATTTCAAAAAATAAATTATATACTATGCTGAGACACAAGCTACTGGTTGTATAGGTCTGATCACATTTGGAGCTGAACGTCTTAAAGTCACATCTGCTTCACTTGAATTTAAATGTGCCATGGAACATTCAATCACATATATGTAAGAAAATTCTTCGCTTTCAATAGGTACACCACACATAGCATAACAAAACTTGAGAAAACTGGTGGCAAGCACTGCAGCTTCTCCATGTGCAGTGGCTTTACCATACCCCAGTGTTCTGTAACTACCCACCCACATGCATGTAAACTGCAGTTTGGTTTTTGAATGCAGTCAGTCCTGCTGCTTGGCCACAAGAAGCAAAGCATCGTAAGAAATTCAGCATTCAAAGGATGGAGTGGGAGCTCTAGAACTAGTTAACACAGAAGAAAGAGCTAACAGCTTGTATAAGGCCTGATTTCCACAGAAAAACATCTGCATGATGATAATAACATATGTTTACAGAGCTAGACTTTACTACAACAGAAAGGTAAAAAGACCTTTCCCACAATAAGAAAGTGACATACATAATCTTAGGCCTCATCAAACTGGTCAGTAATTTAATTCCCTGAAAAGCAAGGTACTTAATAACAAATTAACACAGCAATACGTCTTCTTTTTTTATGTCTTTTTGTGTGTCTGTGTGTGTGCACGTCTGTGAACTATTACAGACTCAGACATTTATTTCATGTTTGCAAAAAAAAAAAAAAAAGATATTTCTTTACACTAAGTAGTGATGTACTAATTTCAGTGACTAACTTAAAAGATTTTAACTGTACAAAAACCAATTTACTATAAAAACACTATATCTCAGATACACTATTTAAAACTTTCTGTATAGGAAATCCATTTACATGAAAAAAGTCCTAAAATACAGGATGCATGACTAATACACTACCTTTTTGCCACCATGTCCACAGTACATTAATTTAATTTAAAATGCACTGACCATACAGGATAAATTCATTTTGCTTTACACAGTGTTGACAGCCATGTTTATTGTGCAGTGAAATGTAGTGTCGTTTCAAGCTGACTGTATCCATCAACACAGGGCAATATGCTGACTACTGGGCCAGATGAAGACATACATTACTCTGAGAGCAAAACATTCATATACAGCAGTATCTTCTCCTGAGGATCACCACGGTAATTTATGATGCCTCCAGTGCCATTACTTTATAACTGACACCAATTTGGCAATTTGTATACTAACATGCATGCATATAAAAGAAGTCAAGTTTGTGGCAAATGGAAGATGCAAAACTATTTTAATACTATTCTAAGATAAGGACCATGCAAAATGTGTTCAGTGCTTACAGAGGACTACAAATGCAGTTTTTTAGTGCAGAAAGAAACAGTAGTTTTGTTGAGTGACAGAAGATACGGATTTGCACCATTTCAGGAGTGTGTACAGTTCATGAGGCTTTGTTCTTTTTTTGTCAGATGGCTTGCAATGCGCATGTCAAAGATATCATCTTTTAAGAGACAGTCTACCTATTGTGAAACTATAATAGGTTATAAACATGTAAGTCAACACTGAAACATTTACTGAGATAAATGACTGCAAAATTTGAGAAAGATTCTATCACATACTGGTCATTCCATCTTTTAAAAAATACTGTAATATTTTAAATAGTATGTGGGCAATTAAGAAGTTGGTAATAAATCTAAAAATATATATTTTTTAAAATTAAAAAGTCATTTACTATTCAGCTTTTATACTCATAACAAAGAAGATGTATTTGAACTTGTAGGATGATTTTCCATCTTTGACTTTTTGAAAGGTAGTTATTCAGGGTGGCAAAGGAGTTTGTCTTTAGCCTTTTTTAACAAAGTTTTGGCATAACCTGGTAATGGAGGCACAGAGTATTTTTTCTAGGAGATTACTGGCTGATTTTTTAATCTGGATATAACTTAGGTAGGAAGAAAAAAAAACACATAAGCGAAGTATTTTAAGAGGAAGGTTATGTTACAAAATGATTCTTACTTAAAGTAATAAATTACAAACATCCCAAGAAGGCCAAGAAGTTCTGGCTGCATCTGCTTTAAGCAAGTCCACACTTGAAGGAGTTGAAAAAGCAGCCAAGAAGTTGATGTTCTCTGTACTTGATCTCTAGGGGAATATTTGCAAGTTGACCCATAGGCCATCACAAAAGCATCTGCAAAATGAATTTCTGCAAATAACTGAAATAGTATAATCTCTGTGTTCTTCTAAGTATCTCAAAGCTCCAGAATTATACTCAGTTTGTAAAGCTGAATTATATGAAAATACTTTTGTTAGCATGAGATTCCATGTGGGGAGCCAGAAATTCTCAGTATCTTCTAAGGTTAGAAATGAGGCACTAATGATATAAAAAGCACATATGCTGAGTGAGCTCTTTCAAGTTGAAACACATAAGAACAAGCTTTCAAACTGCACAGTTGTTCTGGGGTACTTCATTCTGTCATTCAGGTATTTAAACAGCATCATGTCCTACATAAACAACTTAAACAGACATTACAAAGTATGGGGTTTTTTCTTACTGTGGAAGTGATAATACTGACAGAGACAGAGATGCCTGAAATTTTTAAAAAATTATATATATGACTGTAAAGTTGTATGTGTTTCACACCTGTTCTTTTTGAAATGTATCCTGAGACAGTTAATAAATAATAATCCCAAAATACTAGATAAAGTAAAGGACATAGTACTAATGAAGGGTGAGAAGAGAGGACAACACTGGCAATTGTCTTTCTATGGCAACTAATGGCTACCTGATAGTTCTGCAGTCCGTACTGCAATTGTGGAAGGAGAATTTAAATTTCAGAATCAAGACTTTGGTTACGATTCAAAATTATTGCAAAAGCAGTACAGTTTGGCTGCCCTAATGGCTTAGTTGGCAAAGAAATCTACACTTTGGCCTAAAGACTCGAGCTATCCTCAAAGTGACACTTTTAGCTTCCAAGGGTGTGGACTGTCTTGCTTCCTAGTTCCCTTGCATTTATTCAACTTGTCGTGACTTAGATGATTTAAAGCTAAAATCAGATTAGACGAGAATGATCATTTCTTGTGGGTATATGGCAATCAATTCCACTGTGGGAGCTGGATTCCAGACTAGCATCTGGGAACAACATTGGGCCAAAGAACAGCATAGAATGAATCTAAAAATGTTACGGCTTCATTAAAGTAATTTCTAACAATATTTTTCTTCCAAAAGAGATTGACTGTTCTCTAGTGCATAGGCAAGAACAGCTTTTGAAAGGGAAAAGAATCTGCCCATCCACAAGGAAAAGGTAATCATTTTCCATGAATGAAATGCTAAGAAATACACAGTAACAATTGATACATTATTTATTTATTAATTCCTGCTTTTATCTTAGTTTCTCACCTTGTAAAATAACAAGAATTTTAGGAAAGGCACCATTTCCCTGAAATGTTGGCCACATAAGAGTTTATCCTCATGTACTTAACGGGATGGGATTTCACTCTCCATTTTCTATGTCACTTACCAAAACAAAACCTCAGGTCCAGCCTTTACTTCTTACCAGAATGCAAATAACGGTTACTGTGACAGAGAGGAGCAAAAGAGGTTGAGAAAAAGATGAAGAAAGATTGAGGAAAGAGACAGCAAAGAGACGGAGAGTTTCACCAGTCCCTCTGTTATTCTTTAATTACTCTTCACACTCTGGCCATTGATTCATATTTGAAATGACACATTTCCTTTGAATCCCCTCATATAATGAGTATTTGGCTACTCTAGAAAATATACTGCATACCATCTTTCATAAATACATATATACAGATAGGATATACAGAAATAAAGACAGTCTTCCTAGCTTCCTAATGTGAAAGTGATTGGTTAGCAGTAGAGCTCATATCATCAGTTATTCAGTAAGCTGAGATGATAGTTTTGTCTACTTTGGAAAGAACTGATCATGATCAGTTGGGCAGAGAATGGCTTGAGAGCAGCCATGAGGAGAAGGATTTGGGAGTGTCGAATGATAAAAGATTCAATATGAGCCAGTAATGTGTGCCTGCAGCACAGAACGCCAATCGTATCTTGGGTTGCATCTCGACCAGCAGGTTGAGAGAGGTGATTCTGCTCCTCTGCTCTGCTCTTGTGAGACCCTGCCTGGAGTACTTCATCCAGTTCAGCATAAGAAAGATACGGATTTGGTGGAGTGGGTCCAGAGAAGGGCCACGAAGATGATCAGAGGGCTGAAGCACCTCCCCTGCAAGGACAGGCTGAGAGAGATGAGGCTCTTCAACCTGGAGAAGAAAAGGCTCTGAGGAGACTATATAGAGGTCTACCAGTCTACCAGTAACTGAAGGGGGCCTACAGGAAAGAGGGACTTTTTATAAGGCAGAAAGCAATAGGATGAAGGGACATGGTTTTAAAGGGTAAGAGGGTAGATTTAGACTAGATATCAGAAAGAAATTCTTTACTGTGAAGATGGTGAGACACTGGAACAGGCTGCACAGCGAGGTTGTGGATGTCCCCCTCCCTGGAAGCATTCAAGGCCAGGCTGGACGGGGCTTTGAGCAACGTGCTCTAGAGAGAGGTGTCCGTGCCTATAAGTTGGAACTAGATGAGCTTAAGGGACCTTTCCAACCCAAACCATCCTATGATTCTATGATTCTGTCTTCACAATATCTGGTTCTGTCTGTGTTAATAAAACTAGCACTGCTAGTAGCTTGCATATCAGAAACTAAAACCTAATGAACATGCAATTAAGAGTCTCTCTTTTACTACTAGAGATGAATTACTCATAAACATGGAAATGCAGTAAGAGCAGGAAGCATGAAAACCTGGCTCGGCAGATCCCCTTTCCAGCTCTTAGCAAGCAGACAGACACAGCCTTTCTGAAAGTTACAGCAGTATTTCAAATCAAATAGAAAAATGCAAATCTGGGTTGAAAAGAATGACACACACACACACGAAAAGCTTTGGAAAATTTAGATTAATAATATATCTATTTTTTAGCTGTTAAGCTCAAAGCTTTTTCCAAGTTAGACAAATTACTACTTCACTTTAATGTAAGACTTGTAACAGGGTTAGAGTATTTCTTATATTTGTTTTGTCCCTTGCCTGCTTGTAACTTGTTGTGTTTTTTACATCCTCACCCATACTCAAAAGACTTTCTGATTCTGTAGTAACAGAAAGAGAGGTAAAATAAATGTGTACCTCATGAACTATTGTCGTTACTGGCATGTCTTGTCATCACTATGCAAAACTAACACCCATGTGGAAACATGACCAGCTGCCCAGCAGGGATGCCTGTAGTCATACAGAGACAAATATTCTGCAGGGAAGTGTCTGTTCATCAAGCTGCTTTCATTCCAAATGCTAAACAAATATTATTCAGGCGAGATTCAAGGTCCCAAAATGTCTATAAGCTGCATGTCAGTGAACAAGGAGGGGATGAAAACTGAGAAATATATGAGTGATTCATGAAATAGTGCAATATTTAAATGCGCTCTAAAGTATTTCACCTGTAAAGTTTCTGAAATATGCTAAGTGAATACTAAGAGTTGAGAATATAAGGTAGCAGAGGTTAGCTACATGTTGATGTAACACTCAGTTATGATAAGGCTTCTATTTTTCCTGTTAAGAGACTCCATTCTCTTTAAAGCATCAACAAGAAGAACTAAGAGGGAATTCCCTAAGGTCAGCTCTGAGGAAACATAAACCTCTAATTCAATAACTCTGCTACTGCACTGAAAAAGGCCTTATTATTGCAACATCCATATGGAGTCAATTGGACATTAATGACTAATCAATCCCTCCCCTTTCTATTCTACTTATAGTGTCACAAACCATGTTTAGATTAGCCCATTTCCTGCTTAGGATCGCTCAAGATGTCTTTTGTTCTTTCAGGGCTGGCCTGATGGAGGCAGCTTAAACAAACACAAGACCCAAGTGGTGCAGGAGTTATAAACTGCCATATGTGAATGAACAAAGGGGCCATACTAAAGCCTTTTGTGGTATTTGTTAATGTTTTTCATCTGAGTTTAAAAAGACCTAATGACTTTGCGGTGAGCTGATGCATGTGGCTCGTGGCTTTGCAAAATGAAGGAAATTCTACCCAGTTATATATCAGCATATATTTTCCAAAGTGCCTTGTTTTCAGTTTTGGTGACAGTGAGTTTACTTTTTTAGTACATTTGTTCTACATATGGAAGCAAAATTCTTAATCTCAGTTAAAACACAGCAACAGTTTTCACAGCCACCCTCACAACCTGCATGTACGTCTACCCCCATTTGAAAGCCAGGAGCTAAAATTAATAGTGAAATACATTCTGGGTGTAAAATCAAATCAACTGTTCTAGGCATACCGGTAGCAGCTCACTCACCAGTGTTCAAAGCTGAACGGTTACTTGGGTCATATTAAGGGCTGAAACAATATTTCTAAACAAGCTATTATCACATTCATACTGTGCAGCCAGCCATGCCCAAATCTATATCATTTAAATGAATCAAGGCCAATAAATGCAACTATTTTCTTGATGGCTTACACAAACAGTTTAGATTTGTTGACCACAATTGATGGTAAAATTAACCCTTATAGAAATCTAGGAGAGAACAGCTGAAACAATGAAATAATCTTAAATTTAATGGAATATTAACACAATTAGCGTGTAAGGACTGACCTAAAAGCTCTCAATGGCCAACACAGCTCCATTTGTGCTGTAACACAAGAGTATGAAAAGTTACTCTCTGGAGATCCATGAAACTGGGATGAAGTAGCAACCTCCTCTACAGATTCAGGGAGGAATTTAAGTGTCGTAACATTTTTCAATCATGTGCCACTTGCAGACTTCAAGATCCTTCACAGATAATTAATTAAATGCTAACAATAGATATTATTGACAGAAAAAAATGTGAAACACATGTAAGTTCACAGTTACTCAGCCTAAATAATGACATCAGAAGCACAGGATTGCCAATCATCAAGTCTAAATAATAGTTTACATCCCCAACAGACACCATTCTTGTGTCTCTTTGATATTTCATTCTGTACTCAGGTGAGGAAAGTAAAGTTCCACAGAAAGATAAAAAGGGACAAAACTCTCATGAGAACTATTGCTAATAATTATCATTATTGTCTGGAAAAAAAAAAGATTGATACTGCAAATTGTGTTTTTTATTGTCAGCAGAAAGCTTTAGTTTTCCGAAATTACTGTGATAGTCAGAGCACTACAAAGAACAGTGTCTTTAACACAAACGTTCTCATAAGAGACGCAGATTTATTGCCAGTGGAGCTGTTACCTACATAATTTCAAATTTCTGCTGACACGACAGTGTCACCTAGAATATCTAGAAAACATGATACTAATTCTAAAACACAGAAATTAATTTAGTAATCTTCAGACATCCCTAGCAGTTTTGAAGAAAATCCTGCCTGAGCAAGGGCTATGGGACAAGATCCGTTCATATTTCAGTCAATGCTTTGTGTTGTTTTTTTTTTAAATGGAGAAATGACAGACAGGAATTCACCGCAGAGGAAAAGGCAGCTTGACTTCATATTTGATGGATGCATTGTTCAAGGTGTGGCTGAACACTGTTAATGAGCAACTTTGCTTGCTGCTTTGTAGCAAAACAATGAATTTCAAAAGCGTAGATATAATGTGATTTTTAAAATGGATTTATGTTGAACATTGAGAGAGAGCTTTACAAAGCCACCTCCCTCAAATTGTGTGATATTCATGAAATACAGAAAACTTTGCAAAAGGTTTTAACACGTGTTGGAATCACTGCAATTGTGGCACACATCCTGGGTTAAATCTGTAATTGAATTTGGCACCTTCCAGCATATGCAACATCATTCTTTGTATCAATACAACTAATTCCCTTCCAACCAGTGTTTGCTGTTTTCACTTGTCATATCATGTCAGTAATTAGACTGCAAGGACCTAGGACTTGGGTATGCATATGCCATTTCTTCTTGCCTTTCACAAGAAGCTGAAATTACAATAATTAATAATAAAATTAGTAAATAATATGTCACAAAGGGAGAGAAGCAAAAGCAGCACAATAAAAGTTGCAATTCCACGAGTAACAACAAATGTTAGAAGAAACTGTTAAGGCTCATTTTTCAAATATTCTGCACCTGCATATTTGGGTCTTGCGAGTGAAGCCACAATGTATTTTTACAAACAAGGCATGTTCAAATATGTTGCCACAATTATCTGATTTGGATTTTAAAAAGATGGGGGATTTGCCATGAAATAGGGACTAACACGAAAAATTACAAATGAGCTTTTAGAAAAGCTGCACTTCCCATGAAATTATAGCTGCCCAATCATAAACATAATCACTGAATATTTGCAGAAGCTGTGAAGGTACTGCAATGCCCACCCCACAGACATTTTGAATCACCAATTCTCTAAAATTAAACTACAAATGAAGAAAATATTGTCCCCTTGCTACTCAGTTTTATAGAAAAGACTTGCTTAGTAACTTGGCATGTCTATGTGGAAAAAAAGCAGATGTTTTTAAACATGTCTCTATTGCTGAGATACTAAGGTTCTTGGAGGAGAAAATGGCATACAGGTTATATTTAGAAAAAATAGAGAGCTGTAAAAAGAAGAGAACTTGTCTGGAAGCTGCACAGTGCTCTTTCCTTAATGTATTAATATCCCCGCCCTGCTTCTTTACTCAAGGAGGTAAGAAAAATGGGCAAGATTCCCCCTCCTCCATAGAGCACAATAGTGGATTTCTCCATCAGCTGAAAAATCACTTGTCCCTGAAAATTTCATACCATTTTAAGCAGCTTCAGCCTCCTTTTTCAATACTGTATCACAACAAAGATATGTACAGAGCTATAAGAATCAGGACCATAGTTTTTTTGATACCTGTGGTGGATGTACATGGACTTCAGAGTGTTAAACAGTGTTTTAAACCACTGAACTACTATATTTAATTTTTCACTCACTCCACTTAAAAGTAGCTAAACAAATTGACTGATGCTTTCAGCATTTGTGACAATAATTTTCTCATGGGCAAAGATTTTCTGTACAAAACTGCAGCCCACAGTTTTACAGCTTTGTTCTAAATTCCTGAAAAAAATTGTACTGTATAATGGAAACTGTGACAAGCTTTAACTGTAATTGTATCTGTGGTAATGGGCACCCCTGAATAAAACTGGGTATCGTAACAGTGGTTGTACAACATTAGAAGTGATGATTAGAATTTTTAAAATAAAAATGCTATTCTAAAAGAATCAATTACTGTAACACAGAAACAGCAAACGAAAAAGCCTGATCTTTAGCAGTCGGAAAAAATACCTCAGTCAGTTGAAAATCAAAAGGTAACACTCACAGAGAACATCCAAATTTATTATGCTGAAAGTCAGAAGCATAATACATGTTTAATATTAGCGTCTTGAGAGGAGTAGGTTTCAATGCAATAGGAAAAACCAGTCCACACACCCTCAGCTCAGATTTTTCAGTCCTCAGAGTGGGAGTTCCCTCTGTAAAATGTTTTGGGGTTGCTGGCAACAAGCTTCATAAAGCGATTATCATCAGAAAAGTGATGGGATGGTTCTGAACAACAGAAGGTCTTATTCCTATCCCGTTTGCAGGCATTGAGTTACTCCAGGGCTGAGGCACTGAACCTCATCCAATACAACTGAAATTCTGTGCCTAAGTCCTTTATCACAGATTCCTGATCTGAGTTATTCTGAAAAATATGAGTGTATCACTGAAATTTCAGGCGCAATCAAATAGATTCATATGTGTTAAAAGCAGCAACTGCTGTGAATAAAAGCCACATTTAGAATCTGGTCTAACTAATCAATTGTGATTTAAATATTACAGATATGCTTAAGAGAAATTTTTTTAAAAGTCCTATAACAAGAATTCAGAGGACTACAAATTCTAGTGCTTAAGCTTACTGCAGTCTTTCTGGAAACACTTCTTTGTTTTCAGACAGCTTTCACTGTTTTCTGATTTTCATCTTTCCCTTCTCAACTGCCATGGCAACTATTACAAATATTTATGTGCGACAAATACTGGCGTGGAGAGGCATTCTTTCCTCCAGTATTTATGAAGCGCTGTCACAAAAGTAGGCGATGCTTTGTCATGCATGTACTACCTTCTGTTTACACCTCTGCATAGGAGGGTGTTAAACAAGTTACCTCACGGGTTTGGACTGTGTTGGCAGCCTGCCAGGATTGATCTGCCTGCAAAAATACAGTTCCCTTTCACCTACCTCTTCAGCCGATCAAAGCCAACCTCCTTTGGAGTTAAGAAGGAACTGTCTCATCCTTTTCTATAAGCAGTTTTTTGCTGTCGGGCATACGTGAGCACGTTGGAGATTTAAGTATATGATAGAGGTGCTCCTTTAAGAAGCAATGATGTGGTTTTTTTCTGAAGAGATTTGCAAAATGCAGGCACTTGTCACAATGCCTGCTCTACTGCTGGGACAGCAGAAATTAAGTTTTGACATAAGGACATTTCTGGAGCTGGACAAGGTGGCAGCTTCTCTTCACCCTTAGGTTATCAGCCTTGTACTACTTCTGTTAATCCTTTTTTGTGTTTGTCGTGTTTCTCCTCGGAAGGCTAAAAAACTGCCTTCCACATGGAAAAGACTGCCTGTGTTCCCCCAGTTAGCTCATTCCTCTCCTCCATCAGTGACTCGTGTTCAGTGCTACTCTGCTGCCACTGCAACCCCTCATCTGCTCCCAGCATTCTGAAAATGGGTTGAACCTGTGAAGATTCCTAACACCATTTCTTCTCTTTAATTCAATTTCCCTTGCTTTTGGTCTAACATTATCTCTCCTTGTGGTACACAGTGCCTTGAAATGTGGCTAGCTAAAGTCAAATCCACATGGCAGTAATGGCAACATTGAGCAAATCCTCAACTCTGTATGCTGGTCAGCAAATGCACTGTCTGAAATTAGACAGAACTGTGCTCTCACGCTTAATACTGAATAGAAATAAAAGTACAGTTGAGCTCATGCTCCTGTATGACAATCTTGGGTTCAACTCCAAAATCAGGTTCAGACCAAAACCTGCATATATCTGAATAGGAATTAATAAAATTAAGCTAGGGCTTACTAGCAATTAACCTGTTACCAATGGTTATGCACCGTGCAATCTCCATTTGGCTTGCCTTCAACCTTTTCGATGAGTGGTCAAAAATACCATGGTCAAACATGTAGGGCTTAAAGCTACATTTCAAACAGTGACTTGGTATACAGAAAAATACAATCTTTAAACCAGGGAATCTACATATAAAAGTAGGAGACAGCAGGCGGTGAAAGGGTGGACATATGCACTGAGGACACAGGCACTTAATAATCTTATTTGACTAGAAGATGGGCTGGTACCAAGCCCAAGCTGCGGGCTCCAAGATACATCTTAATGACCGACTTAACATCTAGCACCTGTGTTCATAGCAAAGGTGATCTTTGAGAGATTTTGAAAAGTAACAGCCTAATACAAGAATAAAGTAAATGCACAGATAAAGCGTACAGGCATATCCCACACTTTTATTATAATTTTTTTTTTTTCTCAACCTGTAGAAATGGACCTATTCCTCCTAACTGTGGATCATTGCTTAACACACTGGCAGATTAGTATCAAAGGAAGAAGCTGCAAGTGGTAAGCAAAACTTACAGTCTCAGAAAGACTATCACATAATAGATAGAACAAATGAAAATATCAAAACAGGACTCAGAAGAAAAGCGCTTTGTGTATTTTGTCCCATCTTATGAGGCCAAATATTTAACTAGTAAGCCCCTGATTCTAATGCATAAATACAAACGAATACTGAATTTGGAACAAAATGTTAATGCTAATATGGCATTTTCATCTGTTTCCAGTTGCTTTATGAAAGTGAATTTGGCTTCACAATGCATCTATTTTTTCATATTGGAAAACAGGACACAGAGAAGTTATTTCTCTTTTATAAAATCACATAGTGAGGCAATGGCAAAACAATAACATTCAGATGTTGTTGCCCTGAGCCCAAGATCCAATCAAGAAAACCATATCTAAACAGATCCAATTCTTTGGCAGGAATGATGATCAGATCTTGATGGAATTTGAATCTCTACAACTGGTGAAGGAAACTACACTGCAACCTAAGTTAAGGTAAAATCAGTAACTGTCAACAGAAACATTAAGTCTCTTCTGCAGATTACTATCTACTGCTAAGCAAAATCTTAGCATATTTCCTACAAATTTGCCATAGCATTTCACCACAAGCATAAGAAATAGAAGGATTGTTAAACATAGAGCACGTTACACATGCATGAGATGTATGTGGTTCATTAGAAGCAGCACCATCACCAACACTGAAATGAATTTCTTTCTTAATCATGAACCAACAAAATGTATTCAGAACATCCAAGGTTCTAAGATAAAATGACTAAATATGTTAGGCTCCCCCACCTGGAATTTAACAATGACTTCTTGCCTATATTCTACCACATTCTGGTTGGTTGATGTATGTTAGAAGAGGAGCTGTAGCTATGGACAGATTCAAAGCTGACTCAGTGTGGCCCACACTGGTTAGCTTATACCCCCGTACCCAACAATCTCAAATGCTCAATTTATGAAGCTGCCTACACAAATAACATTTCCTTAAAAATTATGGAGAAAAAACATCTTGCTTAGCTCTATACCTGGCTATTTATAATTTCACATACCAGTTGCCGAATATTTATGAAAGTCTCAAATCATGTTGTTGGTTTTTTTTTTTAATTTTGACAACTACAATTGCACAATACACTTAAATATGACAACTCAGATTTCCAGGTAATGGTACACTTCTAGGAGCTGGGAATTGTTCACCAAATGGTCACAGTCAGCAGCAATGTTTCTGTATACAGTCTGAACATGATTTTTAATATAGATAGCCCAGTCCTGATGGTAACTAAGGAGGTAACAGAGACGTTGGTTTATGTCATATTTAATATAAAATTCTTATAGATGATTATCAGGCCTCCATTTAGATGAAGTTAGGTCACTCAGAATAATACAAGCTTTGAATACAGCTTCATATGCAAATTCATCTCTGAAAGGACAACTGGTTGCCATTAGTCTAAAAAATGTTTCGCACACTGGTCAGGGATAACAAGTACAAGGCCTGATGTTCATTCTGCAGTGTCCTTTCAGATTTATGTCTTACAATTTCATAAAATCCAACGTAAAGAATGTTAAGACTTCTCTAATAATTCATGTTTTTAAAAATTACACATGTAGTTTCAAATTGTGATCAATAATCAAATTCCACAAGCACTCCTAGAATTAAAGGGAAATGTGACTCAGATCATGTCAGAGTCAGATCTCTGCCATACATTATAGATAAGAAATAAGGAGTAGACAGAAATCATTGCCACATACTATTACAAAGGAACTCCATAAACCAAAAAGCTTGCTGATATTTCTTGCAACAAATTACTTGAACCTTAAAGGCTGTGTCAAAGCTATGAGACCCAGGAGCACTTCCCAGATCTTGTCTGTCTTGGCTGCATGCTGAGATGATACAGACATGTACCATGTCTCTGCACACTTAGTTTCCTTTGGAAATGCAAGTGCGCAGGTAGACAAGGAGTGGAACTGTAGAACTGCACTCCTACAGCTCCCTTGGTTCACATCAGCAAGGGATAAGGATGCAGTTCAAACTGCTTTTCTTTGTAGTTTATTGCCAGCAATGCAACTAAACTTGGACTCTTTTGCTCAGGAACTTCTTTGTATCCTTCCCCCTAAAAAAACCCCTCTACAAATAGTTAATATGTCTTTTCTAAATATAATATATTTCATAGTTTTGAAGGTTGAAAATTCTACTGACTGAAGTAAATGATATGAAAGATCTAATAGCCATGCACTCACTGTCACCGATTCATTTGGACCTCATAGATCTGATGAAAAAAGGAAGGGAGTCTAAAGTTGGTCACCAGTATGTTACTTCAGAAATGTTTATATTCTATAAGACTGCGTAAAAGTAAACAAGAGAAAACTATCGGCTAAAAGACGTCTATGGCAATGTGTACTCAAATAATATACAAAAAAAAACTGGTAAAGAAAAGATCAAAATTAACTAACGATGACAAAACAGAAAGGAAGGTGTGTGAAATACACCACGTCTTAGAAGGCTATGATGATGATCATTAGGAATCTTTGACATGCACCAGAGACTGTGACCTCGGCAGCGCACTACGATGCAACTAAATTCTCTTCTTAGAGGAGTCTGAAGGAAAAGTTTTCAAGTTCCTTAGTAACCCGATGTTGAAGCAGACACACATACACAAGCACAACATATTGGCAATGTATAAAACACTCTGGGACATAATAGACCTAGGAAGATCTGTAGTATCTTCATGGCAATTGGGAAAAAGTTGTTATATTTGAAAATGAACAGAGCCTGTAGCATGGTATATAACATGAGACGCAACAGTTTAGCTGCTGACATTTCAGCAGGACTGCTTTCAATAGGCTTCTACTCTAAGAGATGCCACATTAGAAGCGTCACCACCTTGCTAGCTTGCCAAAGAAGCAAAACTTGGGTGATATTTTGAAGGTCTTTTTTATATCCAGCTAATGTCTAAGTTCACCTCGTCTATAACTAGAAGGACAAATGAGCAGCTCAGTTTGAAATCCTGCCAGTGTTTTTCACATCTCAGCAGAGGTACTGGCCCAGCACCCCTTTTCCAGAGACATCTATTGGCTGCTAAACAAAGTATGGAAATCTGAATCCATTCATGAACTCAGATTTCCCACGTGGCAACACACCATACCTCAAGCTGCCCCACCAGCTCTAGAAAGACACTGTCCTTAAACTGGCACACATCACCGTATCCTGGTGTACCTATGTCAGAGTTTCATTGTCCACTATCCAGTAAAAAGAGAGGCTGTTGGTATCATGAGGTCTATAAGGATACTAACTTAATAGTACCAGAAAGAGGACGGTTGAATTGAAGGAAATGATTTAAACTTAGACAGTTGACAGATACTTTGGAACCAATAACCGTGTATGTATCTGTAAGTATCCTGTTGCAACTTTTCATCTCAACTACGGAAAAAAATATTCTTCAAGATGTTGTAACATGAGACATTGCAGAAGGATGGGAACTCCTTCTCAATTCAGTTTATAAATAAATGATGAGTCATCAAGCACTTTTTAAAGTCCATGCAACTCCAAACTCTATTTTCCAGAAGGAGGAAAAAAAAAAAAAAAAACAACACAAAATCTGAAAAATTGTTGGTTTTATAATGATCTATTACAAAATATGTATATATACACATATACACACACAGGGAACATATGAAATGTTTCAATAAGTTGTTAGCCTCCTAATGAATATTATTTGTAATAAACAATTGATGAGCTTCAATCACTACCTTATCTTACTGTTACGATGAACAGAAAGCTTGATTATGAAAATTTACTTTACATTAATTGTTTAAGCAAAGACATGAAGGCACATGCTCATAGGACATGGCAGTTCCACCTGACAAGCTTTAAGCCTATAAGTAGGAATATTTTGCTCAAGTAAATTGGAATGTTTCTATTCTTCTGTATGGATGAGTCAATACAGGAACGTCTTGGATCTCAACACTGCATTGTGTACATGTATTTGTTCTAGGCTGTACAGATTTACTGAGGAACAGTAAATTTAAGGATTTAAGGACAATGTATTTCAGTTGGCAATGAGTGTTTTAAGTTGTTTTATCATAGGTATATCACTGCTTGTAAAGAAAAGGTAGCAATTACATGTGCTGTTGTTTTCAGACTTCCAAATGAAAGGAAAAATTGTGAGGCCTTGTCTAGACCATATATTTTTGGGTCACTGAGATAATAACAAAATATGCATTCAGATGAATATTTATCTATACAGAAAACATTAATGCATTTTTATCAGACAAATTCTGTCTATATTTCAAGAATAATTTTTAAACAGCCCTATTTGTCAACAGTCACAAGTTTATCTTCTTTTGATCTAAGACAAAAATAAATGGTGATCTTGTCAAATATTTGGATATCAACAGAAAATAATTAGAGATATTTTAACTTTTTCCTGATGAACAGTGGTATAACTAGAACTTGTTAAGTTAAAAAAAAAAAAAAGAAAACTGAAGTGGCAACATGGCATTTTTGCTGAGTGGTAGATTAATCTTATTACAGTGACTGGTAGATTTCATATTCACCTACATGCTCTCTTGCAATGCATCATAGGATATTCACTTTCTCAGGTTAAAATCAGTCCTGAGAAACACTGATTTCCACTTGACTGCCTGGCATATTGAATAAATCAATAAAATCTGTGCAAATGCACCGAAGTGTTATATTGTGTACAAGACATTCATATAGAAAAGTGAAATATTTTTACATTATCTTTTGATAGCTGTCTTTATACAAAGCAGTACTTTTAATGGATCTACCCTTTGCCATGTAGTTACTAAAATCTTAAATAAAACAAACAAACAAAGAACAACAACAAAAAAACGTGTTGCCCTGGAACAGCTAGAGGGTATGCTGGCAGCATTTCAGCTACACAACCATTCTGTGATGCAGAATTGAATAACCCACAGTAAAAACTGCAACTCACCTTCTGCATCTTCTGGCCTTGTAAGATCAATGACACCAGGGCCCAGTTTTCCATCTTCATTGGGCTTCCCTGTTAACTGTGGGCCTAAATTCTCAAATCTTGTTCTTTCCTGGAAGAGAACAGAAGTAGTCTTAATGCTCTCTGTATGTTAATTCTCTTTGTGTGCCTGTGCATGTATCTATGCAGTGACATGTGCCTTGTTTTTTAAATACCAACAATGAGTGCATTTAATTAGAAATTTAACTCAGAGACTATTTTTTACAGATTCTGAACGTTTGGGTTTATGAAAATCAGTTTTAAATGTGAAACATATACAGAAGCTTTGAAATTATTTTGATCTGCACTGCCATAATGCATAGATGATTGTACATGCAAATACAAAACACACTTGGCAGGAAACAGTACCAATCAATGCTGCTCACTTTGCCTTACCACATATTTCTAACTTAAACTGGAAAAGACAGTCAACGTTTGAGAGATGTAAAAATTTAGAAAGAATTGGTATTAAAAAAAAATAATAGGAAAAAAAAATAAACAACAACACTTCTCCTCAGTATGAGAATCAATTTAGCCATCATACCTAAAAAATAACACAAGTCTAAATTATATGTGGGTTTTTCAAAGACAAGTATTTTAAAGAAGTGATAATAGATGACAGAAATGATAGTATTATTTTGTCTGGGAATTTAAACTGAACCTCTGTGGAAGAGAATTCTAAGGGGTTAAGAGGGAGAGGGGAGTGGAGGGGGAAGGGAAAAGGATAGTGAAGGGAAAGGAAAAAGAAGTTCTAACTCCTAGGAAAAATAAAATACAAAAAGCTTTTGAAAACTGGAGACTCCATAGGAAAGTTGAAACTGGAAACTGAGAGGCATTTTATGCGTAAACCCAGTTAGCTCTTCCATCAACTACTGGACAAGGTCACTACAACTGACAGTGTAGAACTACCCCACAATAGTAGTCTCTGTAGTGCTGCATATCAGTAGCAAAGCATTCAATGGTTATCATTAATTTAGCACTCTCATTTGAAGGAACATAACATGTTTTCCCTCTTGCCTTGTTGTTACCTCTTCAAACTAAACTTGGCATTATGTTGTACTTGTGAATGAATGAAACCTTGTTGTTCATTACTACGAAACAATATTAAATGTCATGTCAGCTTGAATTTACAGACATGAAATACCAGCTTTCAGCTCTACGAACAGTTTCTCCATGTTATACTTAATGCATTATGCAGAAGTAGAGTGCTGATTGCTGTTCAGTCTATTGTTCAATGACCTAGTTCTGTGCTGTGTATGCAAGACATAAAGGAAAAGACTATAAGTTTCTCTCCTGCAAAATGGTTAGAAACTTGCAAATGTTTTCATGGACCAAACATTCTTGATGGCCTTGACTTCTCATTTCCTCTAGCTCCAAATATTTAGCGTATTATCTCTGTATTTTAATAATGCTTCAATATTATGCTTCAATAATAAGACCTATAGCCAAACAGTTCAGGAATTCTTTTGATTCTCCATTCTTTTGATTCCTCCAATCATGGATTGTTATTGCTATTTTTAAATTTGCAGGGGAAGGAAAAAAAGTTAAAAAAAACAAACAAACTAAACAGAATGCTGGACTTGCTGCAACATGTAGCTGAGGCATTTCAGGTACTAATTCAGTTTCTAAAAGTTTATCAGAATTTTCTAATCATGTAACAAAACAGCTCTACAATTGTTATTTACTTAATAATGTATTTTCCTCTGTAAAATCTGTGGTTGATGAAGGAGACTGTGTATACAACAGAACCCATAGGAAAAAAGGAGTTGCAAATGAAATGTGACTGCAGAAATGCACTATAATACCTGAGGCCTAATATTGTTCTGAATTACGCTGTGCAATGTAACAATGCATCCTGAATCATCAGGATGGGATCTGTTTTACTGGAAGACAGAATAAAAAAGAAGTTTATCAAAGATTCTGCATTCCATTGCAAAAGGCTGATTTGCAGTTGAGATATAAACAAAGATCAGTACTAAGAAAACAGCTTTTCACGTATATATTTTCTCTTCCAAAATATTTGCACTAAAAGCTTTTTCTAAGGATGTTAACACAGCACCTGCAGTACTCTTAGAAGAACAGCCTTTAAATGCATTTCAGAAGAAATACCTTTCTGCTATAAAAATCAACAGACCCTGCTACATATCAATATGCACATCTGAAATATCTTTCTAGTCATTCATTCTCTTTGATTTTACCAGAAAATATTCTCTTGGAAAAAAAAAAAAAAAAAAAGAGGAAAAGGAAAAAAATAAAGTTTCTGAAAGAATATCAGTATTTTGACATAGAAGGAGAGAAAAAGGAGAATTAAATGATAAGGTTCAGGAACGCAGAACAAAAGCACTTCTATCATAAAAATACCTGCTCTTGTCAAATAAAGATGTACTTTACAGTTACTGCATAACCTCTTCCTTCTAATTCATGAAAATCATAACAAAGTTAAGTATATTTCAATCTTTGAATACCTTTTAAAGACATTTATGTGATTGCCCTTTTTAACTAAAAATAATCTTCATAAACAACTGTAGCAAAAAAGTCAGTATCTGCACTGGGATTAGACAAATCCAGAAGAAACATAAAAAAATTGGACAATGTCCCTCAATACTAATTATGTTTTTAACTAGTAGAAGCATTCACAATTCAATGAAATACAACAAATTCATCTGAAATTTGAGCTCATTCTAAAGAGGACAGTAATTTGAAGATCAATTCTGCACGTAGTATTCTTGTTGCACAGATCACTACTGGATATACTGTTACACCCCTCCTACCTGTAATAATTGAAAAGTCTGGTGCTTTTGCAATAAAGTGTGCCACTACAGACAATGCAAGTGTTTTATTTCCTGTGAAGAAGCACTTTGCATCATTTCTCTTTTACTTTTTTTCTTTTACTGGCTCTGGATCTCATACTGTATAGTCACATTAAGTTTTCCTACTAAAATCTAGGAGAAGGGTTTAGGACATGGCACTGGCAACCTTACCTCATGTGACTAGACCAACACAGCCACTGAGGGTTCACACAGAAAACCAAAAGCTCTTTCAAGCACAATTCAAATGCTTTGTGCTTCTGTTTATTCTGAACATAGTGCAAAAAGGATCACGTCTTTAAAATGAGAAAAAGACAAGATTGTTCTTAAGATCCAAATCTTAATTTTTTGTTCTGTGATATTATTAGGCACTTATTTATGCATTGCCAGTCACAAACATGCAGGAAATGTAGAAGTTGTTGAAAAAATTCAAGTCTGCTCAACTGTCTTGCAGGACTGTTGGTTCTCTAAGTGCTTTGAAATTATGATGTATGAGGTAGATGTTGCATATTAAATAAAGATATTTAAATTATAAAGCCCCCGTTAGTGAGAGCTGATGAATGTTAAATGTTATGAGACACAAGGCTGTGGCATCCATCATATTCACATATTATCACAGTCAGTGATGGAGCAGCCCCAGTGATGACAGATAGACTGCTAGATAGTTATTCCTTATTTCCAGAGTCACCGAGCAAGCCTATCAACCCCTTTGGCATTATTTTTAGCTTTGCATTAAATTAGCAATTTTCCATCATGTTCTGGCAGAAAGTATCAATTCCTTCTTCACGAGTGGAAGGTAGAAGAATGATTTACTAAAGCAAGGAGAAGAGGAAAAAGGAACAGTTGCCCTTCCTCTGAAAAGGCTGTGGACTTCAAATGACTAGAAACAAATATAAAATTGTGATCTCATGAAAGAACAGCAATGAAACAGTAAGCACACAATAATGGCTTTTCTCTGCACTTAGATAAAAGCTGAATTTTTGATGTGCACAGTATATTTTCATAAAATTTTATATACTATGTTTTATACACTTATTGGCTATTCCATAATAATGTGTGTGCTAACAGTAAAATTGCTCTTAAATTTATGTGTGTTATTTATACGTTCCCACGTAACAATGCTTTTTGTTGTAAAAAATATTCTGTTTATTAATGTAACTTTACAACCACTGCATCCAAGATCCGTGGTAAATTAACGACATTTTTATTATTTTATAGTGTCATTAAATTTTTACTGATCACTCCATCAAACTGAAGCAATAAAGGCCATAATGCAAACTGGGACACTTAGATCAGGGGAGCAGGAAGGCATTCCATATAGTCTGAAGTAAACGGCTTGCTGTAAATGATATTTATACCATCTTTAAGGATGTGAGAATACTTGGACAAGTTTGGCAAAACTGTTTCTGTAGTACTATGGATTGTGTACTTAAATAACAGTTTACTTGCCAGGAAGACAAGTTTTTTCAAACCATATGCGAGAAGATGACTGATTGCATCCATCTCTTGAAAAATAATATATGAAATGTAATAATACACTGGGCACCCCTCCCTTCTGGATTACCAAGACTGATCCGACTATACCCATGCCTCAAATTATTTCAACATGCTTGCTTTTTCCACATCTGAAATGTGTGCTCAGACTGAAATGGAAAATGGCATGCACGCTGATCGTTGTGTGAAAGATTTAAAAAATACATCTTTTTTGCAAACAAATACTTTTTATTTAAGTAGACATGTTTGGACAATGATGTAATACCCTTTATTTCAGTAGTCTAGCATGGAAGCAGTTGCCAACATTAATTTAAAGAGCCAGTTTCTCTAAAATGAATTAATATGGGTTGTTCACCGAAGCCGCAAAGTGTATGACTGAAGGGATATTATTTCTTCTGAGGACAGTAGTTTAGTTGGAATGACTACAAATAATTATCACATGTTGTCTTTATGTATAAAATATATTTCCATTGAGTTATTCCACACTAAATATTCTAGCAGCTTATTTGCTAACTGTTATCTATTCTCTTCACATACCATGGACGGCAAACAACAGACAAACAACCTACTATATTCAAAATATCAGAAGGACATTTTCAGCAGAACACGGGGAAGTTTATTGCTGGCTTGAGTAATGAGGAAGCACAAGATCGTTTTTTTTTTTATCCTGGAAAGCCAATATACAAACATCCCAAGCTTTTTGCTTATTCTTACTACTTATTAACAGCTGGGACTGCAAAGTTAAATTGCCCTCTACTTCAAATCTTTTGCAACATCTTGGCACAGCAGGGATAATTACAAATTGACTTCCACCCTTATCTCTGGGTATTTTAGTTATTATGGGTGGGAAGTTTAAACATTAACCTTATTACAACAATGTCAATCATCTTACTGGTGTGCAGGCATGCAATTGCTGGAATTCCTTCGATGGCAAAGTAGATAAACACAATAGTTGCAGTATTGTTACAAGTAAAAGAACGGCAACCCTATAGAAAGTCCTGTGGATTTTGAGAACTTTGTGGTGAATGCTTAGAGCTCAGTGTATTTTCACCCCCATACTGCCTCTGTTTTCAGTTTTTGAAGTCCCCTATAATGCTCATGAACTGCTCCAATACTCCCTTTGTATGCTGAACATGCAGCACAGACTATCATATCTGCTGCAGACTAAAGGTTTTTATTATATTACAGTGCCTCAAAACAAACATCCTGCTTGAAAAGGTTGGGTCATTAGGAATGAAAAAAGTCATCAGGTCCCTTTGTTAAATACAGTATTTCATCTTAAAGCATGACTGAAAAGTAGGAGATTAAAAGCAGATAAAGGGGAACGTGCATGGGGTTTTTTTTGTTTGTTTGTTTGTTTTTTTTGCCTGAGTGGCACGCTTCAGCTGGCTTCCACATGACAGAATCGTATACACAAACCCATCATAATGAGAAAATATTCCAAAGTTCCTGAGGAACATAATTTCATAGTGACGGTCACGATACTGTCCTTTCTTCTTTAAGACATATTCAGTAGCCAAAATTGAGAATTGCAAAATAATCAGAATTTAAAGCATCAAGAAAAATGTTTTGAAGCTGAAGTGCTAAAGGACAAAAATTCATCAGATAAATACAAACCCAAACTGTCCACTTCTAAAAAGTCTCTTTAATTCTTTTGGAAATCTGATTTTAAGGAACAGAATGCTAAGAGCCTCTGGATAGAGCAAGCGGTAGCCATCCTGAGCTCTGAAAACAAATAGGGATTTAGATGAATCCCCTGACAACTGGAAACATATACCAGTAAGCCAACAGACTTCAGTGCACTGAAGTTTCCCTTTAAAAAAAGGAGTGTATGAATTTAAGATATTTTTCAAAAGCAAAGGAAAAATAGAGATAGCAAATATTTCCACCCAAGTAGGATATTATGCTCTCCTACTCATGAGGTTTTGACATACCCTTAACTATTGCTGCACTTGCACGCACTCCTAAGCTATCGATCTGCCCTGGTTAGATTACTTTCAACAGGATTACTGCACTTACTGAGCCCCCTTAACCAAATGCTTTATGTCTTTGTTCATATGGTTTTAATATGGTTTTAACCAATTGCAAGGTTATTTATAAGTTTGCAGCTCCCCAGTAGTTAGAGTTATGAAGCGTTCAGACTTAAGCATATCCAGTTGTGTGGTAACCCAACTACTGCTTTCATGCGGTTTCCAACTTTTTATTCATGCACAAAGGCATGATGCATGGTTGTATCTGAGAACTCTTTGATTAACTCTTTGTTTCAGCAGTAAATTCATGTGGTAGTCTACAGTAAAATTACACGTCAACCAAAATGTAAAGATTTTTTTTTTTTTAAATCACACAAACTGTGGAATTCTACCTTATACTGATGAGAAGTCATTAGTCTGTGAAAAACAAAAGAGCAATCAATTAAATTAGCAGCTGGTAAATGAAAAACAAACAAGAAAAGTTACTACTCAACGCTGCAGAATTCACCAGAGGTCAGAAAGAGTCCAAAGCCTGGGCTGTCACTTGTTTTCAAAAGAGCTGGATAATTTTACAACTGTTAATAACATTTGTAGTTACACATGCTAAGATAATCAAATCTCATGTTCCAGAGTGTAAGCTGTTCAATTGTCAGGGTTAAGAAGGAATTCCCTCTTTCTCTCTGCTGCTCCCTTCCCTCCTCACCAACATCCACAGATGATTACCTGGGAACCTTCTAGGGAGATAAGTTAATTTTCTTTTATAACATCAGGCATTGCCCACTATGTTTAAGGGAGAACTGGTGAATAGTTTAAGACTATGTACCTTGCAACTACAAAGAATTTGAGTGAAACCATTTAGAAAACACATTTTTCTTTTAACTAAACACATACGTGTGCATTTCTGAGACAGACAGATGAAAATAATCACAAATGGCAACTGACATATACTTCTACCCAAAAACAGTACAGTTGTTTTTCCTGTGCCATAAGGTGACTAATGCAAGCAATTCAGTAGCTACTCTTGGATCTTCAGAATGGCCATTCTTATTTCTAACATCTGAATTACAAGAATAAATACAAAAACACTTGGCAAAGCACTATTTTTTTCCTTAGCAGAATAAATAAAACATAGGAACACAAATATTTTGCTATATTTCAGTTGAATTTAGCAGACGGTTGAACCTTTCAATTATATCCTCACTTTGATTGTTTTTAAAAATGCAGACATTGAAATGCCTTAAAAGCATACATGAATACTTTTCCAAAATAAAGAGTGCTATAATTGTGTTAAAATATCTGTGCATACTTTCCCAAATTTTCCTGCTTGTCATAAAGTTTCATTAAAAATACTCTCATGCATTACAACTGGGTCAGAATCTAGAAGACCAGAAGTTTGGTTCTTGTCCTCAAAACTGTGAATTTCCTTTTCTCTTAGTCATGTAGTAATACATTCCAGGCTGAAAACATAGCTTTAGCAAGAAGCCACAACAGTGTAACAACCAGAAAAACTATCCTAAGTTCAGCTCAACGTGCATTTTTTTGTTTGTTTGGGGTTTTTTGTTTGTTTGTTTGTTTTGTGTTTTTTTGCTTCTTTTGGAAATGGAAATGGAAATGGAAAAAAAAGAAGGAAGGAAAGAAGTCACCAATTTCATTTTCATTGTGGTGTTCTGCAAACCTCAACAGCACAAAGGAAACTCATCTGCCCTCCAGACAAATTTGGGAAAAGAGAGATCTTAAAAAATCCTGTGCGCTGACACATATACACATCACTGGCCAGACTTCTCTAGAAACAGTATGATGTTCTTTTATAAACAATATAGAAAATAAGTGTATGAAAACATATATATATATATATGTTTGATTTGAAACCTATAAAAGATAAAAGCATGGCAGCTGTCATCACAGATATTTTCATTCCATTGTTTTAATTATGCAAGGTGCACGTCAGATTTTGTGTCATGATGAAACAGCACTGAAAAAAAATGGATAAAATGGTGCAGTAAGCTGTTATCAAGTAGCAATAAATGCATTTTTCCCACTGCAATTTTTCCTACTGTGTCAGTAGTAGTTATAAAGATTTAAAAACAAACACTGTGAATATTCTATTTTCAAGTATTTCTAAATTAAGGAACTAAATTTCAGGGGAAAATCTGAACCTAAGTTTTGTGCATTAATTACAGAAATATCTGCACATCAACAGTGTTCTATATTGCAGGTACAAATGCCAGCACTTCATTAGATGCTCTGAATGCGCTGCTGGGAGTACTGAACCTTTTTGCTCATCTTTATACACAGTGCAACCCCCCAGACAGGGCTGTTCCCCTCCATTTTCAGAAGACACCTGAAGTAGCTTAAATTGGTGATGCACAAGACACTTGGGCTTAAATGTTCATATTCATATTTAGAATTAGAAATGCAATCAAGCCATTTAAAATCCCACTGAATGCTACTGTGTTCAAATATATGCCTTGGCTTATGCTATATGTAAATATATAATTGCATATCATGCATATATAGACTATGAAGGCTTTTTCTCTATCAATCTGTTTTTTCCCTCCATTTTGTAGCATTTTAGGCATATTTTTTCAGGAAGGCTTTTTATGACTGCTGCTTATATACTCTATGTATACTCAATCATTTTTCGTTATGTTCAGAGAGAAAATAAACATATCACTAAAGAATAAATAAAGACAGGTGACAATGGAACAATGATAATAACATCATTATGCAGTGTTTTGCCTCTTGTACCCCATCAATGCCTTGTTTTTCTCTATTTCAGCCTCAGGAAAACGTGGCAGTTACTGTTTATGTCAGGAAGGCAAGATTACTGTTTGCAAGATTACAATATCAAGTGTGATGTGTATAATGACTGTGATGATACAGATGTACACCTCATCTCCTGTCTTTAATCTTCATTCAAGAGAAAAAAAACCACCAAGTTGCAAATTCTTGCAGGTTCATATAGTCCTTAAGCTTGTAAGGCACCAAGCTCTTTCAGTTCATTCCAACACAGGCCATGTGTATACAGGTGTTACTAAACTCCAGGAAAATACTTACGTGCTTATATTAAGCATGTACTAATGCACTTCACTGACTAAAGGCTAAAGTGTATAGTTCTTGAATGCTTACACTAAATCTGATGATAAAAATTAAACAACTTCTTCCCAGGCTAAGATACTTTCTCTTCTTTGATTACTCCTTTTCCCCTTTGAGTGGGGTAGGCTGAAAGCCTTTGGGTGTGGAGGAGAATTATTCTTGTTTAGATATAAAACAATAGGAAACCAAGGACACAGACCTGTTAGTAGACAATATCTTGTATCCACAGTGGCCTAGCTGAAGGCAAAGGAACAACTCTGTCAGTGACACTGCCTGATTTACTTACTTATCTTTCTAATAAAACCAGAGCTAAGTTATACAAAAATTACGATTTTAAGATTTGTATTCTAGTAAAAAGCTACCCAAACTCAATTCATGAAGGCTATAAATTTATCACACACACACAAAAAAAGGCAACTAATAAAACAGGGCAAAGGTTCCAATTTTTGTATCCAATAGGCCAATACATGCAAATATTTACTTCCTGGAAACTTGCCATGATTTACGTTGGGTGGAAGAAGCAACTCTTCCATACAGGAAGAGAAAATCAAACTAATGTAAGAGAGAAGGTACTTTATGAGAGTAACTGAAGGCTATGCATATTTCTTCATCCAGAGTCCAGGAACCCTTACCTGAAAACATCTTAAATGCAAAATGACTACCTACAGGCTGAAAAAATTATGTGGTTTTACTACTGCAATACACAGAGACAAAACTGCTAGTTATCTATAGCTAATGCTACTGGCAAAAATCCATTCTCTAGCTTTTCATTTAAAGTAGAACGATTTTATAAACATTGTTTTGCTTTCATCATGAAAAGCTTGTTTTAAATTTCCCACATAAGATATCTATTAAAGTACTCTTCAGATCAATGCAACAATGACAATTTAGAAAATGTTCTTTTATCATAAGAATGCATCTTGGACGGGCGTTTCTAAAACAGCAGTTTCACCCACTGAGCATATAAGGCACTTATGTCCCACCTATGACCTATTTTTGACCAATTCTTTTCCAGTGTCGGTGTAGACTGGGTCCTACATACATCTCTCAACATTTAAAATGATGTTTTTCTTTCTTTTTCCTTGTCCTCATTAATCCAAACAGCTAGATTACATATATGGAAAGGCTCATATAATTATCTGAAGGAACATTCCAACACTTCATTCCAGTTAAAGATTTTTGCTACTCTGAGGACAAGTACAACCAGTGAGTAAGAGGGAATTTCCTGTTTCATAGGTTTCTTACTTCTTTGTATATTTGTATACTTCATAGTTGTATTCTTATTTTCTACTTCTTTCTTACAGGAAAGAGAATAATAACATCCTGGGGAAGCAATCAATATTTTGGAGTCTTTTACTATTATACACGTAAACAATCATAATACCTACCACTGTGCAGCAGTGGAACCCGCACCAGTTTAGAAAAGAAGTTGGTAACATTACCTCCAGGCACTGAGAGGGGAAATTATTATCTTCTGGTTACCCAGAAAGTCAATGATTAAGCTGCGAACTGAACTCGGGACTACTGAACATTAGGCCAGTCCACTGGCTGTTATGCCACAGTGCCTCCATCGTAAATCTATTTGATGGATTTTTCAGTCATGGAACATTAAAGGCTCTGCTCTTGTCTAATGAATATGTTTAAAGAAAACAGTACAAACAAAAGCAAACGTAACACTTGAATTATCTGAGAAGCATCGCTTTGATGTCACACTTGAATAAAGGATTTCCTACTGCAGGCCTATATACACTTAAACATTCTGAAAAAAATATTTTAGCCAACACCACTAGCTGGTATATTGGCATCTATTTATGTCTGAGAAGGGAACATAATCAGTTTTAGTTGGTTAAGTATGTGCCGAGCCAAATTTTATATTATGACCAAAAGCTTGGCAGTGCAGTAGCAGTGGCAAGTAGCAGAAAATTGCTTACAGTGTTATTTGCCAGATTACTTGAATGATTTACATCGGGTTTTCAAAAGAGTTTGGAGTATTAAAAACTTAAGATCTGGAAAAGCCTTGAACTGCAGATTTTTATTCCTAGTTGCAACATGATGCACAGGAGAGGGGTATGATAGAGTGTGAACTTACAAAACAGAGCTTTTCTTTTTTATAATACAAACCACCTGAAACATTTAGGAACAGTTCATTTTGAACCATTACATTTTTTTTAATTGAAGATTTGCAGAGCCAATTGATTTAGATTAAAAGCTCAACCTTTCACATCCACTTCTTTAAGATTCATGTTGACACTGTACTAAATACAGCAATAGAGTTTGTATTCCAGATAAATTGATCTGACTACAAGCCTCACTCTTTAGTAAGATTCTTACTCCAAGATAAATCAATATTTAATATCTCCTGCAACAGCCCTAGTAGATAATTTTAAACCTTTTTTCCATCCCATTAAGTTACCTTTAAAAATTCTTTATACAAGCTTTCACAGATGACTTCTGAAAAACTAGTTTATGAAAAGCAGTCTGAAATTCATTAATTCAGATGGAAAGGGTTTTTTAATATTGCTGCATTGTGCTGATCTCTAAATCTATCTCTGTTTAGATAATTCTCCTGCTCAGCTAATTTGAAAAATAAACAAATACTTCCTGTAAATCTGTAAGACAGACTTTAAACATAAATATCCTTACACAGCTTACCATATGGGAGAAGGTACCTTTAAGGTGTTTGAAAACAGAATGACCAGATCTTCCTAAATCCCTGAGAGGATGGGTACTCTTCATTGTCAGGTACTGGCCTCCACTCACCTCCAAACTCACTACTAAGAGTAGCAGTGACAAGCAGCTAATACAAGCTAGATACAGGCATCAGTCACATCCCAGCTTCCATTTTGAACCTTAAAATCTAGTGTCGTCTCCCTCGCTTCTCCCCACCTTCCAGCCTTGTGGAGCAGCAGAGGAGGAAAAACATCTCTTCCCCCTCCCTCAAACCTCTCCTATGGCTAAGAGCCCCAGTGGGATAGGAGTCTTTGATATCAGAAGAATGCAAACAGCAAGGCTCGGGTTTGCCTCTTCGTAGGGTTTAGAAACAGAGACATAAGAGGAATTGCAAATTATTATATATTGGGAGAACTGAAAGCGATTATGCCAAAAGGAAGGAAAGAACTATATACTCTGGAGCTATCTGGTTGTATATCCACCATTCAAACTACAGGATCTTCATATTTCTACCTGCGCTCTCCCTTACTCTTATTTCTTACACTGCATTCAAAGCACAGATTCAGAGACACTGTCCACAGCAATGAAGTTGTCCCCTCCATCACCTTCCAATCTACTGCTTTCTGACACGCAAAGTCCATAATCCTTTAATGCTTCTGATTCAGCTATTTGTAGGGTCACACTGAAAATTCAAACAGTGAAATGTTTCAGCTTGAAAAAAAGGCGAAAGGTGACTTCGTTTTTGAAGCTGTTTTGCTGCTTTTAAAGCAGAGTTGCCTATATTATTGTGTCACCGAAGAATCCGTAAGCTGTAGTCAGGAATCTCCCTGTGCTGGAAAGGTAGCATGTGGAACCTGGTTGCTTTTGCCTTGCACATTCTATTCAAGATCTTCACATCAGAACTATTACATGTTTTAGTTTGGTTAAAAGCACAGCCTAAAGGGGTTGGATCCTAAATTAATTCTTTCATCACTAATAAAACATAAATAGTAGAGGAAAAAAAACCCATGACTGATTATCTTATAATGCAGTTTTCCATTTTATCACTATTCTTTTCCAACCTCTAAGCAGTCAAAAACACATTAAAATGTGTATTCCACTTATGAGAATGGGTTTGCATTCAGCTTAGTCCTGAACCCAAGAAAAAAGCAGATTTTGTGACAAGAATAGTTATATACAGAACACACTCACTGTACAGAAAAATGTGTGAAACAATCGTCACTTTTCACCATGTAAGATGCTAGTGGGAATTCTACTGTGGAAATTGCGTGCTATTCTATTAAGATGTGACACACAACAGCAATATGAAGATGTTATCTTGTTAAGATTGTACAAGAGTTCCCGCAAAAGCACAGTGAGGGTAAGCAGTAGGAAAGCAGAGCAGGAGCATGGAGATGAACAAAGGAGACCCAAGCTGGCAGATCATTGCAAACATCGCAAGACAATTTCCATCTCTCTCATGATAACCGAACAACAGATTTCCACTACCTAAACTATAGTATGCATCACATCAGGAATATTCCTAATACCAGAGGACTGCAATCTCAAAACATGTGAAGGATGAGTAAGTAATGTAGGTCCTGATTCAGAGAGGCACCCGTGTTGAAATCCACCCTCAGTATAGCAAATGCTTTACATTAAGAGAGCTTAAGTGGGGGTCATGAACAGGAAATCAGTTTTTTTCCTCATTCTTTGTACTAGATTCAGTGTATTGTCCTTACACATATTCCCAAATAGTTACAGTAACACAGCACAAATGGAAATAAATGGAAATCAGCTGATCAACTGAAGTACTACACTTCCTCTTCTTCTCTGATAGTTAATTCACATATTTACTACAAATTTCTCAGATTGCAGCTGTTGCCTATCCGTGCTGGTGAGTAGGTACTGAGATGGCTTTTGCCCTGAATGGGACTGATAGATGTCCTTGTCTATAAGTGTGAATATTAACTTATTAGCCTGTTCTTTGCAAAGAAAGAGAAATAATGCTTGAGGGAATAAGGGTGAGAGCAAAAATGCAGAACAACCTATTTCTTGTATTTTCTAAAAGAAAACAAAATGCTGATATTTTATCAATAAGGTGTTTAGCAGCTATGATGTAGTATGATCTGTAGCATGATTCTGAAGAATAAAATACGTGAGTTATGCAAAAAAAGAGCACAAAGGTTGATAAAGAAGAATTCTTTGGGAAGAAAACTGCAGCCAGATAACCTTATCTTATTTATGAGTATTCAAATTGATTGACTGGCACCAGGTGAGGAACAGAATTCTGGCGAGGAGCTGGCAATTGAATATACTCTGGCAACCTGCTGAACCCTTGACGGAACAAAGTTTTACAGTGTATGATGTGTCAATGACTCACTTTGTGTACAATTCTAATGCACATCCTCCCAGTGATAGCTTCAATTTGTACTGGCATCTGAAATATAGCAAAGACTGTTTCCGGGCTTTAGAAAGGAAGCATGTAAAAATAGGATGCACTGAGCAAAAATGTACGTGTATATAAAATAAAGTTCATCTGAATAGCAATCATATAATGAAACTTTCTCTTAAGAATTTAATTCAGGGATGCAAAGAAAATGGCAACAAGAATGCATCTGTTGCCTGCTATTCCATGAAGATTTTTGACAAAACAACAGTGAAAACATGCAAAGCTACCTGAACACAGGTCTGACATTAAACCACAAGTGTCCAGTTCTCTTACTAGCTGTTTAATAAATTGCTTTGGAATAGGTGGAGGCAAACAGGAGGTCTTTCCAAAAGCTTGTCTCAGTGTTCTCCCTCAGTTAATGAATGTCAGCAAGTGGAAGAGAACAGAAATTTGATATGTTTTTCCAGCCTTTCTCATTGAAGCATTTGCAAAATGTTAGAGGCCACAGGCAGAAAACTGAAATACTGAGAAATTAATGTTGTCTGTAGATTTTCAGGATGTAATCTGGGCAATTTCAGCTTGCGGCATACTTCAGATTTTAAGCAGGGTTATAACATCTTACTATAACTTGAACATGATTTTAGTATGAGTAATCTGATGTTGAATATTGTTTATTACCCTGTTACACATTTCCAACTGAGACAGACCTGTTTATGGAGTTAGTATTATGTGACTACAGATGTACAAGCTACATGAAGTGAACAATTTCACTCAACAAATATAGTCCTTCTCCTTTTCAAAGTACTCCTGGAGGATCAGCAAATTCTATACATGTATAAGTAAACTTATAATTGCTCAAACAATCTAACTTGTGAGTTATGCATGAACTATGCACTTAAGGGCTCAATAGTAAGCTGCTTGTGATTTATGCTCTAGTTGGTCACCTATTACAAATTACATTGTTTTTGATGCCTGCCTCAATGGTAAGTAGTAGCAACATTGCCTTAAACTACCTGCAAAAAGCAACTGGGAATTCCTTCAGCTAGAACGCCTCTTAGGTAGTAGAAAGCCTTTACTTGTAGCCATCAATTCCTGCATCCATTACCTTCATCTTCATAGAAAAAAAGATGAACCTGCCTCTGGCATACCATTGGTAGGAAAAAAACTGGCAGTGGAAAGGCACAAAGCAGCAAGCTCTGCAGGATCCCTAAATTAAACTGCCACAAAGTTCACAGAGCTGCTGTAAAGATCTTTAAATAGCATCAGCACTGTATCAGGGGATAGAAATTTTCTCTGATACTGTGATCCTCATCTGGTCAACACAGAGTTTAGAGTGGGCGCTCAGTCAAAACTTACTTCTTTTTTTTTTAATAAACAGGAGTAAAAAGAAAATGAAGAAATAAGGCCAAATTCCATTAATCAGATCTCAAATCAACACTGCAGACACTGTTTTAGCATTACTTGCTCAACTCTTCGTGAGATGATGAAAATGTTACCTGCTAGCATGCTTATTCTTTTGTTAGAAGCAGAAGAGTTAAGTCAGTACAAAGTAACACATAATCCCACAAACAGGGAGCTGAGTAAATATCCTACAACAACAGTGAATGTATTTCTATTTATCATATCTACTGAAGCAGCCTAGTGACACCTGAGAAATAGGAGGCATCTTCAATTTTATAAAGTAAAGAACATCAGACAAAGTAATCCTAATTTATCTTTGCTTAATCTACTGCAGTTAACAGAACTATATTGGCAATGTATTCAGTGCTGTACATTTACTTAGAGCCATACATCCGGAGAGCTTGGAAATAAATGGCAGTAACTTTGTGGATGCCTGTGCTCATATCTAACTGTGAAATAATATGCAAATGCAATATGCATTCTGTACTTCTCAGGACATTTGAAGAAGTGATATGATAGGATTGTGCAGCAACCATTCTGATCCACAACTTAAATCAATGAATATATTCCTGTCCCAGAGAATTTATGTTTGAATAGTAATTTTCAACCTAACTTTATCGTTTGTGGAGAAGCAAAACAAAAACACAGAACTAATTTCAGTACATATTTGCAAAGCCTCCCAAATAGCTTAAAAATAGATGGTATGTAAGAAGATACAATCATTATGCTATTATATATGCATATTATCCTTTATGGTACAATGTTATCCTCCTAGAAAAATTTTCCCTGTTGATTTGAGCAAATTTTTCAGCATTCACCTTTGGGATGCATTTTCATCAAATTCTGCTCCTTTGGTATTTTTTGCTGCTTCAGGATTTAGAGACAAAAGACAAGACCAAAAGAGGACAAACTTTTTATCCATTCCACAGGAAATATCCCACACAAGGGAGAAAGCAACATATTTGGCATTTTTTCTTGTGATAGAAAATGGATAGGAGAAGTGGGTCAATAATAATCATTATTATTAACAAGTTCTAAAACATGCAGCTGTGCATCCCTCCAAGTAGCTCTGACAACAAAAGTAAAACATCACAGTTGTGTTCAGCCACCATACAAGCTTAATGTTAAGTATAGGTAGTGGCAATAACTCTATTAGTCAACATTCAAACACAGAACTAGCAACCCGTATCAAAAGAGCATCTTTCTTTCCTGGAAACAGTATTTTCCTGCTAAGTTCTGATTGAACTGGAAGCAATCAGAAACTTGAAAACTTCAGCTAGCATGGGAACTTTATTCAATATACTGTGTGTGTCTGTGTGTGCATAATGTTCTATACTGGTTCTTCAGGTGCATTTTCTTTTAGTTTCTTAAATTTGTACATCACTACTGGTCAATTTTATTTTCATTTTTTTAATTTATGATCCAATAAAGTTTCAGTGATTTATACTTCGTAAAGATTGCATTCTCTCACTTAACTGATCAATAGACAAATAATGTGGATTTTATTTTGATCAGATGCTACATAATTTAGGGAACTAAGCGTTTAATTGCACGAGTAATATATCAAAGCGCAAATGCACAACCTGCCTACTCAAGGTAATTTTGGAAAATAAGCTGAATAAGAAGCTTAAAAAGATGGATCTGTACAGTAAATGCTTCAATCAGTGCAAAATTGGATGCACAGCAAGCTGGCACCAAAGCTAACTTATCTGTAAATTTAGATGACCTACATATGCCAGAGATTTTACACTGTTTCTTTTTGTCTTCTCATTGTCAATTCCAGAGTTTGAGTGAACATGTATTTTTAATGTGCAAATTGCAAATACATTATTTTTATGTCTCTCCACACATAGCATACAAAGTAAACCTGAGAAAATATATTAGTGGTATATTAGTAGGTGTGAGTACAAATTTACTGATGTACATGTAAATAGCAGTATTTGAGTAGGAGCATGCAGGCCACTACAGACTGAATCCCAACGTTATATACAGACAGGAAGTGAATGTTCCATGTGCAGCTTTAATATTTCTATCTCTCGAGTTTGAGGAACAGGCTTGACAAGATTTCATACCCACAGCGTTCTACACCTGGTTCCCATTATAAATGCAGCCTTGATAACAGAGCAATGCTCTTATACAGGGGTTAATGTTGGCAGTGGCATTTTCCTCCCATAACTCTTATAAACTGAGAACCAGTGTTAGGGCTATATTTGACCCCTCTGTGCATCTGAAGTTAGAAATTCCATCACCTGCCTCACTAAATACAGAGAAATCAGATAAAACATTTCTCTAAACATTGGGAAAATTTCTAAGCCTGATTTTATTTCCTGTGATATCTGTGAAAGTTAGTGATATAGTACAGGCTTCAGGGGTAGATCAGAAGTAATTTTTTGTTTCCTTGTTTGTTTTTAATGGAAACATTTCTCTTTAAAAAATATGGTTGGAGATGCAGGGATTAGGGATTTTTTTTTCCACATAGCTCTGCTTTGCATTTCATTTCAAATTACATTTTAAAGTTCTAATTGTGAAGATAAATTCACTACCACACTTCTCTACGTCTGAGGGATCTAAAATTCACCCAGCCCTTCAACGGTGTGTTCAGTTCCTGATAAGGCCATAGAACAAATGATTTCTAAAAAAGGAAAAAGACAATGCATTCCATGTCCTATTGTTATCTTAGAAATACATTGATGTGGAAAAGCAGTGCAAGCATATGTGAAATTCATATAAGAGCAAAACCCATCAACATCCTGAACTTCTCAGAAACACAGCACGGATTTCCCTGGTGCAATAGGCTGCCTAGGAAGACCAGTCATAAGACAGACAATACAGCTAGCAAGAAAGTTGTTTGGTATTGTTATTTTTTTTCCTCTCCTTACTTGTTTTATTAATTTCATGCTTTATCTTATTATCCAATTTCAAATATTGGAAGCAACAGCATCAACAAACAGATTTTCTCCAGCTACAAAGCTAAATACTTGAAGTCCAACATGTTTTCAAGTTCTAATAAAAGGGGGCAGTATTACATCAGTTGAAATTCTGAATTGCCCAAACAATCACAAATAGCTCTGGAGAAGGATACAAAGCTTCTGAATTTCACTAAAAATAGACAGTCATACATAGATACTAACAAACTTGCTTGTCTGCCATAGGGAAAATCTTCAGATTTCCTACACTGCAGCTATTTCAGAACATTTTTACTGGATGAACTAGTTTTCTTTCCAAATTATTAAGGAAGCATTATAGCTTATGCAGGTTTTCCATGTAGCCAGGGGTGTCAGGCCTCAAAATGAAACTGCAAAATTACTGCACTTTCAAAATATTTTGGAAAAACTGAAAAGAAAAAAAGAAATAGCAATGATCAAATACAGCTTTAGGAAGTTGACTTTGAACACGCTGTATGAAAACTTTGTTTACATTATTTACAGCCACAAGAAGGCTACTAAATCAGCCAAATTTGCCACAGTAGTGCATAAAGGACATTTTTAAGAATGATGAGGAACTGCCTCTATTTGTATTTGAAAGCCTTCCCTATTCTGGGGCATCTAGCTCACACAAGTCCTTTATCTGTTGTAAAATGATGGAACTGTGAAGGGCAATGAGTGCAGTGTGTTCTTCTGCATCTCAGAAACTCCCCAGGTAAAACTTTGTTGACAGAAGAGGATGATGTATTCAGGGAAAACAGTTTCCCAGTTGCACTGTCTCCGTTGAAATCAGATTCTTCATTAGACAGATGGAATACACTCCCTCAGAAGTAAATAAATCAGTTGCATTCTTCTTTCTCTATATACAGTTTCACATTTTTTATTATAGGACTTAAAAATATGTATTTAAGCTTAAACTGAATTATATGTAAGTGTAAGCTATAGGGTTTGGGACCTTCCTTAAGCTGTGGTGAGCATTTGGTATGTCTCTTCAGACAATACCACAAAAAAGTAACAACTTTGCAAAGCTAGTCAGTTTCTATTGATATTGTCATACTTTTTTTTTTGGCCTAACTATGAGGTGTTTGCCCTCTAATTACAAGTAGAATTAAGATTTAACCAACAGAAGAAAGGATCCAATTGGAAATGCTTACAGCTTCTGTTATGTCCTCAAGCACAATGAAATATGAGCATTGTCTTTTTATTTAGTACAGGCAGATAAGAAATCAAAGGAGGAAAAAAAAAGGTTTTATCAGAGCAAATAATAATAGATCAGCCTTTGCAAATCTAAACCACTCATTCATAAAAATTTATAAAACTCCACAAGGCCCTTATGACCAATTCATTCAAGTTCTCAATGTCCTGCCTTCACAGTTACTCTGTCTGGAATTCTGAATGGACAGAGAGAAAAAGGCTGGTAGAAAAAATGTCACCTACATAACCGAGTACTGCTTGTATTTTGAAAAATAAACAACACAGTGATGGAGTCATTGCAGAGCTGCAGGCAAAAGAAGATTACACATATACAACTAGTAGCTTTTCTGCAGAGACTTTCTAAAGTGTTTCTATTAGGCAAACTTTGCACGTGTGTGCAGTAGGTTCATATATGTGATGAAGCGTAGCAGCTCCAGAGGAGTTGTTACACTCTATTGTGTCAGTAATCCACATATTTAACAGTCCCTAAATACAGCAGAGCGTATCACCTCCAAAGGGGTCGTTATGGATTATCAAGTCAAATCCAAATGCCGAAACATGGATTTGATCAATAGACTGTAACATCTCTGTGGGTAAATAATATACATTTTTAAGAATTTTTACATTTTATGTACAAACTGTGGTCTATCTTAGGATAAATTATGTGGATTCAAATTTTAAAACTTTGATTTAGAAATAAGAAAGCAATAAAAGGCTCAGTAAGAGGTACTAAAGCATGATAATTCTCAGGAAGTAGGTGGTGACTCACATTATTTATTTTGAGCACCAACTCCGGTTTCCTACTGCAAATAAACAGTTGTCTGAAAATCTACCAAAGGGTAGGAATGGAATACGAACATAAAAATATCATACTAAATTCTGTTTTTTCTCAAATCTCAATGAATCTACTTCATGGGTAAGAAAATGGAGAAGTGAGGATATCTGTGGGTTCAGCAGAATCACAGAATGGTTTAGCTTGGAAAAGACCTCTGGAAATCAGGTTGCCCAGGACCATGTCCAGACAGGAGAATATTCAGTGGGTGTATGTTCTATCCTGACTTAATATATTTTTCTCCAATGAAGACTGGAGTGTATCTGTTGTATCTTTTTTTCTACAAAGATTTTTGAAGTGTTTTTGTCAGCGTTTTCATGCTTAATACGTACATCATCAGCAATATTACAGATTACATAGTATTTTCTGGTTCAGTTAAAGCATTAAATCAAATCAAATCAAATCTTCTAGGAAATCATACTCCGCCAAAATAATAAGATAATAATAGCTCTAGAATGCAAATTCTGTTTAAGTATTTTAATGCACTCATTTTTGTTGAAGGTAAATATGGAAGAAAGTCCTATCCACTGAACAAAGCCAATTCTCTGACAATTTTACTTCTGTCATGTCAAGTGGAAAGAGTGGTGCAGCCTATTTTCTAGATTTTCTTCATTCCCCCCCGTTTTCCAGTATTCCTCTTTACCCTGTGAAGCCACACACATAGTTGCTTCTCCCCTTTGCTCAGTCAACCTGAACCTGATATGCATCAGGTAAGGTAAAAAAAAAAATCAGCTCCACTCTGACAACTTTTTGCCTCACGTACATAAATTGAAATAACTCTGTAACTGTAGATGTCCTCAGAATAGTATAATCTCTGAAGTGTACCCTAACCTTAAGGCTTTAGCAAATGGTAAAGTCTGACTGTGTCAGAGAGCTGCACGTTTTTGTTTTATACTTTCTAATGAGTGAATTTCTGTGAGCACTTTTAAAGCTTTGTAGGAGATTTTGTTTGAACGGTAGAATATGAACACAGGCAATTTCCAATTCTGTGTCTCTAACCAAATACCAAGTTTTCTGAGACTCAAATGACATGTTTTCAAAAAAGCCTAGGCCCAGGCTTTGAAGCTATGTACATCATTTTGTAAGCTCAATCATTTGCACAACAAACTATTACCAGCTATCTGAACTTGAAGACCAGTAAGTGACCAAGACTCAATAGCTTTTTTAAACCATCTGCAGGCAATTAATTTGTCATCTTTTTCTGGTGCCAGCTTCTAACTACTTATTCATACATGTCTAATTACCTGAAGCCAATTTCTGAAAATTTGGTCCTGAAAACATAGCGTCCCCATTCTTCAAAAGAAACCAATCCAGACTTGCAACTATGTTATCAAAGCTTCACTGGGATTATGACAGAAACCATACACTATGTTCTTTGCATACAATTATTTCAAAATTATGTTTTTTTATTGAAGTGATCTGTCATTCCCTCCCCTCATTTTGATCATCCTGTTCGTAATTTTTAGACTAAAAGAAATACATCATAACGTAAAAATTGAAAGGGCAGAGGGTAAAAGAGGGGGAGAGGGGATGGGAAAAGTGTTCTAGAATTCTATTGGTTCAAAGGATGCTTCTGTTCTTAATGTACTTTATACATGCTACAAAGCATAAAATATTCCCTTAGAATATGTAACTCAATTCCTTTTTGCTTTAAGTTAGAGTGTCAGGATCTATCCTAATTTTAAAAGATAAATTTATAACCCATTCTTTTGTAAGCTTTGTCTTTCTTGCATCTTCAGAGCAAGGATAACAGACTAGCACACCAAAACTAAAATTATAGTACATGCTACAACTTTTTCTTACTTTGACAATTCACTCTGTAGTACATGGTATGCTAAACAAAACTAGCAGGGCTACATAAAGGCACTGAGAGCTTTAACAACAGCTTTCCTTGATGCCGTTGTATTCTCAGAATTAAGTAGTTGCAAGTGTTACCATGAGAACTCTTCAGATAGAAGGCAGCATTTCAGCACTGTGTTGTTTATATTTTCAAAGACTTCCAATTCATTCTGCTAAATTTGTAAACAAACGTTTTTTTCCCTTTCACCCCCTATGTATAACCTCAGCCTGGGACCTCTATCTGTATCTGTGTTGTTCCTACTTGTGTATCAGGAATATGCATTGTCAGTAATCTGTAAAAAACCAGACATTTCACCTCATTCTCTGAAACATTTACTTCCTTTTCTTCAAAAAGTGAAAGACAAAAAGTTACTTTGTACAATGCAAGAAATAAACATGGTACTGAAAAGACTCAGGGTGCAGTAACTGAAAAGTAAGTGGATGCCATTTTTACACTTACTTTTCAAAGTCATATCAAATGTTAAGAATTTTTTCAATAACCCTTGTACTGTGTTAGATATTTTTAAATGTCAAGAAACTGAAACTCATAAAATACATTTTAAATAAGCATATTTAATACACTCTTAATAATAATTATATGTGTGACATTTATTTTATAACTTTAGTACTCTATGTCTCAGTTAGGAACAAACACTGGTTCTACATTGAGAGTTTTGCTGAATATGGCCTGCTGAGTCAGTTTTCAATTCCTCTGCTTTTCATGCTACCAATCTGCATTAAATGAGTTTTTCAATGAGCCTTTGAATTTGTCTTAAAAATAAAAGTATTTTTAAGCCTGTGTAGCATTAGTTTAACAAACCTTTTCTATAGATGCCAAACCTTTCTCTTGTTTTAAGGATGGTAAATAACCAAGAATCAAGCAAAAACACAAAACAGAAAATGTAAATTAAAAGTTATGCATCAATCTTTGACAGTTCTATTTATAACATTTCCTTTTTTTTTCCCACACCTTCCTACAATCTGCCTACTCACTGAGTATTTCCCTGTGAGTTGAGAAAAGATCATATAATCATCAAACTCACAGTTTAAGATATAGTTAATATTCTGCTGTATCTTACACTCAGTCTAGACTAAAAATTCCTTACTCTTTCAAGAATAATAGCCTCTTCCTTTACTCCTCAAAATATACTGAATCTACCCTATAAAACACAGAAATGTAACTGAATTTTCTGTAATGAATTATAGGAATTGAAAAGTTAACTGCTGGTTTTTTTTTAGTTTTTTTTTTTTTTTTTTTTTTTTTTAATTATTATTTGCTCCAGCAAATACTCTGAAACACTATTTGCTTTATATGGACAAGTGAATGGGCCAGTTTTCTTTTTGTTCATCACCAAGTTAAATCGTAACAGTTCCTATTTGCCCAATGCCATAATGATTACTGTTGTTATCAGTTAACTGTTTCTAGTTAACTGAAATGTAGAATAAGTCTTGTGGTATATAACTGATTTTCTGCCACTAGTGTAAAAATTGTATGTTGGAAAAAGAATAAATTATTATTTCTTTTTTCTTTTGCAGCACAAGCCACCTCTAGCGAAGTAAACAGAGTAGCAGTGTTCACCAGAAAGTCAGCTCTACAGTTCAGCCAAATACCAGATTCAGTGTTTCCTGTCTCTGTTATACATACAGAGACCTTCTCCTGCAACAGGTATTGCAGAGCTTGGAAAGGCTACACAGAAGGACAGCACAGATGCAAAGAATTTTCCAAGTGAGTTTTTGTCCTCTAAATGGTCCTTAAAGTGCAAGTGATAGAAACAGTCCCTTATCTTTGTTCTATGATCTCACACTATTTGCTACAGTGAATGTTGTCCTTCTCAGTCTGATGCTGGCTATGCTCCCTCACCACCTTCTCTATTTTATTATTGTACCCCACTTCATTTTACCGTCTGGAAAGTACCATCAAAATGGTTGTTGAATGTGCGTCACAGATTCAAATACACTCAAGTATATTCAACAGCACTGTAATCCTTCACCATGGTAGTATGTAACTGGCCTTTCTATTATACTTATAAATCCACTCATTCTCAAAATCTACCAACCACAAACAATTGCAGCTTCAACCAGTTCGTTTTTCACATTGTTGTAGGCATGCTTACACATTAATCACATGTTGTGCATAGGAATGTTTTTTTTGAATGCTGTCATACACATGTAGAGAAGTTTGTAGAATAGCAATGTGAAGCAACAATCGGAGACAGCAAACAGTTGTAAAAAAAAGATTTTATACAAAAATAAGAAGCTGTTTGCAGGGAAAAGAATGAATGAAACACTGTGTGGCAATGGGAAACATTACCTTTTCATTCCTGCAGTTGTTTAGACCCATGTTATTCATGGAGGGCAATTTTCCATCAACACCATGTGGCTGCTGTTGCTGCTGCTGCTCCCTTTGGATCTGCTCTCTCATTTTCCGAGCCTCCTGAATGGCTTTCATTACTGTGTCCTGGTCCCCAAACAGGGCAGGTGAATTAAGACTGGAAAGAATATCTATAAAGAGAGAACACACTTTATTCAGGTAATCATCCAAATTAGAATTCAGTATAATCATTCCGTTCTCATCCTATTAAAACTGCAACCCCTTCAAAAGGAGGAGGGTTGGCAGTGGTTGCTTGTCTGAAGGCTGAATTAATCTATAGAATTGATTCATAAGCCTGTTCTCTTCTTTTGTTTTGTTATAAATATTACCTCTAAAGTCTTGGCACAGACTGATATGGAGGTGTCTGAATATAACCATGGACTCAACGTTCAAACTTACAAACTTAACACAACATTTATCTGAAACTTAAGTGGGAACCTTTTAAAGTATTGATAACAAGAAAATGAAATAAGAAAGATAAAGAAATCTGATTTGGACATCATCAGACAGACATGGGTTCTGAAAGGGCACTTACTTTGGCAGACAGAGCATATTATCACCTTGATATCAGTATAATGACCATTTCTGACAATGTTTCAATGGCTTCTTTGGAAGTGAAGGGAAATGTTTTTATGGCTTATATTAAAAACATTCACACTTTAGGCATGTCTTCTGCATCCACCTCTCTAGAATGGTATTTGAGTTCAAACTGGTATGCTGCTTTCTAATATTAGCTGGTGTATTAGTAGCTGGAGTTATATTGACAGGTAGAATAGACAGCTAGCTAGCTGCAGAAACTTGATCTTTCAGAAATCATGAGGCTCCCAAGTGTTTTCAGAATTGAACAAATCACAATTTTATATATCTAAGGCATTTATTTAACATACCTGTTCATTTTTCACAAGTGTTTCTATATATTTTACAAGTACACTTGAGCTGTAGATTGTGAGTAAGTGGTTTGCAGTATTTAGTCACAGTTAAAATTTACTATCTGAACTTCAGGGCTGATAACTGAGATCTTACAGCTCTTGATTCAGTTTCTTGACTGCTTGAGGGAGTCTTCATACACAGACTTCAGATCAATTTTGTTTCATTACTTAATAAGCTTTACTAATTAAAGAAGTTTCAATATGGGTTCAAAAATTCCATATTCTGAGTGAAACTAATGGTACATTTGGGCTAAACAGCTGAAAACCACATCTGGATTTACCTTCCTGCCTGATTTCTGGTTTATCATATCCCACTGAGACAAGGAATGGTCCTTGGCCCTGGTTCAACAAAGTGACTGAAAACTTACTTATTTTAAGTATTGTACATTGTAGCAATGGAATGTAATAACCACATCATTTCTGTGTATCTAGTATCTAAGCAAGCTCTATGTGCATGAAAAGCTATTTTTTGCTTCTTTAATCCAGAGGCCAAAATTATAGAATTAACTTTGCATGTATGCTTTCATTTGCTGTTTGTGGGGAAGATATTGATAGAAATCTCTCCTATATGTGTTTCATATATGCATATTTATTTGCTTCTGTGTATATATTTGTATGTATATGTTAAATATTTATTTGCTGTATTTCCTGTAGATGCATATCACTGCTGCATCCTCTGGTTACTCTTGTAAATCCTTGGCATTCAAAATTTATTTCAGAATCTTTCCTGTATATTTTCTCTCCATTTTAAACAAGAAATGTAAAAAGAAATGAAATGTAAAAAGAAATGAAATGTAAAGAAATGTAGATCTAAGTATCTATTTAATTCAGATGCGAATGCATTCAAGTTGGCATTCCACACATAAAACTTGCCAGTTTTCTTCTTTCCCGAGGACCGATTAGTTACCTAAGGAGGATCCTCTTCCCAGAGATCCACCAAGAGGGCTGGGGATACCACTCTTGTTTGTCACTGTCACTGGACTGCTTTTGCTAGCTGGGAAGAGGTTCTGTGTTGGAGATGTTGGGGATTTGACTGGTTCAGCCGTCTTGGGTCTGGCTGAAAGATTCAGTGGCTGGGCTGCTTCATCCTACAAGAGTTTAATGTAAGTAACTATTAGGGAAAGACAAATGAACACATAATTTTGCAAGCAAGCATTACTTTACACCTCGAAGACAATATCACATTCTCCTGCAATAATAACAAAAGAAGCTAATTATCTGCCTCCTTTAAGATTCAATGAAAGGAAATCTCATTAATTTCTGTGTTATGCTTCTATTTACATTAACTATGTGGCTGGATCGTTCTTTTTGCCAAATTAAAATTTGAATTAGCTCACATTACAGCTTAATTTCCTAATGTGTTTTCAGAGATCTAAATTAACCTAGGGCATTTATAAAGAATTATTTAAAATTTCCAGCAGCTCAGTAATGCGTTTGCATTGGTTCTGTTTGAAAAGTTCCTGGCACTATAAAATTAAGTTATGTAGCTTATTTTTATATGTATTAGAAACTAAGCAATCAAATGTACTTTCATGAAAGAATCATTTGGAAGCCCCCGACAGTTTTTTGGCCCACATTTAATGCTGCTGCTTTCTTATACATTCAATGCATCTTATTTAGAGTGCATGTTTTGTTTAGTAAAATCATCCATGCTCTTCCCTCATAATAAAAGTATTCCAGTGAATTCAAATTCCTTTACTTGCTATGGTAAAAAATGTATATTTCATGCATTTCAAAGATATTTTATATTTTTTCTAAAATATAATTTTGGTTATTTTTCCTTTTTTTTTAATTCTTGACAGATTTACGTAAAATCAGGATTTTTTTCATATAAACCAATTCTGGTTCCTGATTGTTCAATACTTCTGTAATTATTTCCATATTCTGTAGTTATCTCTGCTGCATTCAACCTTTACTTTATGTGTATGCTCATTTGCATAAAGAAAAGAAATAGGTTTTTTTGAAGCATATGCAAATCTAGCATCAGTACTCATATTTTCTTATACTTTTCATAGGCACTGTGGAAGAAATTCTGTCTTTGGCATACATCTTGATGTATGCTATGAGAGATAAGACTATTTGAGAAAAATCTTTACTTTTGGAAGAAGACCCATTCACACTATTAATTTGTTTAACTGGAGTAGGATACATCATAACCTTATTCCTATTCTTTGGGTTTGTTCCTTTTACTTAATACGTTAAGCAAGAGAGAGTATTTGGAAAAATGTGAGATAGTGATTTTCTGTAATTAAAGAGCTTAGAAAGATAGATCTCTCATTTAAAATTTGCCCACTGTATAATCTTGATGGATACAAGAGAATATCATCCATACATTACAACATAACACTGATCATTTTCAAAGCTTAAAACTAAGTGTCAGAATACAATAACACACTACATTATCTCATCTTTTCCATTCTTCCTACTGTCAAGTGATGATTTAGGAAAGCACATCTGATCATATACAAAGCATTAAAAAGGGAAACGTAACGAACAGGTATTTATAATGCTGTCATACCTCCTGTTTTAAACTATTTCTATAAAACTGCATGACGTTTTTATTCTTCCTGACCTTGCAGTGCACACAAATGCCCACACCTGTTCAGAGTCCAAGGGAAAGCAGAAACACAAAAGTATAAGGGACATAGTACAGCGTCATGCTTTGTGGTCATGTTATGTGCAAGCTGTTTCATTACACAAACTGGTTTCAATAAATTTCTGTGAAAGTTCAGAGACCCTTCCAGACTATGAAGTTTGCTGGACTAGGGCCTACAAGCGTGTACTCATAGAAACCCGTGTGACCATGTTCAATTTCCAAATAATTTTCTGCCTACTACTGATTGAAAAACAGTGAGAGAAAAAAGTCAGAACACTGCCAGAAGCCATTTGTTTGTATTTCACAGACAGCATTCTCTTTTCTGTGAGGCAACCAAAAAGCTGGATGGAAATCATTCTGGTCACTGACTGGAAAAACTCATCATTCTTTTTTGTAAGATCTGACTACTGTAAAAGAATCCCATTAGTTCTATAAATAATGCATATAGTATATACATAGTATATACAAATAACTCTTTAAATACATGGAGGATTTGTTAAGCAACGCATGACCATCAAAACTGTCATGTTCTATATAGGTAAAAAATTGCAAAGACAACATGCAGGTATCAGTTCATTAGAGTTCATATACATATAAATATGTATGTATGTATATATTATACTAACAACTAATTTTTTTTTCAGTAGCTACTGGCATTTGTCCATCTTAATTATCAGGAATTTATTTTTAGTATTTTTGATGCAATAGTGTGCTTAATAAAATAGGAATAAAAAGACTTCTTTTTTTATTAAGGTATATTTCAGTCCATTCAAGTTAAATTATGTAGGGAAACCCCCAAGAATTTGCATGTGGTCAAGTGTGTAATAGGACTCAGCTGGCCACAAAGCTGGAATGATATTGGCCTTGGTTCAAGGAGATATGTGCTTAAATTTAACCAGGGAAAATTTGACTCATATAGTAAGGGTTTGGTTTGGTGTAGATCCATTTGGCTCATTCACTTACGAAATTACTTTTTTGCATTAAAGTAGTCGGTAGTATATTCTCAATACCATAAATCACTGGTGCTGGTGTCACTTATACTATGGCAACTTCGCTGAAACAGTTGGGCTTTGCTTTTGGTGGCTTCTGTATTGACCATAACAAACTCTGCGTATGTGGTAAATTTTACTGACTGCTCTCAAGCCTGGCATTGGATCACAAGAGGTAAAATATTAGACTAATACATGTCTACAGTTAAGTAAAGTGAATGCTTTGCTAAATAAATGTTAGATCTGGCCATAATGGAATAGTTTTTATTTATTAGTACTCTCAGCCTAGCAAAAAAGTGTCATGGAAATTTATCAGCCCAGGCAGAAATATCTACTCATCCACACTTTACCACAATGATTGATGATAATGAAAAAACGAATGATATTTTACTCTCATGTCAAAAAAAAAAAAAAAGAAAGAAAAAAAGAAACTGTCACTTCAAGCTAGTAAAATCTTGCCAGGCTGATTTGAGGCTACAGGATTATGTATCCATAAGGCTTTAGCAGTTAGCATAAAATGCATACTTTCTCCACACAAAGACAATATATGCCTTATTTAGATCTATTTAGATCTATTTTAACAGTTCTGCATTTATAGCATTATCATTCAAATTGATAAAACATTTGAATGTGGGTTAGAATTAGGTTGGTGGTGTTTTTTTTTTAAATCTGTTATTGTTCTTCTCCAGTTTGAAGTACATTTTTTTCAAGCATGTTTGGTCTCATCAGAAAATCAGAACAGCCACAGGACTATGTAGCAATAAGAGCCAGCCTGTTCCTCCCAAAGATACTAGCTGCACCATTGATTTCAAGGGGTGCACGATGTTCATGTCATACTGCTGGCAACTGCCATGTTGTAGCTGCCTGGTTCCAAGCAAGTGAGAATAAGCATGCACAAGCATCCAGCAGTGGCACAAAACCAATGAGGAGCAGCCTCGTTGTCAGCAGCTGGGTGAAATCAGCAAAAGCCAAAGCAATCTGCAGTGACACATTATTTTACCTGAAGTCCTGAATTAAATTTTCTTTTTATGAGAAGCTTTTTCCAAAATTGTTGAAGTACAGTAAGAGATTTGTAAAATCTCTCTTTTCTTAACAACATAAACTAGCACTGTATTTTAAGATGCTCAAATGCTTGACCTGAAACAATTCATGAAATGGTTGTCATTTATGCACATTACTAGATATAAAATGAAATCATGAGAATATCTCATTTTACTGATGAATCAGTTGTCTAAGGTAGGAAGAGGGATGTCTGATATTTCTGGAAGCATGAACTGAATACTTTCTCTTCTCTCTACTGATAATGCAGTACTGAACTTGAACATTTTATTTTTTGTAGAGCTTTCATGTGCTTCCACTTCCAGCTGCAGAACAATTAAATAGATCAATCTAGGTTCTCTGCACTTTCCAGACACCAACTTTTTTCCTATTAAGAAATACCTTAACTTGAGTTACCGGGCTGGTCCCTCTCTTCTCATTTTTCATCCCAGTGGGTGAGAGTGCCCCTGCTGTATTTGGTGGCTGTGGAGTAGATGGCATTTTGGCTCCAGGAGAAACTTGCATGCTTGCCAGCTGAGCTGCATACAGTTGCTGGAAGACAAGAAGATATACAATATATTCTTTCACAATGCCTAAAAGAAAAGCTGTAAATGTATGCAATTTTTATTGCCTGCTGTTTTTTCTCTTGAACGAATGAGAGATTGAGAGATGTTTTTTTTCATTACTTTCTTACTTGTCGTTTTTCCCTTCTCATTACTGTTAAAACAAACAAACAAACAAACAAAACTAGCAAATTCCCACACAGTGATACCTTCTTAAATTTGACTTTTATCTGATTTCTTTTTCTCTCTTTTAGTAAATACTACCTTCCTTAGTGATGGTAAAGAGCAAAGTGCTATACCATACCCAAGTATGCAAAAAATATATATAAATAAGTAATAATTTTTTAAAAATGGCAATATTATGACTGATTATGATCAACCCCCATTAGAAACAGCCAGTGTTTTCACACAGGCTTTCCACAGAAAGCCAACTCCAGAACCTCTTCTGGGCGCTGACATGAGAAGTCTTTGCGACCAAAAGGCAACGATGCATTTTCTCCAGATATCAATGGAAGCAAGACAGGCAACAGGGCGTGCCTCAGCATACAGTGATTGTTATCTTTACATTCTATAAATGCTAATGAGAATGCAGACCTTAAAAATTCCTGTAAACAGTGATAAACAGACAGAAATGTCCTCATGGAATATGCATCCAACTTTTCAAAAAGTTTAACTGAAACATAATAAAATACCTGTGCATCAAAATAAACTATTTCACCAAACTAAAGCATTCACTGATCAAAAACAAGTAGGTTTATTTTTTTTCCAGTGACCAAACTTAAACCTTCACCTTGAATCAGCATCAGCAATAATTCTACTAATGTAAACAGGGAAGATCCTAATCCCTCTTTCACACATAAATCTATATAAACTTTGCCTTACTAGTGAGAAAAAAGCCAGGTGGTTTGTATGTAATTTCCAACATTACTATCATTCAGATGGACAAATAAAAAAAATTACAGTAATCAAAAGCAGACCTTTCAGCACATGTAATTAAATGAAAGCTTAATAAAGAATAATTTGCAAGAGCCAGATGTGCTTATGTCATAATTGTTGCTTTCTTTGGAACCATTTTTCTAATGTAACAAGCCTCCACAGAAATGAAAGTTACACAATACTGTAAGCTCAGTGACTCAGTGGCGAGACAACCGCGTGAAGGAGGGGCACAGACACAGCTCTGGGTGACAAATGGAAGCTGCTGTTTGTTTGTTTGTTTCCTGCCAGCCCTTTTCAACATCGTGTGTAGGCTACAAAAGGATCGCAGATAAATATTTAGAAACCAACGTTTGGAAATTTGGGGTAATTTTTTTTTTCCCCCATGCCATAAAACTAATTCCCCAGTTCTAAACACAAAATGGAAATGCACTGTATACAGTAGTCACTTTTGTCCCCACCCCTTCTGCTGGGCATGTGCCACTTTGGCAGTGGCCTATAAAAGAGCAGCATAACCTGCAGGTAAATCCCTTCTGCCGACCTGGATGCACTGCTTGCATGAGTCTGCCAGCTGCTCTCACTTTCCTCCCCAGAATCAGAAGTTGATTTTCACAGACGAAGACAGGGAGGTCATTAACCAGTCACCCACACTGGCAAAAAAGTCTCAACTTAGGGAAAAATTATTTAATTCAGTGTCAATGAGAATGGAGTCAGGTGATGAGAAACACAGAGAAAAACTACACCTCCTTTCATATACTCCTCTCCTTAGCTCCTCTTCATGGCCTGTTCCCGCCCCCTGTAGCCCTCCCTTCCATCCTGGCCTGGGTACTTCCACAGCTGTTTCTCGGTGTTATTCCTCACTCCTCACTGCCATGCAGGATTTTCCCTCCCTGAAACACAGTTTCCATGCAGCACTACACTGAGGGGCTACATAACATTACTGAGTTACTCCAAAGTCACAGGATTGAGTTTAGCCTAGCATTTCTACAAATTCATTTTACACAATAAAAGCAAATGTAACAACACGTAACAGTACTTATCTTTCTGGTTTGCTTTGACTTTAAAGTAAAAGTATTCCGTATATGAGTGTAAACCTTGCAAGAATTCATAGTAGTGGTAGTAAAACAGCTGTGGACTGGAAGTTTGTATAACTTCTGTTAAATACCCATTTGTATGGGGAGGTATCCAACCTGGAAAACCTCAGTGTTGCAGGGCTAAAATGGATATTTTTGCAAATACCACTGTTGTGACATGAAATCTAGGACCTCACATTGAGATGGGGAGGTTGTAAAGCTTGTATTTGCAAGATTAAGGAGGAAAGGAAAAAAAAAAAACAAAAAAAAAAACAAAAAAAAAAAAAAAAAACACAACAGTGAATGAATGTTGATTGTTGGCTTTTAACGCTGAAAAGAAAAATCTTCAATGGAATTTTTTCCATTGAAATTCAAACCCCCCAGCTATTGAGTAGCGTCTAAAAAAATTAACCTACCTCAAACACTGAAGCATATATTCTTTTCATTGTATCTCTAGCACATAACGAGAGGAGTTTTATATAACCTTCATGACAACCACTGACTCAGAAGGCTCTTGATTACTAATTAGATATTCAAAACCATCAAGTATTCATGATTGTTTTAAGAAGCCTAAAAATATATATACAGCTTGATTTATTATTATTTTTTTAAGGTCACTAAGTCAGATCCTTATGATCGAGCTCGCAGCATTCAAATATAAGTAGGGCTGATTTGGGGTTACTGAGTGCTGCTGCATAGATAACAATTTTGCAAATTAGCTTGCTTAAGGAACGTGAGCAAGGATGTAATTTTACACCTTACAGAACCACATTTTTTTGTTATATCATGATTTGACACAGAAGAGTAGGACTTTGAAATGCTGCATGTCTCTCTTGAGGCAGTGGCAAGTGAAATGTCACGCTTGGGCAATTAAAAGTTTATTGACTTAAGCTCTTGTTACCAAAACTCTATTCCAATCCTAACCAACTAAAAATTTGAGGAGAATTTATGAAAAGTGGAAAACACTGTGACACCATTCCAATGAATGATGCCCATCTACCAAAAGAAAAAGAACAGTTGAGTGTAAGAGTGTTGCACTCAGCATGCAAACTGCATAGCACAAGTACATACTGATTTTTTTTTGTACCCTGCAAACAGTAAAATTCATACCAAACCCTTTTTATAGCTTAGAGCTACAATTTAAGAAGAATAAGTAAGGAATATAATAATAGGAAGAAGGGTGGGGTAGAGAAGGAGGGGAAATATTCCCTGCTTTAGAAATCACCTATGGCATTTGATGAATTATTTCCACTACACCATTTCTATAAAAAAAATCCACAATCTAAAATTTGTCAAACAAAACCATGCACTAATAATAGCGTATCTTGACTTATCAAAATGTTAAAACTTCTCTTATCACCTAAGTTTCACAACACCTTTGTGAGATATTTCCATGATACACACGAATAATTGCCCTTACTGTCAATGTTCACTCATGTCTTGACAGAAGACAAAAGCCTTAGGCCTAAATATCCCTCTCCCAGTTTTCTGCAATGTTTTTTCAATAGTTCATCAACTACTTTTTTCAACTAGCTTTCAATACTCAAAATTCTTTCAATATCTCAGGTCCCCTTTCCTGTACAACTTTTTGCCTCCACGTAGGCCAGTAATTTCCTCCCACACCTGCTCTGCTGAATGACAATGAGAACAAAGCAAATGAGCTTTCTCTGTGCTGAATGTTATTTTTAAAACAGAAACACTTGTACTTACCTCATGGGCTGAGGCATCTGTGTCTAAACGAATGAATAAAGGTGAAGAATTTTTGAGAACTGAATGTTACAGATATAACACATGGTGAGGAAAATAGAATGGGCCTTAAATCAACACAGTTAAGGGAGATTTACACTGACAACAACTTGTTAACTTTGTGACAGGCTGCTTTACCACCTAACACAGAATTATGATAATCATAATCTTCTTACCAGTGGCTTGTCAATGGCAGGCCTTGTGGAAAAAGAAGATATTTCAATAAAGAAAAAGCAATTAACTGCACATAAGAGAGAAGCACTTTCTTTAGGTCTGAAAGCCCAGGAAAGAAATGACCACAGCAGTTGCACTTGCATGTACAAGAATGAAAAGGCAAGGACTCCACATTTCAAATGAATGCATTGGTGAGGGAAAATTTGGTCACAGCAGTCGAATGATAACTCATATGTCATTCTTTGCAGCACAGTTCTGAAGAAACTATAAAAAACATGAGAAGTACAGAGATAGGAAAAAAAGTGAATCAAATAATCAGTGTAATGGATAATCAAAGAGCAGGTGATGAGGGCTTACCTAGCACAATGAATTGAAATGAATGTACTTGGAAAATGTCCTAAAGAGAAACAATGTAGTGGAAGTTAGCTTGATCCAAGGAGGAAGAAGGGATTGGTTCTAGAAATCCTTTTATTTCCTATTACTAAAAGATTTATGACCTAATGAAAAGACAGTCCTTTTCCTGTATTTGCATGAGATTTCTCCAAAGGTGCTAGCCTTTTTTTTTTTTTCACTCAGAAAAAGGCGCTAAATATTATGGACATTGATTAAGTCTAAAGTCTTCTATACTAAAAATGTAAATCCTGTGTTACATCTCAAAAAAATACTCTTGCTACAGTAAGTGACACTGAACAATAAAACTACTGAGAATCTAGTGAGATTTCTTATTTGTCAGCATTTTAAATGAATTGTGCAAAGCTGAAATATCTTATTTATAGAGATGAAAGTTCAGCTATTTAGACAATGAGTAATTTGGTTTCCAAAGATGAAAAACTCTAAGGAGTTACTGCAAATGCTGTTGAAATCCTGCACGACAAGAGGTAATGCAGTTATTTTTTTCCATAGTATATTTAGTACATAGAGTTGCAAAGCTATAATTCTAGAATTTTCCTTCCAAGTTTATAACATGCAATAATAATGCTTAGAACTATCTAATCATCAAGGGCCTTACAAGTTCACCAAAATCATCAACATGTTTACTATTCCAAGCACTCACTTCTGAAAAGAAGCCACCCCAAACAAAAAAGCCCACCTGTGGTGGGACTGTTTCTTCTTCTTTAATTTTTTTTTTTCCAATTATTGTTGTAGAAGTGCTTAAAATAAGCTTTATGTCAAACAGGCAAAAGGAAACAGAGTCACTGAAAAGTTTTCTTCTTTTTGAAGTAGGGACTAGCACTCAAACCAATGTTTTGGACATCATAGGTAATAACTATGGAAATAAATGTTCTCTGCTGATCTGAGCCCAGTGTCACTCATACACCCACCACCAGTTTAGGCCAGGAGTATTTTCAAAATGAAGTGCAAAAGTGTAACTATATTACGCTTTAAAAAAAAATCACACACAGCTTAACATAAGTGCAAGAATTGTTTCTAAAATAATGCTAATTGTACATATTCCTTTCTATTTCTTAAATAAACGTCTGTAAAAAATAATAAATTAGGTGTTGTCTACATCAGATATATTTAGAGACTAATATGGCAGTCAAAGACTACTTTGGCACTAGGGTAAAAAAAAAAAACAGGTTATTGGATTCTGCATATAAAAATATTGCTGGCTGTCTATGTTTGAAAGTGCCTTTTGATGCAGTTCCTTAGAGTGAGAGGTAGGTTAACAGAAAATGGCATCCAGAAACACAAGACAGCCAAAATAACTCATCAGCAACTTAACCATGTGACAAACCCAGGGGCAACTTGGAGCCAGCTATCGCCTGTAGAGTCTGCCAAGAAGCCAGATGCCATCACCAGAAAAACACCTTCTAGACCTCAGCATCTGTGTTCTGGGAGTGCTCCCCATACAAAAGGAGAAGAAGGGAAAGGTGTGTATAATAAAAAAAAAAAAAAGGAGTACATACACATTAAAGCTACTGTTCTTTGTAAATAAATAAATATTTTAAAAAATATGTTTTTGCTGAAGACAAGATCCCTTCAAGTTGTCAGATTAAGCATTAATGCTAAAAGTGCATGTTTTATTTGGTTTTGCAATATATTTGTGTAGATGCTACCCATCAAAACAGTGAAATTTATAATTATCTTTCAATTAAATTTGAATGTCTCAGTACTATTTTCACAGTTTGTTCTAAGAAAATGTTAAGAAATTAAAATAAAGTGAGTTTTAGAGAAGTGAAAGTAAAGTGCGAAAGAGGGAAAATCTCTCATTTCTGCATGTGCCATGACACAGAGAACAGTAGATTGCTATTTAAGAACCAACAAGTAGGCAACATGAACTCAACTCATACATTTATGCTAAATAACAGAACTACTTGGCTTTCTTTGGGTTTGTCTGAAATGATGCTGATCAAATAGGGCTACAGGAAGTAGGAGTGATAATTAGTAAAAAAGGTTTTGATTTAGAAAGAATAAGGAACAATACACTGCAAAAAATATTTTTTATCTCTTGAACACAGGTGGCTTAAGATATGTGCATGATTTCCATTTAACAACATCATTTTTTTCTTTCCCTTTTTTGTATAGGCCTAACCTCTCCATTCTGGATGCAACATTCTGATTTTGAAACACTTAACATTACCCTACAGCAGTGTCTGCTCGTTGTTAAGAGTGTGAAAGGCCTCTACCTCTTAAAACACTGCACCAAATACCTTTGCAAAAGGCCTTAAGGTGTAACACAAGCAGGCAGCCAATGAATTATCATAATTAATGTCACACTAACAAAGTCTGTTGCAGTGATTATTTATGTACTTGTTGGCTAATGTGCTCTCAGATTTATTACAGCCTAATATGTATGGGCAAACAAACTAACTTGAATTGGTGAAAATACAAATACATTCTATGTTCACAGGCATAGTTATAAGGCTTCAGTTTTCCACATACGTTCCAGTGTGGATGTAGTGAAAAATATTTCTAAAAGAATAATTTTATCCCTGATCATTCTCGTTCTTTGCTGAACTATTAACATGAGTATTTTCAGTCTCTGTTACTGCTATTCTACATGATCTCGTGGGAAGTTTTCATTTGGCCCTAAATTCCACTTAATGTCTATTTCCTTAGGATATACAAATGTCTGTTTTGCTCTTCTCTAATGCTGCAATGTAGCAGATACCTGAATTCCATCACCAAATGCCTGCTGGTTCCCAACTCCTTTTACTGACCACAGTTTCTTTGTACTGGTTCAGAAAAAGAAAAATCACTCTCATAGCTTCTATTGCGCTGCTGTGGATAATGGCCAACCTATACCAAAGATAAAAGAATTTCTACACTTTTTAGATACTGCAGCTTGTATTGTTGTAGCACTGCAGAGTAGAGATCGCCTTATGCAAAATAACAGCTTTATTTTGTTAAAAGGGCCTAACTTTAAGTGGACCGTGGAATATTTATGGCTCTCAGTAGTCCTTTGAAAGAGTTATCTTATGTTTTTATGCCGATCATGGGTCAGAGGTTCAAATCAGCACTTCTTTCTGTCACTCCTTATATGTTTTACTATAATTTACAGCTCAGCAAGAGGACTCATAAAACAAAAGTGTCTATTTTACTTCAGCAACTAATTCTAGATAATCAAAGCTTTCCAGCAAAACAACCCAGCATGAAACTCTGCGTGGAAAATATGCAGAGAACAAAGTGTTTTGTCAAATAACACATCTCATGATGTAAACACATATGTCTCTTATAGGAAATTTTATCGCTTCCACATTATCGGCACACAAAAGGAGCATTCTTGTCGCAGACCTGGTGCGACTGTGGAGTCATCGTCATTGGAAACAAGAGCCTGATTAGGTTCCCACACAGATATGAATAGATTTTCTTTTTTTAGTGTAATGCTGCCTTTCTTATTTCTTAAACAGACTAGTAATTGTGGCTGTAAAAACAGTGAATTGTGTTTGGACGACATTTGTTTCTTCATATTTTTTTTAGCTACCCAGCGACACCAATTATCCCATATGGTTGTCCTCTTCGGGAAAGTCTGAGTTAATCCACAGCTGTGAAGATGAAGATGGACACAGCAGGCTCAAAGTCTGGTGGGTCCCTTGTCTGTTAATAAAGTCCGCAGTCTGCTGGACAGATGTTAAGAGGATCTGTTAAATAAGTCAGTGACAAAGATCCAGACTTCTGCTGGGGAAAACAATTAGCAAGACAGTATCTATTCCTCATAGATTTTCACTTTTTGCTTCATCTTTTACATAGGCAAAATGTCATTATTTGATAGAGAACCATCCTACAGTATGTTTAATAGTCCTACTCAAAATATGAATGAACTAAGAGATCCATTGGTGCGTCTTTTGAAGAAGTGATAGACTTTTTTGTCCTTGACTTATTCATGAGTGCTACAATGGCGCAGAACTAAACTACAAGTTTGGTTTTATTTGTCATGGTATGCACTTGTATTGGCAGAGCTGAATAAGTGTAGTCAGCTATAACATATCCATTTCAATTTTCATTGTAATGGCGAATGTGAACTGAATATGAAGTTACCATTAGATTAATCTTTCTTTAAATGTTATTAACATTTCTTATATTTACATCAAGGATTTACAAAGAATACATTCTGGTCCCAAAGATAATGCTGATATTCTGGGAAAAGGGAAGAAGGAAGAAAATGAAATGGCAGCAATATTCATGTTTAGAGAACTACTCTCTTTTCCCTGCCCACACTTACCATCATGGCCTGACAGCATAGATATCCAATACCAAAGTCTCTCTCAGTTATAGTCATGTAAATTTGGAGAACACTGCACAGCTAAAATACTTGCACCAGTGCAATACAGATCTAACCTGCCTTCAGGCACATATGCATTAAGATGCTCTTAGAACCATCTATGTTTCATTTTGAAACTCCGTTTCTCATTCTCTTGACCTCATCCTGCTTTGACATAACAAAGTAGAAATGTCCATCAAAACAGCTCGCTCTGCTTTGCTACCTAAATGGAGGCAAGTCTCACTTATGCATTATTCCTGAGATCATGTTCCTTAGAAATCAAATGGCTTTGATTACAATGAATTATGACAATTAAATACAATCTGTCAGCAACTGCCTGTTCAGAACCTGTTTACTGTAAAGCTGTGGGCAAAGCCAAGAAAGAATGCTTAGAGCTCAAACAAATTATCAATCACTGCAAGTTGCTAAGACAATGTACATAATTTGGCACCTGGTCGTTGCCTCTGTAATATTGTATTTTTTTTCCCTTAGAAAGTAAAGCACTTGGTTTACTAGTTTTACAGCATCTTGACAAGTTTTCAAGGCAATGTCACACCATTGCCCTACGAGGCTGCTGGAAATTTTTAATGAGACAGTATCGAAATTACAAAAAAAAAAAAAAAAAAAAGAAGAAGAATTAAAAGATGTATTCTAAAATTTACATAATTAAACTTCAGTCAGTACATTAGGTATCTCACATCAACATAGAATATAGGTAACATTGGCTGTACTGGAATAAAATAACTCATCTCACAAATGTCCAAGTGTGCAGTATTTAAATTAGACTTTCAGGTATTTTTCAACATGACAGAGTCAAAAATCTAACCCTGTAATCCTGGTCCTATGGCCCTCAGAGAGAAAACTACATTTCTGCCATGTCAGAAAAGAAAGAAGGAAGGCCAAGAGCTCATCGGGGGAACAATGTAACAGCTACTAAATATGTGTATGTATATATATATATATTTTTATTGTTATTATTTTTTTGAAAGCCTTCTGTAGTGAATAAGGAGCTCCTGCATTCTGAAGAGCAATTCCCTTGTGAAGCCACTGACTGGAGGGAAAGGCAAAAAATCCTCACTGACTTGGCGGTCGTGTCTCACCTCATTTCACTTTTTTTTTTCTTTCCAAACAGACTGAGTGTTGGTCTGCTGAGAATATGATGCTAAGCCACTTTTCCTGTAGAGTTTTTAAACTGGGCCTCTGAGAAAGGGTTTGTTACAATTCAATGACTGAAGTAATACCTTTGTCCATCTGAGCATTAAATGGCCCATTGAAATACAGCTTAGTTAGAAAGAATGTCACTAAATGGCGCTTTCTAATTTTTTTTTTATTATTATTATTCCTCTCCCAATAGATTACAGCCTGGATCTGAAAATGCAGTTCAATCATTTTTGGTTGCCTCTCAGGTCAGGCCTTCAGCCAGTGTTAATTAAATGTAGCCCCTTTAGAATACCAGAGGTTAAATGAGAGCAACAAACCAGTCTTCTTCAGAATATTGCCTGATGTTCTCCAAAAAGCTGTAATCTTTCTGGGAGGACCCACATTTAAATATGAAATAGTCTCAGCAAGGAAAATTTATTGGGGTGGGGAGAATCCTTGCAAAATGCTGTTTTGTCTGGCAGTCAGTAATCACAAAACATTAAACACCTATTTCCATGCAATATAACATATATATTGTGTTTAAATAGCACACATCATAAAGGAAAGTGCTGCAGCAGACAATTTAAGCTGTAGCAGCACAATTTTCAAGTTGATAAAGTGAAACTATAAAGAATCAATGCATAAGTCAGACAGCTTCCATATCTAATACTCTTCCTTGCAGCTATTAGAAGTTCACAGTTTTCTCACTACTAGGCATGAGCATTCGTATACCTTCAGTTTCATGTCTTCAGTCACATTTTGTTGTCTGTTACATACAATTTGGCCAGACCATGAAATTGAAAAACAGCTGAAATTGTATTTTCTCAACCTAATGATTTTAAATGAGAAAGGGAGGTTTTTCTGTAAGCTATTTGTTTCCTGCATTGTAAAAAGTTTCCTAAAGTATTTGCAACGCTTCTACTATTAAATTGTTTGAAAGAATGCTTTTTTAAAATACCGCAATTAGTCTTGTCTTTCTGAACATGACTTACAGTAAATAATCCTCCTTGACTATCTCTTTGTCCCAAGATTCCTTAGAAGAACGCAACCAAGCGATAATTCAGCATTATTGCTGCTTCAGTGCACTAATCGCTTAAAGAGCAGCAAGGACCCTATGTTCACTGCCACAAGGCTCCTACTGCCTCCTGGCCTAAGGCAGACTTCCCAACCCAGCAGCATCCAGATGTCAAGAGGAATATCCAGGTCCTGATGCAGCATGCTGCTCCATTCCAGTATGGCCTAAACATCTGTTTCATCTGCTGGCGTACAACCTGCTGAATACACTGCCGCACAAAGTAGGGAATTGAATTAGGGTGGGAGTGAAATACTGCGGTTGCATTGCTTCATATCACTAAAAAACTGCACACAAAAAAACAGTATAAAATGTTTGGAACTCCAAAACTGCAGTTTGATCATTTCTTATGATCTCTCTAAGAAAGAAAAGTCAAGGCAAGTAGCGGGAATGAGAAGGTGATGATTAAAAAAAATCCTTTCTATGCAATAGATGTACTCATCATCATTTTCTCCTGAGAGAGGGAAAGGCCACAGCACCTTTGTTTGCTCATCTTACTAATTTTCCCCTGGCTTATTTCTTTATGTTATATAAAAGAGGAAAAAAAAAAGAAAAAGCATATTAGTATGTTACGCACAAATTTCTTGCCACAGTTATAATAGCTGCCCTTCATAGAATATACTTTAAAATGAGGTGAGTTTAGCCTTCTACGTAATTTCTTAAACACAGTAACTCAGGAGTTCTAAAACAGTGTGTTTTGTCTAAAAAATAACAAAAATAACAATAAGTAAGCACAGACATTTTATCTTGAAGCATGACAAAACCAGAAAGTATTTCAGTTGATCTAGGTTAAGTTCTGATAATAAAGGAATGCTAACTGCTCTCATCTCTCCCACTTAGAATATCTATTTTCTTGCATTCTTGCTAGCAACAATAATGGAATAGTTGCACACTACCATGCAAATTCTTTGAGTCTTTTATGAAAGTAAGATCAAAGCCAAAACAGAGTACATTTTTAGCTGTCTTTTTCTCTCAAGAGGATGACCTAATGAGAGGTAGTTTAACCACGAGTCTTCCTCTGCCATTGCAGAGCAGAAGCACTCTCATGCTGCAGCCTCCTTTGTCTTTTCTCTGCCAGCCTGAAAACACAGCTCCTCTTGGTGTGCCAGGAAGCAGGAGCACAGGCTGCAGGAGACACTAGCACTTCAGTGTCCCAGCTCTGCATGGAGTGAGCCCCTGTATCCAGAGGCAAGGAGCTGTGCCCTGAGTGCTGCCACTGACACAAGCCCTCTGTGAATCTAAGTGCCTGAACAAGGTATAGCTGAGTGAAATTATAGAGTCCCTGTTAAAAGTAAGGTGTGAACATCAGTAAAAATCTTTTATTGTGGAATAATACGTAAAATATCAAGGAAAAAAAAAGAATATGTAAAAACTTATCAGAAGTCTATCACCATTTCCTCTAAAAAGGACAGCACAAATATCAATAAAATCTTCCTCTAAAGCACAAGGATGCGAATTCCTTCATTTAAAGCTGTCAGATTACCAATACACTACTTTTTGATCACACATCTCCTGTAGCTTACTACAGACAGGAAATAACACAATTAGCTTATCTTTGTGATACTGCCAGATTATATGTTGTAGCAAACATCCTGGAAATTGGCAAAAAATCTTTAACTTCTTTATGATTCTACAAAATAACCTCAACATACCTTGCTTAAAACCATCCTGTATTTGATATAGAATTAAATACACAAATAAAATGCAAGTACATTTAAACTCAAATACTCTTGATATAAAAACTCTTGATATAAAGCCAGATACAACAAAGGGCAACCGTATTTGCTTGGGAAAAGGAATGAAACGTGAAGTGAAAAGAAATAGTAAAAAAAAAAAAAAAAAGGAAAGGAAAAAAAAAGAATGAAACTTTATTTACAATATCCAGTATTTCAGAAATCATGTGTTTCGTATGTAAAAAAGGAATTGGTAGTAAATGGATGAGCTTTGTGAGGGAAGTCAGGATTTTCATCCTGGCTCGTGTCGGCAGGATTATAAGCAATTATGAGTAACTGCTTGTTGAGCTGTATGAAATGAGTTGGTGAATGAGTTTCCTCACGTCCATGTCACTGGTACAATGGCCAGCAATACAGAAAGCCCTGGTTGAAGGGGTATGAAAAGGTGATTATTCTAATAATCCAACAGGGCTTAAATCAGTTCAGGACAGAACATGTCTGTGTAATTGCTGGGCCCTGTCGATTTGTCAGCATGGTTAGGCAGAAATAATCTGAGGCTTAAATAAAAGAAAAAGAAATCAGAGCATAGGAAAAATAAGTAGCAATAAAGCTTCTCCAGAAATACTTCTTAAGATCTGGCATAGGTTGGTACATGCATTCACTGTCTGACCACGCCGAGAGAGAAATCATCATACACAGCTATAGCAGTATTTCCCTGTATGGAACTGTACCGATAGAGAACAAGAAAACTGAATGCTTACCCACCACTGCTAATCATACCATGAGGCAAAAGCGCTACAATTAGATTTCTGCAGGCTGCCGTGACAGAATAATGAGATACCATCCCACTAATAAATGTGCGCAAGGCAAGAAAGAGGAAGAGTCTCTCTTTACCTCACACTGTCTCTCATAATTCCTGGGTCCAAATCCCCATCTTGTGAGAAGACACCAAGGCAGCGGCCACAATTAATTTTCAAAAGCACTGCTGGGGTTCAAAGCTGAAATGTTTTTATACTTCTGCAAGAGATACAGGGTGTTCATATGTAGCCAGCAACCATTCTCTTATTTTCACTAGCAAAAATGGACAGGAGACAGAGGTACAATAAATATATACTGGCTCTACTGATCAGGAGAAGCTTTATCAGTCAGCTGGGGCACATCTGGGAAAAAAAGTCACTCAGGTGCATCTCTAGCATCCCATTCAATTAACATACCATTAAAAATGGTTCGTCCCTGTTCAGCCTGCTGCGTTACCTGGTAAGTCAACATATTTAAATGTGTATTTAAATGCAGAAAACAGTGAAACATTTTCTTTGTGAAGCAGAAAACAAGCCCCATTTGCAGGTATTTTAAGGCATTAAAAATAATTGTGCCTTACAGGCTGCTTAGCAGATCACTCACACTGATCTTTTACTGTATATTTAGAACTTCCTTCAAGGAAAATTAAATAATTTCCTTAAAGGAAGTGCACACAAAATTATGCAAAATATATTCAAATGGGCTTATAAAAATTAAATCTAAAAAAAATCACATTTACAACTCAAAAGCAGGTAACTGGGAATTTACTATTGCAAATCCATTGTACACTTATGTGCTTTATATCAGCAAATGTATATTTCACATAAGCCTTCCACACATTCTGATGTGTGCTGGGTATGATGGTATTTCAGCAGAAGCGCTGGGACCAGATTAATATAGTTATGAGGCCTGATCTTAGCCCTCCCCTAGATGCTGGAGACTGCAGTAGAATAGATGGCTGGTACAGGATGAATTAAGGTGAATAATTCCCAGATGTGCTATTTAATAAAGATAAAACTAGTTAAAAACTGTTGACTTGATCTCTTCCTAGTGTGCAGAAAAAATGGTGCAGTTCCTTCAAAGGACCTGATCTCTTTTCATCACTCACTTCACTTTAATATAATAAAATAAATAAAATACCAGAGGCCAGGACAACATACTCTCACTATTCCTGAACAGGGAATGCTTCTTTGTTTGTTTTCATGCCTACCTGTTTGTTGTAATTCAAGCACAACTCCAAAATACGGGCTTCATAGTGTTGACTTCAATGAATTTTGTGAATGATTTCTTTGCTTCTAGAATAATCTCTTAATACTGACATTTAAGCATTCTTATCTTCCCCTTTTCCTTCAGATGCTCCTCCCTCCAGTGCCTTTCTTTCAGGACTGATACACAAGCCTTCTGTTGTGCCCCATAGTCATATGCGACCTTCATGCTGATCCTTAAGAGGAGACAGCTGATTCCAACACTTTCTTTGATTTGGGACATATTCTACTTTCTCACTCATACGGATTCTGAAAACATCACAGACCAAATACACTATTACTCTATTCCATAATAGCAACAACTACACTGCATTTAGCGAATTCTAACTCATTTTCAGTGTTCCTTTCATTTTGACCTAGGTCAATGGAGAGTGATACATTCTATAATCAAAGACCCTCCATAATAAGGCATGTGATGACATCAGCCCACAAATCTTTAAAATTCTTTTGTTTCCTGTGAGCACACACACACTGCACGTGTCTGTGTGTCTGTACTTGAAAGTTCTCATCTAACTATCCATAGTCTTACAGATTTCACTGCAGATGAAAGGTAGTTCGTTTTCTCTTTCTATAGCAACCAGAGAGGAAAGAATAACGATACAGAGGAGTATTTTCATTTGTGTAGAGAGCTGACAACAATTTAAAAGCATCTTTGTTATTAATCTGATTGCTGCTAAGTTTCTAAATGTTTGAATATGCTAACACCTTCACGGAAAGAATCCTTCGTGTTTGTAATTTGTATCCAAATTAAGCAGCTTGCTCTATAGGCATCAGAGCTATAAATTCTTGAAACATATTCACTTGCAGCTAATTCCTGTAAGGCATACACCATATACATTTCTAGAAAGTTAGAAGGAATCCAACTGCTAGCTCAGAGCATGCCTCACAGTCAGCCTGGTCCCCAGAGGGATGCCACAGTTTTAAAAGAGCTTTAAAAAACGTGCTCGTCCCCTGACAGCGTGCCGGTGCTCTATCAGTAAATGCAGCAGTAACTTATTTGCTTCCTAGTGGCACTCCAGGGAGAGCGCTTTGCAAAGCGCAACTACTTTAAGATTGAGCCTGGGCATTCAGCTGAAGCCCCTGGGCACTTCAGCCCACAGGGGCTGCCAGTGGTTAAGGAAGCAAGAATGTCTTGTTGATGCTCTGGACTCAACCTTCTCCAATCACTAGGGGTTGAGCTTCTTCTGCCTTGGTACAGACTGGGGAGACTCAGCAAACCTCCTGCAATCCAGGCTATAAAGATGACATCCTTCTAACCATACAGGTTTCCTGATAAGTAAGTTTATTTCTATGTCATTTATGATCCCAGTGGTAAATTCTCTCAGAAGAGCATGAGAGCCTGGAAGTCAGCAGTCCTGTTTGCTAAGATCTAGAGGTACAAAAGATGGGAGCCAATCTGATCCCTAGCTGCCAGACTGAAAAATCTTCATGCATTGGAGAAGAGAATGGGTGCAGCACTTTGGATGGCAGAGGGCTTGACCATCTAAAGCGAACAAAGAAAGCCTCAGCAGGCTGAGTGACAGTCTGGCAGCCAGTGTTTTTCCTGCAACAGGGGGAGCACAAGCCCGGGACTTAGCTTTGCCACATCCAAGGGAGGTATTAGAACTGCTATAGACTCTGGAAACAGCTTCTTTCTTCAACACTGCTGTAAATTTTTTATTACATAATGCAACACTATTCCATTAAGCAAGAATAAAAATAACAAAGCGTTGCTGTTTAAAGAAGTTAGGGGCATTACATAGGTGAGAAAAGGGTCTTGCAGCAGTAATGCTGCTGGCTGTAAGCAGCTGATGACTTTAGATAATAGGTTTGTTTGTCTGTTTTTACTGAAAACTGAAGAAAGTAGGGAGATTCCCTCTTGTTTTATCAGGAATGCCATTACTGGAGGAGCCAGGAAAATTCTCCTGGCAACAATTTCATCAGAACTGATAAGTTACTGCAAAAGTCTCAATTTTGATGGGCTGTTCTTTCCTCATGAAAATGAGTCTGCGAGATAATTTAGGGCTGAAGATGAGAAGGAGGAGGAAAAGAGGGAGCATTAACAAATTCTGCAAATAACTGAGGCTATATGATAAAATACTGACTCATTGACATCATTTTCATTGATAATGTCACTGACATAATTCAACTTGATAACACAGATATTACACTTAGACATAAACATCCAAGCAGAGAAAGGCATAAGTATAACTATTTCATTGATTTTAATTAAATTTTCTTAAGTATTGCAAGCTTGGCGTATTTTTAATTTTATTTTCATTAAAGGGCTTGCTTGGTCTCTCAGAGCCCTAATAAAAACCTTCTTTCAACGCCTTTCTTTCCCGTGCTACAACCTACATTTCTACATAAGAAAAGGACCAAAATATTTAATTTACTACTTCTATATGCTGAAATTTGCACACACCATTCCCTTAATTTAGGCCACTATTCACTGTATCATAATAAGGAAGATTCTGTTAAATTATGCCCACCTAGAGCTCAGTAGTCTTTGAATGCTAGATAAAATCGTTCTGTAAGGCTAATGAAGACAGAAACTCTGTCTGTAACAATATTAAGTTTGTTTTCTCTAGTGATTCGAAGAAGTGAGCAATCTGTCAGTAATACATTGAGGGAAATTACTTGTCTTGTAGGAATTCCCGCTGACAGTCACTCACTTGCAGTGCTGACCCAAACATCTACCTGCTGACAAACAAATTACAGTGTCTAACTTTGAGAAGGTAACTGGCTGTTTTTAATTTTGATTGGTCTCACTAAATCTCTTTCACAATTATCCAATCTCCATTCTTCATTGTGTTAAGAAAAAAAAAAAAAAAGGAAACCTTATCGTTTCTGCACTTGAAAAAATTATTATTGCCTACTACATCCGAGAGTGTTATGTCAGATAAAACTGTTAAACTGTGTCTAACCAACATTAAGACTGGCAGCCCTGCCAGTGACTGACTGGGTGAGTGAACACATTACTGAGACAGCATTGTAGAAATTAATTTTCTTCAATAAAGTGATTTTTAAGGCTCATATATTTCACAATCTAAACATATGTCACTGTTTCATAAACAAAATAAATGGATTAAAATAATACATTACCAGTATGCTGACACATGGAAATATTTTAATTAGAAATACTTAAGCTACGTGATATTTAACTGCTATATTTGTAGAAGAGGAGTATGCATCATTTAATAAGACATAAGGCAGGTACATCACTTTGCATGATGTGGTACCAGAGTGGGACCAAATCACCTTGAGTATAAGCTATCACTATCAGATCACATTAGACCCACTAAAAATTGCTTTAAGGTTACAACATATAGAGGAAACTCCAATAAGAGAAGCAGTTCCACTGAAACAACTTTTTCATTGACATAATAAGTCACCAAGATTCTAGTTTCTGAGAATAATATTTCTTCATAAAAGGCCACATCTAACATCTTAGCTATTTAAAGGCTGTATTTACATGAATGTCACATTACATTGGCCTCTTTCCTGCACATTCTTCTTGACTTACTTTAAGAACCAGCACTAAAATAGCTGAGGAAAGCAAATGTCAACTGTGTCCTGAAATTTATATGTGTGAGAGAATTGGAATAAGTAGGAATGTAATATATTGTTTACTGTACTGAGTGCCCTCTGTTCTCCAAAGGTCAAAAGCATTGTAACCTTAGAGTTACAGTTTCTGATTGTTCCCAGGGTTAAATACATTATCAAAATTAATGGTTCAAACCCCTCAACCTTCAGATATATGAGTATTCATGCCTCCATCTGCCGAACTATTCAACTAAAAATAGCATTCTTTGGCCTTCACTCTACTCATATTGTGCCCCTGAGGCAGGCTATGCAATGCTTCAGCGGTGTGCTGGATCCACACCCAGCGGTATAACAAAAGGTCATTTACTTTGTTTGCAATTAGAAGAGAGTATGAAAGGATAGGATGAGATAGGAGGGGAGAACAGAAATAGATAAACACATGTTTAGCTAAAACTTACATTTTTTAAATCAATTATAAAAACTTCAGGCCTCAAGAACACAGCTGCAACTACAGTCAAGACTTGCCAAGGTTCATTAGGGTTGTAAGCGATAAATTTTAAGGGACAAATTACACAAATAGTTTAGGAAAGAAGTTATGAACCAACGCTTTTTTTGTTTGGCTTTTTTTTCCTAGAGCTTGCTTTGTTTAGGAATAACTCCAGTTAGCATCATTGTAGTGCTTCCATTTCTATCAACAGTTTATCAGTTGTGGTTGAGAGAGTTGCAACATTTCCTTATTTAGCACATAGACAGCTTTGTAGAAGCATATAGGAATGAAGGCAGATTTTTAAACCATAAAGAACACGCGGTAACCTTCCTTGTCTGAAAGTAAGGATGTATAGGTGCCCCCTCTGCCCCAGTGAGACTTTCCAGTAACAAGGTTACTGCTACCACAAGAGTCAGGGAAATTGATTTTATGATCAAGTTCACTCTTGTAGCAAGGTTACTCCTCATACATATCTACAATCAGTTAATATTACTGCAATCATTTGGGAATTAAGGACAAAATTTAGGGAAATGCAAAAGGAGAGAAATGGAACAGAAGGTGGGTAAATAAAAGAGAAGAATGAAAAATATTGTCCCTTTTTGTCTGCTCTCATTGATTAATTTTAAAAACAACCAACTTTTATTGTAATGTGCATCAGAATTGGTTCACACACCCCTATGCATACCTGCTACAGCCGTTTTCGGTAATGCACCTTTATTTAGCACAAGGTTGATATGGTGGGACTCACTCACAGTTATTTGAAGCTGGAGGAGTACACAGAAGCAGTATTGTCCCTCTCAGACAACAACTGGAGAACTGTTCCCTCATCAGGAAGGGCCTAACAATGTGTGGTTCTAGAACACATTATTTAAATCTTATCCAAATTGTTGAGGAAACTCATGAGACAAGGCCAAGCTGTCAGTGGGAAATGTGGGACAGCATCTTTGTATCTTATTTTCAATGTTGCCATCAATGTAATCCTCATGAGATGAGTATGAAATGAAAACAAGCTATCTAACATCAACCCAGAGCAGAACTTTCTATACCTCTGGAATGGTATAGGCATGTAGTCACTACAACTATAGTCTTCAACTCAAGGAGATATATTATCTGCAGGTGAGAGAGAGAGGCATCCAGAGAAAACGCATTTTGATACTAATGGGCTAAATAGAGCTTTGGTGAAATAGACAAACCATTAATTAGTCACTGTCACTGGAGAAAAATCCTCCATGCAATAATTACTACGGTTAACCAGTGTACCTGGAAGTAAATTGTTTTCTCTGCTAATAGATTCACAGCTTCCATCGAAGCTGTCCTAAAACACAGGAAAATGAGAACACAAAATTGCTTGTAGCTCTTACTCAAAGTTTCATCATCCCCAACAAAGTAAGTGAAAAAAGAGGAGGCTACAAGCTTGAAGATGATAAAGAATTTCCACTGCAGGTAGATATAGATTTGGGAATACAATTTTGCAAGTAATAGTAATTCTCTAGTAAAGCTGAATCATTAGAACTCCTGCAAAGCTTGTTTAATTGTGATAGTTTCTAGTCTACAAGTTCTCCAAACACAGATACTGCGCACACACTCACATGTAGTAACAAAACTAAACCTGCAAATTAATTAGCTATTTCTCCCACTGGCTGAAAGAAACAGATTTCTGATCAGTATTTTAAGCGCTTGGGAAATACTCAGATACCATGGTCACATATTTATGTAAATAAATAAGTGGGTGGGGCGCATGGAAGCAAGACAGAGAAAGAAGGGGGAAGGGAAGCAAAGATAAAGAAATGAGCTGAAATGCTACGCCCTTAGCAGTTTTCATGATGCATCAGGTATAACAACAAGTTCCCTCCCACAGTCGTACCTAAATAAACTTTTCTTTTAGGGTACACTTAAGGAAATTACACAAAGAAAGCATCAATACTAAGAGTCAATACACTTCAGCCAATTCAACAATCAGATGAGCAGGTACCAACTGAAGGCCAAGTACTCTATTATTTAAGTCCTTATGAACACAACATATTAAAAAAAATTGAAATGCCATAGAAGTGAAATTCAAACAAAATAGAAAGGGTGGGGGGAAATAAGCCAAAACACTCTTTCACAATAAATATTTCTGGGGAAATTCTATACCCTCACACATTTTTGAATTTATGAACATCATTTTCTTCAACGGTTCTTTTCTCTATGTGTGCATATTATTTTTAACAGCTTGGCCTATAATTTCCAAAAATTAACAAAAATGCAGTATTGCTGTAGGTTCTGGTCAAAGCTGATGTGCAAATAGATCTGCGGGTCCCATCTATAACTGCTAACGGGACTTTTGCTTCAGTAAGTATGCAGATACAGATTTTCAAAGGATACCAGCTAAAATTGAGTATCTGGTATATTTCCTTTTGAAAATCTCCTCTTTAGTATAAAGTTTGTCTAAGAGACAGTCTTAATATATTATTATGACCCAGAAACATTCTGGGAGATCTTGCTCTGAAGCGTCAGGGTGTTCCCTTTCCAAGTTCTGCTTTTAGGTTTGGTCGGATGTAAGCTCAAGGGCTCTTTTCTGACAGTTCCATGGGTGAAAAGTGAGTTTTGGTCCCATTCTCACTTATCCTAACTCTGCAATAAGAATATCAGCAATGGGAAAAGATGAGAGGGTTTTTAATTTGCTTTGGTCCCTCTGGAAATAAAGGTATAATTGCATAAGGGTAAGCAAAATAGATATTTGGAGATTAACATGGCAGTACACCGCTACTCTAGGCACAATTTATTCCTACTTTGTATGTGAACCGAACTCTAACAGAGGTTTCAAAGGTTTACTCGCAAATAGTTACATGCATCTTTAATGGCCTTTCCTCTCATGTTCACTGTCACTTCCTTTCCACACATTTTAACTCTGAAAGCTTTTGACTGTTTCTTCATTATTTATGACATTGTTGTGTCTTTTCTTGTGAAATTAAAAACTTCTTGCCACAAAAGCTAGCTAATAACACGGCACATAAATCTTCCTCTCACAACATTTCAGTACTTCTATGCCAAAAATGACCAAACCGAGCATCCTGACTATGCTTGGCATTTGACCAGCTTAATGCACAGAATGGTAGAGATTACCTAAATACAGAAGCCAAAAGAGTTTGCGATTTATTGTATTGTCAACCCCATGCTGTCTGTGAAAAAGCCTCGGTAACACTTTGGTTTTCATACACTTACTGCCCCAGCTAAAGGTAGTACCGTGCAGATACAGGGGAAAGTCTAAATGAAAATAAAATGGAAAAAGACCTTTGAACATGTCTCTTACCGACTGGTCATATAATTAAGAAAATACCATTAATTCTGCTTATATAAAATACACAGAATAGTGTCTTTCACTTGGAGTATCAAGGTTGAATGCATGTTGCTGTATTTGCAGTACCATGAGTACATAAGGTGTTAATCCTCCTGGGCTGTGCTCAAAAAAATATTTAACATTCAGGCTATTATTTAGCATACAGCTGGTTAGCAGTTTTCCCCTAAAATTTTGGCTTCGATCCCACATTTTTTTGTTCTGGCACATACCTGGAGCTGTAAAGGGCTGAGTCCAGAAGCAGCAGCAGCTGCCATTGTTGATGGAATGAACTGCACAGGGTAGTTATCACCTGTCGGGAGAACAATGCGTGCAGGTTCAGACAATGAGCAGAGAATAGCAGCAGACAAGTGCAAACATGGACCTAGGATTGCCTGTGCTCCACAGCACTCTAAGCCTAAACATCTGCAAAAACAAAAGGCTTTGCTGGGCACGGACTTGCCATGCTCCCTTGGAACTTTTTTGTTAGCAGATAGCTGGTAGGCAAACTGGCAAAACATAACAAAACATTTTTGTTTTTCAAAAGCCATGTTCAAATCAGGCGTGTAAACTTGGGCACAAAGTGGGACTTAAGGCCACAGACACACAAACAAGATACTCTAGGAAACCCCAGTGGTTCCAGAAGGGAGAAAAAATGTCACCACGTTTCCTAAAACAGGATAAATTTGCTGCTACCCAAGAAATTTCAGCCCTGATTAATACAGAGTACTTTCCTTTCAGTATGAAGTAGCTCTTTCCTGGGAAAGCCACCTAGCTGACTTAACACAGGTTGAGGTTGTCTTTGTTTTGACAACTCCTTTCAGATACCAGTGACAAAAGTCTGAAAAATAGCTGTAAATACAATTTTAGCTACCCCTTACAGCTGGGACCCTACTCAACTCTAATAGATGAAGTAGTTGTTCAGTTATACAAAGATCCAAACCCAAAACTCTCTGAGTTCTACTTTCTGGGAACTGAAAATGTATGCCCTCTGCATAGAGAGGACAGGAAATACTTTAGAAAATATATATTTTCTATATATAGAATACTATTGATCAAAAGTAAGTGCAACGTGGTGTCACACAGTGCCATTGACACTCTTAGTCCATGTAAAGAGTGAAGGAATGCTGGAGCAGTTTATCAACAGAATCTGTAATGTAAAAATTAATACAGAGATGGATAAATTACGTGTAACTGTGACTTAATGGAATATTGCTTTGGCTCAAGCTTCTTATTGAAAGACAGTTATGTACTATCTGTAGCCTACATTTTAACACTGTTCTTCTGTACATTGTTGAGATTTATAATAATCAGCCTGTTTTGTGTTAACTTTTCCATGCTGAAAGCATAATGTAAAAATGAGGGAAAATATCACATCCAAAATGAAATAATCTGGACATTCCAAGAGTTAGATTATTTTTTTTTTTTGTCAGCACCCTCAAATAAATGACAATACCCAAAGTCTTGGCAGACACTGGGTTTCTCAGAACTCTTCTTATTTACCACCTGAAGTGCTATTGTGTTCAGCTTGTTTAAAATGTTCAGTTGTTTCACTTTTTTAATAAATTGTACATGTCTAATCCACAAGGTCTCTTTGCATCATATCCATAATACCTCATCAGACCATTGAGCACAGTATGTGCTTGTACACAGTCCAGTAACAATTGGCTTCTGATTGCATATGGAGCTCTGCTACAATGCATTCACTAACACTATATTGAACTGGTGTCCTATGGAGTAATGTTCAAAATATCTCCTCTTATTTTCCCCCTTCCATGAGGTTGATTTTAGTTTGCAAAGATGTTGGTGGTTTTGTTGTTTTTGTGAGGTTTTTTTTTTGTTTTTTTTTTTTTGTTTTTTTTGCTTAAAAAAAAGCAACAAAAAAATCTAGCTCCTTTCTTAAACTAGTAAAGCTGTCTCTTTGTGGTTAAGCAGTTCTACTCATCTCTTTGATATTTATATGAAATTATCTGAATAAATAAGACCCTAATCTAAGTTAAATAACGTTTCTTTCAGAAATATTTTACAAGGTTTTAAAAAAATCACAAAGATGTTGAAATTAACGATGCTTTAAATGGGGGGGGGCAAGGAGGGAGGGGGAAGGGAAATAACCATCCAAGTCATCAGCATGGACTGTCTTGCAGAACATTTTGGAGGCATTCTTTCTTTAAATATCATGAATAATTCATTCCTGTTCCACACAGCAATCTCTTCGTTCTCCCTCCCCCTCCACATATACTTTTTAAGTTCAATACCAGTTGCTTTATTTGTACTAAAACATTTTCCATGTCAAACATATTTTTAAAAAAATCAAACTCTAAAAGAATTCCCCGCGGCACTCCTTTTTCACAGCTGTCACGCTCCTATGGTTTGAAATAGCCAGATATTTTACACACACACATACACACACCCCCACACACGGGCAGACACACGGAGTTTTTAGCTTCACAATTAATTTAACAGTATCTCTACCACACCCTATAGTGTTCTCTTGCTCACCTGCTGGCTACAGTACCTTCTTTTGTTAAAGGAAAGTATAATTTCATAGTTATGCCATTTATTTATTATTAACACACCACACCACCCCTTATTTTTTTGTCCTTATTTTAATACCCTAAATTATGGTTAAGTCCTGGTGTGTGAGCAGCGTCATTACGCTGAGAACAAAAATTAATACTCTGTCAGCCTTGGAATACTTTGCTGACACAAAGCAGTAAAAGCAGAGCAAAGGTATTTTAGGGGTTTTTTTTTCCTCCCTTGAGGAAACTGAGCATGCAGGGAATTGACTGGTTTTAATTTTTAATTACAGAAGGTACATATTTCCCCCCTCTAACTTTCTCAGTGCAAGAATGGATCAAGAAGCTTCTCAGTAGCTGTCTTGGCAAGAAATCAGTCAATGCATTGTAGCAATTTTTTTTTCCAAATTTTTCCCTCAATTTGGAATGCTTGCATGAAGATCCATTCTTTTAAATTTGAACAAAAGAAGACAGAGCATGTTCAGACAAGTCTGCTTTACGTACCAGGGTATGCTGGCCTTTCATAACCAGGCCTAAGAAGAACGCCAAAAGAAGAAAATCTGTCATGTTTTGCAAACCAATCTCTTCAATCTCCTTGCTGTGTTGATTGTCTATTTACATTTGGCTGCTGCTGTTTATATATAAATTGGTGTTTACAAGCTACAGAAAATCACACCAGACTTCTGTTTCATTTGTCAGGTTGAGCAACATTTTCAACAGAATAAAAGCAGCATAAAATTGTACCATGCTGTTCCGTGTAGAGATAACATAAGTGTTCTTCAGTTTGCCTTGGATTAAGGGAGGAAGCGTACTGGATTTTATTTATAGGATGTATGGACTTACTTTCCAGATCATGGCTTTGCGAGTTGTAAGGAAAAGAAGGAAGTCTGGCCAACAGAAGAGTCAGCTCTTGTGTGATTCACAGGAGGGGAAGGCTTTGGTTTATTACCAACTTTTCCTAAAATATGATTGTAAGACATAAACTGACTCTCCAAGTTTTCAGTTTGATAACGGCTTACCCATTTGGGGATTATGCTTTAAAACCTGTCTCTTCACATATGGATCTTGAACAGCCATTTGCACATTATCCTTATGCAATCATAGAATAATAGAAAACAGGGGTGGAAGAACTGTGCCAGATCACACGTTGCAGGACCTCTCCTCCCAGGCACAGTAAGCAGACAGAGAAGAGCGTACCACTCCTCACAATGTTGCTGGGACACAGCAGAGTTACAGATGCCCACCCCTTCTTCAGGATTGAATGAAAGATTTACAGAGGTAACAGATAAGGCAATACTATATAGCATCTCCTCTGTCTGATGACACAACATTAGTTCTTCCTGAACAGGGAGGATCTGAGTGGGATCTGAGAGCCACAGCATTGCCTTATTACCATCCTCGCATCACAGCAATATCAGCTGTCCCAACGATTGCCTGCTTGCAGGTAAAAAACTGTAGTGCAAATCCCAGTTGAAAATATTCAGCTCCCTACTACCACTTCCTGCTCTCACCTCAACGTTTAGGAGTGAGCCACACATAGATTGCAGCAACAGATCCTGAAGGCTACAGATTCCTTATTGCAACCACTAAAACCTAACAAGGAACACATGACAGACTAGATCAGGGCTGGGGAATTTCCATCAGAAATGAGGCTTGTGCAGCACCTCTGCCATGTAAAAATACACATCCAAATCAGTACACAGCTGATTCTGTTCTCACGTGCCAAGAGGAACAGCAGCTTGTGGAAACACAGTACTGCGTTATATAAAATATGAGCCATTTTCAGCTTTAGGAAAAACTTCTGAAAGGCCTGTTCCAAATGGAAATGGCAATGATGAATATCAGTGTAACCCAACGGATCTAAGAAGATGCTAGCTATGCACACTAGTTACTGTAATCACCGAGTTTAATTAGTTCTATGACAAATATCTCATAGTGCTGTATCTGAGGTCCAGCCAGATGACAATAAATATGACAGTTTTTTTTTTGTCACGTTTCATCTAATTTTTTTGCTATGACTTCAAAGTACTCAATATTTACGTGCTTCACAGCAAAAACAGAACAATGACAAAAATTTAACTGCATTTCTCGTTATTTTTGCCACTGGCCTACAAAAACAGTCTGAATTTTCACATTTCATTATGTTGCTAGCATAGAAAAATCTCTTGCAAATTATTTTAGTATATAAAACAGAATGACCTAAGCAGGCAGACAGGGGTTGTTTCTGAATCATTGTAATCATGATCTTTATATACTTTCTGCATTCAATAAGAAGATATACTTTGAAAATACACTGCAGTATATTACTCTGGAAACCCATTTAAATAGATGTTTACACACCCCCTGCCTCAAAGTCTCTATTTTCTATTTCATAGATACTTTCCACATCCGATAACTGACAGAACACAAAACACTTGTAGAAGACTATTGTGCAAAAGTGGTCATTGCTTTCAAAGTCACCTAAAGCATTGCTACACAGCCAGCATGATCTAGCTCCTGCCCAGCACGAACCTCTATCTTTCCTCTCTAACCATCCTACTTTCATCATCCTCATTTCCTCCTATTCACAAACCTGGAAAGAAGTATCTCCTGAGGCACTGCAAAACAGAGGCAGGAGCTATCTTCCTCCTTATAGCACTCAGTGCCATTTTACCCATGACACCAGAGGGGAAACTCTAATCATATTCAAGGATACACTGACTTTTTGTGGGCTCGTGCAGTTAGTTAAGTAAGGGAAAATTTGCAGCGCAAGAAAAGGTATAATAACACTTATGTTACCCAGCAGTTCCAAGTAGTAACTATCATGGTCACAGTCAGAAAGCTAGAATAGTTGCTTTGCTGTACTTGGAATGCAAAATAATCATAATAATTGTGTGGCACCTCTGGGCAAGTATTAGCTTCCTAACAGCTGCCTCATTCAGTTTCCCACTGGAATAAGGGGCAACCCCATAACCAGGTACTCTGCAAGGCTCGTCAAGTGCCTGCAGGTCAATAGTCGCAACAGTCATTTGAGATGCAAGCACCCTAAAGTTTTAATTAATCCAGTATACACTATAAATACTGAAATATGTATAAAAAATTAATTAGGTGGTCTATGCAGCTCTGATTTCTCAATTAGTACTTACCATGCCGGAAAATTATATTACATGACTTTGAGATACGTAACGAAGCACGGGACTTTGGGGCTTTTTTTCTCTAATGTAATTATTACTTGTCATGAGTTCTTGCTAACTTCTGGCTCTTTCACCTCCTACAGTGCCAAAACATGAGGGAAGAGAGCTACAGTCACCTGATATATAGATCCAGCCAGGCAGTAGGAAACTGTCCTGTCAGATACAAATAATAGCCATACATCAGCAATTCTGTGAGTCGTCTATTCATAATATTTTAGAGCCCAGGAGTTCAGCAGGCATGTTCTGGAAGGGCCTCAAAATCTGTATAATTCTCTTTCCTTCCCAGAGTTCCTCCCCTTGAGGATGTAAGTTACTGTAATTTGTTACATTTTACTACTTATGTTTAAATGCAGGGTTTAAATTCATATTTGCAACAGTACTCAAGCTGATATCTTGACACTGAGCTAAAGAGACATGAACTTGGTTCCCATTTAGCCCATGAAAACACACATGCATGGACTTACACAAATAATCATAACCCTACCTGTGCATCAAGGTCAGATTTCTTATCCTGGCCATCAAGGTACCCTAAGGTGGATATGCTGCTTACAAAGCAGAGATGGCTTATCTCTAGCCCATTTTGTGGGCTAAGAAAGTAAATGTGCACACCCAACCATTAGACATTTCCTAATTGACATAGAGTTTCAAAAGTGTCCAGCTCCCACAACTCCTATTACTGAAATCCCTTTCAATGTCATTTCTGAATGCCAAGGAAAATCGGCACTGTCAAAACTTAGTCTTGCCAACATCAATCTAGAGTAAAATGAAGAAGCAAAAACCAAACAGGCTGGCAAAAAGAAAACTGTAATTCTCTGAAGGGTTAATGCATCTCCCTCCTTTCCTCAGAAGTATGAGTCTAAACTGACAGTTCTAGAGGTGAAACTTTCATTTCTAACAAAGCTAGAAGAGTACAAGCAGTAGCAGTCAAGTTCATAAATATTCCTCAGAAATGACTTTGAAGAACCTCTCTATGAAAAGTGTAACTTAATCTCCAGTTTCATTAATTCCTAAGCTACTGTGCTGAGTGCCAAAAATAGGAATTAATCAATAGAAACTGTAGTTATGGTGTGTTTTTTTTAATCATGATCTCTCTCCAACAGAAACAACTAACCTGACTGTACCACACTTGTTGTAGAGTTTAATAAATATATTATAAATATAAATACTCTCATTTCTTGCCAGCCTCTGAGCATAGCCAGATCATTGTGACTATGGTCCCTTATTAACTTCAGCAGGGTACAAACTACTAATATAGCTCTGTTCCCGATAGTTCTGTTCTGAGATATCTAGGTCTTGATTTCTGTCTGTGTTTCAACCTTTTAACAATTATTATATGCTTTTTTCTTTTTTTTTCTTTTTTTTTTTTTTTTTTATTCCAGCAGATAAGGAAGACAGCTTTAGGCTTCTGCAGTGAGATCAACAGAGTCACAGGCAAACCAGTACAAGCTTGATTAAGAGTTAGAACAGGTACTGTAAAGAACACCCTGGGATAACTGCAAAAATCTGATCCTGTGCAGAAAATCAAGCTGGTATTCCTCCTCCAGAGTTACTGCAGTACCAAGTAGCCTACAGGGCCAAAAGCAAAATGAAGCGATTTGACATGCCACCTTTCAGAGGGGTGATGAACCAACAGTTTAATCATGAAGTGTGACTGACTACTCAGAAAGCTACTCCAATTAAAATGAGAAAAGCAAGAAACTAAAACACAGGCCTTCTCTCATCTACAAGATGATAGTTATTAGCCAGAGTGCAGGAGACAGTTTCTACAACTGGCAATTCTTATCACATCTTTGGAGAGAAAATATTCTACATCTTGTTCCACAAGTCTTGTAAGGTGGTTGTATGTGTGAATGATCATCAGCCTGTGCCATCTAGAGCCAGCTACCTTTCAGAGCTCCATTATCTGTTCCTGCATATAATGCCCCAGCAAGACAAACTGGAAAAGAACTTTGGGAGTTTTAAGACTTCGGATAAGATAATTAAAAGATTCAGTGTTTAAAAATATTTGGTGTTTAAAGAGGAATGTCTCTAGACTAAAGAGACAGATTTGAGCTGGACAAACGGAAATGCTTGCTGAAATCCTGTTTGGCCTCATTTCTTCTAATATTAAGTAAACTTGCTAGAAGAGATTTTAGGTTCAACCTGGCTTTTAATTAGCACACTGTTTATATCATCTATTTTGAGGCTTTACTTTGGATATGACCCTGCTCCTGCTGCAGTCAACTGCAGAAATACCACTAATATCAGGGGGAGCAGGATCAATGCCTTGCTTTGTACATTTTATATTTCATGTCAAAAAAAGAAACTGGTATTTATGTTTTGTAGTTATTATCAGGTTAATATGCTAAAGGCAGCTTGACAGGGAATTAATGAGTAAAATAAGGTGGCTTCTTCTGGACTGAGGTCACTTACAAAGAATGCACAAATGAAAATAAGGTTGACTCGTATTTACTTAACTATCTTCCTACATTGAATTCCTTTGGCAATGTGTCTTTAAACATTTAAAGCCCTGTTTACAAGGAGGCTCTGAAAGTAGCTTCAAACCATTATATCCCTAATTGAATTCCCCAGGAGTCCTGTAAACTCGGAGGAAAAAAGAAAGAAATCATAACATTTGCTAAATCATCTCAAAACATATTTCACTGCAAGGTTATATGACCTGTTACAAGTCTGATGAATAGGATTGAACTACTGAAACCTTTTATTATTTAGATTGAAATCAAACAAAAAGTTGCCCATTTGAAGTCTGATAATTAAACTATGCTTGCTCTGACTTTTATTACTAATTAAGAGTAACAATTTTGGCACAAGACAAGTATACTGAAGATAACACAATTAATTACGGACACATAGCTTTTGTACAATGGCACAGGGCAGAGCAGATGCAAATTAGCACACTAGTAGGCCCATATTTAGAAAAAATGACTTTGGGGGAAATTATGGTTAAAAAAAGAGAGAACGTTTCAATAACTAATATTCCATCTACATCCTTCAAACCAGAAGCCTTTTGAAGTGGAGCTGCAAAACTTCACACTATTTCCAACCAGCTATGCCAGTAGCATAGTATCCTCCATATGAGACAGACTGCATTAGAAGCTATAGTTAATATCTTAAAATGTTAAATAGCTTCACATCCCTGTCAGCTTACCTGGCTTGTAAGTTATTCCTGGGGGGAAGAGGAATCCCTGCTGGGCTGCAGCAGCCGCTGCCAGTGTCCGCTGGTCGTGTGGAAAAATTGGGATCATGAGCGGAGGCATGTGACCCTGAACCTGCTAAACAGAAGAGAGTCTCTGATCAGAAATAGCACAAATTTGTCTTGACAGGTATTTCTGCAGTACTGATAGTGTTCTTGTGTACACACAGTCTCACGGAACCTTCTCCTTAATGTAATCCCTGCCAATTTCACATTATCACATCAAAGCCCTCAACTAACATTGTTTTCCCTCAGTGTCAAAGGTGTAGCAGTCTCAGTGAACTGCACACTTTCCTACTTCTTGCTAGATTTTTTGTTTTCATTTTTAGTTAACATTCTCTGCCCTGGCACGAGGTAAAAAAAGTATAAAACCTTTGAAACATGCCATAGATTCTTTAAAAAGAAGAGTGGTGTGCATTTCTGTTAATTTTTCACAAGGCTGCTTATCTTTGGTCATGGACAGCAGAATGACAAGCATTTTAGAAGTAATCTAACACTGCAGTAGCCACTCTGATGTTCAAATTTTAGTATCCTTAGGGTAATTTTAATTCTGAGATCTTACAACATCGTATTTTTCTTCACAGGTCAGGTACATCATTTCAAAAATTCACTGCAGTATTAAATAGTCTCCTAGACAATACTCCAGCTCTTAAGATTTAAGGCTCCAACATCCTGGCACCCAATTAAACTAACATACTTTGCCATACACACCTCACTGTAATGTATAAATTGCTCATCTGTCTAAGCAGTTTTATAGTTTTATGCACTATCATGTACCTTGGCAATTATGGAGCTGCATACACGGAGCATTTCAGAATAAAACCTACTATATCAAATTTAATTTGACCTTAATAAATGTATCAAAGAGTACAAATGTACAAAAACAGAACGTTCTTCACTTTGTACTAGGATTTGCATTCAACATTGAGAAAACAGGAGATGTGACAGAACTGTGTCTGTTAAACCCACTTTTTTTTCCTAGTACCTTAATTTATGCTACATATGACACAATGGCTGGGATCACTAGGAGTTTTTATCCATCATTTCTGAACCACACAGCCACCCAAGCACTTGACTATAATTTGTCTGATTAGTATTAAGTAAAAATATATTGATTTATGTATCAAAGATAGAAAGAAACTGCTCTAGACAGAAAAAAAAGTTTACCTTCATCCCACCATAAATGGTATCAAATACTATTAAAAAGTTAAGGTACACTTCAAGCATTTTTGTTTTCATTTTAATTCCCAAAAAACTTTTTTTTTTTTGGTCAAATCCCATATGGTGACCTATGACATTGTTTAAATAGCACCAAATTTTCTTGTCATATCCCCATTACATTCATAACCATTGATGCAGTGCAGAAATGCTACTGTGTGTGTCTATGAGGGTTAATTTACCAACAACTCTCCTCTTGGGAAAGCCCTAAGATGTAGGTTAATAAAGGTCAAACAAAAAATAAACACTTTACAGTATTTTTTTTTAAATCCATTTCTCAAGAAAATCAACTTATAATAAAAAGGTCTTTGTGCAATTACTGCTATGGCACTGGGGCGTGAAAGAAACTTGCTTTGAGCAGCTATTTCTTTCATTTTAGCTGAGGTAAGCCTGGCTGTGCGTTTTAGGTTATGAGTTAAACTTGGTTAGATTGGAGTTGATCCCCACGTGCCCAGGCCAGGCATTTACCTCTGATAAAATGGAGTATGTTTTGCTGTACGGTGTTACTTTACACTGGCTCTACAGGAGTCCAGCAAATGAAAACACAGTCTTTGTCTGATAGAAACAACTGCAGGATATTGTAGAATTCAAACATAATACAATTAACAATCATTTTCCATAGTTTCCAAGTGCCATCTAATCAATGGACCCAGGGTTTCACAAATATCCCCTTCAATTGCCAAGCACAGCTGGTATTTCAAGGGAAATTGCACAGGTACAAGACACTAACACAAACTCAGAAGATTCAGGAAAACGGAGCAGGAGTTAGATGTTGTAAACATACACCCGCAGTAACTCTTCACACCATGGTGTCATAAAATTAATCTGAAACATATTATTAGCACCCAATCCTAAAATGGTCATTGGCTTCTTCGCTATGAAATGCTGTAGTGTGGTATCCAAAAGACTTTTTAAGACTATCAATGTTTTCTGCAAGTGTGGAGAGTTACTATTGCATGTTCAATCTACGTGCCCTATCTGCTCCCCGTCTATGAGGTACTTTGAACGTGAGATCAGGTCCTCGGCCTATATTAATCAACATAAATCTGACTAAATGGGACTTACAGTTAGAGTGCAAATGGCAGCTTACACTGAAAAGAATTACTGAAAGAAGCCCATATCAAATGACAATCCTTCCCTCCCACTGGTCTTCTCACTGACACATGTTAAATACTATTCCTAGGCCAGTGCTGGTTTCATCCAGAATTACTTTATCCATAGATGTCCATTATCAGCACAGGTCAAGTGAAAAGCACAAATAAACATTAAAAGGCCAGTGATTGCACAAGCATCACTGATAACTGTATTGTTAGATGTGAAATGAGTATCAAAAATACTATAGACAGGTTTTATTTACAATTTTTTTCAAGGAGATTTGTTGCTGCATTTCCCCCCCATTTTGATTTTACTGAGGGGGGAGAAATGGGAGGAGGGACTAATGGGCGCACTTCATAAATTCGGCTACGTGCCCAGAAATTTTAATTGCTGAGATATTCTTCAGGTCTTTCTGAAAAGCAAAACGATAGCAGATGCCCGAGAAACAACTTGACTCTGTCTCTTTGCATTCGTAAAAATAGCGTATTGTTGGATCGGCACTTTCCCCTTTTGTCTCCTCTGTGCTAAGTTGTTGATGATGCCATTTTTTGCCATCTGCCCTAGAGCTTCATTAAAGATACATGAATGAACTAACTGGGCTGCTATCTTGTGAGGAACAGGTGCTATTGTTTGTCCCCGAAGACTTGCACTAAAGATCTCACTCAGAATACTTGAGAAAGAGCATCTGCAGCAGTCAGTCAGAGAGCAACTTGGCAGAGCCCATACTATGGGCTAATATGCAAACAGTGACACTCAGGGGGACTCATTTTCTCTTTCATGACGATTTTTTTTCTTTTTTTTTTCTTTTTGTGTACGTGTGTGTGTGTGATGGGTAGTAAATTTGTGGTTTTGAACAATTCTGCACTCTATATCTTTAACTCAAATGGAGTAAACGCTGACAGAATACTGGGGATATTCCTTCCAAAATTCAGTTCTTCAGCCTCAAATCTAATTGTCTCTTGTTTAAAGATTTCTTATTTCTTCTTATTTAAAGATTTAAGATTGATTTCTGTTTCTATACAACAAGCTCGGGTTTAATTGTGTTAGACACAAGCAGCCACCAAGATCAGGAAACTCTTAAAAAGTAGTGTACCATTCCTTTAATATCCCATCACAACTCTGACAGCCCCTGGGAACTGATTACAGCACTTCCTTGCCTGAGATCTAAGTCAGGAAGCAACTTTAGAGCAAATCAGCCCTGATTAGTTCAAGAAGCAACTTCCAATTTGATTCTCCCTGAAATGATACAAGCTGGTGGCCCATTTGATAAGCTGAGCAATCTGCAGTGCTTTGTCCCAGAGGTACGTGAATGCTAATCTTAGAAGTCTTAGGGTGGACAGTCCTTGTTAGAAAGTCAGTGATGTTTAGTGTTGTGTGTGGCAATGGGAGCCAGAGTGATACAGTTTACCACAGCAATGGAAATTACACTGAATGAAAATGACCTCTCAGGACAGGCAACACAGCACAACTAGTGAGAACATCTAAGGAACAGGAAGGGTTCTGTCTTTAAAAAACAAAACTGCTTCTAAAACAACTAGCATTGCAGTTACAGAAGCAAAGGCATTCAGAGAAAATGATGGCAGCAGTGCAAGCAAAAAAGGTGGCTCGCACACTTCTGTGTAGCTGAGCTGACCACAGACTCCAAGAACAGAAAGAAACCCAAGCTGGTGGCCAAATTTCTCTCCAACTTTTCAAGATCAAACTTGACAAGCTGCCTCTCCTGTGCAGGTGGCTTCAGGAAAGGGAAGAATAAAGTGCCATTAAGAGCAGGCACAGACTTTGTAAAATTTTATCACTGCAACCAGCACTACTACAAAACAATGTGATAGGCTAAATACACTCTGATCTCTAGAGTAATTCAACATCCAACCAGTTGAAACCATTGCCTTTGAATTCTCCCACCAGAGAACGATTTGATCCTGACACTCAACTTATAGAAATTCCATGATCTGTCCTGAATCTAAAGGAGTACTCCACTACGTGTTATCTCAGAAACACTCACTGGAACTTGCTGAATTGACTTTTTGTTTATTTTTTTCTTTAGGATGTACAGCACATTTAGTGTATGAACTAAGCACTGTGATGCACTTCTGCAAAAACCTACTGCACAGGCAGCCTTAAGCTTTCCACTGTTTAAATTTGAATTTCTAAGAATTTTGAATTTCTTAACTAATTGGTACGGCCAGACTACACCTTTACGTAGTAGTAATCATGTTTAGGTAATCATTAAGATTTAATTTCCATAGTAAAAATGTATTTGGAATTTTCTACACTCTCCTTTAAAAATTTTAGGGCTATAGAAGAATTTGCTGGAAAATAATGGTTATAATGTCTGCTGGGTCAGTAAATTACATTCTAGGTTCATTCATTTCAAAAATCTTACTGCCACTGAAGGCAGTGTTTTTGCCCACAGTAACACTACACTAAGACATGATTTTAAATACCCTGTGTTTACCTCACCTCTACTTTAAGTGCTCTGTATATGACATATGATTCCATTGTTTTTATAATGCCAGTGGAATTTTATTTAAAAACAAGGCTTTTTTTGTTTTGTTGTTATTGATGTTTGTGAGACAAAAATAAAAGGAGAAAAAAATGTGAAATTGCTTTTATATTTATTAGATTATATTGGTGACAGTGCAAGAAAGTAACCATCACAAAGCATACAGATGTAAGGACTTCTACCAGAAGTCAGGTATTGAAAGTCAGCGAGACCACAATGCTTCAAAGCAGTGTTAAGATTTGTGCAGGTTTGTGTCCTAGTCTCCTCCCCAGCTCTGTCAGTATTCAAATGAAATCATGCTGTGACTGAGTTCTTTTTTCGGTCCCCAAAATGATCTATTTAGTAAACTGCAGAAGAATTGTACTGAAAAAATGAAAAGATCTTTTGGTTACAATTGAATGGTCTGGCTGTTTTATTTGTGGTACTCTGATGAAGCAAAGTGACTGTCAGGCTGGGTTAACAGACATAAAGGACTTGGCCAGTTTGTGTGCCAGTGGTGGCTGGGCCTTTTGTTCTGAGCTCAGAAATGTAGCTGATGAACTATCAAGACTCTGAATTAATGCACCATCAATGTCTAACATTCTCTAATTTTAAGATAATATGTGAGAGCAGACCCAAACGCTTAAGTGAGAAATCTCATCTAGCACAAATGATCCCAAGGAATCATCTGTTACTGTGTAGAAGGAAGGACAACCTATGGAAGGTGTGCTCCAGCCGGCCCAAAGTGATCACGCAGGCACTGCATCATAGCTAAGAGACACAAAATTGCACTGACATAGCTCCCACATTGAAAATTATACACCAGCTGCTTTCTGCTCCTGCTAGCAATATAGAATCAGTAGAGCCTATATCACTATATAGGGACGTATATTATGTTCTAATTTATCTGCCATCTAATTATCTTCAGTCTAATTGAAAAATATTTCCTCTCAGTGAAGTACATGAGCCACAAAGAACATGTCTGCCAATGAGATCCCAGGGGAAGTGCTGGCAAATAAACTGTAAAAAAGATACCGTAGACTTTAAAGTGAGAACATTTTGTATAGGAAACAGTATGAAAAATATGTAATCCTCTACAGAATTTGTAAATGAATTCTAACTGCTATTTTCTTTCTTTTTCCCTCTGTTCCTTCCATTTGCCCAACAATTCAGCATGATTTGGAGGTTTAAGTCTACTGCACTGGCCACAGCATTAATGTGAAAATTGTGGCCATGATCATAGAGAGAAACAGAGCATTCTTACTTTTTATTACTACTTCCTCTCTACTTCAAAACTTTAAATGAACTGAACATAAATTCCATCTGCTCGGGAAATAAAGAAGGGAGCAACAGAAAAATGCTACCAACCACATAGAAAACAAAATGTTTTAGAACACTAGCTCCTGTTTCCTTTCTATTAGCTTCTCGTTGCATTGCCATGTTTTTATCCAGCTTTCTTGACTACCTGGAAGTAGAGAATTCAACTGAAGATGATCTCATGAAGAGTATGATAAATGGTAATTAAATCTATTTAAATTGTCTGTATTTTAAGAAACTCTCACTAGGAGGGATGGAGAACATTTCTGCTGTACAGAAATAAATAAAACATGTTATGCAAAACTGAATTTATAGTTCATTTGGAGTTAGAGATCTACCACCTTTTCAATCCATACAAATGCATAATCTTGTCAATTAAATATTATTGTTAAGGTCTAGTAGTATGTTAAAATCACTTTAAAGTGCAACTAAGGAAAATTCATGTGTGTTTATTACTCCTTAAGGGTCTATTAGTGGGTATTTTATTCAGATTTGTGTTGTAAAATCTGCATAAACTCAGCATATTGTTATCCCCATGTGTGCATTTGTTTGGTTAAAGCATAACAGCAAATCTCTATTTTTGCAACTTCTCGAAAAGTCAAGAGAACTAAAATAGTCCTAATTTTAATCAGATACAAACAGTTATCTCTACAGAAGTGAAGAGTTGACTATTATGCAAATTGTCACAGTTAGTGGTCACCAAGCCATCACAGAAGAGTGAGCAAGTCAATTATTTCAGATATTTCCGAAGACTAGTGAAGATGTATGCTTCTCATTTGCACCTTGTCTTATTCTTGCCAAAATATGAAAAATATTGCAGCTTAATGATACTTGTTGATAGTTTATATACAGAAGCTCCATTACCTGAGCTCAAATCTAAATATGAGTTATGTCAGAAATTCCCCATTAGCTTATGTTTATACGGTGATATCAAAACATGCAAGATTTTTGGAGTATGCTGAAATTTTCTGTTGATGGAAAAAATTAAAGCAAGAGATGCTTTAAAATTTGCATTTCATATTGGTGCTTTCGAGCAGAGTTTCCCCCCCACATCCTTTCAAGAGGGAGTTCTTTTTTTGAGTAGTCGCCATCACTAGTTGTTAATGGGAAACCAATTCCCTCAATAGAAGGGCCTGCAATGTGCAGCGCAAAACATCACATAACTCTACAACACTGATGACTGCTAAAGGAAGGACAGTCTTTTGCTCTAAAAAACAACTCCAGAATAAGTGAGAATGAAAACAGAGACATCTCTTAGTTCCTCCAACCAAAACTTCGAGGTTGTTTTTGTCAATGATACGAAAAAACTACCGAATGTATCTAACAGTCAGGACTGACTAATAGGTGCTCAGCCATTTACTTCAAGATGAGAAGAATTTCATCACGATCAGCACACTGCCTTTAGTTTTCTATGTTCCTGACAACATTCAAGGGTTTGTAATCATTCTGTATTGTAAATATATTTTGCAAAGCACATCCAGCTATTGAATACAACATTAATTAATTCAAGCTCAAAGACCACCTTCTGTCTGCAGGCTACACTGGAGGACACTGATACAAAGTGACCCTGGTCTCTTTTTCCAATGCAAAAGTAACAATGCAGAGCAAGTACAAAGCAATTCCATTACAATCCACAGATTGTAACCTCTACATCCTATTGCACAACTGTATACAGGGATAGCCAAAGTTGAAAGCTACAGCTAATGAGGGACACGCTCTGCTGGAAACTCAGAGTGAGGCAGCACTGGAACAGGTACATGCCAGCGGCACAGAGTTTAGCTCATGTATGCTTTTGTGCCGGCAGGACACAAAGGTGGAGGTGAGTCACAGCTATGAAAAGGAGATGTCTTTTCCACCTCACCCAGTCCTATGGCTGCTTTCTTCTGGTATTTAGTCCTCTATGAATTAACCCTCCTTTATTGTCTCCCTTTACATAGACAGTGTTGCTATTTTTCCTCAAGCCTAACCTGATAATGTGCAAGAGGCTGGGTTAAAGGACTTATTCACACCCACTGAAAATATTCGTATTTATGATATATTTTTGAAGGAGTTTTAATGCAGGAGAGTAACCTAGATAACTTCCCCAAATCACATGATGTTTATGGAATGTCTAGATAGAAACACAAAGGGTTATCACAGGCAATTACGTGCAGAACTGGTTTAAGGCAGAAAACTCCTGTGTCTAGAGATCAAAGTCAAATCAGAATACTGATTGCATGCAAAAATTAATTTGTTCCATCTCTTCCTAGGATTCCTCAGATTCTGACACAACCTGACCATCTTTACTCAGAGAAGGCTCCAAGAAGCTGGTGTGTTTGCATACAGTGACTGAGGTGATTGCCACTGCTAGGTGTACAGTAATTATTGCAGATCTGGGAGTAAGCAACAGAGGGCTTCTTACATCCCAGCGACGTACACACAGCCTGCTTCCTTCCTACACCAACTGTGTCTGGCTCAAGTCAGTTATATTGGCTCCTCAAGTTTCTACAGCATTTATGATTCATCTATAAAAACATGTTGAAAGAATAAAATCTTTTAAAAGGTAAAATAAGGCAGAAAACCAGGAAATCCATTTTTAAATGAGCATTAGGTATTTCCTATCCAAGTTTGGGTGTTAAAATTCCAGCAACAGCTATCCTTCAAACCCAAATCCACACTGCTGTGCTGCCTTTTCTGCAGACTACCCTCGATATTCAAGAAGGAATGCCAGCCTTCCAATTTTCTGGCTTTCTCTGCTTTGTAAGAACTCCAGCATTATTTAAAGCAAGCTTTTGGCTTGCCAACAGACTCTGCCACAAATCCTCCGCTCGCACTCCCGCTCTTAGTGGGGCTATTTTCTTCAGCTGCTCACGGCAGTCGGTAGGAAGCAGGAGCACGGAGCTGGGCTGCAGTTCAATTTCTGCCTGCCGAATCCACGCTCAAGAGCTGGTTCTGCAACTGCAGCATGCCCGGAGTTTGTGCAATGAAACGCACGGGCAAATCTACATAGCATTATCAGGCAGCAACAATGGCCCTTTGTCCAGCTGTGGCTGTCCCCCCCTCCACAGCCAGGCCTTATCTGCTCAGGAAATGCCTGTTTTAACTGACAGGTAGGAGATTAAATCTACAGCTGCCGAAACACAATCTCTACTCTGTTAGATAGGCTTTCATTGAAAGGCACTACAAACACATAATTTGTTTATGTTGTACCAGCAATCTTTGACAAAGCAGACTGTCTAGCAGAGACAAATGTGGTTAAACCCATTTATTGTATTATTTCTGCTACACAGAACAAGCTCTTAAAAAGTAGAAACTAGACAAGGCACAAAGCTCTAGCTGTCTAAAGAAATCAAGAATAGATGACTTCTTGTTACACTAGCCCCCTATACACAGCATAGCATGTTCTCTCCTGGAAAACATCCACTGTGATTTCTTTCTGTTCTTTCTCTTTTTTTTTTTTTTTCCCTTTCCCCCATCTCCTCTCCCACCCTCCCTCCCCCCTCCCCTTTTTTTTTCTTTTTGAGTGGTTCAATGATGTTTATGTTTCCAGGTTTTAAAGTTTCTTTTGTTTTCTCTAGCATCAATAGATATAAAATAACTACGTCGGTCAAAGGATGCCTTCAGTTTAAGGAACAAGGGGATATTTCTGAGAGACTACGCTCAAAGAAAGAATAATTTTCCAGACACGCTGTCTAGTCCTCCTGACTTAATGCACACTTAAATAGAAGTTTTGCCTGACTAATGAACACTGGACTGACCACCCCGCAACCCCCCTTCTCTCTCTGTTTTTTAATCATCAATCACATATTTCTCAAAACATTACTTCATTTTTGTTACACCTTCTGCCTTATTTTAAAATAATATTACTGGCTGTTTATTTCAAATGAAAGGCACGGGGAACTGATGAATTAAGTGTTTATAAATCCCAGTTTTCAGATTGAAAACAACCTTTTTCATAATGCAAAGGCTTTATAAGAAAAACCTGCCTTTTAGCTCTAGTTTCTTTGGGCCATATATTAGTTCACGTAAACTCTTCTACAAGAACTAAATGGATACTATTTGCTGCATGCCATAAGGGCGGCATTCATCTTTTGGGAGAAGAGCCCCAAAAACTCTCCTTACTTCAGCAAAGGAGCACCCACTCCTGAGAGCGGATTGCAGCCCACACCAATCTCCGCTTTCTCTATTAAAGGTTGTGTTCCAGCTGATCTGCATATGCCACTCCAATTAATGTTACCGGGAGCTGTGTGCACACGTGCTTAGCCACTGGCACATTAAAGCATCCCTTCTCTCTGACGAAATTTAATCAATGAGTTTTCCCACTGTAGATGCTCAGTAAGGAAGATCTTGTAAACCACAGAATTATCGCTCTAATTGTTAACGGTAATTAAAAGGAATAGAAATAGGAAAAGTAGTCGACATCTTAATTTTTGTATCATTCCTGTTACTTCTCTAACTCTCTCACCTCTCTTGGGGCATTCTCCTATGTACCATTTTGCAGTACGTTGGTTTCCTTATTATTTTATTTAACCTTAATCACAACATTTATCTCTGGAATTGAGAGGAAGCTGTACAGAGCTACCATACAAGCTGCCACTCAGAACGTTCAGTTTGGCATAAAATTAAAAAAGTATGCAATAAACTGGCTGAATCCATAGGGAATCCCTCAAACAGAATGGATAATGAGGGGAATCCATAACAGACATAAACAAACCCAGAAAGATGTCTGGGGCCAACATCATTATGTAAGATATATGCCCAAGATATATGGGTATACGTTTGAATGTTCAACTTCAAACTCTGCCTGTATTAGATTGATTGAATCTCAGCATGGGGTTCAGTTAATAAACAAACCTTGCCTTTGGAAAATATTTGGGGCTGAAATTATGTATTATAGCCAGGCACCTACTACATGTGGCACAAAGATGCCCTTCTACCTTAAAGCTTTGTTAAAGCAGGATTGTAAAGAAAATTAAAAATCCATACTATCAGAGGAACAGATACAATTTTCAGGTTAAGTGGCACAACTCTGAAGACAGTTCTTAACCACAGACTATATTTCAGTCTATGCACCAGGGGCATATGAATAGAATTCACATTAAAAATTTGAGACCAGTTTGAATCTTTGGGCTTTGATTCACACTTCCCATGTTTTTTAAACATGTTGCCCATATTCTCATAAAGGATACAACAATAATGCTAGCAAATCTTTTTGGTAATTATTAATTTCACTGTAGAATAGCTTTTTTGCTATGCTTGGCTTGTTAATAAAATGCACTTTGCTCACCTCAGGGTACACCATTAGCCTGCACACTCGCTCTTTTCCTTTTTTTTTTTCCAGGTTTTGTTTAAAAATTCTTCTTAAACCTGTATATTAATCACTGCTCAGAGGGTGAAAGAATTTGCAGGAGCAACTGAAGTGCTACTTTTTTTTTTTCCCCAAAGTAGGAACTAGTTAGTGCTGACACTTCCCACATACATTGAAACAGGTATGAAGGAGGCATATAGAGAGAAAAGAAAAAAAATGAACAAGAGTAAGGATGAGGGTTGACTTGGTGGTACAGTCAAGAGTGGAACCTACCAGCCTAACATAATACCTTGCAAAACTGTGAGCTGTAAAGGCAAGCCCAAGAGACAGATCTGGGAAATAAGTTGCTGTTACCCTAATTTTGGTCATTTGGCCGACGTGAATGAAGAGAAGGAACCCAGCAAAAATGCCTATCCAAACGGGCTACCAAAATAAGAGAAGACAAAACACTTCCTAAGATAGATCTGTTTAACACATCTGTTACATCTGTGTTTATTTGTAAGACACTGTGCTCCACTCTGAAGGTGTTTGAGAGTTCAACTATTGAGGAGATAACTGCCCTGAAATTCAGTATTTGTAGCGTTGTCTTATACACGACAATGTTTGAATACACTGGACATATCTTTGTGGAACTCTGTTTACTTGTTAGGAGATTACTTGTTAGGAGAAGATTATTCTTTAAAGTATGCACTACCAGCATTCTCTAGGGAAGTCAGTGTGTGTTAACATGCCATTATAAAGCCACAAGTTTTAAAAAGCAGAAACTTCCCTGTTAAACAATTTCTTAAAGGAAAAGCAAAAGCATGTTTGTATATGTATGTGTACAAACATCCATAGAGATGCTTGTTTATTTCTAAGCATGAAGAGAAAATAATGCTCATCATATATACATGCACAAAGATATAATATATACACACAGAGATTCATATATTCGAAATATATATCTCTATATACATATTATATATGTGTGTAAATATGTAGACCATGCTTCCCTGATCTTTTCCAAAGCCCTCACTTAGTATTTCAGCATTCCAAGACCCACTCTGCTATATCACTTGCTTGCTGCACTCCTGGATAGCCATCATTTGAGTGACTGGATTGGACACAGAATACCTGTCTTACTTAAAAACTTCCTCTGGGAAGACCACCTCCACCTCTTAAAGGGGCTACTTTGAGCATGATACATTTAACATTTCCCTGCTGAGTGAAGAGATCAGTAAGCCACGTCTGCTAATCATAGCAGTAGACAACCTCAGTAAGAGAAAAAACATATTTGGAAAGCACTCCATTAGTCGCATCTATTATTGCTGTATTTATTTATGACTCTTCTACTTATGAAACCTTTTTTTTTTTCCTCCTTCGTTTAATTATCTCATTCCTCACCTTCAGTTTCCTCACAAAACCTGTAGTGTTCACTTTCATTTCATTTTCACACAAGGCAGCAATCTGGCAGTTAATTCTCCTCTCTAGGCCACTGATACCAAAAAAGTCCTGCCCAAAAGCTGTCAGTAGACTTTCATCACGAGACCATAATAAAGTATATTTGGTTTCCTTGGCATTTGGATGGTCTCAAATACAAGAAAAGCTTAGATAGAAAAGTAGTATGAGGACACTCACAAAAATCTTTGTGAAAAGATGTTTAGAAAAAACCTCCCTAGTGAAGGCAAGGGTCTTCACAGTAATCAGTGCTTTTCCTCAATCTTCCTTTTTGGCTCACACATGCTTTTGTCTCCACTTTCTTGCCAGTTAGACATCACTTTTCATGATATAAGTTTCCATTTAAGTTTAGATACCTTATTCAAAAGAATATTTAGGATTTTTTTTCCTTTTTTTTTTTTTCTCAAGTTAGCCTAATTCCAGAATTGTGACAAAAGAAAATATAAGAAAATACTATTTTAAAATAGGATTCCTGAGATGTGAGGGTGAATGGGATTAAAGCAAAATACACAGATCAACTAATCAGTAAGTTCATTTGGGACAACGGTGCTATTGTATTCAAAGGAAAATGCAGGGGAGAGGTGTGGTGTTGCATTTTAAGGAAAATAGAGAGGAGAAGTTTTGATTACTGTGAGGTCAGTAGTGTGCCTAAATGATTTAATGCTTGTGGCTCAATAGAATATCCACAGCATTTCTGGCATGTGCATCCCTGATACCACTGCCCCAGAGTTGGCTGGTGCTTGTGGCACTACACTATTTGCAGCAATCTTACTAACAGCACAGTGAACATCTAAGTAACCTCAACATTCATATTGTACTTTTTCAGTATATGCCAATCTGATCTCAATTCTCTCTCCTGGAAGCCTGGACTGTGTTCAAATCATTCATTCATTTTCCATACTCACTGTCTGACTGGCTTTTGCTGTTACCAGTCGCTGCTATAACCTCTGTGCTATGCATAATCAAAATCCTTCCCATCTGAGTTGTCTGCCATGGTTACTGGAAATCTGCTGCATATAGCATTCCCAAGAGCAGTAAAGGAAGGCACCTTTGCTGCAATTGGGTAAATATCGCCGTTTCTTTAAAGAGAACATCCACTCTCACTGAAACCACAGCTAATGGTGATTGCTAATGCCCCCACCTCTCCAATCAAAATGATGTTAAATTGCGTTTTACTCTTTCTTCAGTTAACATAACAACTGAATGTTCCTCTTCACTTCTCATGCCTTACATCAAGGAAAAAAAGCTGCTCCCAATATTTCACAAAACCTCACCAGAAAACATAGCTGGGGTAAAATCTATCTGATTACTGCCTACTTATGATGCCTTTTAAGTGAGTCTGCATGTTAATTTATTGCATGCTTTGTTTGTAAATGTGCTTCTGAAATAAATGAGGCATTTACAAATATGATTAATCTACAGATTCAGAAGCAAGTAATAAAGAAACAAATTACTGAGTGCCCTTGTCCTTTTACACAGAAGCTAAAATACAACTTTCAAACATCTAAGACTGCACAGCTTTATTTTTCAACTAATGCTGTTTCAAACAGAAGTTTTCAGCAATCATTTTTTTTCCAAGTTCCCGATTCCAGTTTCATTTATAGTAGTGTAACTCAGAGGCAATCTCAACATTTGTTGTAAACCAACACCAGTGTAAACACTGTATGGATGAGGTTAAAATAAGGCTGTTATTGTACAATTTTTAAAGTGCTCCTGGAGGTTAATATTCTCACCCTTTAACAGATTTAGGCACATCAGCACGAATACAGAAATGCAACAAGTTGAAAATTCAAAGTATATTTAATAGTGCATTTTATGCCACTCACATTTTTAGTCAGACCACCCAGAGCAAAGAAAAGAAAAAAACCACAACAAAAAAAGCCCTCTGCATTGTTTGCAATAATATGGAAGGAAATTGAGTGTATATTCTCTTCTTCCTGTATTTTCCAGCTAGATTAAGCTGTTGTCTTCACAATTGCCTCCCAGCTGCTGTGACTTGTGAAAACAACAGACCCTGCTCTGTTGTCTGCAGAAAGCCTGGATTGTTATGAGTAACTTTATTGCAGGCACATGAGTGTGTTAAGACTTTAAAACACGCTCAAATGTCATGTGCACACCCAGTGACGGGCAAGAATAATTATGAAAAAACAAGAATTCTATGTCTACGAAACAGTGTCAGACAAAATGGGCCATTCATTGTGTTCCTTTGGGAATGCTTGGACTCTCCAGCCAGAAAACAAAAAAGGCACTTTTTTCCTGCTGTAGGCTGAATGCTTAGCTTTGCCATCTGAGCCCTAAGAAAACATGGGCCCCCTCTCTAACTACTGGCTGGCCCGCACACAGTAAAAAGTATTAATGCCCCCCTTTTTTCCAGCAGCTCTCTCTGTGTAGGCTGCGGCCAATGTAAAGTCAATGCAAAGACAAAACAGTTTGCCTAACATTAGTAAAAAAAACATAACTCTTGTACAGTCTGAAAATCCCTCTGACACACAGAGGTTTTATTCTAAGGCATATCCCCTCTATCCTAACCGTAGCTACTGTTAATGCTTTTAGCAGGTATTAACTGCTGCCTGCTGCTTGGCCGCAAGCTCTCTACAAGTCTATAGACGAGCCTGACTGTGTACAACTGCTAAAAATTATTACCTAACTGCCTGGTTTACTACTGTCCCTTTTCACAATTTGACTTCCTAAATCAGAATCCCTCTATCCAAGAATTAACAGAAAAGAAAATGCTAAGTGGTTTAGGTGCGTATCAGTTCATTCCAGTATCACATTTTTTTATCACAGGTGAACTGACCACAAACCCACATGGACAGTGAGAAATTACAAGTGAGTAAAAAGCACTTCATGTTTTGGTTTTTTAATTTTTTAATTGCTTTTTCTATGCCAGGGACCATTTGACCAACATACTTTTTTTTTTTTTAAGTTAGTGAATCATTTCTCTATGCTTTATATTTTGCTAGACATCTGAACATCTTTGAAAAAGGTGACTACAACAATTCAAATCAGTTTCTACACTGTTTTACTGTAACAACCGCCTGTGACATAAAAAAATCTGCGAACATTTCTGATAAAAATACCAGAAAAATTCCTATGAATTTGGCCCAATGTCTGAGTATGGATTTTTAGTATAGAATTTGATTAAGACATCCAGCATGGATTTCACCTTCACATGTTCAAGGCAGGCTAGAAAATGTGAAAACAGAAACAAAATTCTTGAAGCACTCTTGAAGCATCTGAGTCTTCATATAAAGCAACATGAAGGGACAATGAAGAATGAAGTGTACCCTCCAACAATTTTATGAGCTGCTATTTTCTTCACTAAGCCTTCTAACTCTATTTAGGAAACAAATCAACACATCTACGATACTAAACAGGTTTTGAAATGATATGGTGCCATAACGTTAGTCTCTATCCTTCTTCAGGGCACAAAATGTCCCTTCTTATTTGCTCAGTACATAAATAGCACAGAGCATAATAAGACGCCGATCCTGAATGGGGTCTCAACCAACTATGCAAATATTAGTACATGCAATATTATAATAGGAGGTCATTATGGCTAATACTGGGTCATCCCAAGAAATCGCAGGGGGTTACATCAAAAATGCACGTGTACAGGTAACCTATATGCCCTCTTATACAATGTGAAGGAAAAATATTTCAGACAATTTCTTGTCACTTGAAATATGAAAGCAAAGGGTGGCCCTCAAACATACATTTAAATCAGAAACATATAGTACTATGAAATGAACCATCAGGCCATCCATGAATTTGTTTTAACAATCCAACAACATCACCATTTCTCATTCATCCACTTAGCTTAATTTTCCTACCATCACTTTCATTGCTGAGGTTGTCTCTATTAAGTCATTTTTTGTGCATCATTAACTTTTAACCAGGCATCGATAGCTTTATTGTTTAAATTGCGTATGACTTTATTTAACGTCAGCATTTCTTCTGGCTCCTGACACGAAGTCACATTTTATAACTAATTAAATTGATCCCTGGGAAGCAAAAGCCACTAAACGGAATTATTCGTACCCAAGTGTCAATATATTAAATCAAAGGGCTAATGAGTTGGGTCACTGCCTCTTTTATCTGAAAGCTACTGCAGAATAGAATTCATATCATCCTCTACTTTCTGCTTTCACAATCAATTTTATTTAAACCAGAGGTAACTAATTAATAAATTTTGATATAGCTGTAAATAATATATTTAAGCCATTTTTTTACCACGTGCACGTATGTTAAGGTCGCTTTCTAGGTGGAAAAAATTGCTCTGTTGATACAAACTGTCTAAAACTGTATTTTTTTTTAACTCCTACGTGTAAAGAACATTAATGCTAGGTCATAGGAAGCTTCAAAAATGACCTAAAAGGTGTTTTATAAGTAAACAGTTTCAAGAACATTTTAGTTTTCAGCCATTTCCATTATAGGCATAAATCAAGATGAAAATTTGCCTCTTGGAACTGACAATACCGCCTAACGAAAGTGATTAAGAAATGACTAAATTTGTCATGTCAGCTTTTCCTATAGCTCTTGCAGCTGCTGAGTAATATCTTGGATGCTTTCACTATTTACATCTGGACACTACTTTTAAAATTCATCACCTAATAATTCATACCACTCACAGAATTAGTCATAGTTCAGCGTGCTTTGACAAAATGCTTGTAGATGGTTCGAGAAAGCTATCTTTATCTAAGTTGTCTTCAACTAATCTGATTATGCCCAGATTGTTTAAAAAAACATTCTGAATGCCACAAAAACACATTCTGCAGCTGATTTATTTTGCCTGAAGTCCAATCAAGTTCTCATATTTTATAACCTTTGGAGTGCTCTGTAGAGACAAGTGCATTCTGAGGGTTACTGATATTTATAAGCTATTTATAAGCCATAATTACACTTGAAGTCAAAGGGTATTAGAAGGAAAAATTAGTTAAATGAAAAAATGTTGAGTGTCATTGCTCATCTTTACTCAAGAGGGGAAACGGATGGGTGGCATCACATCTTCTTGCCGTAGAACTTTCAAATCACAACCAGCTCCTGCAAACTTGCAAGTACTCAGAGTACAGAAGGGAGAGTCTTGGCTGACCAAAACAACTAAATTTTTGATGCCACTTGCCACACACACAAGGAGATGAGAAAAGACAGTGAAAGAACACTTTCTGCCATTCATTCATCCTCTTCCCCACAGCAAACAGGGAGCAGGAATGCGACTGAGTCACCACTAGCTCCCTAATCTACTTCTGGGGCTGCATCCCTTGCACAGAACAAACTGTAAAATTATAAACTGGTTTACAAGAAATACCTGAGTAACCATTGAAAGCAAGGCTGCGATTGTTCACTTCAAACTAATGGTTATTTTAACACATAATGATGAATTAAAAATAGGATGGCAGCAATGTCCCTCTAACGTCCCTTGGTTTTGTTGTTTTACCACAAAGATCAAATGCATCACAAGGAACACCACAGATGTTTTTCAAAAATGCATGTTCTTGTACCCACACATCATTTGCCTTTTCAAACAGTAAATTAGGGGTTTTCGTTGGGCACAGTGGTTCCCTTATAAAACAACTTTAAATAGTCACTTTTATCCATTTATAAATGGATACGCTTTGGAGGGTCAAGTATGTGCTGTTGTTTCACACCACAAATGTTTTCTTTCGTTTCCAATGGTTAAATGTCACGAGAGTGCTTGACCCCACTACAGAACATCATTCAGGACCTGGGGGAAACCACAAATATGGCTGTACCTGTGGTTGGCACAAGATCATTTAAAAATAAAAGATCATTTGAAGAGTGTGTTGTAATACTGAGCCATTTTCACCTAAAAATGTTGACAGAAAGGGGACTGTCTTGATGTATTTCCTGTAGTCATCTTGTTTAATATTTTCTTTCTTTTCAAATTCATTAAACATTCAGAGTTATAGCAAAAGTCTCGCAGTTAGGATTAAACTATGTGATACCATGACTGGTCATTGAATGTATGTAAATTTTCTTTCATTTAGACTCCTTGGGGGAAAAAACGATACGAATGTCAAAGTTTGACATAAATATATGTGGCTTTTGGAGAAAGAGAGAGCAATCTTTTCAAATAAAGACTTATAACACAACAGTGCTACAACACTGTCAGCCGCAGTTTCCTTGCAAAGCATACAGGAGTTTTATGTAAAGAATATTTCAGAAACATTATAAAGTTATACTGTTGCCTGAGTTTACTGCAAACAAGTTTCAGACATGATGCTGAAGATGCACAAGGAATGAATACTGTGAGATTGACAACTGCAACAAAATATGCCCATAGTAGTCCCAAAATCATGCTCTAACTACTAGCAGCAGCTGTGCTCATAAATGGTTGAATATTGTTGAAACAACCAAAACAAAGTTTGATCTAGAGAAGGTTCCAATTCTGACCAATTACAATAGCAACAACTGTCAGCAAAATGTAAGGATAGTTGAGGGCAGTGAAGATTGCTCTCATTAAGCAATATCCAGGTAGCACTGTTTGAGAAGTGTTATAGTTAGATCATGGAGAAATTTTTTTTTTTTAAACTAAGTTACCTAGCAGAGATTCTGATGATATATTTGAGGTTCAGTATTGGCCATGATGAAACAAAACACAGAAATAACATCAAATCTACCGCTAAATACTTAGCATTGGTCAAGTAGAATTTTTGGGAAACATATCTGTCATCACATTCAAAAATTGGTTTAGCTTATGGGTTTGGAACGTTCTGTAGAAATAGAAAAGAATAGCCCTTAGTTGGGATATTTCCACATACTTTTATACGCTGTCTTTCAGCAGTGACTGCAGATCAATTACAGAAATTCATTTAAATTCTGACCATTTCTGCTTTTTAGTAATGACCAACTGAGAACATGTGATCAAGAAATAAGTTCAGTTTTTAAGCGTTTAAAAACAGAATCTCTCTTTTTAATCTGCTTTCTTCAGTTTGGGAAGGGAGGGGATGGAAAGGTACAAATACTAGTACTCAGTAACTTATTATTATATGTACTTATACTTTTGGTGTCGGTATTAGAAGAGATTATCCAGGACCACAAGACATAGAAACAAAATGTCCAATTAACATCACAAGTATTGCTGAGGAGAAAATAGGAAAGGAAGGGTTTGCAAAAGCTAAATGCAAACACACACACTAATAACCATTAAAATGGAAAAGGCTTGCTCACTAACATGCTATTGCCAATACTTTAAAAGAATTTTCCCCAGATTTTTGCCAGTGATTTCACTGTTATACATTGCTGTTACTATACCCCAGTGGAAAGTGATTTGTTGATATCCCCTTAGGTCATTCCAAGATGTATGGAGCCTACAGCAATTAGCTGCTCATGTTTCTGTCACTTTCCTGGTGCTAGCTCTTCCTTTTCAAGAGACTTTTTCCCCTCTCCATCTATCCTAGATGCTTGAGGTTCTCTCGCTCAGAGCTATGCAGGTAACAATTAAGCTGAAATGCTGGCAACCCAATATAGTCTTCTTTGTACTTCAGCTAGCACAACAATTTCTGAAGGCGTGTAATATTCTGCATGAAGACAGGAGAGGAAACGTACTAAGAAATATGAACTATTTATGCAAATTTTTATGATTTATCTTGGCAATTTTTTCGCATATGATTTTCCCTAAATGCGAGCAGTCAGTTGCCAACAACTATGGACACAACTAGCCTATGTGAAAATTTCCAAACTTTTTACATTCAGAATTGTTTGTGCAAGTAGCAGAAGAACAGGATACCTTAATTTCCTCATTCACTTGGAATCTGTATTTCAAATTGTGTGTATCTACACACCTATTTTTTCCCACTAAATTTAATAAAAAATGTTATTTTTCTGGTTATTTAACAATGAAAAGCCCTCAGGTGAAATAAAATGGAGGTACAAAGGTGGACAATATGGTACCTCATTTGCAGGTTCACTTTGGGATTAGATATCTATTTGATTTCACCTTCAACTGAAAATGAATGGTTGAAGTAAATGATGTCTGTGGCATGTTGAACATGTATCTCTCTGACAAAATACATAATAGTTGATCTTACATGAAATTAACTTTCAACTATTTCATGAGTGGAAAAAAAAAAAAGAATAATTAGAAAGCAAAGCTCTGAGAAAACTTGGTGATCTCATTTTGCAAGGATGTGTGCAACCACTTTTTGTGTGCGCTTATGCTGAATTAATCACAGTGAAGCAACAGCTAGCTGATCCAAATTCAGAAATCATGCCAGCCTCACATGAAAATCGGTTTGAAGATCTTTAGATACATTCCGGTTGACTTTAAAGTTTGTAAATTAATCTTCCTAAGGGTGAAGTTAAAAGAATTCCAGCTATGATTCTGTATTATCGGCACTATTAGTGATCAGTTGAAAGAATAGCAGTGATAAAGTATTTCTCAAGCACTACAGAAAATACACAAATGGGAAGGGTTAGATGCACTCACTAACAGACACGAGTTGGGATTTTGCTAGTGCAAACCGGCATGCAAACAATTTTTCCAGGCCAGTTTCCAAAAGCCTTTGAGAATACAGCCTTAAGGAGTACAGCTTTTCATGACAGATACCGAAGTGACAGTCTACAAGCTGGAAATCTTAAAGGAGGTGAAATGGTAAAAATATTACTATCAGTAGTCAAAAATAATGAATTAATAAAAGAGATGGTGATTCTACAAAGTTAAAAGAACTGGCGATATTTCGTCTGCGTGTTTATCTATCTCTGTAGCATGTGGCTTCTGTACTTTATATGAATCACAATGAAACATCAAACCTAAACTCCAGAGGCAAGTTCACTATATACTTAAAAAGAATTCACAAAAATGATTCTTTCTGTCAACTGTTCCCATTCAAAGGCCTGAATGAACAGGCTTTATAAATACGGGGTACTCATAGAAACTTGCACAGCCAAGTGTGCCTGCAACCAGATATTTCCTATGTGAATAACTAGGCAGAGAATTTTCAAAGGCTTGTAGTAAGCAGTTTCAGCAGCAAATTCTCTCAGCCCTTAGTCACATGTTCCTTAAAAGGAAATCATTAGCAATCTAAAAAGTCCCTTTCTTTAGTGTTTTCCCATGTATGCTCAATGTACTGAGACACTCTGGAAGTGATATTAACCTATGCCTGAAACAGCAACCAACAAGTTTATAAGATACTGTATAGGAACGCTGAAGATATATTATGTACCTAGTTTGTTCCCCAGTTCATATCTTCCACGCCATTTGGACTCTACTTCATAGATGAATAAAGCCACGTTCTAAAACCTTTTAAAGAAATGGTCTTCTGAGCCAGGCACTCAGACTCAGGTTATCTGTATTCAATTCCCAGCTCCACCCAAGCTTCCTGTGAGACTCCAAGTAAGCCACTGAAGTGTCTGAGTTTCTTGCCTGTAAAATTGGATGAATAAAACTTCCTTTCTGTACCTCTTCTTTTGCTTCTTCAGGCAGAGGGACATCCCTTGCTTTTCAGAAGCAATTACAGCTGAAGAGTCATTCATACCATGACAAAACTTCCAAAACATTGAACCAGACCGACTGTACTATTCCAATGCCATAAAACTCTCAGTTTATCTCTATCAGTGCACTTGATTGTGGTCAATAAGTGATATTTCAAAGAGAAAAAAATCCAGGAAAGCATGTCTGGCATTTTGCAAAGTCTTTAAACAAAAGGATTATGTGTTTTAAAAGGAATTCAACTGCTAATTTTAGCACTGGCCTCTATCTCCTGTATTTCCTATGACTGCTCAGCTTTTCAAGTATATTGAACAAAACTCGCAAACCTTTGCTTTTCATGTCTGTGTCCTTTCATGGGTGCCCACATTCTACAAATAGCCAGCAACATCAGAACTACACACACTGTTAAACTGTATTTTTAATCTTGGTTTTCTGGTAACATGTAGAAACAACATGAGTCTCTTTTTCTCGTGGTTTACAGTGTCACCAATTATACCCAATAAAAGCACATTCTGATATTCTGCAGCTGGGCAAAGTTTATACAGGGTGTGTATATGAAAACAGCAAGACTGTGACAAGATGTGCAGTTATACCACCCAGGGTAACCAGTGTATCCAGTAGAAAGAAACTGCTGCAATTTGGGTTTGATTTAATAAATAAGTTGTAGTTATTTTATAAATTCAAGCAATACTGTATGATGTAATAAATACATTTTTAAAGAAAGATCATTAACATGATATTATTGTGTGTACAGAAGAGCCCTTCTCAACACCAAACCAAAATGAGTGGAGCAGAAAGAAGAAAACAGAAGGGCAGGAAAGACTAAAAGAGGGCAGTTGATTTCTCAATGAAATCCAGTACAAGCAGAGTTGTCACACACATAAGATGACACCCCATCTTTGACTTGTCTATCATACATGCAAATTTCTCACACTTTTACCTAATGTTGGCCTCCTATTAATTAAATAATTAGCCAGAAGCAGTTCACTTTCTTATAACCATATAAGACTAGAATTACTTGCCAGTAAAAATTTCTGTCAGCATAAAGGAATGACCTATATAAATAGTATATTTTTTATTATTCAGAACTTTCTTCACTTTTCCAGTTTTTCCCTCCACTCTGCTTAATATTTCTGCATGGTTGTTTTTTTTTTTGCCAGAACAAATCCAGTATCTTTGATGGTATGATCTGTGTATAATCCACTTGTGATTTTTCATTTAAAGAAGCTATCCCAAACTCAAGGGTGTTAAACTTTTTAATACTGCTACCCCATGTTTTCTCTTATACCCTTGTGCATTCACATATGCATTTTAAATACTTCTCTAAAACACCAATAATCCCTCTTTGAAGTACTGAATGGAATCGAAAAGATCAGACATTTTTAGTTCACAACTTTCAGTGTGGGAAACATACTGAGATTATAATTTGACAGGGATTTTCCTTGTCTTTTAGTCCTCAATTGTTTTCCACAGCAAAATTTATTCTAAGAAGCTTTTACTTTGGAGCTTCTGTCAGCCCACAGTTCATAGATCAGCCAGTGACAACAAACACCTCTGCTTCTCTCCATTGGCTTCTGAACACAGACTATTAAAATAATGAGTGTCAATAATTTTCATAAGTTCAAGAGCAAATATAGCCCAGCCTTATAGGGCAAGTAAGCAATGTATTTGTGACTGCCAGTCATTTGACTGCACTCTCTGCTGAGCTGAAAGCTACTGCAGCTTTTCCTGTGGCTGCGTTGTACGTAAGGACTCTGCCCATTTTGGATTCTCCTAAATCCAACAATCAAATGCCACTCAGTAACTCAAAAACCCTATCAAAATAATAATAATAAACCAAAACAACAACAAAAAAAACCTTCCTTGCCTGCTTTTGCAAAGACTGCAGGAACTCAGCTTTTTTTGAAACGCTTGCCTAGTAAAATTTACCTAATAGTGCAATTGCTCATTCCTTAGAATGAGAGGTCTTCCCCAATGCTCCTTCTTACAGCCCTCTCCTTTCTACTCCCTGCTTACTCTCCAGCAGTCCATCCCACCACAATCTTTCTCTCACCAGCTCTGATGCCCCTTTCCTGTGAACTTGTTTACTCAGTAAGCTGGCAGAACTGGTAGAAGTGGCAGAAGTTTTAGTGTGGTTACAGAGGGTACAGAGAATGACAAAGGGAAGTGGGAATTACTCCTTTAGGCACTGCTGATCTGTTACATTACCTGCAGACTTTCGCACAAATCTGCAACACAATTCTCACTATGCATTCTCACCCGTGGACATGCCTGCTCAGGTAACTGCAATGTTCATTATAAGCTTGTTCACAGTATTTTTAGCAACTAACAAACTGTGCTTACCTAGTTAATCCAACCTGTTGTTGGAATTCATATGGTTGGCAGTGGTCCCAAATAATGCTTTTTGCTTCCATGTCTCCTCCTCTTTACCCCCTATCCACACTGTGGTTTCAATTCCTGCTGACTGACAAGTCCTTTATATGCTGAATACATTCTTCTATGCTACACCAATTCCATTCTGCTCAGTATCCCATGTTAGTGTATTTCTCTGATATTTTAATTTTGGTGTTCAACCACACTCCAAGCATAACCTCTGCCAATGCTCCTCCAATATATCTTTCTGCTCAGTGGTTTATTACCCTCACAGAGCATACGTAGACAGCTCACAGAGTAAGATTACAGAATCATACAATCATTCGAGTTGAAACAGACCACTACAGGTCATCTAGTCTAACACCCCTGCAATGAACCTACAGCAAGATCAGGTGCTCAGAGCTCCATCCAGCCTGACCTTGATTGTCTCCACTTAAGGGGCTTCTACCACCTCCCTAGGCGTTCCATGCTTCTCTATCCTTTTTGTAAAAAAAAAAAAATAATAATAATAAAAATTCCTTATATCCAATTTAAATCTTCTTTCTTTTCAATTGAAACCATTTCCCCTTTCTTATTACAACAGGCCCTGCAAAAGAGTCTGTCTCCTTCCTTTTTACAGTCCCCCTTTAGATACTGAAAGGGTGCTATCAGGTTACCCTTACAATCTTCTCCACAGAGCTGAACAGCCTCAGCTCTCTCAGCCTGTCCTCATAGGACAGATGTTTCATCTTTTGGGTCATTTCTAGGGCCTTCCACTGGACATGCTCTAGCAGCTTCACATCTCTCCTGTACTGAGGACTTCATAACAGGACACAGTTTTCCAGGTGAGGTCTAACCAGAGCAGAGGGGCAGGATCCCCTCCCTCTATCTGCAGACCACATTTATTTTGATGTGGCCCAGGATACGGTTGGCTTTCTGAGCTGTGAGGGCACGTTGTTGGCTCATGGCCAGCTTGCCATCTAACTCCTTTTTGTCAGGGCTGTGTTCTATATTGTAGTTATAGTGCCAGTTGCCATGACCCAGGTGCAAAAGCTTGCACTTGGATTTGTTGAACCTCAGCAGGCTCTCTTGAGCCCATTTCTCAACTCTGTGTAAGTCTCTCTGGATGGCATCTCATCCCTCAGGTGTGTCGACTGCACCACACAGCTTGGTTTCATCTGCAGACTTGGTGAGGGTGCACTCAAAATCCCACTGTTGATGTATTTAAAGAAGGTAGCGAAGAGCATCAGTCTCAGTGCTGACCCCTGAGGGACAGACTAGTCACTGACCTTCATTGTGGACATCAAAGCCATCCTGAAGGGCTGGATTCTACTCTCACACCTAGCTATGTAAGATGCATGGGACCATGGAACATAATTATTTTTTAAAAACTTATCATTCTTTCTGTAACAGGGGCAATAATGTTCACCTTCAAGCATTAAGAGCTTGAAGGGATTATCAAATCTATAAAACAAAATTAAACACTGTCTTTACCAAAAATTCAACTAAATCACATAGTTATTGACACCTTCACTCTCTGTTGAGATGAATGAAAATTTCAAGAATTATAGTGTTCCCTGTCATATCAAAGATGGCATTGATTTGTGGAGTATCAGCCTAGAACCTGCAGAAAATGTAAGACGTGATAAATGAGTGGGTGATGGATAAAAGAGTAATACACTGCTTTAAGTCAAGCATCGTTTAAACGTAAGGCTTAAAATACCCTATTGTACCTCTGTAAGATTGTACCTATGCTTACATGATTCTTACACATTCCTGAATTGAGTTTTCATCCAAACTAAGCCTGGATTGTTTATCTGGAGGAAACCAGGATCTGATAGTTCCTCCGACATTTCAGTTTTCCTTCCCAGAGGGCCCAAGGAACCAAGTTGGATGGAGGTCATGGTACACAACAATGCGTTTCCCCTGGGATTTAGACAGACCATCAGGCTGTGAGACACACTTGCAATTTAGGCACCTTTTCCTGCAGTCAGAGCACAGATGGAGTATACATCCTGAAACAGGAAAACAAACTCGGGCAACAAGAGACAGCCAGAACTCTGGTCAAAGAGGAGTATGTAAGTGGCTTCTTCTAAGGAATGCAGTTTCTAAAATCCTTTATTTACATTATGTTCTTTTAATTATCACACAAAGAAGAGAACAGATGGATCCCTGTATCATTCGTTAACTACCCTGCACTTTTCAAGCACTTCTGGTTAGGAAGTTTATCCAGCTTCCCCAGTAGCAAGATCATTGAATGCAGGTGAGTCATTATGAGGAACTGAACTGATGTGGTTATACAACTAGGAAGCCTTTTACATTGGAAACAGGACTGACCATAAACCTATCAATGAACACATGGAAAAAAGCAGAAACTGTCAGGAGAAAAAAATTAATAGTGAAGTACTTTACAGTGCCAGACTTTGTTCAGACACAGACTATACCTCCTTCCTAAGACAGATAGAAATATCTATATTTTAAGGTATATTTTGCATTTAAGGTATATTTTAAGGCTAATCATTTCTAGCTGTGAATTACTGAAAAAAAAAAAATTAAAAATTCACAGATTAAATGTAGAGACCATAGATCTCTCCCAAACTCTTTTTAGTTTAATTTTAGTGCTATTCTAATTAAATAAAAGTACTTCTGTTGCTGGTTAGAATTCTTGCTCCCAGAATGATACAAAAAGGGATAAATGAGATGAAAATAATTTCCAAAATAAAGTCTCCAAGTATCTAAACCTCAACTGTTTTAGTGGGCTCCCTAAATTTAATCTATGTATTACTACTGTAAAAAAAAATTCATAGTCTCACCACCAGAAGTTTACAAAGCATCCACAAAACTTCTTGTGGGTGAAATGGAAAAAAATTTAACTAAGCCTCGACATAGCAAACATAACAAAGGGAAGAACCTGAGAACTACAGCAGATGACAGATTGGTGTTTTGTTTTGTTTTTTAGAGTAAAATCTCCTGTAAGATATTCCTTCAAATAGTGCTGTATAATCAAAGCACATTCTCTGAAACTTCAGACAACATTCCAGCTGGTAGGTCTGCAGAGAACATGTAGGGTACATTTCACCAGAAACAAAATCTTTCCCACTCCATTTTCCCTGAGATGCACAGACCCTCTGCAAGAAACAAAGAAAGTATTCTGATCTGTACCCAAAGCTCCTTTTCTAAGAGAAGTGTTTTTATATGCAGAACAAGTAGTTTTGTACGCAACAAAACTTACAAATATTTGTTTTCTATGGCTCTGCAAGAGGTACAAACTCAGATTTTTGCTCCTTTTACACCTATTGAAGTATAAGCTCTAATCAAAACTTTTCCTGAATTTAGGGCATTTTAACATCACTTTTTCAAGAACATTCTTCATATTCAGATATGGAGAAAGCTTAGACTCAAACCTTTCCTTCCAGGACAACCTGAAAGTGTTTACAAGAGCCACTAATTTTCCTGGGGCTTAACTGAATGCAATACTTTTTAGGATTTTTCAACCATCTCAAGCTTGATCACAATTACTTAATGCGTCTCAAATTTATTCAAGTTGAATTGTGCTAGGCAGATTGGCAGCACAGTTTATAAGTTCCTTTCTTAGGAAATCAGGGTAAAAAAAATGTGTGGTTTTGTTTTGTTGGTTTTTTTGTTTTGTTTTGTTGGTTTTTTTTTAACAAAATGCTATGTAAAACACTGAAAAAATAGGCAAGCTGACTGAAATTTGCATTCATTACTACCTCTTCATTGAGGCAAGCTGCAATATAGTAATAAAACTTGCACAAAAGACAGATAAATACAGAACAAGATGGGAGGAGCAGTGCAGCACTGAGTAAAAACAGTCAGGTATCAAGAATGTGACAAGGAATTTTTATTATTCCTTTTTTTTTTTTTCAGTAGATCCTGAAACGCTACCTTTACACGATTAACATTTCATATTGGTAAACTAACAGTGCAGCAAAAGAATAAAATATTATTTTGAGCTGGAAACAGAAAGCTAATAATAATAATAATAGTTACCTTTTTCTTCTATTGTAAGTTGTTGGTTTTTTGTTTTGTTTTGTTTTTGTTTAGGGTTTTTTTTTGCTCTTAAAAAATATATATCAAAACAAAACAAAACCCACAAAACTTAACAAATGTCAAGTCTTAAGGAGCCATAGCTCTAATACTATCTACAGCTCTTCACAAATCCTCAGTGACATCTGGGTCCTGTCATCGCATGACAAGAAGGTAATCTGTGTGGGACCTTCCTTTCTGATTAGGAGGTGCTTTCTCTTAATCAGATGGAAAGAAAGTTTGTTATTAAGGAACCCCTCCACCAAGGAATGGAAACAATTCTTCAGAGAGGAGCTTAGCCAAAATCTGCAAGGAATTCAAGTTAAATTATTTTCCCTCAGCCTTATATCAGCACCAAGTGCCCCTGCATACATGTAGTTCCTTAACTTTATCCAAAGCAGAATTTTAATCCAGGCAAGATTTCAACCTGCAATACAGGCCTTTGTAGCATTAATGTCTAAATGTCCCTGGAAGCTGCAGTTCATCAAGTGTTATATACTTTGTCATCTCTAGGGAGAAAGGAAATAAATGGGTGATTCTGAGCCATGACAGCTGTAAATCTGTTACCAAGATGGAGGCAGATATACTGCCTCTATTCTGTGGAGTTATTTTGGATTTGCACAGACATAAAAAGGATAAGAGTCAGGTTTGCAACTTCTATCCTATCACAATTCACAGAATCACAGAATCACAGAACCACCTGGGTTGGAAAGGACCTCAAGGATCATGTAGTTCCAACCCCCCTGCCTAGCAGGGCCACCAAATATCCACATTCAGATCAGGTTGCCCAGGACCCCGTCCAACCTGGCCTTGGACACGTCCAAGGACGGGGCATCCACAACCTCCCTGGGCAGCCCATTCCAGGGCCTAACCACTCTCCTTGTGAAGAACTTCCCCCTAACATCCAACCTAAATCTTCCCTCCCTCAACTTGGATCCATTTCCCCTAGTCCTGCTGTTGTCAGCCCTTTTGAAGAGTTTACTCCCCTCCTGGGTGTAGGTTCCCTTCAGGTATTGATAGGCTGCAATGAGGTCACCCCGCAGCCTTCTCTTCTCCAGGCTGAACAAGCCCAACTCCCCCAGCCTGTCCTCATAGGGGAGGTGCTCCAGCCCCCTGATCATCTTAGTCGCCCTCCTCTGGACCCTTTCCAAGATCTCTATGTCTTTCTTGTACCGAGGGCTCCATACCTGGACACAGGACTCCAGATAGGGCCTCACAAGAGCCGAGTAGAGAGGGACAATCACCTCCCTGTCCCTGCTGACCACCCCTCTCCTGATGGAGCCCAGGATCCCATTTGCTTTTCGAGCTGCCAGAGCGCACTGCTGGCTCATGTTAAGTCTCTCGTCCATCAGGACCCCCAGGTCCTTCTCTGCCGAGCTGCTCTCAAGGCCCACTCCTCCCAGCCTGTACGGGTGCCTGGGGTTCTTCCGGCCCAAATGCAAAACCTTGCACTTTGCCGTGTTGAACCTCATTAGGTTCACCCGAGCCCAGCCCTCAAGCCTGTCGAGGTCCCTCTGAATGGCATCCCTTCCACCATATCAACTGCACCACTCAGCTTGCTGTCGTCAGCACCTTGCTGAAGGTGCACTCAATTCCCTCATCAATGTCATTAATAAAGATGTTAAAGAGCACCGGTCCCAAGACAGACCCTTGGGGGACACCACTTGTTACCGGCCTCCACCTGGACATAGAGCCATTGACCACCACCCTCTGTCTGCGGCCTTTCAACCAATTGCTTATCCATCGGGTCGTCCACCCATCAAATCCACTTCCCTCCAATTTGGAGATGAGGATGTGGTGGGGGACCATGTCAAAGGCCTTGCGCAGGTCCAGGTAAATGACATCGGTCGCCTTCCCTTCGTCCACCAATGCCGTCACTCCATCATAGAAGGCCACAAGATTAGTCAGGCATGACCTTCCCTTGGTGAAGCCGTGCTGGCTGTCTCGGATCACATGCTCATTCTTTATGTGATCGAGCATGTTGTCCAGGAGGATCTGTTCCATCATCTTCCCAGGCACAGAGGTGAGACTCACCGGCCTGTAGTTCCCCGGGTCCTCCCTGCTCCCCTTCTTGTATATGGGAGTGACAATTACTTTATTTAGCGAACATGAATAAGTTTATTGACTAAATAATGACTAAAAAATACCCTAAACAAATCTCTTAAATCCTAATGAAGCCTTCCACTCCTCCCTATTACTATCATCCTCTTTTTCAGCATGAAACAAAGCTTTCAAAGGAAAGAGCAGGTAAACTGCAAGTCCTACATACCATTCCAATAATCCATTGTCCATCCTTTTCTCAGAAATAGATAATGAATGTTTTATGTTTAAACTAGTATCTCTGAAATTTCTCATTCTTCATGCTGCTAGAGCACTGCCTACATAGGGATTATTTCAAACATTTAAAGGTTTACAACTAGCTTCATTCTTAGCATTCTGCAACCTGTACTTTGCACATTCACTGTCTTTCTCCATTTACAGTGGAGCTCAGAGTTGAAATCCTGATGACTTCTTACATTAATTCTCTCAGGATGTCTATTTACGCTGCTGAGATTATGTAATAGGTGAGAAAACTGAAATGGGCAGGAAAAAAAAACCTCACTTCTCTAATATTCATTGAGTTACAATTTTTGTTTTCAATGCAAGTTAGAGAGATTATGTCCTTTATCTGAAATTTCCAAATCAACTCTAAGGATTATAATCACTATATTGGAAATATGTTTAGTTCTAAAAATGTTCCACTTCATGTAAAGAATTTAAATAAGGCTATCATTAAAAAAAAAAAAAAAAACTTAAAAAATTACTTGGCAAAGAAATCATGCAAGGGAAAAATAAAGGCTTTCCTTCATTTACCTCATTTGGAAGCAGCACCTCATTAGAAGCTCCAGCTTCTGAACTTCCTTTCTGAATGTTATCTCCTTCATACTGAAAGGCTCTTCTTGATTCAACAAGCAAATATTTCCTAGTGAGGTCACTGCAGCTGTTGTCTCTGTTTTCACCAAGCCTTCACCAAGCCCTGAGCACCACCTATGAGCTCGGAGGCCTCGTACCTGAAAGCCATCTCTGCCGCCACGCTGAGGTGCGCACAGCCCCGCAGAGCAGCAGGCCCCACTGAGCTCTGGGAGAGCATTTTAGGCAAGAGGGGCTGCCATGGTGTAAGATATTATTCCGTTAGTGCCTGTGTCTCAAAGCTTGCTGGGGACACAGATGGACCTGTACAAGTCCAGGCAAGTCCTGGGCAAAGGTTGTGAAATCCTTTGTCTGGGGGACGCAGATGGACAAGGCCAGGGGCAATGAGAGCGAGACGAGCTGCAGCTAAATAGCTGTGAAGTGCTCCTTTGTGTGGGCCTATCTCAGCACGATGGCCATGGCAGGGAGCGCTCAATGACTCTTGCTCAAGGCCCATCCTTGTCAAGTAGGCAGGAGAACAAGGAGGATAAAAGGGGAATCGAAAACCATGCACAGAGGGTTTCTGGCAACAGACTCATGAAGCAGATGAAGGATTCCTGACGATCACATTGCTCGTGAGGTGACACGTGCATGCTGACGAACTCTCCTGGGCCTGCTGCCTGAGCGCTGCTGCTTTCTCAAGGATTGGCTCCGCGACTGCCTCCGCTGCTTGCCGGCCACGCTGCTGCTCCCCGCCCCCCGCTGCGCCTGCCTGGGACCTTCAAACGCCGTGCGACGGGACCGCTGCTGGATCCTGGTGGCAACTATCCCCGCTTCCCGCAATTCTTTCCTATCTTTTCTATCGCCCTCCTTCCCTTCCCTGTCTCCCTGATTAGGATTTGTAATAAACTGCTCGGACCAACATATGAACCGTTGTTTCTTAATCTCACACCGGATATACAGATATTAAAAGAACCTCATCTCCCTCCTATAAATTGGAGGGAGGCAGATGGGGTGTTCTGATATTGAGAGGGTCAGAGTGTTCTGATAGAGAAGAACCAAATGTGTTGTCTGCTTCAGAAGGAAGTTTGATTCAGAATAGGAAACAAGCCTGAAACCATATAGTATTTCTTGACGAGCTGCTTTACTAATGGTGACCACAAGATTTTCAAACCTCCTGCACTAGAGTGGCTTATCCTTCTTTCAAGGTAACAGCAGACTTGGCAACATGGCCAGAGAAAGTAACTGTATTCCATGCTTTAAAAAATAGTGCATCACTGTCAAACTGCTGCCCTGTTCTCCACAGAACATGGCATCGGCAAGTAACTGAAGGGTGACCCAAAAACATTAGAAAATGAGAGGGAAAAGTCCCACTTCTTGTACAGAGTAGTGTCATTACACTATTTCAAAGGTACCAGAAAGGTCTACTGGGTCTAAACACATATTTAAATATGTAGCAAGAGAATTATAAAAAGCTTACCACACTAGACATGTAATTAAATAAATATGAATAAGCTTTATGTTTGCTGAACCATTTATCTGGACAATTTTAATTAACATATTTACTTGAATGCCGTAAGAAATGAGGATTCCTACTACAATACACAAGACAGAGATCAAGAAAGAAAAGGAAGATGTTAGAGAAGAAATTTCTCTGTACCTTTTGGAGGAAATTATTCCCTGAGCTTAAGAGGTGATAGTTTTCATTGCAGGACTGAGATAAAATGAACACACTTCTTGCTTTATTTTTGGTCAGAGAGACCTCTTTAAATGGCTATTTTTCAAAGAGAAATAACACTCCTGTAATTTTAGTGTATGTTTATGCAAAATGAAAGTGGCAGTTTTGTGTTAATAAAACTTGCTTAGGGGAAAAAAAAAAATGTATATATATATATATCAGTTACTGAACTACGGTGAGTAATTAGCCCCTTAGCATCCCTTTTCTCCAGAAATGCTTCCTCCTGAGCTGGCTCTTTTAAATAGCTCCAGTCCTGGCTGCCTTTGTTGAGCTTGGAAATTGTGCACATATGAGAGAAATTAAGCCCTCATTTAACAGGGACACATGCCTGTCAAGTCCAGAGGAACAAAGGCTGGTCCCTGGGGGCTACTCAGCTCCCTGAGGCTGCCACTCATTCTGTTAGCAATGCTTACCCTTTACAGATTGTGTATAAAACCCAATAAATCATTTCATCTGCTCTGGTTAATATACGTATGAGCCTGAGACTTTCTTCAAAGTATTTTTTGTCTTGCTTACAATGCCATTTGTTTTATAAGAGGTGACCCTGTGCTAGAGTGTAGCCAGATTTTTACATTTATATAATAACATTAATGCCTGTGTAGTAAACCTGAAACATTTACTGTCAGAAATAAAGACGTTTGATGCTACATCTATTTCACACAGGAAATGTTTTATTACATTTTAATGGTCAATAATCATCAGCGTCTATTGTATAAATTACTAGTATATTCAGTTCCTCCTAAAGTTACATCCGAAATGTACGTATATTTCAACTGACAGTAAAACAACAGGGCGAATAAAATGACAGATGTGTAGCTTGCCTTGAAAGTCTTTTCTCAATTAAGACAAACCAAACAGGGAAGTAGTCTAGCAAGGAAATCATTTTGGTTTTGTCCATTATTAAATTTTTTCACAAAGATGCATCTATACTATTCTGGATAAAACTAAAACAAAAAAAGAAAAAGCACTCTGATGATTAAAAAGTATTAATAGCAAAAAGCGATAACCAGAGTAAACAGCCTACAAGACAAAAATATTCCTATAGAACCTATCAGCCACCTCCGAGCATTCTAGAGCGGATAGGCACAATTATCCCCAAATATAAATGCACAAACACAGCAGAGGACTATTTTACAGCGAATAAAAAAAGCAAAATGAAATGCTGTCATTTCCACGTGAGCTCTTTTTGTTTTTAAAAAGCGGGCCTAATTCTGTACTTCCAGTATTAGACTGACATAAGTGGAGAGAAAATGAACAACACCAGCTGAGGAAATGGCACCCTGCACTGCATTCAATGAAGCAAAACTCTCACTAACTTAAGCACGAGTTTTCCCTTATACTTGAGTGTAGGATTAAGCCAATGAAGACAAGTTAGTGGTGTAGAATAAAAACAAATTAAAGTGCAGAGCTCTATCTTCTTTCCCCAAAATGGTGAAAGCAGTATTTCAATGCCTCCTATTAACAGGGATCCTTTTTGTTTTGTCCACTCAGCAATTTTTAACTTATACATTGAAAGCATGCCATTTTTCAGGCAACAGTATTTCACTTTGTATTTAAAACCACAAAATAAAGAGAGCTGACAGCTTTAATCCTGATGATACTGGGAGCCCCAAGTAAAAAGAAACTGGTAAAGCATGGAGTTTTCCCTGCTCAGCAGGCAGAGAAAAAGCAGTTCTGGATTTGATAAGTAAAACCAGATATAGTCAATGGCTATATGTTAAAGTCTTACAATTAATGGGAAACATCAACGGTCCAATGAACCAATGTATCAGTGGGGTTTCAGAGATGGTCTTTTCTCCCACTTTGTTAGGTATTTATCTGCTATACAACAGTCCTGATGTTTTTGGGTGTGTGTGTTTTTTTGTATAAAACTATTATGTAAGCTCCACTGACTTCAAAAGGGAAAAGAAATAAAATATTAAGACTCTAGGCCTCACTCACATTTAAACAAGAAAATCTGTATTGTTATTATTGATATTTTTTACTGGAATGTCTATGTGAGGAGTTTTACAAATTTAAGATGCTGCCCTTGTCCTGAAAGGTCTGACAGACAAAAGAAGCTGCTGTAACAGCAGTTCATCCACAGTGAATTCATACCCAACCTTAGGCTGCACCCAAATGCTTTAATTCAGCTCATGCTGACACCAAGAAATTAACAAAAAAGTACCACAGAAGTACAAATTTCTGCAACATTATTTTATGCCCCTATAATCTTAACAGTAGCAAAAATAATAAATGCAATAAACAATAAATAACCTATGGCTTTGAAATATTAAAAAAAAAATAGTGCAAGTGAATGCACTTCATTTAACTTAGATGTAGGGATCTACAGTTTCTCCTCCATCATTTATACACAAAATGAATTACTAAATAACTTGAATGAAGAGAAATTAGAAAGGTAACAAACTGGGTCTGCCATGTAGTAACAGTCAGGAATGATTCTGTAAGCATAAGGTAATTAAAAGTAAGCCCTTATGCATACAAATAAATTGGCCACAAAGGCTGTTGTAATTCTGGAAAGAATCTAACTAAAGCAAACTTGTGAGCAATGATCAGGTCCAAATTCAAATCTTTGGTCCAAAAGTCACAAAATAAATGTAAAACTTTCACTTCAGCAGTACTCCTACTGAATTTACCTGAGTAACAGGATATTTGTTTCTAGAACAGCCATAAAGAACATGGATAATGATGCAGGCTGATTTTTCCCCTTCAGCAATAATGATCAGAAACTTTGAGCCACTTTATCCACCTACTCTTTACAGATCAAAATGCAAAACGCCGTGAAAACAAGGGAGAATATGCAAAGGTGTTATATGCTATGTATGCCACTGACATAATACTTTAATAGGATATGCTGTAATTTCCTGCAATTAATATCTTAGCAGAGCTATAAAGGCTTTTTTTCCAAAATTATACCATTGCGTTTACAACACTAAAATTAATGTTGTGTCAACCTTTCCATTATAAACCTCCTTTTTCAGAGGTTTATAACTTGCCTATAAAAGTATATTCTGGCCTAAAATGCAGCAGTGAAGATCTCCATTTAGAAGCAGCCATTTTGATTAAATAAAAAGCATTATTTAACAGCTGTTTCAAGTAAGTTTCTTGAATACCCTACAGAGCGTATATCTACAAAGAAAATGCATGGATTTGGGAAGCAGTAGGCTGCTTCATTGAGCGAGTCTCTCCACTTGGCTCTTTGTATATGACAACAGTCTGCATCACGACCACAAGAGATTCAAACTAGCTGAAATACTTTTTGTTTGAAGCAATAGAGTGGGTGAAAGGAACGAACAAATATTTCTCTGGCAGGCTGAAGCGGATTTGCTCTGGCAAAAAAAAAAAAAAAAACAACTCCATCAGAATAAATGAAGGCAAGAGCTAATTTAACAGAAAATCATGAGAGAAAGGATGATTGAGACATTAGAGATCCACCCTATGAATTCTGAAAACACAGATTTCAGGTCTGTTAATTTTTTTATAAGATCTGGAGCAAGTCAATCAGGAGATTTAACTTAGATACCTAAATTAGGAACCTACCCTCCCTGTCTAATCAACAGAAGGTAATTCAAAGCACCTGGACTGCTTTATTATGGAGTCTAAAATCCTAATTCAGTCATCCAAATTACATATCTAAAATTAGATACCCCAAATATCTGTGGGCTTTTTATTCTGCCTAAAAAGAGTGTTGTGAGGATAATACACTTGAGCTTATGAAACTCAGATATGCAGTTACAGAGGAGATGAGTATTCTGAAAATATGCGACCAATAAAATTCAATGAGATGGAAAAGGCAAAGCCAGAACAGTGACAGTAGAATTCTACTATACAAATCATTCCTCGTCACAGCAAAAAACAAGTGCCTCCTCTAATAAAGGTTTTTTCCTTATTTACATAATATAACTTACTTTTTCAGATAAGGAGTACCAGTCTGTGCATAGTCAATTAGGTATATATTGCATCATCAGCTTTATTTTGCTACCTGTAGCAAACAGGTAGCAAACACTTAGGGCTCACCTTCCCACTACTGATGTAGATTGTAAAATAACTATATGGGGCTCCTCCTCTCCAGTTTACAGAATAAAAATCACTAATACATTACTTTAAAATAAAGTTCCCTAGCCCAGAAGTCCTCTTTCTTACTGTGGGGCAGCGATAGGTCTCAAGATGGATTTCACCACCATCAATTTCTTTGCTTTGATTATTTGATGTTGCGATTTTAATGTTTTCTTATATACTGTCACTTTAGGTGAGTAAATAAGATTAATTCAGCATTTCATAATACACTATTGTATACTGTTTACCTCATTTATTTTCTTTTTATTTTATGATTACAAACTTCAATTTAAAATTAATAACATTCTGTAGGAGTTAGTGCATGTGAATTAAGTGTGGTGATCTCAGTGCATCCCTCTGGAATTTAAAAGATATTTCACTGTGTTATATCATGTGTCGCACAGTATATCAATTTTTATTTCCCATCTCTCAAGTATGGAACGCACACTGTGTAGCTTCTTAGTTTCTCAATACAGACATAATTTACCCAAGCTGTGCAAATGCCCAACTTGCTGAAGATGATATGTATTAGGTTTATATAAAAGACTCATGCTTTCAAACAACTAAAAATCTTGCATATAACATAACCCACTATATTATCTAATTATCTGGGAGGAGAGGCTCTATTAAAAAAGAGATATGGTGTAAACTGCAATCTTTAATCAGCTTTTCCTTACTTTGACGATGAGTTTAAAATCAGAGACAAAATACCTGGCCAGGGCATGGAAAACTATGCTTTGTTATTTTTGCAAGTGTCTGGATTAACTGGTTGCTTAGGGGCCAACAGTATTAGAAATATTAATTTACTTTACTTCTGAATATATGCCATCAAATGTACAGTAAATGTTAAATAGCGCCTGGTTTACTTATTTGTTTGCATGTAATGTTACTATCTTCTTGTTTCATACTTCCTGAAGCATTCTGAGAGCAATGCATTTACTTCTTACTTGCTGACATCAAATATATTTTAAATAAGATTTCATGCTCAAATTGATTCAATAATACTTCTGAAATCTTGAGAATTCCCACAATTACTGAACAAAATCATTACATTTTCTAATTGTTTTTATACACTGCTAAGGGTAACAACTGAAAAACAATTTTGATCCTTTAGGTCAGGGTTTAGCCCATCTGGTAAATTTAAGATTTTACTGTGAGATTTTCAAAAGTACTTCGCAATTTATTTTTCTAAATGCTTTTGGCCTTTTTATGTGGGGCTGTACTTCATCATTTTAGTCTAAATACCTGTTTTGGCAGACAGAAATTTTGACCTCTGATATCATCACATTCCAGTCTTGCCTGTATACCTGAATATCTCCATAAATCAAGTCATTTCAATACTAACATCTATTAACCATTTTCTTTATTCACTATCTCCTGATGAATGTGTCAGTTAAAAAAAAAGTTATGGAAATCCTTTTTTTTTTTTTTCCTCTTGGCCATCACGTGCTTATCAATCACAGAAATAATCACTGAAAATGTAACTAATTAGATAGGAAAGACCAACATATTTGGCAGTTCCTGTGTCAGTCCTGGGATATGTTTTGATGTAACACAGACATTAAGACCTGAAAATGTCTTGTGTGCCCAAAAGGTTGTCTGTTTTTTCCAACTACACATTCAACTAGAAAAACAAATTACACCCCTTAAAAATCCTGCTTCATTTATATCTTTGATATCCTGACCACAATATTAATATTCTAAGTCCTTCTCCATGTGAGATGCCCAATTCCTCAAAGCCTACTTACGCGAGTAACACTTAGATACAAGTCATCAAATACTGGCTAGGGAAGTATTACTCAAGCAAATAAGACTTCACAGGGTCAGCCCCATTGGTAGGCAGCCAGTTGGCTCTGTTTCTGCTCCCCATTACCCATTTTAGTTTGTGTACATGTCACTTAGGAAGGAAACTGGTTTTCTCTGCTGGAGCTAATATTGCAGTATAACTGCACTTTTCCAAATTTTGCAATATTGTAGTTACTGCATAATACTGAATGACAGTGGGAGTGATGCTGACCTATACTATTAGAGGAATAGCACCAGAAGGGTTTGAAAGAACAATCTCTGCCAAGCTTTTTGGGAGCTAAACAAGATTGTATGGATCTGAGAGCACTGAGGCTGCCAGAGCATTTTGCTTGGTTGGAATGGGCTGACCAGCAGCTAAGAGTGAGCCCTGGGCAGCAGTACAGGTGGTTAGCAAATATTTGCTTGATCTTCTGTTATCCGAAAGCTGACTATAATCTACCCATAATTATCACAGTTCAAACCTGTAAGCACAGGTGACAGAACGAGTGTTTGGGCCCAGTAAAATCAGTGACACTGTGGCCCTGGCTTTGGCATAGGCACAGCTGAAAACAAGCCCTTAAGCCACTGGCAAGACTGCAACGCAACACACCCAGAAGCAGCAACAGTACTTGAACTGGGGAGAATAGATGCCTGTGCCTACATTTCCAACTTTAAAATAGATGTGGGAGAGGGAAAGTAGGAGGACAGATACTATCATTTTCTGCACCAACATGAGGAACAATGACATTTACTTTGGTTTAACTAATTTCCACACATCAGATCATGTTCAGCACCCGTGTGCCAAAGTTCTATTCTTCAAGTCTGTTGAAATATCACTTTCCGAAACATGTGTGCTAACATTTGGCCAACACCACCACAAGATCATTTTATTAACTTGTAGCTCATTTCATAGACTGCTGCTCATGTTGCTAACATATGCTATTCTACCATTTACTGCTCTATAATTAGAGAAGTCATATGAAAGAGATACACAAGGCTTAATTTTTGCATTAAATACAATTTGTTTAGACTCGAGTAGGCGAAATAAAGCTATTAAAAAAAAACAACACATATAGTGAATTAAAATAGCTGTCTCGTTTTCTACCAGTTAGAAGGCTGTAGTAAATATAACGATTAAAAAAATCCCTACCACATCAAGACTGCAAACAGTTTAAGGGATTGTGTCAGGAGTGGAATCCAGAATTATATTCTGCTTTTCCAGAATAATACTTGTTTCCAACAGCAGTTAGCAGAAGCCTTACAAATGAAGAACCAAGATGTGAGACCAGAATCATCAAGAGAGGATGAAGCCTTAACCAATGTGTCATTTTGCTTAAGCTATGACTATGCTGTCATGCTAAAGCATTTGTAGTATTGTAGTAGTTTGAGGCTGGATAAAGGATAGGGAGCACTGTTGGTGTATCTATTAAAGCGTGGGCTGCTGAAAGAGTGTAAGGATCATACATTGCTGCTGCTAACACCCTACCAACAGCGGAAATCCCAAGACAGACAGCCAAGGAGATGGCTTTTGGTGAAAAAAGCTGTAACAGAGCGTTTGTTTAGGTAATTATCAAACAAGGACTTTAGAACTCATTAATAAATGACCGTGTAAAAATTCATAAAATATGAAACATTTGACTTTGATGTGGAGCGTATTAGTCTTTTGTCCTTGCATCAGTTTTGCTGAGCAAGTTCTGAGTTGGACAGAAGCCATGGTACCACGCCTACAGAAGAGCCCCGTGGATCTCAACCACCGATTTAGCAGTCAGCTACAAGTTTCAGGCACCTAATCACAATTTCTCTCTTCCATGCAAACAGTTTCTTTCCAGAAGGGATCTAGACATAGATTTTTTGACACTGAACTGCTACAAATAAAAAATTAAAAAAAAAAAAAAAATCAACAAAGAAAAAATATACCAGTGAGAACTGGGAACCAACCTGGAATTTGTAGAAAATGTATCTCTTCTACAATAAATTAATAAGCTACTGCTATAGTTTATTAAAGTCACCACAATAATTCACATTTTCAACTAGCATAATCTTGACTGCTTATAAATTGCAGTAGTTTTACTTATTCTTTAATCCAGAAACATCATTATTAAAATGTTTGATGCAGGCTATAGAGCATCTATCATTACTTTTAAAAGTTAATTAGATTAGATAAAAGAAATAATTAGATTTGCATTTTTATCCTGGTTTTAAACTTCCAAAGAAGATCACAACAGTGTGCCTGTGGGCAATTAAAAACAGCATACAGCAGTGAAATATAAAGGCAAAAAAGGTCTGTTTTTCCTGGCTAATTCATGATTGAAGATACAATTACAAAATATTTTAAGGGTTTGCTGAAGCTGGGGGCTATTCCTAGACTTCTAAGCTTTGTTTATAACTCTCGTTCTCTTTCAAGGGAGTATCTGATCTGCGTACCCTGCCAATAGAAGTATCAAATTGCTTTCAATGGCTTTATTTGGTCCTTTTCAGAGGTTGCTGGAAGGGGATCAGTTTCATGATCAATAACAACAAGAAAAAAAAGAAGAGAGAGGGAAAAAAAAAAAAAAGGAAAAGAGAATGAAAAACAATTAATAAAAAAAAAACAAACGGTGAAGGGAGAATATTTCCTAGAGCCAAAACAGTAGCACTGCAATTGTATTTTGCTTGTCAGTGCTAAATACAAAGAGAGACAATCTTAAGAGTGCATAACTGAAATGACAATAACGAGATTCCAGCTTGAGCATTTTCAGCAGGCTCACTGCAAAGAGCTTTAACCTGTGTCCAAAAGGCAATAAATGAAAGGTTTAGCTCTTGAAATTGGAGGTCAGTTACATACTTAATGGTGAAGCATATCTTTAAATCTATTTCTACTATTATTATCCTAGCAAAAAATTAATTAAGCAGGTCAGGGAGGCCAGGAAGGCTAATGTGGAATGTAATTATTCCTGATCTTTAAACATGTACTTCACATAAAGAGATAGTCCTTATTCAGCTCACCAGGTACCTGACTTGTCAGTAGTTAATCATGGATAAGAAGAGAGACTCATTGGTTCAGCCTCTTAAGTATGATCCAAATTATTCCTATTCAAGGACAGTTTAAATAGTTCTAATTCTGATGTCACTATTCTTTTGTTTGTTTACTATCACAGCAATTATGTTCGCTCTTTTTCACTGAAATGGACAATGCAAGTACGTTAATATGAAGTTACAACAGCATTAATGTATAAACTAAAACAAACAAACAAAAATACTATTAAAAATAATTTCCAACAGCCAAATTAAAACAGAATACATATGAGAGCAGAAGCCAGCTATTCTATGTTGTGGAATCATACCTGATTCAAACAGAAAAAGAAATGATTTGCAATAGCATTGGACATAGTACTGTAGAGAGGAATAAGGCAAAGAGAAATGGATGAAAGTAGTTTGGAATAGCTCTCCCTGTAATACTCATTGCCATTTTTTTTCAGAGAGGTTTAACAACCAGCGTCCCTTTTAGAAGTTTCAGCCACTATTTAGGACTCACCCTAATGAAGCTTGCCAACCAAAGGAGGGAAGACAGAATTTCAGCCCTTAAATGCCTCCACAAATAGAGAAATCCTGGAGCTACATGCTCCGAGCATCAGCAGGATCTAATCCCCTCCTCAGCTGGACACTATGAGTCAGAGGCAGTCTTCAAGCCTTGTGCTGGAAGAGTTAAATTCTGGCAATGGGGCGCTGAGTTCAAGTTCACAGGAATTTTGTAACCTCAATCCTTTCAGGTAGAAATTGTTATATGGACACAAGCCTTCCTTTCTTTCAGTGTAGTCTTCTCTTTATGATGGACCACTAAATCCCCCAATTCATTTTGTTCCTACTACTTCAAGAATTAATATTAAAAAAAAATGAAAATCGATCTCTAAAGAATCTGAATCAACCTAGAGAGCTTTGACTTATCTTCAAATATTTTCTTAATGTGATCCTCACTAAAAGCTTTGCAGAATGATCTTAATTTGACATACTAGATTTCAACCTACCTCTACAGACTTCACTGTAGAAACGAGTTTATCCTCTTTCCTAAGAAGAATTTGAATTGAAAAGTAGCAATACACTGCACTTGTTTGTATTTTTTCATTTAAGTTCCCAAAACATGCTCAAATGGAGGAAAAGGAAACAATTTTTGAACTGAGAAAATTCCAGATTCCCAGTCCCTTTAGCAAATGCAAAACTGTTCTCCCCGTATTGTACACCATGAAAGTATCAGAAGCTCTGCTTAGAAAACGTGAGAAAATCTGTTTTCATATGCTAAGCTAGGCTCATTGCCCATGGATTGCTGACAAGGTTTTGGATGTGTAGCATGTCTGGAGTAAGGTGCTCAAGTAAATAGTCTTAAAAAAACTAATTTAAATAAGGTGTTAACAGTGGTTAAATAAATAGCATAAAACATCATAAATAATAAATACTAAATAATGAAAATGCTCATTAAATTAACCCAATAGGTATCCAGGGAAGGAGGTGTTCTATTTAATATGAATGATTTCCACTTCTGTTTTGTTGATGGAAATGTTGTAAGTTCAATTTACAGTTATTTCTAATTGTTTAAAGGGTTAAATGAATTAGATGCACTTACTCATGGAAACTGTTTAAAAATTAGCATTGTACCTCATAAGATGACAGAGGTACACTATGTGTCTTGTGATGATAACACTGCACAGCAATGCCCTATGCATGCTGGAGAACACATTGTACTTACTTTGAGCAGCTCTGCCCAGACTGAACTGGCACCTGGACTACTTCCATTTTGTAAGGAGAGGGGCATGGAATTGTGCTATTGTCTTTCCCTGCATACAAAGTATATTTAAAAATTCACAACAATTATTATGTAATTGCTGTTTCCTTAAAAGGCTTGCTCAAGAGTATCTTTAAACAAATAGATCTTCTAAATCAAGGCTATCAAGGGTACAGTCCCAAATTTTACCAAGACCAAAGAAATAAGCTGAGAATGTAAATGTTTATTACAAAATTGTTTTTTCCCCTCAAGCCATAGAGAGCAGGATTCACCTCATCTCACTTCAGACCTCTACATCATAGGCATTAGCACCCACATCTCTTATAGTCAATGGAGAAAAAAACTGTCATCTGACATATTTTAAATGTCTACTTTAAGAAGAGATGAATTACATCCTGAAATTATTTACTCTACTTCTCTCTGCTTATTGTAAAAACAATCTGGATAATTAATGGAGACAATCTATACTGCCGTTATCTACTTTTGATATGATGAATTCTACCTAGCATAAGTAGTAAGACTTGCATCTCAGTATTGGGCTCTCCTGAGAAGATGCAGGGAGGGAGCCTAAGAGAAACAGCCCAGTGCTACATCTCTCACTTGCCCCCTCATTTAGTTCCATCCCACCTATAGTCTGCCCTTAGAGTGCTACAGATCTCAACTGCAACACTCAAAATCAATTTAACAGCAACATAACCTACTATGAATTGTCAAGGTGACTTAGCAATTAACTTCTCTTCCAAGCAACTCCTGGCTAGCAAACCTGCCAAAGAATTAAGTAAAAACCAATAAACAAAGAGGAATCACATGGCTTACAAGCAAATGGACTATGTAAGCTGATGTTTAGTCCAGGAAACAACCTCCTAACAAGCTTTTGAGAGGGCACCTATCCAACATAGACAATGTTTCACACTGAAGTTGATGATGTTCCTCAGGCAATGAGAAATGCACAAGCAGTCTAGCTAACAATCTAGGAGAAGAAATGGTCCTCTCTGTCCCAAGTACATCAATTAGACTCACCATATCCACATCAATATCATTTGTTCCATGCAAATATAAGGATAAATAAAAAAACCAAACTCCTGAAGAACTAAGGAAAAGTAGCTTACACTGGCAAGAATTTTCAAGTGAAGATAGGGAACGATCACAGGGAAATAATTCAGCTCGCATGAACAAAATAATCATTAAAACACCTATTAGCATACATGTCTAGGAAAGAACATAAAAAAGAAACTTGTAGGGTTCAGCACCACGTATGAGAGAACTGGAGAGTGAACAAGAAAACAAATCTGCAGTCTATTCTAAGACAGCATTTCCCTGGCATCAGTAAAGCTACTGGATAGTGATTCAACTGAAACATAAAGTGCCTCTTAAATTTTTTACTAGAGAGCAGGACACTTCCCAGTAACACATAGGCACATTCTCCAAATAGGGACAAAAATGAGCTGGTATGATTCCTCTTTCTGTGTCCTGATTTTGAAAGGAATTTAAATATTATAAACTCCTACAAATAACTATTTTGTTTATCTTATTCAGCAATGGTTCAATGTTAGCTTTTATATTAAGCAAAGATTTTTATACAAATTTTGTTTTCTGAAGCCAGACTTGCAGTTAACCCTTAGGGAACAAGATGGTATTCTTCCTTTCACAATTCTAACATCTCTTCCACCATCGGTGTACCCCTAAAGTGAACATACACTTTTCCTATAGACAGTGACAAATGCAACTCTTTAAAATTCAATTGTATCTCTCAGTCCCGGTATCAACACATTTAAATGTTGATTAAACTCATGAAAGTCCAACAGAAACTGCACTATGATATTTGCAAAAGCATTTACAGGCATTTTTTTCCTATGAGGGAAAAAAGCCTTCAGTTTTGCCATCTAATAGCATGGCAATCAGCTGATAGTCCAAACTTAAGGAAATGGTTGGGAACACCATAGTCCAAAATGAAATACTGAAATCCAAAAACAGTTCCATGAAAATGATTTCAAAGTCAGAAGCGGCAACAGAATCGCATGTCAACAGTGCCTCTCATCTACAGCCCCCGAAGTAATGCCTCCTATTTTATTATGTTGGCCAACAATGTCAGAGGTGGATATTGGTAGTATGGTAGCCGAGGCTGAACTTCATTGCCAATAACCTGTTACATGTTGTTGCTGTGTGACAGATAGCAGCAGAGGGCCAGTCTGACAAAATGGAGTATGACATGGAAGTGCAGATGAAACAAAACTGTATCACTAAATTCTACCATGTGGGAAAAAAAAATAAATAAATAAAAATAAAAATAAACCAACAAAACCAAAAAACCATCACCCACTGACATTCATCAACGCTTGCTGAACATTTATGGAGACCAGACAGTGCATGGGTGGTGCATTTCAGCAGAGGTGTCAGAGACTGCAGGTCACCTCCACTGGTGAAAATTGTTATGAGCATGGCACGAAGGCTCTTGTTCATTACCAGCAAAAATGCCTTGCTAGTGGTAGTTTTCAGATAACTGAAAAATAGTGTTTTGTAGCTAAGTATTTGATATATCAAATAACATTATCTTTGTATCCCTTGTAGTGTCCATGAAACAAATAGGAGGCATTACTTTCACAGCAACATATCTATATGTCATTTCATAATTGTGTATATACTTGAGAGTGGACCTATTTGTACAAATTTAAACCAGGTTCTGAGTACATGTATTTGAATACCTGCAGAGCACTCCCAGAATCATGCAGGTACAATTTCACTGAATTGGAAAAAACAAGAATCATTTCAGTTGGAAGGGACTTTTAAAAGCCATCTAGTTCAACACTCCTGCAATGAACAGGAACACCTACAGCTAGATCAGGAGCTCAGAGTCCCATCCAGCCTGACTTTGAATGCCCCCAGGAATTGGGCTTCCACCACTTCTCTTGGCAACTTGTTCCATTGCCTCCCTACCCTTTTTGTAAAAAAACCTTTTCCTTCTATCCAATCTAAATCTCCCCTCATTTAGCTTGAAACCATTTCCCCTTGTCCACAAACGCTCTGCTCATTGAGGAAAATCTATGTCCAACAAAAATGCATTCAACAACAATTTTTGAAGGCACGGAGACCTTCCTAAAAGGCCCCTTTACTCAGGCATGTTAGTAAAGCATGTGGCTGCTTTATTTTAGAACCTTCCAACTCCATAAATGGAATTTAAGTATAATCAGAAGAGAGCAATAAAACACACTGACCTGAATTTGCTGCTGCAGTAGATTGATTTTGTGCTGCTGTTGCAGAAGTTGCTGCTGTTGTCTTGCAATCTATGAGAAATAAAATTTTCATTAAATTAAAACAGTAATATTGAAATTTCAATATTATTGAGTGAAATTTTTTTCTGATATTTTTTACTTCGTTTTTATCAAGGATCAGTATTTTTTTCCTTAAATGAAATACATTATGGAGATAGCTGTGCATGTGGTATAAACATTTTTAACTTAAAAGCAACGTGGAAGTGTAGCTATCCTGCAAGAAAAATGTATTTTAAGCACTTAGACCTCAAATCAGGAAAGCATAAAAACACAGGTTTAGCTGTGTGCATGTGAATAATCTCATCGCTATTCAACAAAGCGTTTAAGCCTGTGGTGAACTTTGTCTATGATGCATTACCTTTAACTACAATGGGAATGAAACACATGCTTAAAATTAAGTGCTTTGCTGAATGGGAATGGGATTACTCAGGTGCTTAAGGTTAAACACACATTTTCCTGCTTTGCTGAACTGAAGCCGTAGCTAGTATTTATAGATGTTTCACTATTCAGCACAAGATCCTAGGGCAAGCTTCTCTTAACTTCATTCACAGTGAGCAGCACATTGCTTCCCTTACGAATCTCAAAGTCCTCCTTGAGACTACTCAAGGAAGTAGGGTCTTACACAGTATAAAAGAAGCATTTGGTGCTCAGTAGGTCATCCTCAACACAACACTGTGAAATAAGTACATATTCCCAGTCTCAGTAGATTCAGTGAATGATCTTGAGAGTAAAGGTTCAATATATATCTAAGAGGAGAGAAGCAAGCATGGGGGAGAACAAAGACTCATGAGAGATGCTGCCCTGCCCTGACTGTTCCTAATCACCCTCCAAAATCAGCATGCAAAGGCAGAAGGGGAAGGGAATCTTTCCCTCAGAGCTGCTCCTTGTGATGGGTTAGGCAGCTTGCAGCTACATGGGAAAGCCATGGGAAGTGGGGGAAACTGAACAGCTGCTTTAGGAGGCAAACTGCACAGCAGACTGTAACAAGGACAAGATTTGTGTTTCCTAGAAGCTCCAGCTTCAGCACTTCTGCTTTCATTTCTCAAATATAATTTCCTCTCCTATCAATATTTATCTAGAGCTGAAGAACCCCATAAAACAGCACAAATTTGGTGGCACTACGAGTTTGATCACTCAAGTTCACTGTTTCCATTATGGCAAAACCTCAAGCACGCTCTGTTGTAAACAGAGAAAGCTAAACAAAATATTTTTATTATTAAAAAAAAAAAAGTGAATGAAAGGTAGCAAGATTGATTTGGAAATAAACAATCATGTAGTCTTAGTGCAAAGTAGTTGCACGTAGTGCAAACCATTCAGAATAACTCATAAGGAACCTGCAGGTACATATTAGAGGCTCATAAGTGCTCACAGAGATCAAGTCTGTCATTTCCTTCATCTCTCACTTTTTCACCTGGAAATAGCTCTGTCATTTTTTCCACTGCTACAGTTGAAACTCACTTTTGTATGGGGGACCAACAAAAAATCCATACATTCTAAGTCTTGCACATGGCCTCAAAGAAACAACCTGAGTTCTCTGATTCTGGGACTGGATCAAAGCAAAGTGCACCACAAAAGGAATCAAGCAACTATCAAAGCCCAGAACAATGATGCCTGCAACAGGGATCAAATTCCCTTTGGAGTTTGTTCGGTGGTCAAATATTTCTGGACCAATCTCCCAGTAAATACAATAAAATTATGGTGAATACAGACTGAAAAATCAGGCCCTGGTCTGTTAGTTAAAAAGGCAGCTCAAACAGAGGTTGCCTGAGTGCCCAGAGGGCAGATCTTAGCACCTCAGATCATCTGTTATCAGTGGTCTGCAGTGGCGTCTGCACTTGGAAAAGCAGCCCTGTGCTACAAATACTTATGTATATTTAACAAACCTATGCGAGTGCCTGCGTTACTATTTTAATTAGTAATACATCAATTGTGCTATTACACATTTGGACTATGTTGCTCATCACTAAAGATGAGTTCTGCCGGGTTTCCGCTCACAGTGTAGCACATTCCTGGCTAAAATGTCAGTGAAGGTATTTGAAGAATTATTATTATGATACTGAGTTCCAGAAAGGAATTTCTTGTAGTTTCATATTGAAATCAGACACTGAATGGAGCTGCATCATCAGTCATTCTTTCTGACATATCTATTTCCACAGGTTCACAGTGCTCTATGTCAAGGCTTGTTTGGAGCTGCTGGTGACCCAACTGCTACTTCACGTTGTAAGCTATAGGCAAGGCAACAGTGAGACCTTTGTTTACATACGCAAAGGCACTGACTTGCTACAGTTCTTGATTGCCTGTGAACAGATTTTGTAGTTGTATGTACAATATAATACCATTTAAACAGGCGTTTCCTGAAAAAATGCAGAAAAATACCACGAAGCATCTCATCTCAATGGTTCCTCTCAGAACAGCACTGCAATGGAAAATGTATCCAGTATCCCACAATGCAATTTACCATAGCAGAATCTTGATATATAGACTTGACACAGTAAAGTAGGGTACACAAGCACCATGTGGCTCAAATTCTGAATTTTATTTGCCTATCGGTTGAGCTACATGCTTGCTTCATTGAGCATGACAACCTAGTTTTAAGTGTCATTTAATTTTCATTTTGAAATATAATTACAAAGTGTTCACTGTAAGATATCACTCGTCTGCAAATGTGTCAAGATTAATTTGTGCTAGCTTATTCACAAGTGTCAATAGTTAATTACTGTGTCATCTCTGGATGGCTAAATGACATTCTAACTTCTGATTTTTTACAGTGTTCCTTTATGTTATTTTCCATTAGGGGATGAGTCCATATTCCTACATGTGGGCAAATACTCAAGCACATAAAATACGAGACGTCACAACTCATTAAAATCAACAGAGCATATATTGCTGCATATATCCTATAAAATACTTTTAACTGAAAAGATGATTCTAGTAATAATGTCAGATTCCTAAAAATCACACATTCATTTGGATCTGTCTGATCTAATGCCTAGGGGACTACTGTATGGGACCACTGTTGTTCCACTTGTGAGAAAAGGAGAGATCTTTGGCCAATGGATTTCTTTAAATAAATAAATAAATAATAAACCAACAAAAAAACAGCATGCAAACAAACAAACCAAATGTTGCTTATAAGGTGTATCTCATGAAGTTTTGGCATTACATTTTTCCGTCCAATTCTTTTCTTGTCAAAAAGAGAAACAGTCAAATAATACCTACAGTGTGGCTCATTGGTGACTCCTAAATCACTTCTCAGTACAGAAGTAAGAACTGTGAAATCTATCAAATTCAATTTGTTCTAAGAATGAAATCATTTGAATTTCCATGCCCTCCTTTCTCTTAGGATTCTGCAATATTTTTTCTCTTCATGGAAAAAGCAACAATTTCTGAAGATATATAAGGTCTTTTAACAACGACAGCAACAACAAAAAAAAAAAAAAAGAAAAAAGGAAAGACAGAGCAGAACAATATAGCAGTATTTATGTTTAGCATTCTACATGAACCATTTTCACATTTTCACAGGTTTTCACAGGTTTCTTTTTTGGATCCTCACCTGTTCTTGCTGTTGGCGAGCAAGATCCATTTGCTGTCGTTGTTTTTCAATTTGTGAGGCTGCCAGCTTTTTCTGTTCATCATGGGCAGCCAGGAGCTGCTCCCGTAAGCTGATCAGCTGGGTGATCATGGTTGAGAGCTGTCGCTCTTTTTCTGCCAGGCTTTCTGGTGTACCTAAATGTGCAGAAAAAATGTACTGTAAATATGAGATAGACGAGAGTTACCAAGTAATATTCACAAAAGAACTGGCGGAATCACCAACGTGCTTATTTCAAGTGGCAGCTTGAATATATATTTTACTAAAAAATCCCCAAAGAATGTAGCACATAGCTTTGCTATGCCCTTAGAAGTGGAGGACATAACAAAAACAGAAGCAAAAAGATAGAGTATTAATTTTTTTTTTTTTCTAGCAGGAGAAATTAATGATGCAATATGTACAAATCCCTATCTCTTTCCATCTAAATCTGCCCAGTGTGATAAATACATTCAGAGTTTATTAGATATAATTTTCCTTCACTTTATATATTTTGTTATGTTGTTTTTTTCCCTAACTATGCAAGAATGCAAAAGAAAATTTTAAAGGCTGCTGTTCCATCGAAGAAGCAGTTTAATAGTTTATTGATCATTTCTCTGAAATGCCCATATATCTGGCAGGTCATTTGGGTAAATGTAAGCTTTAGTTATGGAATATGTATTTAAAATGAGCTCTACTTGTCCCTAAGAGAAATGGCTAACCTGAGAAAACGGCTTAAAAATTTTCATTTAACTTTCAAAGTTTACTCTATAGAGAGCGCTTAATTAATACGAAACTACGGTACATTTATTCTTTGCGCTAATGATGCTTAATGGTCTGTTTATGGGTAAATTGCATGGGTCTCCTAAGTAAAGAGTACAGGGTCCTTTTGCAAATCAATGCAAAAATATCCCATCTTACATATGAACATGTTACTCTGTCACAAACAGCAATGTCAGCTCCCATATTTGAGCCGTACACTGCATTACCCTGTGCGAGCTTCTCAAGACTCCCAGCACTATAAGAAGCTGAGGCAGCAGTTTGGGAATATGGGAAGAGCATATGAAGGAGGTTCACGGTTGGAAAGGACATAAATGAACCAATTGTAAGTTGTACAGGAGAATTGAAAGTTAGAGAAGAAGCTAAGCAAATTGAGAAGTAGTCAAGCCTGTTATCTGCCACAATGATAGGAGAAGCAGCATAAGAGAGAGGGTATTAGCATCCTTCCTTTCCTCCATTCACAATTGTGATAAGGAATTTACAGGGCTTTCTGAAGAGGAAGAAAATGTGTGAGGAACAGGACCTGGGAGGAAATGGAGAAACTGTCACCAAAATTATGACTCCACCTTCTTCCCAGGAGTAAGATGGGTATCTTCTAGGGAAGAGAAGAAAGAGGTTGACAGGTTTCATAAGGAGAGGGAAAACAAGACAGACTCTTGCTAAGCAGGTCACAAACCCAAGATGCTCTACCATTTCTGGTCTTAGACAAGCTTTCCTTTGCACAAGTGTCACACAAATAGCCTCTGTCTACACTTGCCTTCTATCAAAAGATGGCTAAACTCATTCACTGTAAACAATCAAAGTCACAGATACAAAAAGTACTTGTTTTTCTGTACAGTTGTTAATTGCATTTTACTATATAAAGTACTGAAAATATTCAATGTCTTAGACACAATTAACTATCCTAGTTTTAAGTCTGCTACATATTAATGTTTCCGCATTCCATAATGCTAAATCTTATCTCAATATGCATGTGACAAAGGTTTCTGATAGGGAAACACAAGTAACTTCTCATGTTGCAGTGAAAGTTTTAGAAATGGTTAGCACTTTTTTTTAGTCCTTGAAATACAATGGCTGCATGAAGTTAAAACTGCAGGACACTCAAATATTCAAGCTTACTGCAAATCCTTAGGATGACACATACAACTGAAACAAGAAAAGAATATTTCTGCAAAAAGCTGTTTCAGAGCAAACTTTAAAAAGATTTTAAAAGTAAGTCTAGGCAGGTACCTGGCTGGGAAAATCACAGAATCACAGAATTGTAGGGGTTGGAAGGGACCTCCAGAGATCATCGAGTCCAACCCCCCTGCCAAAGCAGGTTCCCTACAGCAGGTCGCACAGGTAGGCATCCAGGCAGGTCCTGAACATCTCCAGAGAAGGAGACTCCACCACCTCCCTGGGCAGCCTGTTCCAGTGCTCCGTCACCTCACTGTAAAGAAGTTCTTGTGCACATCTGTGTGGAACTTCCTATGCTGCAGTTTCCAGCCGTTTCCCCTTGTCCTGTCTCCATTCACCACTTGAAAGAGTCCAGCCTCACCATTCTGCCCCCCAAACCTTAGATATTTATAGACCTGGATCAGGTCCCCTCTCAGCCTTCTTTCCTCAAGGCTGAACAGACCCAGTTCACTCAGCCTTTCTTCATAGGAGAGATGCTCCATGTTCTTCACCATCTTTGTGGCCCTCTGCTGGACTCTTTCCAAGAGATCCTTGTCTTTTTTGTACTGGGGAGCCCAGAACTGGACGCAGTGCTCCAGATGAGGCCTCACCAGGGCAGAGTAGAGGGGGAGGATCACCTCCCTCGACCTGCTGGCCACGCTCTTTGCAATGCACCCCAGGATGCCATTGGCCCTCTTGGCCACAAGGGCACACTGCTGGCTCATGGCCAACCTGTCATCCACCTGGACACCCAGGTCCCTTTCCGCAGAGCTCCCTTCCAGCAGGTCATCCCCCAACCTGTACTGGTGCATGGAATTATTCCTCCCCAGATGCAAGACTCTACACTTGCTTTTGTTAAACCTCATCCAGTTTTTTTTTGCCCAGCTCTCCAGCCTATCCAGGTCTTGCTGAATGGCAGCACAGCCTTCAGGCGTGTCAGCCAATCCTCCCAACTTCGTATCAGCAAACTTGCTGAGACCAGACCCAGCACAGACCCCTGAAGAACACCGCTGCTTACAGGCCTCCAGCCGGACTCTGCACCACCACCAACAACCCTCTGTGCTCTGCCAGTCAGCCGGTTCTGGAAAAATATCTGTATAGAATATATTGCCTTGCCAGGATCCATTAGCCTGTACTGAGCTCCATGCTGTTGACATCATTTTGATTGTCTAGGACTTCTGCACTGACTAGCATTAACCACCTTACACTCTAACTTGATTTAGTCTTGAATATTTTGCAACACGAATGAAAGGTTAGTTAGGTGCTTTGGAATACGTTATAGTACACTGACATTTATTTTTATAGATAAAGGACTGTTCTGCCAAAAAAACCCTACTTGTCCATTATGGCAGGAAGAGATCAATCAGTCCGCCTATTTTAGAAAGCCAATAGGAAGTAACCTGCTGCCTCAAATGATACTTATTGCCATTCACTGCCACCTGGGAAACCACAGCTCGAGACTTTCACATCTGTCAAGCAGCTCTGGCATTGTAATGCAGACCTCTGATTTTTACAGTCATAAAATACTTTACACACCCAAAGCAGATATGCATCTCCTGCTCTGTTTCTATCTTATCCTGTATGCTTTGTATACTCTCTGTTTGCTTCATAACATCAGCAGAAAGGTACCACAAAGAGAGCCTGTTAAGGCTATGATATTTTGTTGTTTTGTTATGATTAGTCAGAACTGTTTGATATAGTTGCAGCACATTTATAAAGTCATTTCATTATTATTATTATTTTAATTTTATACAATAGAGAACATAAATAACTTTCTATTCAGAAACTCATAGTAATTGTTTTTCTTTCTTTTTTTTTTCCCCCCTCAGAGAAACACATCTAAAATGAACAACCCCCTTTAAAACACTCTACTCTTTAATTTGCACTGTGCTATGTGATCCAACAACAGGGTAGGACTGATGACCGCAGAAAGTACACTGTGCTTCTGGAAAATAAGGAGACCTCCATGAAGCTGCACGACACCTAACCAAACACGGCTCAGGACAGGAAAAAGCGAAAAAGCGCAAGATGCAGCATGTTGTTGTATGACGAGAGTAGGGGGAGGTATAATTTAATTTTAGAGTGGAAAATCCCAACCATTATTTTACAGTTTAAATACCAATAAAAGCAACTTGCTCAGAATGCAGACCAGATTGAGCTGATCTGGCTGGGCCAAGAGAGGTCATCAGTAGCTGTGTGCCATCATCATCTGTTTTGCATCCACTTACTGCAGTAAGCAATGAGATTCCTAAACTCATTACCAGTAAATAAACTTCTTCTGCTGACTAAAAAATACCTATAAATAAAATAAAGTATAGCTCTCTGTAAAATGTATTTGCCATAAAAACAGATAAAACAAAAAGCTTAGTAAAAAATATACAGTAAATATGCCAGCATCCACAAAATATTATATATCACAGCTCTCTCTTTTCTAATCCTATTCTCCTGCTCCAAAGACAGCAGTGCTTTTTTTTTTTTTTTTTTTCCATGGGGTCTTCCTTATCCCCAAAACACATCTGTCTTGAGTTTCTCTCAGATTTGTCAGGTGGATCAGTGCTCCCCAGGGCCTGCTCCATCTGAAGTATTTTAATTTGACTAAACACCTGATTTATTTTATCTCTCCGATGAGAAAGGCAGTTTGTCTTAATAGAGCCTGTCAGCCTACAGTCCCATTCACAGCAATTTACAGGCAGCCAGGGATGCTGGAAAAGAAGAGTGCTGTGATTCTGTATTTTATCCTCCTCCAGAAAGCACCTAAAAGCAGCTATTCACTGCTACTGCATGTGGCATTTTAGAACTGAATTAGCTTTTTATTCAAGTAACTACACTAGTTGTGAATAGCTTATCTGTAAAATTGCTACATTCATTACTGATTTTATTAACCTTTGGCTCTATCGCAAAATGGTCTTCAGTTAGGAAAGACCTTTAAATTTGACACATTTTTCTTAGGGGTCTTTATTTCAGTGACTTCAGATAAACTGAATTTGATCCATTGACTCCCCTCACCAGCACTATTTAAAAATTTGTGTTGTTGAGAAGTCGATAGTGTTCAAAGACTTTTTGTAAAACTGCAAATATAACAATTACTTTCACCACAAGTTCTGAGGAAAAAAAATGGTCTTTTATTTGTGATAGTTCTTTGGATGTATATTCTTGACTTCATGCTTATTGTCACAAGCTCCAAAAATAATGCAATTTTAATTTTTCAGTAGGTTATTATTGTTTTTGCGTAGACTGGAGCACAAATTGAGATAAAATGGTCAGACTGAACAGGACTAAAGCATCAAAGAGAACTTTTGAGAAATTCTGGTCATAGGTCAATCTAACCAGGACTGAGAAAATAAGAAGTAGCTATAAATCTACTGAAAAAGAAAGAAGAGTTCAACTTGTGATCTAAAATTACATTTAGAAAGAATTCTGTCTGTGGCAAAGACCTGCCTTGTAAAATTGATCACAGCACCACATTATTTCTGGTTCGCAAAGAAGATCACACGTCTTACAATAAAATGCATTTAATAAAAATCAGAAGCACCATTTTGCATTTTAACTACCTAGATTCTTTTAAAGTGTTTCAAAGAATATTTCAATCTACTATGCTGTAACTACAGGGGAGAATATAACTGTAGTTCCTAAATTAATCCCTGATTTACCACCTTACCACATTCCCATTACCTATTACTGCATATTTGGACTATATTGAGATATACTGATGTATCTGCATGTTAACAAACACAGGAGGCTTTTCAGAGTTGGATTTGGAACTGTCCTTGTGGCAAGTTGTCACAAGATATAAGCGGAGCATTAACTGTTGGCAAAGGAAAAAGAAAAAGCAGGAATAACAGAAAATAGACTTCTAAACTAATCTCTTTGACACCGAGCAAATGAAAACAACATATAACTTCATATTCTATCCTGAGAATAAAGGACAAAGTAATGTAGTCATAACTAAGCCAAGAATTTATAGGCTTGATCCAAAGACTTGCTGAAGTCAAATTTTTAGCTGTGATACTAAATTACTGTGGGTTCCTCAATGTGCTTCCTTAGTGCTCCAACATGTACCCAAATAAAAGATTACCAGGCAGAGGTGCACATGTCAGGCTAGCTGATGTTTCTGAAGCACTTTGGGATCTTTGCACAGGATCTCTGCACAGCTGCAAAGTATTATCATTTCTCTCAAATTCCATGATGAGTATAAAGCATTAAAAATATCATCCTTGTTTATGTACTGCATCTAAACGAACTTTCATCCTGTATACCTACAGGAAATACAAATTAATGAATCACAAATGATTATTTTTGTTATGTTTTCAGAATGAACACACAGCGTGATTTATACGAAACCAAAAGATAGCAAACCAGGAAAGAACTATGGTCTGTGCCAGAAACTAAGAAAGGCTTTAAATCACATAACTGCAGACCCGAAGTACTAGCAACCAGAGTAATTCAACCAACAATCAAAAGTGATTTTGAATCAAGCTAAGATATTTCAGCATTAAAAAAAAAAAAATGAATCAATTACTCTGGGGGTTTTTTTGTTGTTTTTTTTTGTTGGTTTTTTGTTGGTTTTTTTTTTGGTTTTTTGGTTTTTTTTAATGGACATTGTTTGAGAAGAAAGCGAAGCCCAGTGCTAGACTTAAAAGAAAGTGTGTTTGATCTTAGCTGCCCAGAGATAACCTGGTTAAAGCATTCTGTCTAACACGGCAGTCTGCAGCGCACATCAGATAGGCTGTGATGTCGTTACTTCACAGGCTCTGTCCAGCGTTTAGCATTTACCCTTTTTTTGATTGGGTCACTGTTTAAATGCCACAAAATAGGGCAGCAAAAGTCAACAAAAATAAACAGGGAAAACAGAAGAAAGTAACAATGTAATGGAAGGGCTTTGGAGATAAAAGTCACTTTGTGAGGGCTGCCTCACTAAGGAACCCCCTTCCATTGCAATAGCATCTAATTTGAGTTCTAACTCCAACAGCAGTTTAAAAAGCTTTCCACTCTAAATGGCCCCAAGTGCATCATAAAGATAAAGCATTTCAGTGGAAAACAGCCACAAAGACCTCTATTATCTTATCAGTCTTTGGTTACAACAGCTGAACCAATATGACTAATTTCTGAATGACTTTTTTTCCCCCTTCTTTTTATAACACAAGAATACTGGAATTTCTTTATTTCATTATCAGTTAGCAATTGTTGATGTTCCCATATGCTACTGTCCAGTCCTCAGTCAATAAAAAGTTCTATAAATGCTTCCATTGTGCTTTGTAGCATCCCAGCGCAGAAGGCAGTGTGGCAAACATGTCCAGCATGCAAATCACACTGGATAGCTTCTCTTGCAGAGGTGTGAGATTCCCCCTGCCCATATGTTGCAAAAATGATTCTGAAACTTAAACTTTTAGCAAGGAAAAATTAACACCCTATGCCCACACACAATAATGCAAATTAACATTAGGAACCGCTGAAGATGTTCTATAGAGTAAAATCTGTTTGTCATTCAGAGAAATAAAAAATGTCTTCAGTTAGCACAAAGCATCTTATTGTTAAGACAAGGATGAAAATGCTTAACTGTTGATTCTGTAGTATTCATCCTAGTTTCGAATCCATGAAAGTTCGTATGTTTAAGCCATTCCCTAGAAGCAAGTGGTCTGAAACTATTGGAAACTAAGTATGATTTGCAGAACATGAGAGTTTAAATACTACTAAAATCTAGCACAGGGTAGACATTTTCTTAGGCAAGCTATAAATTGCAGGGAGCAAAGTGGAGGTGAATTGCCTCAGCCAGGCAGGGACAGACCTTCATTTCCCATGTGAGAGTGCCCACCCAGAAGAGCAGGAGGGGCCCGGGGCAGTGACAGCAGGGCTGCTCGATGTCTGTCACAAAGGCCAGCTGCAGCTGCACACCGTGCTGCAGGCCTGTCTGCAGCCATCAGTGGGCTTCTGCACCCACTTCTGCTTAGTCTGGCTTGCACTGAGGCTCTCGTCCACCCACCAGCCATCTGCCCAGCCAGGGACACCGCAAATGTGCAGAAGACCAACGCTCATCCGTATCTCTCCCTGACACTGAGATGGGATACAAGCAAGAAGCAAACTTGAGTCCCTGGGTACAAGTGCCCTTTATCGTTGCACCTCCAAGCGTTCGTACTCTACTGTAGCTGATTCAACCACGTGAAGAGTCTCACTCACTTGTTTTTCCATTCTCAAAAGAATCTGAAGGGTTTATCCCTTCTTCAGACTTTACGAATAACAGAGCTGTTTATTCTGCTTTAAGAACAAATAACTCACAGGAATGTACACTGCAATCCAGTTGAATATTTCCCCTAAAGATTTGCTATTGTCCGATGGCAACTGAGGCAGGCTTATCTGCTTCAGCATTTCTCAGCAAAGGCTCATACCTTAGCTTTAGCAGGGTCTTCTCCTGAGAAAATTTCGCTTTCTAAGCCATTAACTTTTTTTTTTTTTTTAATCTCAACTGTTTTCTGCACTTCTTTTTTTTTTTTTCTTTTTCTGTTATCATCTTATAGCAATTCTTAAGTGTTTCCAGAGGAATACCTTATACTCATAGGTTCTCTTGCTGGACTCTTTTTCACAGTAGCTCCAATCAAACTAAAGTAGGACATTCAAGAAAAAACACAGCAGTGACCAGATCAACACAGACTAGTCTTAAGTAATTACCAAACAGCTCCAAAATTGACGATGTAATTTCTGCTTAGGAATAGGACTGGATCGAGTACTTTCTGGTTAGTCCATGGAGCAGCACAATGGTACCTTGTGCCATTTTTAGCAATGTGCTAAATACACAGTTGAGTCCTAAAATTTAATCCACTTCAGGAATGTACAAAAGAATGTGATGTTAGCCAGAGCTTTAGCCTCCCCCTCTTCCAAAACAGCTCCCACGAAAGAAAGAGAATTCCAATAAATCGATTGCACTTCTCACTCTCTCTTTCATACATATGAAAAGAACTGTATCTGATATAAGCATTGGAGGGCTTTAACTGTATTTAGAGATACTGTTATTATTCCATATATAGTATTCTATTTTAAAATTGTTTTCTCAAATAAGAAAAAAAAAAAACTTTTTTTCTTTTCAGTTTCCAGGGGTGATTTTCAAATTCCACAACTTGTCACCTCATATTCTAAATAATATTAATGGTACATATTAACTGTTAATTCATGCATGTGCATGAATACAATTTTTTGAATCAATTATTCCTAGGGTTTTTCAGCAGCAAGTAGAGATTCGGTTATGAGAATGTTTTAGTGCTTTGAATGGTTTTAGAAATGCTTCCTATATACTCAAAAAGATCTGTTAAGACTATATGGAGAGAAAAATGTGATAATACTGGATATAAACAGGGAAATACATATTAGAAATACATATTAGCATTCCAACTAAAAACTCGCAGTCAACCTGTTCTTGCTGAAATAGAATATAACGATACAGCAGAGGCCACAGGCTGTGAGTAATCTGTACAGCAATACAAACACTATAAGATGATGTAAAGGGAAAAGAAAAATGAGTAGTTTTATTTCATTAACCAAGGAGATTGTAGCCCAGGGCACAACACACCAAAATAAAATGAACATGCTGGTGTTATAGAGCAAAATTTGTATTATTATTATTATTGACTCTAATCTCAATTCCAATGCTTTTTAAAAGAAAAAGATTACAAACAAGAGAGAAAGAAAGATGGTCTATTTGTTTAAGTTACTCAGCTAGAATGTGAGACTTGAAAAATTTCCTGACCATCACTTTCAGTTTTTCCCATTTAATTATCATTGACAGAACTTCCTTAGATTGAGAAGGGAGTTTATTCTGAGAATAGGAACAGTAAGTATTTCAGATTGTATTTTTGGGCCGTATAGCAGAAAGAAATGGATATTAAGAAAAGATATATAAAAACCAAAAGATAAAAGAGGTATTCAAAGTGAAAAAATATATACATATATAGAAAACTTAATTCAGTTATGTAATTGTATAACATTTCCTCTTCTGTAGAAAAACTACATCAGCGAGCATAGTGACAGTATGCTACACCCTATATTAGACAAGCTATAAAATGCAGGCAGTAGAGTGAAATGAATTCTCTCAGCCAGCTGGGACAATGACTTTAAGAGGGTGCAGTATGTGTAGATTCAACATAAGAAGGAAATTCTTTACCCAGAGAGTGGTGAAGCACTGGAACAGGATGCCCAGAAATTTATGGATGCCCCATCTCTGGAAGTGTTCAAGGCCAGGTCGGATGGGGCCCAGGGCAACCTGGTCTAGTAGAAGGTGTCCCTACCCATGGTGTGGGGGTTGGAACACGTTAGTCTTTAGGGTTCCTTTCCACCCAAGCCATTCTATGATTCTATGCCAGAAATGGTGTTAGTAAACATAGCAGAAAGACTGAAACATAATTCACTGTAGGAATCAACTTTTAGGATCAGAATTTTGCCTGTGCAAACATCCCCAAATGGGTCACATCTATCAGTGTTTTGTTTTCCTTTGTTATTTTTAATTCTTTTTTTTTTTATTTTAGTGAAGTTACTATTTTAAGTGAAAATGGTACAAGATTAGTTCACTGCTTGCTTTTTGAGAATACATATCAAGCACAAAAAGCAATAGCAGACCAATGTTATATTTTCCTCAAGATGATATGAGAGTCATAGAAAAGGTCTGAAACTTAAATCCTGCAACTTCCTCTTTGTAAGGTCTGTACAACTAACACCAAAGCCAGTAGTCCTATAATTCCCTAGGGCATCACAGATCAAAACAGGGGCAGTATCATAAGGAAATGGAAAGGCAGATATCCAATTTTTCCAATCTTACGGAGACTAGATATAAATATATAAATATCCCATCATTGAACATTATGGAAAAATATTTTTTTAACATTCTATTTCTTAGTTTCTCTATAGCTTACTACATTATCTATGGAGAAAGGTTAGTAAGGAATTATCTAAATATACGTCTGTTCTAAGCACCTTTGTGTCTGAGAATGCTTTGTGCTGACAGCATCACGTGAAGATGACATAGCAAACTGTGCATAGTATTAGAAATTTGAAATATACTTTCTTACAAAATTCTTAACGCCCTCTTTTTTTTCCTGCTCTTCTGATACAAAGTTTACTGAACAGAGCTGTACTGTACTGTTTAAGTTCTGGTTGAATATTGCAGCTGTGTCTTGAGGAAAGATGGGTGGTCTGACATGTGAATGCAAACTATTTGTAGCATTCATACAAGAATTTCTGTAAAAGGTGAAAGAAAAATATTTTTTATACCTTTCTATTTAAGATGAGAAGATGTGATAGTTTGCTTATATATAATCAAAGATAGAGTCTCTTTTGGAATTACAATGTTTAGAGTCGCAACTGATGACAGTCTGGAATAAGTAGGATCTTATCAACCAACATGCAAAGATTGAGTCTGCTGAAGAAAAAAAAATGTAAATGGGGAATTTAGGACTGATTTTGAAATTGCCCCATTTCATTGATTGTTCTTTCATAACAGAGCACAGCTGGATAAAAATCATTTTGTTTCCATATTCAATTTTAACTTTAACAAGTGATTTCTCGGTACCATGGTACTCTTTGAAATGAGTCTTATTTTTTTATTATGTACACAATACAATTGCAAATCACCTATACATTTCTGTTTGTGTGTTTTTAGTATTTCTTCCTGTTGTGATGAATGTGCAAAAAAAAAAAAAAAAGGCACTTGTTTGGAAGGAAGAGCTCTCCAATCAAATTTGTATCTTCAATCAGAGGGATGAACTAAATATCTGTTCTATTAATCTTATTCTGGAAAGAGAATTGTATATGTACACTCATAAAAATGACTGGAAGGAAGCTGAGCTTAGAGGAAGTTAGTTTAATATCTCATCTGATGAGTAGAGCTCATACGAATTAGATGACATTAATTTTCCTGTATAACAGGACTTACAGTTACATGTGATTTCCTTAGCTGCTATTTGTCTTTCATAGAAAAAGTTCATGATGTAAATGAAGCTTTTGCTTGTTTTCTCAGTTCTGTCACATTGTCTCAACTGCAGATTAATAATGAAGACGAAAAAGAATCATATGCTTTAATTAAGTTTCCAATTTAATCAGCAAGCTATTCAAAAAAGTTCTGAATAGCACTTCTTTCAGATTTTTGTCACACTATTTGTAGAAATAACGTGATTCTTCTCCTAAAATGGTGAGGAACATTTTGAACTGTAATGTTGGGGAATATATACTCAGAGTGATGTTAAGAAGTGAAAGTTGAAGTCCATTCAGCTTTTAGATGTACATCTGCAACTGAACATGGGCAAATGAGGTAAAGAAAACCATCTAACTACTGTATGTTCTCCTGGTATTAACCTAATTTTATGGAGGGTGATGTGGTACCTTACATGGATCCTGAGCATCTCTGTCACTGCAAGGTCCATGAGAACAAACACAGTAATTAATTCTTTTTTCTGTGGATGCAAGAAGGAGCAAGATCCATTTCACAAATGTCACTGCACCTGCTTTGTAAGAAGGCCGATAGATTCACTTGCTTTGGAGTGAGATCTTAATACTCTAGTAATCCTGCTTCTTTTCCTATGTAGAAAATTATTACCCAAATACATTTCTTCTATTGCTGAATGCATAATATACACAGGAGACATGTGCCCCTGTGAAAATGAATTTTTGACTTATTCTGTTGCAGTTACTTTTTATATATCTTGTTAAATAAGTTACTTCCATGAGTTTTATAGTTAGTAGTTAGTAGTTACACCACTCAAAAATGTCTCAATATAAATATGAGGAGTATTAGTACTGCAAGATTTATATACTTTAAATATAAATTTTAATTTTGATCTTAATTACATGTTCATCTTTCATGTCTTACAAATACAAACAAGTATATCAATGAAAAACTTATATTTGCCTCTGAAGATTTTTATTGCCTCTGGTGATAAGTAATGAAGAAGCAAAGTTTATTGCAAAACAAGGACATTAGCATACCCTGTCGATCATGGAAGCTGTAAAGAAGAAACTTCCTGCTTCATCTGAGAAGAGACAATTTAGTCAAAAGCCTTTGATATCTATGGCAAAGCAACAACTTTTCATACATTAAGAATATGCCCACAGAAGTCAGTTGAAGGATTTACATTGATTTCAGCGAGCTTTGAAACAAGTCCACTGATATATTCATTAATAACAGTGTTAGGTGGTCAAAACTGGAAGCTTCAGGCTTGTAAAACTGAATATTATTTTAAATTTCTTTCGTAACTAAATAGTTTTACATTGAAAGTGCTACTTATCTGCTGCATACAATCTACTAATCTGTAAAACCCATTTGGCAGAGAATATTAATGCTACAAATGTGGATTATCTCGTCTTTTATAATAACCACAGACACAGTGTATGAGAAGGAAAAAAAAAGTAAGCAATGCTTGTTGGTCCCACATGATTTAATTAAAAAATAAATAAGTAAGCAAACAAATAAAATAAGCCCATTCTGGAACAAATTAGATTTCTATGAAAAACTACTTGTGCTTCTTTGAAATACGCTGCAAAATTATCAGTCCAACTTTTTAACTGCAGAAAAACTCCTAAATCACATTAACCAGAGGTGACCTAAATTTACAAATTGAAGTTCTACCTACATTCTAACAGTGTACTGGAATAATTATACACTAACCACAAGCAAGTTTAGCCAGATGTTTCTCACAAACAAGTAAAAGCACATTGGGATATTTTCTTAATTCAATTTATTTGTATACCTAGTTGATCACAAACGAAAACGTTTAACACAACCCTTCCCCATGGAATGACTGGTAATGAAACTCTTCACAGTCTCAGAACCAGAAAGTGGTATCATTTTATTTCGTTCTGCATATTGTGGAATCCTAGAATCATCAAGGTTGGAAAAGGCCTCCAAGATCACCCATCTACCAGCAATATCTCCCCCTAAGCCACGACCCTGAGTACAACATCTAAACACTTCTTGAACACCTTCGGGGACGGTGACTCAACCACCTCCCAGGGCAGCCTATTCCAGAGCCCAACCAGAAATGCAGATAATCTAACACTGGCAGAATCACTCTGAACGAAAACATAAATATTGCCTGTTCTAAGGCCTTAGTGTGATTTGCTATTCAAAGGCCTGAACTTTATGTACAATATTAGGCAAAAATCTAAAGATAATCCAGAAAAAAAAAAACAACCCTCAGTGTTGGAAAGAAAAAAAAGCTGCATGTAGGAAACACATCAAGAGGTTTCTCAAATCCATTACAATGTCATTTGAATTGATAGCCTTATTAATAATCCTGGGATATATTTAAGAAATCAGGATGCCCTAACTATTGCTCTCACCTTACAACAAAAATTTGTCCGAGTTGCATTTTCATGATTTTATTTCTGTGGTGACCACAATTACATTTTTGGTTTTTTTCTTCCTAACAAGGAAAAACAAAAGTAGAAGCAAGGTGGCATTTCTACTGAGACTTCTCTGAAGTGGCTTAAAAGTTAATAGCTAACCATGTTCCTTTTTAAAAAAGAGCTATGTATGTATTTCACCTACTGCAACTCACAATGTAATGTTTGTGACACGCTTAGCAGTTACATCAGTGACCTTGATGCTAAGATACTGTCAGCTACGGTGAAGGCTGATTACAACTGCAAAATATATTTCTTTTTCACTTAAGCAATTCCTTTAGTGGCCTTTTACTTTCTATGAATTTTAAATATACATCAAGACTTAAATCTGACTGTATCTGAAAAGTTCTCAGGTATTTTTCCAAGGTGTTCCCTGGACCTTAGGTTTCTCTGGAACAAGCAGTTTAAATGGATTTCATTCTCTTACTATTGCAGACAGATCTCTGGCTGTTTTCAAGCATATTTTAACCGTCTAACACTCATCGAATCGGACGATATCTAACTCTGTTTTTAAAAATGAGATAAACGTGCCTAAATCACATAACATCACCAGAAAAGTTTTCTGTATATTTTCATTTGAGTGAGATCTTCACCTTCTAGACACTGAAGCCATGGCTGAAAGAACAGAATTATCGAGATATCACTTCCTAGGGCCCAGTGCCACATTGGTAACTTCAAAGCATCAAAGACTGCATTCATTTTCAAATTTTAAATTTCTTCCTTGGATCTGTTCCATTACTGACTTGATATATAATAGAAAATATGATATTTTTCTGCTCTTGTACACATGAAATATTCTGTGTTTTCAGTTATACCTTGTACTCCACATACAGAAGTCCATCTGAGAAACTCAACTTGCATAAGATGAATATGACAAGTAAAAACACTAAAGAAAATTCATTTGTAAGACAACGGCCACATTCACTTATTCACAATTACCTCCTACATTAAATATATATATATATTTAATAAATAAAGTACTCAGTGTTGTTTTAGGTGTTAATTCAGTTTATACATTTAAGAAGAGTGACTTTCAACCACATGACTTCTTAGCACCTGCTACAACATGGTTACTTCTGTCCAAAAAAAGCACTACTAGGAAAGCTTGTAAAAGTATGCATTACAAAATCATTATCTTGTTTATCTGCTAGCCTTCCAGTTCTCAGCACATCATTTTACTATTTTCTATCTGTCAGTCATGAACACTAAACAAGTATAAGATATCCTAAGTTCAACAGAAAAGAAACTCTTTAAGAGCTAATGATGTGTGTTACGCACATACCCATGTATACACGCACACTCCTGTCATGGGCTCTTAAGGACCATCACAGTAACTGAGTTTATAAATTTTACAGTTTCAGACTGTAGCAGCAGTCTCAGCCCTGGCTCTGGTGATTCCAGCTGATGTACAGGATCTGACTTTGATCAGTGAAGAGCAGCATTCTCCTTTCACAGATCATGCTGCAAGAGTTGGAGTGGGACTATGGTGAGGGAGACTTTTTCTCCTTTGGGGAAACTGTTTCATCAAAATAAGTTTAACAGTCTTCAGTTTGATTACATACATCTTCAGTTTTCCATCACTTCCAAACTTGAACTTGACATTGATTTCTATATGTTTAAAGTATTGAAGTATTTAAAGTATTTTACATAGGCATAACTGTCATAATGTATATTTCCCATAGCAGATTTAGCAGACATGTAATTACCATCCATACTTTTTTCTCCAGTGATTCCCTGATTATCACCATACAATTTTGTAGAGCAAGTAGGCACCTTCATCTGTAGCTGAAGTCCAAGACCCAAAATTACACCTTAGGAGGTGCAGAAAACATCAAAATAGTGAACATTGTTAAATAATTTACAAATGAATCCTGAGGTAGGAATTCTCTATTTAACAGAGACCCTACATAAGAAAATCTTCAGCTGTTGTGTGGTTTGCAGAATCTTAACAGTATGTAAGTAAATAGATCCTGCCACTACAGTACAGAAATGAAGGGAAAAAGAAGTTCTTTCAGTTTCAAGTTAAAAGGAACTCTATGGCTGTTAATGAATCTGAAAAACAAACCATGTAACAGTTATGCCCATTTAGTTTTCCTCATCAAAGCTTGAAATCTCTGTAAGCTGTTCCACATTTAGAGAAATTTAAGTTGCACACACCTATCTAAAATGTCTGCAAACGTTACACCGCTTTCTGAAATTTTGTAACTTGAGTGCAACACCAACATTTTAACAAGAGATTTTGTTTTAGTACCTATAATAATACTGTATTCCACCTTCCAGATAAAATTGAAATTGTCTTGTAGAGTTACATCAGTGATATAACTGACTTTCAAATTACGGTGAATCCTGTATAAACAATTTACTTCTCTTAGACGTCAGAGCTGTGATCCTATTTTAATAGAACATATTAGGAGCAAATGTAAATTTACATATTTCCAAGTCAAATAAAATGTAAAAAATGTATCTTCACATATAGTAGCAACATGCTCAAATATGTTGGAAATGTCAACCATTTACATTACACACTTTCTTATTACCCTTAGTTAATATAAATTACATTTAATTTCACATTTAGTAAAACATATTGCTGCCCAAAATAAGGACTATAATTTTTATCAGCAATTATTCTTATTGATGGATGAACATAATTATTTAAATTCAGTGTATATAGAGGCAGAATCCATGCACACATTCATAGTTTTTGCTCCCTCCGTGCTTCTTCCCTGATTTTTGTGGCTTGGAGCTCCTCCAGATGCTGTCTCTGACTTTGTGGTTTTTGTATTTGAGATCCTATCTCCCCGATTCATAGCATTTCTTGATTGACAAACAGATTCAGATATGAAAATAAACAAATGCGTGTGTATAATTTGTACCTGACAGTTACTGCTAAGATTTCCATTCATACTGTTTCAGATCTTAGCCATTTCTCAGATCTCCAAGTTGCTGTATTTCACTAAGCTATTCAACAACTGGTGACATGCGATCTTCACACTGCAAGCTGCACTTCAAATTCAGAGGATATTTCTTTTTTTTCCCTTCCCCTTCATAAACCAAATGATTTAAAAAACAACAGAGGGGTTTGTATTTCTAAAATGATGTGCTTCTTAATGGAATGCAGAACACTTTCAAAATAGTTTCCATTAGAAGTCCACTTTTTTCTGATTTAATGCACAGTATAATATTTTCATTGGTAGATTAAAATTGTTTGACTGGAAGTAAAACCTATTATTATATGCTTTTTTGGCAGTTTTGTCTTGTATAATGTAGGATGAATTATGTAAAATGTACCACGCAGGATACTCTACAAGCTAATACTTGCATGCTGCAAACAATCATAGTTTCACTGATAGACTGGGACTTAGCATCTTAAAATTCCTGTGGAAATCAAGAGCATTTTAAGTATGGGGTTTGATTATTTAATCAGACAACTTGCATTTTGCCCTGGCTAATTTGGAAGGCTGATAATATTTTACTCATAAAATAATTGTGCACCTGTTGTGACAGAAAACTATTCAAACAAACCTTAATAGAGAGGAGGATTCATTGCAGACATGAGTGTGTTAGCCTCCCATTTCTGCTATCTACAGGGCAACAGGTTTTAAATAGCTATTGAACTGGTCTCAGCTTAATCGTATAACCTCCAAAGAACACTTATGACTGATGTGACTAATATTAAACTTTAATTCATATTGACAACACAAGTTAAATATTAGGAAACTATCAAAAATTTAAAGAAAAAGGATAAGAAAAGGTATAGAATCATAGCATCACCAAGGTTGGAAAAAACCTCTAAAACCTCTAAACCATCCTGCCCAACCATCCACCTGTCACCTGTGTTATTTTCCACTAAACCATGTCCCTCAGTACAACATCTAAACGTTTCTTGAACACCTCTAGGGACGGTGATTCCACCACCTCCCTGGACAGCCTGTTCCAGTGCCTGACCACCTTCTCAAAGAAGAAGTATTTCCTAACATCCTACTTGAATCTCCCTGGCACAACTAGAGGCCGTTCCCCCCAGTCCTATCACTGGTTACACAGAAGAGGCCAACCCCTACCCCATCACAACCTCCTTCAGACAGCTGTAGAGTGAAAAGGTCACCCCTGAGCCTCCTCTTCTCCAGACTGAACAATCCCAGCTCTCAGTCGCTCCTCATAAGACTTGAGCTCCAGACCCCTCACGGCTTCATTACCCTTATCTGGACACATACCAGAGCCCTAAAATCTTTCTGTCAGTGTGACAGATATACATACATACATCGTATATTATATTCATATATGTATGTATATAGTAGTAGGATTTGAGCATGGCAGCTAATGACCAAGAATGACTAATGGGTGCAAGGGAGTCCAGAATATGGACTCACTTTAATGTCAGCACAAGGAAGCGAAAACAAGGAAAATGTGCCCAGTTTAACAAAATCTGCCCTCTGGCAGAAAACTGTCAGATGTCATTGGTCAGACCTGAAATGAGGTGACAGAGTTAGAAAAAACAAGACCTCTCATAACAAATGCTGATAGTTACCTTCTTCCAAAGGGTCAACTTGGCTAGGGAGTACAACTCCTCTCCTATTTCTTTCTTCTTCTACCCCTCACTGAGCTTCTGAGGCAGCGACTGTGTCAGGTTGCACTTTATTTTCTTGCTACTCTCAATTGCTTGTGAGTTTTCCAATTGTTTGTTATTTGTTACTAACGCTATGTCCCTTAAGTTTTACAGATGGCATTTCTAAGTCAACTGAGTCTACATTTTGTGAAGTTCCCAGTAAGGTTTTTTAATACCTCTCTGAAGAAAAAATATCTGGCATTCTTTGATTCTATCAAGATGCTCTCACAACCCCCACAGCATCCACACATCAAGACCCTACTTCAAAATCCCTGATCAGAAAGCGAGTTTACTCAGGTGAAAAGGATTGCCACAGAGGATCTCATTAATCAGTACTAAAGGCTGGTGTCGCTCAGAAAAGGGATATTTTCTGCAGAGAAGAGCAGTGAGAGGTACAGAATAACTTTCACTTGAGGATAAATAAACACACTTTTTAACCTGGATAAGAGACAACTGAATGGAATATAGTAGGGAAGATGAACAGGAAATAGCATTTCCCCATCCATTATAATACAAGATCTACGGGATACCTACAAGGTTCAAATATAAAGGAGATACTGTCATATACAACATATTGCTAACTGCTTATCCCCACAGACTTTCCAGCTGTCAATTAAAAGGTTCAAGAGTGATCGGATATATTCGTAAATGATAATTCTATCAAGGTCCATTAAACCCAAATGTACCACCTCTGAATCAGGAAGACCATTATCATGGGATCATGGGAAAGTGGAAGAGTACATTGAGGAAATATTACTTGCCCTTTCCTTACATCCTTCTCCAGATCACTCAGTATCCATAGAGACAATATACCAGTATAGCACTATATGTTCATTTATACTGACACTTAAATCAGATTTCCTTAATACAGAACTTCTATTGAAAGGTTCATAAAGTACACCTACAGGTTTCAGCAGAATCCACGCTGATCAGCAAACTCTCGTCCTTTCAATATGAGGTCGCTATGCATCTTTCTACATAAATGGTAACATTCATTCATTTGTTAGAATTTTACTTGATAGTTCTACAGCAACAAAAATCTAAAAGCCCACTTCTACATACACACTTGTTTTTTTCATACAATCTTATTTGTCTTCAGTAGAAGTTTTATCTCACTAAAAATCTCCATTAGCAACTAAGCTGGGACTTGAGTCTAAAGGAAATTTGTCCCTGACATCCTGTGTCAGAAGAGGAGGCTTTCACTTCCAAGCAGTGATAAGGTTCTTCAACATAGAGACCTTTCAACTACAGTGACAGATACTGTATTCACTAAAGAAAACAATTACTCATATAATGAAAATCAACAATGAACATATCATCCGAAGTACAGCAGACCAAAAAAAAAGGGAAATTTGTGGAAAAAAAAGAAAACCTTCTTGTGTATTTTAGTTTATATTCTGTTCTTCTGTTTAAAAAAAAAAAAAAATTAAACAGCATTTGAAAATTAACACATTTTAGCGTCATCCATTTTCTTATCACTCTTTGTACAAGTGAAGAACGCCTTCCTAATGTGTCCAGCAAATGTACTGCTGTTTCCAGTTCCTTATTACTAGCATCGTTATCCTTCCTATCCCTTTTTCTCACAAACAGTTGGTACTATTTCTTAGTATGATATTCAAGCCACAGTTCCACAGAACAGTGTATAAATGAGCTGTCCCTCTTCTTTCAATATAGTGCAGAATTCATACATTTAGTTCTGAATTGTTAGTCTTAGAAACATACCACAATAAGATATATATATCTTATTTTATAAATGTACAGTCAAGTATATAACGTGTATGATATATATGTGTGTAGATGAATATATCTTACACGTATATGATTGCCATAACAAATTCATTGCATGTCTGGAAATATACTGCATGTATCCTTCTTAATATTATTTATAAAATGTTTTCAACAATACGGATAACTTGATTTATATGAAAGGTTAATTACAATGTAATTTATAGTTGTGGAGTTTTAAGAACTAGAAACGGTAACAGTCAATAATTTTTAACACTAGAAGCAGGCTTGATTGTGATAGGTGTCGCTGAAATATGACTCCATGACCAAAAGACCACAGCAATAAAAATGCTTCCTTTTTTCTTTTTTTCTTTTTTTTTTTTTTCTTTTGCTAAGTACAGCTTTAATCCTGCCAAGACTCACATGTACATAATTTAAATAATAACATACATACAGTGAGCAGTCCCATCCATTTCCACACAATTAAACTATGCATAAAGCTCGGGCAATTTAATTTCAGAATCTGGGAAAAAGTATTTCATAGCAAGAAAAGTCAAGATGATGTAAAACAATGTAGTTTAATCTAGACTACATGTTTGGTCTAGCTGATTATATCAGTATCATCATGTCTTAATCAAAAGAAATACGTACAGTGGGGCTCGGTAAGTTTAACTAAAATAAATAAATGTTAGATGTACGCATATATATATATATATAAATTTATTACCTTCCTTAGAAAATCAGACAAAGGAGTATGCAAACACTGACTATTGAAAGTGCTTATGAAATATTCAGTCATTCAAATATCAAGGTAGCACTTAATTTAGAAGATCAGATTAGACTTGGAGGTGTAGCTTATATAATGGTACACACTTGAGAAACGGCAAAACAAATACACCTGTCTGATTTAGAGATCTAAAACTTAGAGCTAAGCCCATTGTTGGATCATGGAAATAAATATATTATGAGAAAACTTTATAGCCTGTGGTATATTTTCAATCAGGACCAATTTCTTAAGGATTTGGTTGTAGGGTCTCTGCGTTGCATTGTTTTGTTATGTTTTGTTGGATGCTGTCATTGGTTTCACTAATTGGCACCAGTTGATTCTTTTTCCTTTGTATTGATTTTTGTAAATCCTAGAGTTAACAATGATTCTAATGTATCATAACACTTTAGACCTTAATCGTGCAGTGGGTCTTTTGCTTGTAGCTTTTGTTTGAGTTTTAATTAAGAAGACCTTGCGTCTCAAAGCCTGAGCTGAGTTTTTAATTGCCAGTATGTATATCACACTGACTTCAAAAGAAAAAAAAAAATGTTTATAACAAAGAGCACAAAGGAGAGCTTTGAAATGTCTATAGCCATACAAAGTGACATAATTAAAAACCTCTGAGTGCCTCTGTGATATAAGACATATATATTTATTTATACATATTTATAAAGCAGACTGCTATATACCCTTAGAATTCACGAAAAAGAAATTTCAGCAATTATACTGAAGAATAATTTGTACAAATCCTGACTGCACTGTTAGCAAGGGCTACAGTAAACCTCAGATTTATTTTCCTCGAAACAGTCTTCATATTTGATATAGTGCACCACAAGACACCCAAAAGCTTATCTGTGAAGATAAGTTTTACAAAATAGAAACAAAAATAGCATTTAAAATGTTTTGTAAATCTTGCATGTTTTAAGAAAAAAAAAATTAATTCACTGTAAAATCACGGAAACCATAGTTTGCCTGAGGATTCGCTCGCACAGAACACTCTTCCCAAGACTATCGCAGAAATGGATAGTGTTAAACTGCCAGATTCAAACACTTGTGTCTCACTCTTCTCTTCCAGATACTAGTGCACACACATTAAATGCTCCTAGAAAACACCTCCTTCAATCTGCCCGGTGTTCTAATAACAGGAATGACTGTCATTTTCAGGCATGTTTACAGTAGATCATACAAGGAGACTATCAAGTGAATGAAGCTGGTTTTACTCAATTCAACATTTCCTTAGGAAATGTGCATGCTGCTTCTCACCTATCCAAATATTTTGAAGTCTTTAAATGTGTATGATGTGTACATGACACATGAAATAGGAGATACAGGCTCTTTTTTAAAAAGTAACAAATGGAAAAGGAGATGGAATAAGTAATCATGCAAACCAACTTCTGCATTGGTTATATTATATAAAACTATGAAATGTCAATCACCATCCTTCCCAAAACAGAGGACACTGCACAAAGACAGTGACATTCAAGTCACAATGCCTATAAATGTAGAGTTGTAAACACCACCAATGGAAATCAGAGAACTAACCTGTTACACAGTAGCCGATGACTCAAGTCATTCTTCTGTGAGACTACTAGACCAATTCTGACCCTTTCACAAGAACATCATTGCTGAAGTTACTTAAGGATTGACCTTTCTTATTTGATCTTCAAAGACCCTGCATGCTGAGAAAGACCATTGCAGGCTATTTCAGTGGGACAACTGCCTGATGCATGCAAGACTGTGCTATTTTAATGATTTATATTTGAAACAGAAACAGAAAACTTAAAACAGACTCTGCATGGTGATGAATGATGCTACTCTGCCTAGACACCACTGCTGAAGGAAAACTAGATATCTAAGCAACAGCAATGCAAGCTGTTGTGCGCAGAACTCTGTGTACCCAAATACCTAGAAAATCAGAAAAGAGCTCCAAACCACTCTGTTTATTCAAATTCATGATACCGAACATTAGAATGAAAAGTGTTTCCTGTTGCTAATTGTCATTCAAAAGACAAACGCTGCAAAAGTTGAACATAAGCCTAACAAATTGCTTGCATATCTTAAACAAAGGTATTTGCATGCACACACTGGCCAGCGGCATACAACAAAACGATATGCATGGGTGGCTGTGTTGTTTTTTTTTTCCAGGTGAGCAGGTCATTTAACTGAGCTCAATGGCTTCACAGACCTTTGAAAATTTGACCTATGTGTTTCATTTATAAACATATCAAATGAACAAGCAGACTTATTTAACCACTGGAATTTGGCTACTAAGCATTCTGCCAAATGCTCCTCAGAGGTTCATGCAACCTCCCTGAAGTCGATGGCTTGTCTGGCTAGAATTCAAGGAAGAATCTGGACCATTATCAGTAACTGAAATCCTAGTAAGGACACTCAGAAAAGGCGGTTTTACAAATGAAGCGCACTGTGTAAGAGTAATTGCGAACGGGAACAATCCCACTTCGAGAAAAAATAAATGAGTCACTGTTTGTTACTTCTCTATTGGCTTCTATTGTTTGAATTAATAGATGGACCTTATAATTATATCCTAATTAACACTATTTTGTTCTAAATATAGGAGGTAAAACAAGAAAATACCATTTTTACTTGTTTCTCTCAGCCAATTATTTTTCTTCTCATCTTTGTGCTTTTCGAATACAAACAGAAACAGTTTGTGTCACTGGTACATTTTTTTTCCTGCTTTCACCCTTTCTTCTGGCACTGATTCTAAGCGAACTGCCTTTCTGTAATCAAGATGCAAGTCTTTCACTAGAGGGGGAGGGCTGTAGTCAGGCAGACACAGAGGAAGACTATGTGCTCAGGTTATCTGTAGCAAGAACAACGCCTTCTCTCTTAAATAAACAACTCCCAGTAACAGTCAGTGCAAAGAGCAGCTCCTCGCAGGACCACACCTCGCTTTCTTATAGTCAAGACTTTTTCCCTAATGACCTCATTTACTTATTTTTTACTGCACTGCTTCTTGCTTTTTAGTTAGGCTCTCAGTAATATGAATAGAAAGTCTGCACAAAAGCCAAAAACATTTACCAATTAAATCCATTGATTTAGAATCTAATGAAAATTAAGAACCAAGATATTTGATATCCCAGAGAAGATGCACTTTAAGAAACAATTCTTTTAGACTTTAGCATGCCAATTATCTAACTGAATATTCATTCAGAACTACAAAAGTTAACTTTATGACTTTGGAAGTCTACTACCTCGAACACTGTAAAGTTTTATTTTTTAAAATGTACATTTCTTTTGGTAGATTAAAACATCTCTCTGGTTCCTCTGCTTTCCTTTAATTCCTTTTTGTATCTGGATTTCATGCTGCCACTGGATAGACGGTTTAATTTATTTTCTTATTGAGATTATTTAAGGCAGACAAATGCTACTAGGAGTTAATACGAGGCAGTTTGGTTGCTGAAAGTAGTGTTAGCAGCTAGGAGCTAACCAGCCTGGAAACAGTGGCTAGGCAACTGGCTCGTGAGCCAAGACAAGTCCACCTTCAGACTCACCACTGTTCTGCTATCTAACTCCATGCCTTTTTTTTTCACCTAAATCTGCATGGAAGTTTGAATACTGTAAGCAGAAAGCATTATGAAAGAGCAATCATTATTCATCCTCACATTTGTGTCTGCTTTTTTCTGTACGTTTGGCAGTTCAGGAAGACTGCAGTTACATTAGCAAAGATTCAGTATTGAGTCTTACTGGAAGTAATCTAGTAATGGAAAGGAATACTGCAGACATTAAGATCACTTAAGGCTAATTTAAGGGAAAGTTTCTAGGGATTAGAGGCAGGACGTTAGTTGTGAAACTAACCAAATGACTGTTTACACACAATTATGGTGAGTTAGGTAATTCTTTTTAATACAGATAACACGATATATTCCTAGACGAAGTAGCTGAATGAGTTGAAAATCCTTCCAAGTGTGAGTAAGAAAGCTTTGTAGGTAAATAAGAAAACAGTTTGGAACAAGAACTCTGCCAGTTCCCTCTGCAGTGAATTTGCAGACTTAAGAAAATGGGAGGAATAACACAGATAAAAGAACTGCTCTCCCTCTTTTAGTTATTTTTAACAAATGAAAGCTCATGAAAAAGGTTTTTGTGCCATCTAAAAGAATAAATAACATTATCCAGCATTGTTAGAGATCCCACATCTTTTAATTTTGATTCACTAATACCATTCAAGCAGTTTCTTTTTAGAGACTAAGTAGCTATATTGTGCAATTAATGGGCCAACCAGCGTTCAAGGTTTTCCACATTATGAAGAGACAATATAGCTTTAAATAAATAGTCATGTCAAGACATAATTTTGTTGCCTTTTTCTGTCACTGTGAATTTTAACACATTTCTGTAAAACTGTATGCTATATTTCTGTCACTTATATTCCTATAGGATTTCTTACCTCTCTCATTTTCATTGTCGTAATTCTACAAGTAATATCCAACAGGCAAACTAAACAGATTTTGGTCTTGAGTCAGTTGCAGGATTGCAGGAACCAATTAAAATTTATTTAACGAAAAGGGCAAGCCTTTCATCTATTTGCATAATAAAAAAAACTGAACTATCTTAAGCCTCCCTAGAGAAAAATTAAAACCCTAAGCTTCTACTGTCATACAAGAATATCTTTTTTTTTCTCCCTATTAGTAAAGATTTATTAATATAACGGTTATTATTCTTTATTTCCACATATTTGTAATTGATATGTAATAAAATTATTTCAGTCAAAAGAAATGAATTTTAGGTACCTTATATACTCTTCAGAAATGCCTTTTGAGCCCTCCTCACAGTACAAAGAAAAAAACAAACAAGCATCACCTTTAAAATTTGCTTCTAAGTCAATAACACTGAATTTCTTTTGAAAAAGAAAAATGAAAATCCATGAGAGAATTGATGGGTATGGAAAAAACACTTTTAAGTTTTCTGCACACTCTTTAATAGTCAAAGTTTCACTTCTACTAGACTGCTGATACAACAAATCTTGAAAATACTGGAACATTTTATCTTTATAAGCAATAAAACACCCACTGACTTCAGTGGGTCCAGAACTTCATCCAGGGCTTCTCCCGCCCCAGAAATAGCATGAATATAAAAAAAGATTACTATTATTATTTTTATTTTTAATTTTGAATGGAATATTCAGAACAGTAATTATACAATGACTCCCTTTTATATCCTGAAAGTAATTTATTCAACTGTGAAGAAACAGCACCAAGTGCAAGTAGCTCCACATTTTGAAAATGTTTATTCCTCTGGTTACACAAGTACCTACCAAGTGTCAATGAAATACTGTAACTAACCCAGTGTTTGCAATTGATTGTTATTTCTACTGTTCTGAAAGGAGCTAATTCACTTTTAAAAAAATATGTGTAAACGCTTCAAATTGGATCTAGTGAGATACCTTTAATTTCTCCAAGGAGATCACTTGTGTTTAATTTTTCCATCTTCTCTTTCCAGTCTTTAGAGAGTAGTTTTTCCATGCAGGATGAATCTATTAAAAAAAAAAAAAAAAAAAAAAAAAGGAAGAAACATCAAATATATTCTTATGCATCAGGAAAAATGGTGCCATCTTCATTTTAAAGCTTTTCCCCTTATTCTTGTTGGACCATAGTTTCAAAAGGAAATCAGCTTGCAACCCGAGTTCCCATTTAACAGCATTTTAAATCCGAACTAATTCCTCTGAGGTTAATGGAGTTACTATGGATTTAACGAGAGTCTAATTGAAAGAAAAACTTAGTTCAGGATTTATGCATGCTAACTGCCAATTTACATGCATAGATTGCCAATGTATATACAAATTCTGTCTTTTTCATTTGAAAATGATTGTACACTCCAAATTATACATGAAGATTTAGAAGGGTTTTCTGGAAATTTGGCACACAGTGACATCTGAAACCCATTTTTATACCCATGTCAATGCGAAAGTTATTCATATAACATCTCCATGGAATTCACAAAAGCATTCTACATATTCAGTGTTCACAGCATCAGAAATTTTCTCGGTACACTATAAACAACATGCAATGATTAGAAGATCTGCTTTCATAATTCGAAGTTCAGAATATATTTCAAAATTTTGTCCCAGATTGATAGTCCTTCCCTACACAAAACTGTCACTGAAGTCATTACACTTAGGAGAAGGTAGAAGACTGTGTAGCAAATTTCATATGATCAGACTTCAATTCCACTACAAAATTTGATATTGAGCACTGCAGACTCTTCGCTAAAATCTGAAGGCTTTTTGAATTCTTACACTGAACTGACTCTGAAGTCAAAATACATAACAATCCAGTTGATTTTTAAGATGGGTATTCTAGTGGTTAATGTCATGATTCAGTTTTATGATTTTAAGAACCTCAATTCAGCTTTATTAATGGTCACTGAGAAAACTTTCCACACAACTAAACACCTATCTTCCCTCCCCAGGTAGTAATAATAAAGTGTCCTTTAACCGTCATGCATTTCTTTCATTCGTAGACAGGTTCATGAACAAAGCCTATGCTAAAATTCTTGGAACCACTTAGGCTCAGTTTATCAAGATATGAAGAACATTATTTAAACATTGTTGCTGAAATGAATCTTTGCAAAGAGCCCTTCTTGTAAGACCACATACCACCCTGGGGGCGCCGAGCACAGTGGTTCTTACTTGAATACACCGAGACCACCCTCACTCTTTAGTTTGTTAGAAACTCCCAAAGCAAGCTGCCATTTGCATTAAGAGGAAATCAATTTACAAAATGATTTTCAAACTTCTCGAATTTTGACAGCATTTGCACTGGTCGCACGCCAGCCACTTGAGAACTGACACTCCAGTGAACAAGAAGGTAGAATTTAGCCTCTAATATCTTCTGTTAAGTTACTGACAGATTAAGGCCAAATTTTGGCTCAAATTTCCATGTCAACAGTCCCACTAGAATCACTAGAAAAGTAACACCAAAAACAAAAAACCCAAATGAAGAACGGCAACAGAAATAGCATCAATATATCGCATAACAGTGTGTTCCAACTCAGAGGAGTCCAAAAAAAATCAGAGAGGAGAAGCATTCAGAGAAGTCATAAAGGTTTGGGGAGATATTCAAGGAAGTAAAAGGTCATATGGCCGCTTACGCTTTAGGATTCAAATAGCTTCAGCTGAAAATAAATCACATTAGCATCACCCATTTGGAAAAAAAAAAACAAAAACAAAAACCAATACAACAAAAAAGCAAAACCAGTTGAAAGTAAACCAAACTGTAACCACCAGAAGATCAAAGATCAGGTTTTAATTGAAATACATTCGCACTATGCAAGCTTCTGTGTAAAGACAACACAGCTCGTAAATGTTTTTGAAGTTACATTTCAGTAGAAAAGCTAATTTATTTACTAATTATATCTTTCTATGAAAGAGACAAAATTAAGGAGCTCTAAGTTGCAATAGGCAATGTTAAAATACTTGTTACATAATAATAATTTACTTTTAACAATAACAGACACTTATTACTTTTATGAGTTCTTGCCTGATGATAGAAGAATCAAGAAATAACTATCAATTATCAATAGAACATTATAATTTGTCTTTTTTTTTTTTTTTTTATACCACCATTAGTTTAAAAAGATGGTTTTGTTTCTCCTCTGCCAAAATCTCAGACCCCTCATCCCTGGGGAAAAAAAAAATTATATATATAAAAGGAGCTTTGGAGTTTTATTGTGATGTCTGCTATAGGTTACATATACTATTGCATTTTAACTTAGATATTTTCCTCAATTCATACAAATATGGAAAATCATTTACATTTCAGAGAAACGATTCTAGAACATCACAAGAGTTGGTAAAATACTTCCTTTGAAACACTTACTTTATACCCTGTCTTACTTTGTCTAAGAATATGCTTGTTCATCCATAGTTACTATACTGTATAAGGGCAAAGAGAATATTTCTGAAGACAGACAGAATGGAAAAGATATAATCATGTTGCTACTTACAATTCTTATTTCTACATATGACTGAAAAAATATGTAAGAATTGTTTTCAACACCTCTATGCTGTTCAAATTCTACCTTACACCTCTGACCACACAATGTATAGCACTGTATTTCATTATTGGGAATATTGCAAGACCACGCAATGAGCCTTTTAACAACATTGTAAAAATAGCTCTTTTGAAATTCCTGTACATTTTCAATTAGCAGAGTTAACCTGCATAATTTTTAGAATTTAAAATTGTGGTATATGTTCAAGCTCTCTGGAGGTCCTTTGCATTAGACAAACCTAAATATAAAGGCTTATACTTGAAAGGCACATCTCCCTTCAAGTTTGGTATTCAGTGTTCACAAACGCACATTTTGAAAAGGCTTGAGAATAAGAAAGGTTTTTTTCTCTTCTTTGTGTGCTGAAAATTAATTTTTACACAGATATAAAATCTGCAAAGATGTCTTCTGACATCAGTGAATTGTCTTCATCCATATCGATTCATTTTCTGATTTGTTTCGTTAAGGAAACTAAACAACGACCCAGAATCCAGCACTGAACATCGATGAAGCCCGAAATCACATCTGCACTGCATCACTCTCCCTGCACTGAGGCTCTGCTTCAGAACCATTACAAAATCTCGTGGATTCCAGCATTTGTGAAATTCAGGGGTGTTCTTGTTAAAGACAATTATAAAGGAAGCAAAGAAAGAAATTAGCATTTATACATTTTTAGCTCTTCTCACTGACTTTATAAACTAGAGTTGGGTTTATGCTGCAAAGCCGCATATTTTGTACTGACACATGTAGGATCAAACTCATGTAAGTTGCACTGAAGGAATTCATTGTATTAGCAACACAGAGACTCTTGCCTTTATATTCTTCCACTGTTTCTTTTGAGGGCAGCAAACAGGTTAACAACAATTACACTGAGATGACTCAATGAAATAACTGTGTGTTATTTTGTAGCACACTTTAATACATACTAAGTTAGCAATTTAAATTGTACAGTAAGGGATTTTAAAGCGCTGTGAGGATCTTACTACATGGGAGCTTTGCAGAGGTGGATGAGGATTTTAAAAGATAAATAAGCAGAAAAAAAGAAAAAGTCAAGGGAAAAAAAAGCCTAGGTGTTAGATGAAAAGGATCTCTCTGCAATGACAAAGCATCGATGAAAAGAATTAACATTTGTCCATTGGGTAATCAATCAGTCATGGAATGGATGGAATCCAGCTCTTTGTAGCACAACCAGTGATGAAGAACGAGTGTGTTAGCTATCACAGCCAAGCTCTCAAGTTCTTCCAAGTAAATGAAAGTCATCTTGTTCCTATCAAGGATAGCTTTTCCCTCTCGTCTCTTCCTCACTCTTCCTTTTTTATTATTTTTTTTATTATTATTATTTTTTTTTTTATTTCAACAAGTTAGCAACTCCCTCTGTAGCTTACATGAATACTGTATGATCTTACAATGATCTGCACCTATCCTCATTGATTTGGGGGGTGGGAGAACATTCCTTTTTTTTTTTTTTTTCACTTTTAATTCACTGAAGTAGCCTCTTATTACTTTCTTTGAAATACAGATAAGAAAAAAAGTGCTCATGCCATGTGTGTGTTTTTGTTTTTTATGGTAAAGTCATACATAAAAGAAAGCCTAAATGTGAGAGTGCAGCAGCAAAACTTCAAAGCACTGACTGTCAGACATTATTATTTCAAATCAGCTTTGACTTTTTGAGACTTAATAAAACACTATAGTACAGACTGGCATATTTATAACACCTATACCAGTGATCAACTGAACTGTCTTATTCTTGCTACTGTGCAGTGCCTTGTTATTTCTTTTATAATAAGCTTCCCTGAAAACACGTTGTAACAATACTGAAAACTGATAATTATTAATGATATGAGTTCTAAAACATGACTTGTTTTGCATACAATTCTTTTTGAATATATACATTACTTTGTGACAGAAGACAAAAGCACGTTGATTTATTAATAATGATTGCAAATGCATAGCAAGTTCATAAACAATACAGAAATATAATTCAGTCAAAGGTATAGGTGACATTTTCCTACATGCATTTGAACTGTTACATCTCATGGAAAGAAGCACTGGAAAAGACAGGGTAGAGGAATCAGAAGAGAAATCAGACATCCTACAAGGGAAACAGTTCGAAAACATGATCGGATGCTCAACAAAAGGAGGAGAAACTTCCCATCTACATTTTAAAAGAACAGTATTGGAATCAGTGGCATCTATGTCTCTGCTAAACATGAGAGGAGAATGTACACGCAGGCTTTGAGACTAAATAACAATTTGCAAGCTCCTCCCTCTCTAACATTCGTTATTCTCTAAGCATTATGTTTATATTCTCTCATTACATTTATTTGCCTTCATCTCCGCAGGAGAAAATGTGTCTTTCAGAACAGCCTTTGTCAAATGAATTCAAATGCATCATTCAAGCCTAAATCATGAGAAAAACAGCAAAAGTGGAATTACCCTGTCAGCATCTATGAAATCTTTGTTAGAGAAAAGGTACTGTTTAATGGATGTTAAATGAGATTATGAACACCTAGGGACAAGCATACCTGTGCTTACAAGGCCTTCCTCAATGGAAGAGCAGGTTTTTCTTCCCCCCAAATCAAATAACCCTCAAATAAACATTACAGCACTTAGCATTTTGTTGCCATGCTTCCTATTCTGCCTTTCCATATCTCTTTCCACACCTCAAGTGACAATGTGTGTTTCTCAAGCACACGAAGCTTAAGTCTTGCCATCTAAACCACAAGAATACAAACCACTGCTCATCTTCAGAGAGTGAAAAATCTAGTCCAGAATAGAAAAAAAATGACATAAAATTAGTACTCTACTAATGTTGCTGACTGAAGCACAAGTTAGATTTACCCTGGCTGATGTTTGACACAAGTAAACTAAAGAACCAGGTCCATTGGTGTAATTATGTAGATTGCTCCGAAAGTAGTGCCTTCTATTTATTTCCATGGAAACTACAACAGATGCAAAGAGCACAATAACACTGTTTGACAGAGAAAATTCTCCGCTACAAAAGCCTGCATGCCATGCTTGTAAAAATCTGCATGGCTATCCAGAATTTCATATTCTGTCTTTCATGTCACTGTTGCCACTGCTGAAAGACACCACCCATCACTTCACTGTGCTCACATTTGCTGATTGGTCTCCATGAACATTCAGCAAGTGCCAATGAATGTCAGTAGGAGCCATTTTTTTTTTCTGCATGCAAGAATTCAATGATACATCTGTGTTTCACCTGCGCTTCCATGTCAGATGACATTCTGTCAGACTGTCCCTCTGCTGCCATCTGTCACACAGCAACAACATGTAGCAGAATACAAGTAGGAAGGTTCAACCTGTTTGCCATACCTCCAATGTCCACCTCTGATGTGGTGGGCTAACATAAGAAAATAAGAGGCATTACTTTCAGAGTAGTTCCTTCTTTCACTTGAGGACCTAAAATTTTTGGAATGTTACTAAAATAGATTTTTTGTTGCCATAGTTACTTTTTTTCTTCTTTCAAACATAAATTATCCTTTTCTGTTTCAAGAAACTTTAAATAAAAGAAGAGAAAGCAACAATACAAAACTAATCAAAAATCAGCCTGAAGGCTCAAAATCCATACTTGTAATGTACTGGCACTGTTTCCTGCTCATAAGCAGCTTGGCTCCAATCTTGCTGTCAGTGGAGAGGAAGGTCAGGGGAATCTCATCTCATCCTTCTCAATTTCCATGCTCTTCTCCTAAAGTAATTAATTGTTGTGGTCTAACAGAAAATTAAAATACAAGGCACTTCAGCCATGCTGTTAGGTAGCAAAAACTAATTTCTTTTGCCAACAGTTTGTTGGTGGCATTCTTTTTTTTTTTTTCTTTGGTGGGGGGGGGAGGGGGAGGGGAAGGGGAAGGAGTGCTCTTGATTGGTTTGTTTTTTATTGAACAACTTTTCATAAGCCAAATTCTTGGAGAACGGGAATACAGTCACAAGACAAAAGTAAGCAACCTGACGTTGAGAACAAGAAAATATGCTAATCCTTTTTGTTACATTGATTGCAAATTATAAAGGATTTACTCCTAAATTCTACACTTGTTCCTGCCCTAAAGGAGCTAAGAAGTCATGGCCAATGGCTTATTCCCTTCTCTCATAGTGACTTGTTTCTTTTCACATCTTTGCCTTGGCTAGTTAGGTTGTGATATCTCTGGCACAGACTGCTTATCTCACAAGGATTTTGTTCAGTACATTTCTGATCGTGAATCACAACAAAAAAGAAAACCAAAAAGTTCATGTAGTACAAATAAGTCTTCCTAGCTATGTTTATAAGCAAAAGCAGAGTAAGCCCACAGTGGAAGTTTTCTTGCAAAAGCAGCATGTCTGCAATCTGACTACCTAGCACTACAGTTTTGTTTAGACCAGGGAAACAAGCGAATCTGCCAACTGCTGTACATTTTTTCACAGCGACAAGATTTCCACAATATGATAAAATTAGAACTGTAAGAGCTTGGAGAGCTCTCTTAACTTTTAATTAAAACTCTCCAAGCTCACTAAAAATAATTAGGCATTAAAATGTTCTGGTTTTCCTCTGAATTCATTTGCACCACTTGAATGGTCTAGATCTTGCATGAACCAACAGACATTCTAAACAGAAACACTGGAATGTAACTGGGGGTGATTTCCAGACCTGCTTTCTATGATGTGGCTAGTGGGAAAAACTGTAGTCTGAAGCTTGTACCAATTCTGCCTAAGATGGCTTGTTTCAACAGGACTTCACCAGTGCAAAGAGCATCTGCACAGAACACTGTGCTCTGTGCAAAACTCTAGATAAAAAGAAGTTTGAATTTCATGTAAAAATAAGCCAAGATACAGTCCTGACCTTTATTTTCATTTATTTATTAAAAAGCAGAACCTTTAACCTTGTAAATGTTTTTGTTCTCTTAAAATAACTCATACAATGCTATATGCCACACTATTTTTAGAAAAGCAACGAGAGAAAGCATGCTTTTCCCATACAGCAGGGTACTGATATAAACATCAACACAGATGCTCTGTGAGAGAGAGCTGGACTTCTCAAGCACTTGATCATTAAGGAATGCACCAACTGTTTTAGATAATCTCGTGCCAGCTCCAGTTCTGCTCCACACTCCCATTTGGGAGTGGCCAATCTTGTCCTGCTCCTAATTTTTCATTTTACTCACTCCTTCATTCTTTTTTCTTTTTTTTTTTCCTTTTTTTTTTTTTTTTCTTTTTTTTTTTCCAGAACAGAAGGAAAAAGACATTGTGTGCCAAGCAATGCAAGGCTAGAATCACTTCCCCAAACAGAGCAAAACTTTCAGACAATTAACCCTCCCCTCTTCTTTCAGATAAATTACTAAGTATAAAATGCAATCTGTTTCCTTTGTTTACTCAATATGAACAATTTGTAAATGACTCAAGGATAAAATTCAGAAAATGTTGTGCTAAATTAGAACCATTATAAACATGCTAATGATGGCTCAACTAAGACATGCAGGATCCATGCGAAGAAATATATTTAGTTCCTGTGATATCTAGTTGTATTGCCTCAGAACTATTTGGTCACTTAATTGTACATGACTACTCCAGAAAAATGCTAATTGCACGAACACTGCACTAGACAATACACTGTATGTCAGAGGGAGCTTTCTGAAAAGTCGGTGTGATTGCTTGCATGCAGTGTTTTGGCATATTAGTAGAAGAGAAATATCTCTTAAGTCTGACAAAATTGCATGTACATTTCATTCCTCCACTTAGAGTTTCCCATCCATTATAAGCCATAGTCTACTGTTAGATTGGCCGCATTCACTGAAGTATACATCATTGCCTTATTTACATTACAATGATAGCATGCTGTATATTACATGTAATCACCTATTCCCTAAGAATGTGCACCTCAATTTATTGCCCAAGCAGATATAATATTGGCAAGAGATAATCTGAAGCTTTCCACATAGCAATCAGGGTTCATCAAGAAAAGGGGAGTGCAAATTTGCTTGCAGTCCCTGAGCAAAAGATTACATAAACTTATTTATCAAAGGAGAATGTTTGGGTTTTTTTTCTGTCTCTGAGTATGCATTTATTTGCAAAGTAACAAAATCAACAGGATTTGCAGTATTTGTTACTTTGAAAAAGAAGAAAGTTTTGCTGGTGGAAGACGACTTCAAAATATTATTTTTTGTGTTTCCACATCTACACATCTTTCTGCATTGACTTTTTTTCCTCAGTGTGGAAAAGAACAGATGGAGTCATTATATTAGTTAGAACTCACAAGCATAGTTCCATTAAGGTTTACTCAAGTCTTAAATGGATTTGAAATTTCTTCCAATATTCAGTCTAGCTCTTCCTTCTTAATCTCATACCTCCAACTCCTTGATACAATCCTTTCATAACCCTGAACAATTCGCTTTCATCTTTGGTATCCACTCTTTTCAAACACTTGTGATTTGAAGTGACATTCTTCTCATTATTATTCAGACTAGGGAGAATTTAGTCTTCAAATCTCTCTTTGTTAAACTGCTCTGGAACTAACCGCACATCATACAGGCTCTGGAAATATGTAGCATCTTTCCTCTATGACAGAGTTTCCCTAGTAATTCAAGAAGTTGCAGACTGCATGTCAGTTCAGCCATAAGCCGAGACACTGGGCTTTTTTTAAGACGGATCTGGGGTCAGATTCCCTTTTCTCTCAACACTACACAGTTATCCCAGCTTCTTATCCCAAGGTGAAGCAAGCAGAGGGTCCCATCTCAACTCAAGGAATGATTTGGTAGCACAAGTAGGCGTTTTTGACATCACATTTTTTCCTTTCAAGTTCAATGCCAATTAAGCAATATATCTTTTAGCAAAGAAGGAACTTTGTGAAATGGCCCTGAAAATGTTAGTAAGACTTTTGTGGAGTAAAACCATCCTAAATAAAAAGTAATACAAAAATAAAAGGGTGAGATCCTTCATACCTTGTTAGTTTTTGGTCAGGGAGATATGGAGGGGACTTCTTGAAAAGCAGGAAAACATTTCTATTGAACTGATTGATGTTCCTCATAAAATTTGTGCCACCAGATGATTTACGAACAAAATGTTGATGATTCAAAAAGACCTCTATTTTGTTCTCCCAAATCATGTTCTACTCATTACCCTAATAAAGCAGTAATAAACATCTGTTTAATGATTTGAAGGCTTCTTAATATTGTGTATAAAAATCTGAACTCAGCTCTTACATAAAATATTCTGAAATTAAAACAATTGTATAACAAAAAGAATTTTTCATGACAAACCCTTCAGCTTTTTTGTATGTAAAAGTATAATACAAAGAAAGCAAAATAATATGCTCTTGATTTGAAATGACTTCAAACAAGGATGCAAAGGAACGAAAACAATAGCTGGAATCTCTTCTCTATTTATCATTCCTGAAGATCTCTATGGCAGATGATGTAGTCTTTTCTGGGACACTAAAATACACTGACAACATCAATTCTATGGCCTCTTTTATACCACTAAAATTTTGACTTAAACTATCACATTTTACATAAATATAAATACAGAACAAACAAGATTTTCCTGACCTAATCCCAGAAAGTGGAGTCTTAGGAGGTTTACAAATCTCACAAGCACCAAGCTACTTGCTATAGATACATATTTCAGGAATAAAAGCTGTTTTATTATAAATCTGTGAAAAAGACTTAGTTTCAAGAATAGTATCTTAAAATATTCACTTCCCTAAGCATACCAATTTCTTTTCTTGTAAGAGATCATTATTTATTTTGTAAAGTCAAGTGCTGGAATGATACGGAGTTGCTAGAAATAAAGTGTTCCAGGAAATCCTAATTTGTTCTCTGTATGCACTATGATACATTTTTTAAATTAAATTTAAAAAAAAAAAAAAAAGCAATTAACAGCAAAAAAAAATTACAGGATTCTTGCTATATTCAGCACATGGGACAACCACGACACAAAAGCAGAAACTGGAACTGCAGAGCAAATGACGTTGCTGTCCTCACAAACACTGGCCACGTTTCACTGCAGAAGTTTGAAGAAAAGAAATGAATTAGGGAGGGAACTGCAAAAGGAGAAATGATGGGTCGCATTTATGGTACTTCATCTTCTGGAAGCTCAATTTAAAAAAACCTGGGGTTGTATTTGAGGAATTGCTGAACGTTCACAGCTGCAGCTGTGTCAATGTAAAGTCAGTGTTAAGATTGAAGCTATAATATATATAGCTATATATAAACTTCTACACAAAGTCCTCTGGAAAAGAATCAGGCACCTCACACTAAACAGCCAATAAATCAATGACGTTTTTGAAGTCACACTCTTAGTCACAAGCTGGTATACTAACTACCCTTCTTTCTTCTAAAAGACTTTGAGATGATTTATGTTTGCATTATATTTACAGATTATGCTAAGAGAAAAAAACTATTGCATAATCACGTCTTCGGAGACCAGCTTGAATAAGTAAAGAATAGACACTAAGGCTTCAGATGGACCACTAAGAATATGACACACTGGACAATTTCACATTCGCCGAGAATCATTCTATTAGTGAACTGGATTTGCAAACATTGGCAATTTGCTGCAAATTGACTATGTTGAATAATAGAATGGGTTAACAATATATGGGCTTGAGTTTCTCCACATGAGGCTTCACCAATTAAAAGAGTGCACGATGCATCCTGTCCTAATGTGGCTGACACAGTTCCCCTGATCTCCTGGCAGAGCATGTCCCATCAATAGACCTGCACACCTTTAGTATAAAACCATTTCCCCTTGTCCTATCACTATCTACTGGTGTATAAAGTTGATTTCCCTCGTGTATATAAACTCCCTTTAAATATTGGAAGGTCACAATGGAGTCTCCCCACAGCCTTCTCTTTTCCAGGCTGAACGAGCGCAATTCCTTCAGGAGAGGAGTCTTCATAGGACAGGTGCTCCAGCCCTTGGATCATCTTCATTGTCCTCCTCAGGAAGCTCTCCAAAACTCCACATCTTTCTTGTGCTGGGGGCCACAGACTTGCACACTGTACCCCAGATGGGGCCTCACGAGGGCTGAATACAGGCGGACAACCACCTCCCTTGCCCTGTTGGCCATCTCTCTTCTAAAGGAGCTCAGATACCACTAGCCTTCCGGGCTGCAAGTTCATACTGCTGGATCATGTTAAGTTTTTTATCAACCAGAACCTTAAGTCCCTCTCAACAGGGCTATTCTCAAGGAATTCTTCTCCCAGTTTGTATGCATATCTGGGATTAACTCGATCTAAGTACAAAACCTTGCACTTAGTTTTGCTGAACCTCATTAGGTTTGCAAGGGCCCACCTTTTGAGTTTGTTAGGGTCCTCTGGAGGGCATCGCTTCCTCCTGCTGTATCAACTGCACTGCTCAGCTTGAAGTCATCAGCAAACTTGCTCAGGGTACACTCAATTCCATATCAGGAAACATTTTTTTCCCCCAAAGGTGATGTGTAAATTCATCACAACATGCATCTTTCCTGAATATGTAGCACAGCAATACAATGAGTTTCTGAGCTAATAAAAGGGAGGATCATTTGAGAAAATGAGAGCAGATTTAATTCTTGGGAAGTTCTCATCCAAAATCTACTACTCAGAAATGTAAAAACATATTCAGTGCAATTAAGCCTTCACAGCCACAGAGAAAGGTCACTGCAGTAGGTTCCAGCTACCTGTTTTGAGCTATTCCATATTTCTTACTCTGTAAATAAACGACCTTCACTTTCTATATCTCCTCTCTAACAAGCAAGAAATAGGCAGTGCAACTGAAGAAGCATGCTGCAACCCTCACTACAAGTTCTACTGCAAGAAATGAAGGTCATTTACAGGATTTCTGTCTTAAACATTAAGTCTCCTTGCCCTTGTTGATTTAATCCAGACTCTATCATTATAACAGTTTAAATTAATGAGCTGAATTTTAGCTGCATAGCTTCCAAGAAAATGTAAGCATGGCTGAAGTTGTACAACAGTTACTTTGAAACTGTAGAGGTAAATGCTGTTTCTGATATAGTCTTAAAATAAACGCAAATTTAACAAAGACAGTATTGTTCAGAGAGATTTTTCTCATATTTAGGTAGAAAATTAGTAGAAAATTTCATGTTATTAGAACAAACCCTATGCAAAAGATTTTCTCAATTATACGTTCTTATTTATGAGCTCCAAAGAACAGGATATGGTAGAAAATATCTTCATTAGAATGCTAAATGATAAAGTATACTGGAAGGGCATAATATGATTTATTCATTTAAATATCACCAAATTAAATGCAGGTAAAGATCTGATTCCTATTGCATTCAGTAGATCATTGTCTAATGCAGTTGTACTTCAGGAATAACAAAACACATAGCAGGATAGATGTATTTCTCAATTGTAAGCTATACTTCCTGCCTGTAAGAGTATTCTTAGTTAAGAGCACTACATAATTTCTTAGGGTGTGTTCTTTGTATAGAAGGTTGCATCTATGGACCTCACACAGAAAAAGCAGTGTGCACCAAACATGAAATGTAAACGTTTCTTTCTATCGAGGCAAAGGCAGCAGCTTGGGCTGCTGCCAGGTTCACCACATGCTCATGGTTTGGTCCATATAATTTGTATCTACACATGTTAAAGGTGAAATGAATGTATTACCCTTTGGTTGCATTTTCATTGTTTTTACTCCATCTATCAATTACCTTGCTAGGATGTGTTTTTTTAACATTAACAGTAGAACTCACTGCACTTACACAGTCATGTAATCTTTTTTTCTGTCAATTAATTGGTCTTCTAATCTTGAGTCTGCAATCCTGGCTAAGATGTACTTCCACACTGGCTCTCTCACACAATTTGTATATTAGTGAGCACTTTAGGTGTAAGAAGGCAGAGTCTCAAACATAGCAAGTTACATGACTCTGGTTCCTTAAGCTTTTTTTTAAACACTTATTTATGGGTGAGGTATAATTTACACCACCTTATGTATGGCTGGGCAGGTGGTTCACTGAGACTGCTGCTCTTGTATCAAATATGCTAGCATCATTACGGTGCCCAATTCTCTCCACCAATCATATTTTCACCTGTTCTCTCTCATCATAGGACTTGACTGCGAGCTGTCTGTGACAAGGACTGCATTTATTAACAGTATGTTTGCAGCACCTAATTCACTTCCTAATGGAAAAAATAAAGAATCATCTTAATTACTCCCAGTGAAATTCATGAATCCTTCAGAACTCATTGGTCTAAGCATACTGAATTCATTTACTTTTGTTCCTTTTTCCTTCCACAGATGTATACGTCATATAACTTACTATCTCAACCAGTACAACCTCTAGTGCTCCACCTAAGCCAGTGGTCAAAAAGGCACCAAATTTTTATCTCCACAAAGGGAGCAGGCGATATGCACAGGCACAGCTTTTCCCAAAAGGCAGACAGGTCACTGCAGATCCCAGAGCTGCCCGAATACTCCAGGAACACTGAAACTACCTGAAATTTTTATTCTTTTTCTCTGCAACAAGATTGCTCAGATTGCACAAGTTCTGAGAAGTTTCCAATTTTATGCAAGTAATAATAATAATAAATTCAGAGAAGACTTTGGATTTAGGAACAACAGTTCCTTTGGGTGAACTTCCCCATATCGATGCATGAGCAGGTACTGTCCAAAAGCCTATCAGCTGACAGGAAATAATGTATTTACTTCTTCAGCGAAATGCAGCTCCTTAATGAATTTATTGTCTTATAAACAGTGGTTTAAATGTGAACTTTGATACAAAGACAATAACATCTCTCTTTGGAAAAATTTTTAACTGTGCCTACTCAGCAGCTAAGATTACAGGCAGTTAGTCACAGAACATAGGTAAAGAATTTAACTTGCCACAGTCAGTTACTTAATGCACATATTTATCAAATAAGTATAAAATTTGCCTATTCATTTTGATTGTATTTTTAAATCTCATTTGCACTGATGAAATAAGTTCACAAGATGGATGACAGAGGTCCATGCCCTAAAAGTGCAACCTTCTGCCATATTGAGTAGCTGATTAGAGAATAAGAACAAATATTGCCAACAAACAAATAGTAAAATCAAAAGATTAGATCACTGCTAAGTCATGCAAAAATCACCATATCATATCAGGCCTCCTTCTCTTTGTAATAGACAGAGATCAGTGTTACACAAAAAGAGTCAGTAGAACTGACCAAACTGAAAGCCAGTAGATAAAGAAACTGTAAGCCATTAATTCTGCATCCAAAAGAATAATAAGAGAATGCTCTTATCTTTGTTCAAATCAAGCAAATTTCAGATTTTTTTTAGACACTACATTTATAACATCCTTTCCCTTGCTTAGATAGCATATCCTAATCTAAAAGCTAATCTAACTGCTCTTGTTCTGCAGGTGTTCCAGTTTCAACTGAGAATATCATAACTCTGACGGGCAGAGTTATCCCCAATTGCTCCCTAAAACTGCACAATTTATTTTGGATAGTAGATACAGTCCCTACACTGGAAAAAGAAACAAAAAAACACTGTATCAGCCAACATCAACTATCTTCTGCAACAACTTGCCAGGGTCAAGATCCCTGGTGCTCTGTACCGGACCTTCTCTGTGTCTTGCTGCTCAGTACTGTGTTGAAAAAATCTGGACTAAATCTAGTACAGAAAAAGATCATTTGTAAGTTATCTGTGGCTACATTCTGTCTTTGGTGTGTGGCTGAAACTCCCATTAACGCTAACATGAGCTACCCAGGCCTACTGATGGGTGAATTATACCCCTGACAGAAAAGTGGTTTTTTGCTCGATGGATTTTCTTTGATGAACTTGTTGGCTACTGCACAGTCATGTGTATATGTTTAAGTATTTCCCTGCGTGTCTGCATGTGCGTTTCTACAGTGATGATGTCAGTTTGACTAGAAACGCAGATAAAGCATTTCTTAAGCCAAAACGGGCCAAAGCTAAATTTCCCCACATAAACTTTGGTTTGGCCCTTATTTATCCAAACCAGACAAAGCTTGACAGAAAAGGGGATCCAAATCAGTTATCCCAACAAAAAATAGAAGTTAGGGTCTTACTCTGAAGGAACCGCATGCACAACTTTCACTTTCTAGAAAGTGGTTTTCTCTTGAACACACATCAGAACCATTCATCATCGTATAATTGCAAGTTGTCAGTCAGGGCCGCACCCTTCATGCAGTGGCAGGACGCCAACACATCTGTCAGAGGCACTCACGAGCTTCCATGTGTTATTGTAATCCCCTACAAAAGGAACAAGTCCATTCATCCAGTCCACATTTTCCAAGTCAAATGACAACAGTAAACCCTGAGCCTGGAAAAATAATAGTACTTATGCTAAAAATGCCACCCTTGTCAGGTGACCTCGGGCTAACTGCCAGAGAGCAAATATAAAGTAGTTCTAATCTCCGTAAGTAACGCATGGGCTGTAGAGATCCAGGGTTCTGTGCACCCAAAAGTGGAAAGATGAGACCTGTGCACATAACAGAGCAATCTCCGATGGTGAAGCCATCTGCAAGGCTAAATCTTTTTTCTGCTGATGCTCACTTCTTACATTCTAAGCTTGATTGCGAAAAATTTCTCTGTCTTCCTTAATGTTTCCGTTCTCTCTTTTGGCTTCTTCTATTTCCTTTCTCCTCTGCCTAGAGTTATCTAGTCCTTAACACATTCTTTTCTCCCTCTCCGCTTTTGTCTTGTGCCTAAAAGCCATGTTTTGCTCAGACAGGCTCTCAGGAAGTTACCTAGGCCCAGTGTAGGTTCAGTGAAACTCAGGGCAATGGGAAAAAAGGCTTGGGCCATTGAGACCAAGGCAGACAAGATTTCAAACTCTTGTCTCTCAAAAGCCATGTTAAGGATTACTGTGGATAATTAAACAGTTTTCAAAGAATGAAATATTTCTTTTTACCGGGCTTCAGGAATTTCTTTCCAGAGCATATGCATGCAAGAGTTTCAAATATTCTGGAGAGCAAACCAAAGCTCTACCTTTCTACTTCCATTCTCTTCCATTCTCTCTCTGGCAAAGCGTGACAGCTCAGCGGTCAGAAACATCAAGTGAAATGCATGCCATGGCTCTTTGAGGCAGCATCACTGCCACAGGAGTCCAGCAAGACTCTCAGAGCAGCTCTGCCTCAGCAGTGCATCTGGGAATGGAGCCTAACAGTCCTCTTTAGCCAGCCAGATCTTTGCACGTGCTGAGCTACAGAGGGGAAGCCACGACTCCTCTCTGACCTCCTTCCAACAATTTGCTTGCAAGAACTCTTGAAGGAGAAGGAGCAGTCAGTGTACGTACCCAGCCATTTTGATTAGCCTCTCACAGAGGCAAAATGTATATTAAATATACAGGCATACACATACATACATTTCTGAAGCAATCTGAAAGCTGTACAATGGCTGATTTGCTACAGAATTTATTTCCAAGAGCAAATAGAGAAAGCATTACTCCTCACTGAGACAGTCAGGAGCAAATTACGCTACCTCACTGCAGAAGATAAACATCCTCACAAATCAAATCTCAGTCATGCCACACACCTACACACGTATTCATTGATTTGGTTTTGTCGAGTAGCTTTAAGGAAAATCTAACAATTCTTGGACTATCTGAGAAAGAAACCTCCAAGTACTGTAAAGCTACCTGCAGAAGTAGGTAATGCAAGCCTGCAAAAGCTGCAGTAACTGCTTACTCCTGGGTGGCCACCTGGAGTGGCCCATCGCATTAGAATGAAAGGGGAATGAAGGAATAGCAGTTTATCACCACGCTCCTGCAAACCAGGCTGGTTTACAAAACATCAGTGATGGAAAAATCAGTGTCTCAACCCCTTCATGCCTCAGTTTCTCAGAAAGAGGGTTTTATCACATGTGGCTATTAAATAACTTACTTCTTTTGAAATACTGCAATAACAATAGATTCAATACTACCACCAATCCTTTTTCCCCAGTTAAACTATCATAACTTTTTCATAATTTTAAGTTTAATGGAGAAAGCACCTCTCAATTTCTGACACGAATGAATACCGACATTTATGAAATTAATTTTGGGCTTGAGACATCATCAGGTGATAATAAGTAAGCTGCCGTAAAGTGGGTAAATCAAGACAAATGTACGCTTTCTCTTTTTTAGATATACATGACACTAAATGTACTCAAATATAAGCACAACATATGGTCAACAAGAAATAAATAAAAATGAAAAGCGCTTTACAACTGCATGGCAAGTATCCAAACCAAATTTCAGGTAGCAGATGGCATGAATAGGATACATGTGAGAAACAGGCAATTTCAATTATCTCTGAATAGTTCATAAACAGGAAAATTTGGCAAACTGCAATTTTTTAAAAAAGGACTTGAAAAATAACATTGTGTAACAGATAACAGAATTGAAAACACAACAATGCAAAGTTATTAAGCTCATTCTGACCATAATTTCATAATGAGTATTAAATGATTACATGTGACAGAAAAGAGGTGCCCCAAATACTCATGCTTGGAAAATGTAATAATTAATTATTCCAAGTGTGGCTCTGAATTTCATTTTAGTTATTACCATTACCCAAAAGTGGCCAAAAGACAGATCTTGCTAACCAAGTCCCCCTCGTACCTTTTGTGCAATGTAGAACTAGAAAGAAAACAAACAGAACAAAACAAAAAAGCAAACCAAAAAAAAAATCAAAAAAAAAGTGGTCATAGAACCCAGTCCTAGACATTCCTTTAAATGCTTATTCAGAAAGATGTTTCCGAACAGAATTTATTCAGTATAGATCAGATATGTCCATAGCTGTCAAGCAGAAATCTTTTTGAGTCATATTGGGAAACAAGGTACAAAAAGAAATTATGTTCAAATTCTTTTGTGACTCTCACTAAATCAGAATCTGGCCTTCATGAAATACTCTCTGCTTTTTAACTTATCTTTTGGAAAACCAACTGTATCTGTCAGATGTATGAAAATTCAAAATTTGATTAATTAGAAGAGAGGCTAATTTCTTAAACATTTGATTGAGATACTTCTAAATGCTGTCTACATTCAGGCAGGCAAATCACCTAGGAATCAATTCATCCTACACTGTACTATTGTTTTCATACTCTCCTCCTTAATTCTCCTTTCCACGTAAGAACTGTGTCAGACAAAGATCTAGCAGCTCAAATCCTCGAGGTTATTCAGATATCTAAATAAGATTTAAGAGTCTAATTGCCATTTGTGTAATTGGGAGTTAGACTGCTAAACAATAGTTTGGGTGTCTTTATTCCCCTGAGATGTAAGCTCTTCTGTTACTAAAACTCTCAAAAATAAAAAACTCTCAACCATTCAATTCTCAAGCTGTGTTAAAGACAAACTGAATAAAGCGAAGAGAAAAAAAATCCTGCTTACATAAATATAGACAAAACAAAGGGTACTTTTTTTCACTGAAATATGTACAGGTTTGTATTTATCAGATTTGCTGTTATCAGAGAAGACAGCATCTCCAAATATGAGGAAAAGAAGGGAAGAGTTTGTTGACCATTGTCACTCCAAAAACATTTAATGAGAATTGCAGAACCTTCTATCCAGTTCAAACAATAAATATTTCTCTTTTTTTCATGCTAATAAAGAGAATTCGGTCCTTGTTTAAATGAAACTTTGTTCAGAAGGCTTTATCAACGGCACCTTCAGCTTGATGTAAGAGAGGCACAGCGAAACCAACAGATGCTTCTAGATCTCTGAAAGAAAAACTAGCCTGCCATTTCATAGCTGTCATTTGAAAGAAGGAAAGTGTTGTTTAATGGCAGCTGGGTTTTACTGCCCAGATGAATTGGAATAATACACGGAACTCACGTATTTTTTGTACACTGAACGTTCACAAAACTTATTTATACTTCTGTTTGCTTAGAGCTGGATACAGATACATACACAATTGGAGCATTCAAAAAACTGTCAGAAAATTTAGGTTCAGTGTTTGAATCAAATCACACCTCATTTTTAGAGCTGCTGGGCTGCTGTAGTTTTGAACGTTGAGGTTGTAAGTGCTGAATGTATCTGAAAAATCAGTCCCCGTATGTTTCAAGTTAAACAGCCAGAGTCAGTAGCCACAGCTCATCACTTCGGTCACTGGAAAGTATGTTCACAGTATACACAACTACAAGGTCAAGGCACTATGAGCCAAATATCAATTCCACCAGAAAAAAAAAAAACCAAAAACGTGGTTATATAATATCTTTCATGCAAAGCAATACAGGAGCTACTGGCTGCAAATGTGTTTTCAGAATTTAGAGCCTCCTTGGGGGTAGTCAGCTACTTCTTTGCGGAACCTCAAACCTTTCACGTCAGACTGCAGACAGCCCCCTCAAAGTTTCTGCTGCTACCGCATCTCACAAAGCCCATGCTGCACCTCCTTTCCTGGAAGCTTGGGATACAAAAAAAAAAAAAAAAAAAAAGCTACTAAGGAAATGTCAGAATTGTCAGCAACCACCCCATCAAGCAGGGGTCTCTTGAACCTATGGGCCTTGCCTATCCCAGCTAAGTGCAGGTAAGGGTGTAGTGATCAGCAGCAAGTCTGCAAAGTTCACCAAGCTCCAAGTGGCTACTTGCTTCAAAGTGAACGTGGTTCTGATTTCAGAGTAGTTACAAAGCATAATTTCTGCAGGGTTGAGTTAACATCATTTTTCTTTCCCTACTTGCCCACCAACTGACAGTCTTGCATAAGAACAGTTACGACTCACAGCTTTTCCATGTCTCAGCACATGAGAGGCTGCCTGGCTTTGTAAGAGAAAGATCCTACATAAGAATGTAAAATATATACATAATATTTAATAATAATAATTAAAAAAAAAAGACACTACTTTCTAGAATTTCAAAGTGAAGCATAAAATTTTAGCTTAATACTTAATACAAATTAAATGGATCCTAGTGGCCCAGCTACTGTTTTCAAACCAGTAAATCAATATGTATAATGTCAGCAACTGATAAAGTGAAACATATGCTCTGCCTCACTAGTGGCATAAAGAACATTCTCTGATTGTCTTTTGGTTGAACCCAAAACTTTGCTGTTTAAAACAAGATTTATTTTAGAAACATTAATTTTCAACAGAATGCAAACTGATTTTTCTTCTATTAAAATCTATGAGATTACTTATAGTTTGAAAAGACTTCTAATGGTTTCTGCACAGGACATGTCAAATGATATTTCTCTTGAGATATTTCTGTTAGCCCATAACAGTTGCCTATCTCTTGGCTAACAAACCTTCCCACAGTATATTTTAGATGAATATGCATGCTACTGTGTTTGAAGTTACAACTTCTTTTATCATGCCATAGATGTTCTCTATAGTCAGTAAGCATTGCACTCCCTTGGAACAAATGGATCAGTTTTCTTTCTTTGAAAAAAATACTGGATGCCAAGGCAATGAAATACCAAATACTTGATGTGACTGCAGAAATGTGCACATACGTGCCGTGTATCATACCAAGCAAAACACTAGAACAGAACCGTGTGACAACTGCTGAGCTTCCACTTTTCTCATACGTTTACCAAAATCAAGTCATTCCATTTTCCAGAAAGTTGGATTCTCTTTCAAGCACTCAAAAGATTTTGAGAGAACACTCTCTCTGAAGTGTTGCCACTTTCCTCAGCATTGAGAATTTTAATAAATGAAATCTTTTCTTTCATGACTAAATAAAAGCTGTTCAATGCTAAGGTCATTTGAAAATCTGGTCCATTGGAATTACCTCAGAATGTTAAGCAGTCCAATTGGGCTCTTCAATATGACACATTTATTTGTTTATTTTTCATTTTCATACATGTAACAGTGTATTCTCTAAGCAAGAACTACCAGACTGTTCCCAAAAACTTTAAACTTTACTGCTTCAAATTGTGACTGACGTGATTTTAGGAAAGCAGACAATTTCAGCATCTCCGAGATCAATGTAAATAAATGGTTTCATGAAAGGGTCAGCTGAAAGTACACAGCATGCAGTGGCAGGCAAGATTAAAATGCAATCACATACAAAAAAGCCACAACTTGAAAGAAATCATGCATTCTTGAAAAGATACTTAATACTAATAAATGACATACTTTTACTTGAGCTTCGATCATCTATCCTCATGACTCATTATGTATTTGAGTACATCAATTATATCATAAATAATTTATATCATTACAATGTTCTGTGATTTAATCCATTTAAAACTGTTTTAGACAGATGAGGGTCTTTCATGCCTTACACACCCCAACAGACCAGGACCCTAGAAGTGCAAAAAAACCATCTTATTCAATAGCATTGATACTTATTCTTATAAATAAATTCAGTCAGAAGATACTAAGCATACATCAAATTCAAGTAAGTGCTAGTATCTCCAAATTACAGACAAGGAACCAGAAGGAGAAAGGGTAACTAGCACTATTGCCCAAACTCAAAGCAAGTCACTGCAATCAACTGTGCTTCTCTCCAGATTCTCAGCCAACTCCTGATATACAGAAAACCCAACAAAAACAGAGCTTGTAGGTAACACTGTCTTCACTGACATATAGCATGATCACAAACACTGGAAGGCTGGTTGACATTTTCAAAGCTGCAAAGGGAATTTGGATGCCGCCAATTCTCATTAACTTTAATGGGAATTGGGCATCCAAATCTCTTAGGCAGTTTTGCAAATCCCACCACAAATGACCATTTAGGTGGTGAGCATTAAATGGTATTGCCTGCCAAGCACCTTTATCTTGGGGAGTTATGTAAAATGAAACTCCATTGTTTTCTTCCTTGTTGAATCATATGTGAGCTGAATGAGGTGGCTAAATGACTCCTGGCTTACAGGAAAGCAGTTTTTCAAGCCACTTGCAAGGTGCACTTCAAATGGTTTCTTTAGAGCACCACCAGGAAAGACAGGACAAAGAGAGCACAGAGGAAAACAATCGCTGCCGGGAGAGAAAAAGTAAATCCACTCTAAGTTGGTATTTTTGAGCAAATTCTTTCGAAATACATCAGCTTTTCATTTCACTCTTAGTAGAAATATTTAGCATTATTAGAGGGCTGTATTTCTCACCTATTCATCATTTTTACTTTCTATATGCCCATCTTTCTGACTAACACCTTGGCATTCAAACAAGTACTACGCTCAAAAAATAAAAGAAAAAAATAAAACCTGTATAAATGACAGAGTGTTCAACCATGAACACATTGTCTTTTATGAATATTATAATCACAGAATCAATAAGCCTACAAAGAAAAAACAGGACACAAAACGTGTTTTGTCATTTCTGACGAAGTTATAAAAACAACAGACATTCAATATGCCAAGTGTTCTTCAATCCTTCATAATCATAGCCTTATTGAAGTGAGGACAAAAAGGGTCTAATTGCATAGGAGCAATCTCAATGTAATAGGTTATACACCCAGGCACTGCTGCACAATACAACAAAAACAACGTTCCCTGTGTATAGCAGAATGTCATCTCTCATTTTCAGGCAATTACCTTCTTTCTTGTCAACAGTTTTAATAACCTCCATCATCTCTAAAAGACTTTTGCTTCAGTTAAATAATTTTCAGCTTTTTAATATGCAAATGTGCTTGTTCATATGCATGGGTGAAGTGGCGCTGCTACTTGAAATGTGTCAGTACATTGTGGAGCACCTGCACCTCGGGGAAGCTTGATTTAATTGACACCTAATACTATTCATTATTCCACTTAGTGAGCAACTCCTATTAGTCACCTGTAGGTTTTCCTATAAGCAGTGCTTTGGCCACCAATGAAAATATGAATATTTCTATAAATAGAATGGCCATATTTAGAAAAGGGGTTCAGTACTGGTGTGCCTGGAACATCATCTCATGGGCAATATTTCTTAGGATTCCCCCTCCCTTTCTCCCCCAAAAAACTTTTCTTGACTACAATGGAAGTCAAGAGTAACTCCTATTTGGAAAATATTTCTTAGGTTAAATATTGATACTTTAATTCTCGAACTGTATTAAAAGAACACTCCCTTAACTTTGCAAAAGAGGACAGGAAAAAAAGACTGGAGATGGGTGGTTTTTATTAATGTAGCTACTGTTTCCTTAGAGTGTGATCTGAGCTGGAGGATTCCTGCATCTGTTTTACATGACCTGAATGTAATCACTGGCTGTGCAAAGACATGCAGAATATGTGTTATTAATTGAATATTCCCATAATAAATATTTACTATTATAGTTTAGTTTAACCTTATCCAGCTAATAGCCAATTTTGCTCAATTGTGAAGCATGTGCAACAAAGATCATTAAATTGCCACATGAAATAATTACGTTGAGTATGGGATTCTCAGTCTTTACTGATATGAATGTGATAAATATATGCTATAAATGGATACAGTTTAAGACTCTCATTGTTCTTTTATTACTGTATTACAACTCAGGCATAGTGCGCCGTATGTGCTGAGCTGATGATATCGGGGCTGTTTCTTTACCACATGGTCTGTAACCTTATTGTTCAGGCCACATTTCTTTCCAGCATTAATGCATTTGTTAGTCCCAGAAGGCTTAAACTACAGATGTTTAACATCCTGCTTATGGACAGATCATCTGGAATATGAACTGAGAAATCTATACAACTTATTAGTATATGTTATGAGTGTAACAGAGATTTAATAGTCTGTTCAAACTAGATTAGCGAAACCATTTCTTACAAAAATGCAACTTCTTAAAATAGGCACATGTAGAAATGAAAAATTAGGACATTCTTTTGACTAAAATATGATTTTTATCTGAAGAATTTGGCACTAATTAATGCTGTTTACATAATAGTGCATGTAACATTAATTACAGCTTTCAGAATGTTAACTGCAAACCTTTTTATTTTTTTCTGTGCGCACAGATTTACCAGTATGGTAGAAATCAGAGCCCTTTTGAGGGTTTTTCTGCAGTGTATTCAAAGTAATCATAAATCAAGCCTAGAATTCAAAGACAGTTAAGGACAGAGGCAGTAAAAAAGACTGAGTAATGTTAACCCAGAACTCCAATCATTTTTAAACTAAGTGGGGAGAACACTGGTCAACTAGGCGATTGTTGGTATCCCCCAAAACGTAATCTCCAAGCTGAAGAATGGCAGCTGGCAGAACAGCTGGTGAATAGGATTAATGTCAGAAGAAAGAAATAAAACTCAACATATGTCCAAGCCTGCGGTGCTGGGACTGAGCATGATTGTACCCCGACGGATACCATGTGTACAGCTGGAAAGTGCCACTGTGCCATGCTTCTCTACCCCACAAGGTCATTTCTAAGAAGTACGGCTAATATCGAAACACTGAACCGAACTTTTCCTTGAGAACTCTGAATGATTAAGAAAGAAACAAGCAAGTTTCACCATGCAGATATTCCAGGCTATTTTAGCCCACCCTCTGTGGTTTTTTTGTGGTGGTAGTGTTTTGTTGTTTTTTTTTAACTGTACAATCTCAACTAAAAAAGCAGATTAGTATTAAAACTGACAGATTGCACTACTGTAAATATAATTTTAAAGCTATTTAAACCTTTTAATCTCCTCTCGTTCAGATTTCCACATTCATTTATGATTTAAACAAGAAACAACAGCACAAGTTTAATAAATAATTCCATATTGCTTATTTTACTGAAAATAAATTTTGATTGTCTGATTGGCCAGAACTTGCCTAAGAAATATTGAAAATCGGAAAAAATTGACTCTGATCTTAAGTCATACTTATATTTTGAAATATTTGTTATTAAAGATATTCCTGCTCATGTTTTAGTATGCTCCTATTTTACTTCTATTATTTAAACTGTAACAACGCAGTTGTGGAATTGGTTACATGAAGAACAGTAAACATATTAAAATTCCTAACTGGTGAGAAAGGCCCAAGTATTTTTAGAGGTTTGAAAAGAAAAAAATCATTTCAGTCTCTATTTTTTCACCACTGGCATGAAACTGATCCCATCAGCCAGATAGCAGAGTTCACACGTAATCAGATTCTATAGTGCAATTGTTTGCAGTAAGATCACAAATGGTTAACATAAGTTGTGCTTTGTGCCTAATGACTTTTTCAAATACAGTGATTTGGGGCTCTTTGTATTCTGAATGGGTGGGGAAAAAAGCATATTTCCAAATCCATATAGCTTTTGAAAATACTGGCTTCAGCTATTGCCTCTTAAAGGTAGAAACATCTGTTTGGTGAAAATGCAAAAAATTATTCACCTTATCTCTTTTCTCTTTTATTATCATATTTGTTTCTTTCTTTCCTCACTTTCATTTTTTTTCTTTTGTCATCTTTTCATCTTTTTTCTTTTTTCTTTTTTTTTTTTTTTTTTCCTTTCCCATTCCGACAACACAGCAGGAAACAGGGTGGAATAATATCACACATGCTTTTAACAGAGGAAAAGACACAGGCATCTCAAAGGATGCAAGCACACAATGCTACCTTGGTACCTGAAAATGGAGTATCCAACTGGTGCTCCATCTGTCAGCTGCACGGCAGCAACAGGTAGCCAGAGGTAATATTTCATTCCTCATAGTATGTTGACTTAGTATGACCAAGGAGAGTTATTGTATTGTTGGGCACTTAGAGAAAATAATTCAAGAAACTGCAGTCAACCATAGGGAATTGCTCAGCTTAGAAATATATTTTTCTGACTTGCAGAGAGACACGAAAAATAGTGCAGAGATCAAAACTGGTTTTACTTGAACCAGTATGAAATCAGTAAACTGCAACGACCACAACCGTTACCAACTTGTACAGTGTAACTACAAACAGAACTGCCTCCAAAGCCCTTTTTTATTTAGAAGGCCAGAGGCCTTCTATTCTTTAAGCAGATGTAATCATGATATAACCCTACTGGCGGCCTCATTTTGTATGAGTTACAGCAGTATGACCTGATATAATTTGTATCTAAGACTTCTCTAAAGCGTTCAGTCTCTTAACAAAAGTACTTTACGTATTTGAAATGTCTCCATAGCCTAGTTATTCTGTTTATTTGGAAATACCTATCCATATTCCCAAGTTTCCCTACCCATTTTGCACAAGGTCAGTAAGGAAAGCAGAAAATTTGATATAGGGATAGTAAATTCCAACTCCCTTAGTAGCTATAAAGTTTTGATTTCTCAGCACACACCTACCTGCATTTCTAAGCAACTACAACTTCTACAGCATGACTTTGATATCTCCTTTAAGACAGCCTTCGGTGTTAAGGTTTACATGCCAAAACAAGTAAATTCTACACATTTTTCATCACGTAAAATTGTTCCATTCTATTTTAAGGCAGTTAAAGTTAAATCAGTCCTGATTCTAAGCAAAAATTTCCAGCAGCACTCATGTTATGTCATTCTGTACTAGCAAAAATGTTTTTGTTTGTACTCATATAAAAGGGAAAGAAAAGCCCGTTGCTTATTAATATCTGCTGAATTGTTTAAGAGGATTTTTAAGATACAAGTTAAAAGAATTTCATAATTTCAATTTCTCCTTTTCATTTAATAGTAGACATTCATTAGGACCCACACACTGTAATAAATTATAATAATTTCAAACAAGAATTAAATTACTAGGTACCCAGTGAAAGAGCCATTTTTTCTTAGGTACCCTGTAATCTAACTGTCAGATTTAAAATCTATTCCCAATCAACTCTTCACAACATTCACATTTATTCATCTATGCTAAATTAATAAAAGGTGTGAATAATACTGACAAAATTGATCATTATTGTTCATGCAGATTTAGAAAATTATAAGGTAATGTAAAATATAAAAGGAATTGAGGGAAACTATTACACTTCTTATAAATAAATTCATCCTATGCACTATGTTGGGTTTTTTTAATCACAAAAACTCTTTAACAAGAATTTATTTCCACTGACTTGAAAAAGCTATCTAATAAGTTGCATATTTCCTAATAAGTATTTTTTTTTATTTCAAAAATGATCAAATGTTGATGATGGCTACAATGCAATGTGAGAGTTCACCCAAAATTGTAGATGGCAATGCCGGAGTACCAGGAGCACTACCAAAATGCAGCCTGAGTACAGACATTCTATAGCTTTATCCTCGGGTATGCTGAGCACCTTCCCTAAGGTCCTGAGCTTGGGAGATGCCAAAGTAAATGGGAATTGAGATTGCTCCAGATCTCCTGGAAGCCAGACCTGAGTGAAGCAATTCTGAAAAACAGGGAGAGCATCCCACTCCTTGTATAAACAGATAGAAAAGGGGACAGTGTTCTCCAAGGAATTAAAGATATTACACAATCCTCTTTCCTTACGTACAGACTTATCAGCAACCAGAAGTAACCACTGGCTCTCATTACAGCTCCACATAAAGTCAAAGACAATGTCTATATTAGACTACCCTGTTCTTTGCACATTTGCAGTAATTCCTACCATCTAACCTCACTGACCCTCTCCCCCCGATGGGGATCCCTGCAGATAAAGTAAAGCATGTCAACATCTGTTCCCATTCACACCGATTTTAATTTACAAAAAGAGCTTTGCTATTTTCAGAACAGGCTCCGGAGCACAATGACAGATTTAAGGCCTTTAATGGGGTTGCATTTGAGTGTGTCAGCGTTTCGTACTCACCAGGACATGATTCTAAGGGGTTGCACCAAAGGAAGCTGTGGGGGGTTACGGAGCCACAGCCAAGGGTGTTCTCACTATGGCACTATTTACCTAACAAACCAGCCGACAATGTTTTAATGTCCTTAACAAACCTCAGGTTTTGTTGCTTTGGCCAGAAAACAGAGCCCGAGAGCACCAAGGACACAATTCCCACACCAATGCACACCTCAGCAGACCTCAGGACACATTGCTGAGGGCGGGTTTTCCAAACTGCTTCTTCGTGACTTAGCTCTGTTCTTACTGACTTCTGGAGCCACTGGCTTTTGTAAAAGGAAACCGAGGCCAAAGCTTTCTGTATTTTGCTTCATTAAAAAAAAAAAAAGAAAAACCAAAGCACTTATGAGTGTCCTGCTCTGCCATGTTATAAACTTCACAATAACTAATAATCATCATTCTAAAGTTCTTTTAAGTCGAATGTATTTATAGATTATTCGTGCAGTAAATCTAAAGAACTTAGACATCTTTCCGAGAAGAGGCAGAGCTGTAGACTGAAAAGATTACAGTTGTACAAAAATAATCCACAAGGTTTCAGAGAATTCCTGATGACTCAAAATAATTTTTTCCGTCTCCTCAAGAGCTTTCTTTCTTTCTTTCTTTTTTTTTTTTTTTTTAAGATATACAATATGAAGAACAACTTGGAGAAACAATGCACAAGTTGTGTTGTAATCACATAACAGCTAAGACATGAGCAGCTGAGCAGAAGGAAGATGGGCAGTGGAATGCCATACAGCAATCAGCACTGTTGACTAATCAGAATTTGAGACACTAGAAGGTAATAAGGGTATTATAAAGAATGTCTTATTGAAGGAGCAGCTGTTTATGTGTAGCTCACTGTTTAAATGAGTTCCACTAGATTGCCATGGTGTGTTTTGATAAAAATGTTTTGCTCAAAAATAAAAAATAAAAGAGAGGGGAAAAAAAAGATATCGCATCAGGAACAGCAATCACAAAAGAGCAAATATCTGGATAATGTGAGCACAAGCACATTTACAGGAGCAGTTTTCTAGGTACTGGAGACCTCTAGAAAATGGCACAAATTCAGTGGCCCTGCAAGTTACAAAAGAATATTCATTACTTAGGCAAAGCCTAAATGTCATCTTTGTTAGCCTCCACCACTGAGTGTTGTTGCCATGGGCACAAGAGCTGAGGTGGTTGTGAAGGGTAATAGACAAAGAGGAAAAAACAAGGGAAAGTATAACTGAAAACAACCACAGAGCCATTTCAAGACTGTTACATTTGCACCGGCAGCCAATAAACACAATAAATAAATTCAACCTCATTTACAAAACAAGTCAGTATAATATCCCTCCACATCGGCATTATAATAAAATTGTGCTATGATCTCAACTAAGAAAATCCAATTAAATAATGTAAAAAGACCAAAAATAGAAGCAATATTCCCAAGGACACCAGTGAAAGCAGACAACTCACCAGACTTCTCAGACAATAATCGTGTTGTTCAAATCTATTTGCCATTGGGCCGTTCAACAGTTTTTGTTTGCTTGTTTCTTTCCAGAAACCAACTTAAAGTTTTGGTTTTCAAAACATCTTTGAACTGCTGAGAGCAGGACGAGACTGTCTCAGAGAACTGGAAATTTATCATAATCCATTATTTAAAATATTCTACTTTGGACAGCAAGGGCTTGGTAATATTTAAACGCAGTCAGCAAGCAGTGGAAACTCTGGTATCTTTTGTAACAGTTCACATGTCAAACTGGCAAAGTGCCCACAGCGTACGGCAGAAAAATCTATTTAATGTCTGCCCCACAAGGCGACATGAGGCTTGATTGGCAGAAAGCAGAGAGTGGCTTTTGATCATGTGTCCTAACAAGCAGTTCCAGCTCCTGTCTCCTCGGCTGAGCGGCTCCACATTACCTATTCAAACAGAAGTGACAGGCCACTGCACTACTCTTTGGCTCTAGTCTCACGCAGTGGGAGCTATGCTGGAGACAGAGCCACTGATTAAATATATCACTTTTTCAAGACAAGCAGGTTGTCTGAATCAAAGTTGGACAGAATAGACTCAACATTATTAAAAGAGGATATAAAACCGGAGCTGAGTGATGTTAGGCCAGTTTGTACAGCCTCAGGGATTCACAGACTGACAAGGGGAATAAGGAACAGCAGAACTCATAAAGCAGGGTCAGAAATTAGCTGTGACACCTTGGCCATTTTCCCATCACTTCAGGGCCACTGTGCTTCAAGTCCTGTAGTCTCTTCTTGGCCTTTTTTTCCATGATTTACAGAGCTCGGAGCGGGAGGGGGAGACATAAAAATCATTAACTACAGAAAGTTGCAAATTGCAGTTTGACAATAAAAAATAAAATATTAGCCACGCTTCACCACCTAATATACAGTCTTTGCTAATTAGATTGGGCCTTTTTCCTTCTATTCTCATCAGCCAAATTATTGTCATCAAATAATTTGTTGATACAGCACTAGCTGCTCTTGCTAAAAAGGATAACTGAAAGCTGGGGGAAATGACTGAATAGAGATGCTTATTATATTGCCGTATTAGTTCATTAACAAATTGGTTTGATTTTTGAGGTTATGTGTCCGGTCACTGTCTGCTGTGTTACAGGATACACAGATGCTGAAAGGCAGCAGACTCGATGTGTTTTTGACTCCTATCAGGCAAACAAGATAGATACACCGAAACGTGGAAGAACTGATGCTCCGGCTACATTATTAATTGCTGGCATCGCTGAAGATATAACAAAACCCACTAATAAAGCTGCATTTAAGCAGCTAAAAATACAAACAGTCCGCAAAGGAAACTGAAGCAAAGGAAGCTTATTTCAATTAGTAACGCATGTGCATGCCACATCTATAAAATCACTTCGGGGCTATTCAAAGTTCTGCGAAAAATGTTAAAATCATGATACCAGATTTTTCTCAGAATGACTCCTGCAGTAATTCCACTGCAATTAATTAATTGAGTCACCTCAGGAATGAATGTGGTTCAATATTTATTTTTCACTATGACAAGATCTGACAATTTACAAAACCTCTAACTAAACATGTTAGTTATTGTTTCACTGTAACTATTTAAAAGCAATCTTGCTTGTTATATATTTAAAGTACAGAGTGCCCTTTTAAACAGGAAAAACACAGGTAAATTTGAAGAAAGAGTAGAAAGATCAGAGCCCTGCCTTCACGCATAACCCCTATTACACACAGCACAATTGCAAATGCAAGCAGAATTCAGTCCTGGAGTGTTTGTTAGACTAACGAGAAATTCGCTCTCCAATTTTTTGGTGCCATTTCAGGCTCTCCAGACTGGTGTGCTCAGAGTTCCTCCAGATGGGAGAAAAAGCCTGCTTGCTTCAACATTTTCCAACAAAAGACAGAGGAGTATTCAATATGGGTGGTTGCTTTTTTGTTGTTTTTTTTTAGGTTCAGTGACGATCATGATTCACCATAGAAGGTGATGTCACATCAAGTTCTTTAAGAAACATGAGCAGGCAGCAGTGCATTATCGCTTCATCTCAAAATATGGCAAATGGTTATGTAAAGCATTAAGTAAAACAGTTAATAAAAAGGAAGATGAAAATAAACAGGAATTCATAAATAGGGCACTTTGCCCAGGAACTCTGGGCACCTATGTAAGTAAAACTAAAAATATATTATGATTAATAAAAGAAAACAGCTATTAGACACATTCCAAAATGCTATGTTGTAGAACGAGATATTTTGGCACTGCTTTACTGATTGGCAGCCCATGCTAGTGTGGACTCAGGACAGAAACAGACTGTAATGGGTACTGCCAATTGGGATAGAGCAGTGTGAACAGGAGCTACCTGCAGATGTTTACACAGAACTTGTCCTTATGACTGTATTTAACAAGGGCTGCTGCATTCCTCTTCATGGATCTCACAATCTGAACTCTAGCAACACAGTTCTTTATGTTATTAAACACATAGCAAAGGAGGAAGGTTCTGACGTGTAATGATTAAGTCTTGATTCATTTTGGAGATCCATGTGCCAATCTCTAAATGAGGAAGATGCCATAATGCAAGGGCTTTTCTGAAAGTAACGCCTCCTGTTTCATTACATTGGTCCATGCATCAGAGGCGGATGTTGGTGGTACAGCAGCAGAGGTTGAACCTTCCCAAAAATATCCCATTACATGTTGTTGTCATGTAACAGATGGCAGAGAAAGGCAGCCTGACAAAATGGCATCTGACATGGAAGTGCAGATGAAACAAAGGTGTATCACTGAATTCCTCCAAGCACAAAAAAAATGGCACCTATCGACATTTATCAACCCTTGCTGAATGCCTTTGGAGACCAACCCATGGATGTGAGCACAGTGGTGGTGAGTGTTGCAATTCAGCAGTACCAATAGTGACAGTGGGTCACCTCTGCTGGTGCAGATTTTTACAAACATGGCATGCAGGTTCTTCTTCATCACTGGTGAGAAAGTACAGCTAATGGTGGTGACTGCCTTGAAAAAGTGTTCTGTAGTTAAGAATTTATCAAATAGTGTTATTGTGGTCTCTATCTATTGTAGTTTTCATGGAAATAAACAGTAGGAACTAGTTTCAAAGCAACCTACATGTAAATGGAGATTAAAAGGATTCGTCACAATCCAAAATACTTTTACAAATCATAAGAATCGTGTCGTTTAGAACACAGAATTGCATTTTGTTCCTGATTTGTACCTTGCACTTCCTGTTTTTGCAAGTGAAAGCACATACGCAGGACTAGGATTTGAATTACATGCAAGTTACATACGAACACAGGGCTTGAATATAACACTTTGGAAGCTCAGGACAAAACCCTGTGGGCTTTAAATCTGCCAGAGAAGTCCTAAAGTACAGACCTATTGGCTTTAAAATAGACCATGTCCAAGACCACACCTAAGTGCTTCGCCCAGCTCTGGGCTCCCCAGTACAAACAGCACTGGGACCCAGCAAAGGCTGCAAAGATGGCCAGATGATTGGATCATCCCTCATAGGAGATGACTCAAGGAGAGACTGAGAGCATTTAGCCGAGAGAAGAGCTGGCTCCAGGCTATCTTATAAATGAAACTACCTGAAGACAGGAGTAAAGAAAGTGGACCCACGCTCTCTTCAGTGGTACCCAGTGACAGTTCAAGAGATCACGGGAATAAATGAACTGAACATACAGGAAATTCCATTTAAACATGAGACAAATTTTTCTTATTGCAAGGGTGGTCTAACCCTGAGCAGTTTGCCAGAGAAGCTGTGGCATTTCCATTCTTGCAGATACCCCCAAATTGCTGGGACCCGGACTTAGGAGAACAGTAGGAGCAACCTACTGTAGGTGACACTGTCCTGTGTGCAGCCTAGACCAAGGCAGTGGCCAGAGGTGCCAGTCTTCCTCAGCCACTCTGCACTCCTCCTTTTTTCTTTTTTTTTCTTTTTTTTTTTATAGTCCAGATTCTTCCCATCAGAAATTTCATGGAAAATAAAAACAACTGTAGGATACAGAAATGGTGTAGAGTACTATTTGAAATGGAAAAAAACTGTATTTTTTTATCTCCCTAATGCTGATTTGCACTTAATACACAAAAGTAACAGAGACACTGAATGGATTTAGTCTCCTTTACGTAACATTTGTTTGTAATTAATTAGCACGGCTGAAGACTAATCTTACTAATTGTTTGTTGTTTCCAGTGGAGGCAGGTTTCCCTCATGAAAGTGGCATCTTGGAGTTTCAGACTAAAACACCAAGGTGAGAGTAGCTGTGCTTCCCGTTAGGCAACTGAGACAGCCTGAGCACAGGGCTGCCTCGTGCAGCCAGGTAGCGGATGCCTCAGTCTCTCTTGTGGCGGCCAAATAAAGTTGTCAACATTATTTTTAAGTAATGATAAGGTATCTAAACCAAATACTATATAGTAGAACGAGGAATATATCAGCATTTAAAATGTATATGCTGCCGAGCATTTTTACTGTCATTTCTTTAAGAAAAGCAGATCTAATTAGCTGTATCTCTAAAGTGCGTACCTAGCATTTTTATTATGTATTATAACATTTTGCTTAGAGTTGACATTTTTATTCTGACAAGCACTGTCTGGAGAGCTCTCAATAAATAATACATTTACAATTTTCAGTAAATAAGCACTGGACACAAATCGTTATCCTTACTTACAGCTGCCCCTCTCTAATAGTGCTTTTACAAGTAAGGTGACTATTCAGTCTAATGCAATACTCTCAGTGCTGGAAAGATATTTTCATTCATTACCCCAGTCACAAGCACTTAAAGCACTTTTAGGTCCTGTTGCTAAACAGCAGGAATGGCAAAGCAGATAAGACTAACAAAAACTAAAGTTCACCACCAAAGAAACCTGAGGTCATTCCCCCTCCAGAAAGAAAAAACACAATGGCATACTAGATCAATCACATTTGAGTCCTATCTTTCCCTCATTTTATTATGTTTATGTTGGCAATGTAAAGAAGGGAATTATTACCATCTACTACATTATTACCATCTACCCAGTCCCTACTGCTAATCTGATGACTACAAAGAGTATTTCGATTCCTGTTTTAAAGCACCATCTGATCATAACATTGTGTCACAGTGCATCAGAAACCAATGGAGTCTGAATTTATCTTCTGCCAAGATTGCACAACTGAAGCAACTTGCCATATTTTCACAGCTATTTACTCACTCATAATCTTTGCCACAGAGCCCAGTGTTATTTGTACCCATTCATACTAGACTTGCTTTTCTTGCTGCCCTAAGGAAAAAGCTGGCTTGTAGCTATGCTTCTTTACAATGCTTTCATGATTTTCATAAGACAAAAAACAGTATAAAGATAGCATATCTTATACCATGTCTTTAAAGGAGACAAAAATCGGATGAGTATACTGCAGAAAGTTATATAAAATGGTAACAAGGAGAGAGTTTATCACATGGTAAAAATTTACATTGAATTGTATCCAGGATTGAGATGTTCTGTAGGATTAAAGAAAAGGATGAGGTGAGTCCTGAAAGTAATCACATGGGAAAATACACTGGTGAGAAAGTGGCTGGAATAATCAGTAGATGCTGTCATTGAGCAGATCCCAGTCTGTTTCAGTTTAGTCTATCCTTGTCTAGTATAGACAGCTTAGAGCTCAAGTCCAGAGGCAATGAGGAAAGGCTGGGAGCTCTTGTTCTAATGGAAAGTATTTTACTTATCTCAGATATTCAAGGTTGAATAAAAACATTTCCCCAGTGTAATGAGAATATCTTAAAATGGTGATACAAAATGTCTAACCAAAAATACTTTAAAGACTTGTAGCTGAAAGGGATTTCCCCATCATCAAAACTGAGAGCTGGGTTTCGGACTCTTCTGCATCAAGACTCTAACTGCAATCAACTCTGTGAAATAGCAAAAGCAATAGTTTTATAGAGGTGTGGAGGTACAAAGCTTATACAAAAAAAAAAAAAAAAATCTGCTTTGGGACAGAGAACCTTCCAGAAACTCAATAAAATGACATAGATCCAAAATCTAGATACTGTCTGATAATAACCAAGGGGTAGTTTTGCCTGACAGGTCCACATGCAGCTACTTCTCTTCAACTTCTAGCAGTTCCTGTTATGACAAATGCTACCGTTACCCTCACCACATTTTTGTCAGTGATCTTGTATTAAGAACAAGAATTGAAGGGACATGAAAATTTTAATAGATTTCAGCAAAAAAGATGGTTCCCATAATCTACTGATTTACTCATATAGATTTCTTTCTTCATGATACCTATGTAAAAGCCCGCACTGTTCCCCATTTCTGTGCCATAAAAAACATTTTGTGAACAAAGAAAATCAAAAGGAAATTTTCAGATGTAGCATGAGACATGCAGAAAAATGGTGAAGAATACTATAGTATGTAGTGTAGAGAATCAGAAAAAAAATGTGAAAAGAAGGTGGAAGGATGACATTTGCCAATTTCTTCAATAACAATTGTGGGATGGTGTTTAACAATGACAAACTACTTAGAAAGACTTCAAGAATATAAGACGGAAAATAATAACAAAGGAATAAATTCTCATATAACCAGAAGGATAAATAAAAATATTAGAGAAATTATTAACAACTAGATACTGTGCTGTTAAACAAGCGTGATCTGCTTTTTGGAGAAAAAAAGAAAATGATCTAAACATATGTTAGGTTATAAATTTCGTTAAAACAAGTTCCTTGAAGTTATTTCTGCTTCAAAGAAGAATGATTTTTTTGACAGAATATGCAAGCAACTCAGAAAGGAATTAGGCTGCATCTTCTTTTAGTTACCAGGGAACTAACCTTAGAAACCACTGTATTTGCATTAATGTTCCTAAATTACTTTAACCTATTAAGACACAGAAATTAGCAGTACATTTCAATAAATGAACTACCAGAAAATTTTAAATCCATAAAGCTTCCCTAAATATTGTAAGAACAAAATACATTTTTTCTAAAACAGAACCACGTATTGCATGAAAAAGAAGGGACAAGCGTGATTTTACAAACATCACTGAATGAAAAAAAGAGAGAGAGGGAGTTGCATATAATTATATGGAAAAGAGGTAAGCAAAAGCAGCCGTTTAGGAAAATGTGCCACATCTCTCTCCTCTAACTTGATCTGAGTCATCTATTCATTGTGTGGACTTCTGGGCAGTGATTTTTTGGAAGCTGGTTGGGAGTTTAGCAGAATAAGCAAATAAATAAAGCAGAAAGTTAATTTTCTTTATTTCTCAATGGAGAAATGTGTATATATTTCTGTGTGCAATACTTAAGTATACTGGACTTTATTCCTTACTGGAACAAAATAAAGATTTTTCTTTGGGAAGTGTAAATCTAGTTTATGTCAATGTAAAAGTAAGTTGTTGATTATTATTAGCTAATGAAGATCAAAGTAGAAAGCAACAAACCACGTAAAACTAGAAAGTCCTAAAACCACTGCTACAGTGTAGTGTTATATGGTTTTCCCTATTGCATATAAAATTAATATTGCATATGAATCTTTAATTTTTATTTTAGTCATCTTCAGATGTATTATATATCTCAACGAGTTACATATATCCATCCACTGAGAGACAGTACAAACAGGTGCACATGACACAGAATAGATGGGAATTTATGAATATACTGCTCTTTATATAGATGTTCATTATTCCAACATGCATACGTAAATATCTTTGATCTCTGGATGTTCAGCTATGGTCTTCAAGGAGGAAACAAGAATGGGAAGCAGTTTATAAAAAGCTTGTGCCAGAATTCTGAGCTGAGCTTGGTTGAAAAACGATACTGTATACATTGCAGAGAATCAAGGTCAAAAGTGAATTAGGAATCCAGGCCTGAGTAATGAGGGCTTAGCACTTAGCAGAAATGACATGCCCAGTTTCCAGCCCAGAAGTGCCAGCTGACCTGCCAACCTAGCATTCCAGATCTGAAAGGGGGAAATCTGCTCTCCTAGCTACAGACAAGATGTGTACTACTAATTATTGCTCATAGAGGCTTATGTTGAAGTACAGTAGGATACTTGTCTGGAAGCCAATTCTTAGCCTGAGTCCAGGCAGACTAGGCAATGTAAATCTGTCTTGCAAAAGTAATATAAGCAAGATTCCGAAAGAAGGGCAGAGAAAGGGAGAGCAGTGGTCTGACCATGCTACCTAATACACACTCTTCTTTGGGCTGTAAAGAGATTTAATGCTTAATTTTACTGGAGAATACTTTCAAGGAAAAAAGGCCAGCAAAACAATCCTTCTGCTTATTATTTCTGCTACTGAGATGTATATACTGAAGTTATCCCATAGGTTCTAGAGTCCAGTGTAGCTGATTAAATTAAATACCTGTTTATTGCTGACTTCTCCTATTTGATGAGAATATGCCAGAAAAGCCTTTACATACTCAAATTAACTCTATTATGTTTTGTTTTGTTTTGCTTTTTTCTAATAGTTACTATTTTCTTATCAACTTTCTAATTTCCAAGTAATTACATATTAGGATTTGGTATTCCCTTAGTGCACTAGGCCATAAAAATATCGTTTATCCTGAGATGTAGATGGTTTCTGTTCAAACTACAACAAATGCTAAAAATTGACCTAAGGTATACACAGCTCGTGTGAGGCGCCCATATTCACATTATTACCCACAAGACATGACACTGGCTGAAGCACTATTATTAAAGAGAGATTAAAACAGCTGTACATTATGCTGAAGCACTCACTCTTTCCTTTACAAACAGACGGTCCTGGATTATAAGCAGCACTTGACCATTTAAATCACTACAACAACCAGATTTAACCAGCTGGGCCATATTCTCTTAGGCAATGCCTGTTGACCTCCTCAGTCACAGCTGCTCAGATAAAATTCTCATTAGACAACTTATTTTCAGAAGCTAAAGGACTCTGATTAAATATATCTGTTTAGACAGGATAAAGTCTTTCAGTATGTATTTCTTTCTCCAACGTTATGAGGTAGAACAGAGAGCATAAGAGACCCGTAGTATCTAAAGGTGTACCACAGTTTGCTTGTTTCACTAGCAATTCATATTATATTCAGACCTTACAGATGGACTAGAAACTTCCATAACTATGATTGAAAGAGACTTGCTGCTGTGCTCTTGTAGGGGTTAGAGCAGATGACTACAATTCTTGACTTCTTCTTCCACTTCAAAGTGTACAATCAAATTGACATACGACCTCATGTTTGCTCATTTCCCACAGCTACGCCAATGTTCGTGGAGCTCCTCCCTACAAAATGCTAACACAAACTATCCTTTTATTCAAAGGAATGACGCACGATCTCAAGCCCCACAAAACTAACAGAAGCATACCGCAGGAATAGGTACTTGTTTCCCATAACATTGATTGAATCAATTGCATTCTGTTATCTCAAAAAATCTCTATTTGCTCTGAAAGTCTTTTTTAATTTTGGAAAGCGATTTTGTGACAGATCAAGACTCCTCAACAGCACTGGCTGCATAGCATTTGAAGAAGAGTACTTCAAACAAACCCATTTTAAATGATAGGTGTTAAAGATCATCATATTATATATGCGTGATTAGGCAATGTGGTTTAAAACAGACTGTTAGACGGCAAAACATATTTCTAAGTTCAAACCTCATTCCTCCAACTCAAGGCAGAATCAATTGCAGTACTCACAGTTGCAACAAAGAGCAGAGTCTTAAAATAGTAATTATTTTTAAAACTTTGTTTTGTTCAAATCAAGTACATATGGAGAGCTTGCTTCGTTTTAGTTCAGAAAAACTTCTGAATATAAAAATAGTTACAGATAAAAATTTTGATATTTCTAGTAAGCACAAAACTGTAACACCATTTTACCTATTTTACCTAACACATTTTACCTAGTGTAAAATTCTGAAGAAATTCCAATCTTTCTACTATTTATTTTTCCTCATTGGCTTGGATGATACCAGTCAGATGTTCAATAATTTTCTGTAAGATGAATGTTCATCTATTTTTTTCTAAAGAACATGCTAGGTGCAATGAAAAGAACTTAACATGGAGATCTTTGAACTTATAGGGAGACTTTACAATAATTTTCCAGCATACTCTGCTCCAAAAAAGGCAAGATTATTTCACAGATCACAAATGACCTTTTTCACAGCTGGTGAGAATATTTAGTACAAGAGGCTCAGACTTGGTGAGGGGAATCTCTTTGCTGTGTATATACCAATCTTAAATCAGCCAGTGTATACCAGTACTGAGGAAGCATAGAAAGCTCTCAAGAATTCACAGAAAAATAAGCTACAAAATGCTTGAGTCCCTCAGATATGATTTCAAACTGTTTAAACCCTCTGATGTACATTTTTATTAGCACACCATTCAGCATACTCCAGGAGAAGTCTTAGCTGTGGTGTCACTACAATCAACAGCAACTCGTATATACCCGCAGCAGAGTATGAGCCAAGACCTTTGATTAGCATGGAGTGTTGAACGACTGTTACTGACTGTAAAAAACAACTTTGCCAAACTAACATTTAAAATAGTTTTCGTAGTCTAACCACCAAATCTAAGAAAGCAATTTTTAAAAGAGTGATCTTTACAGCTGAAAACAGACAGATGGTAGTAAAGAATCTGGGACATTCTCTCCTTAGAGATGTTTCACCAGCTTCAGAAAGGACACCTATAGAACACATTCATCTATGTGCTGGCATTTAACAATTGTGCCAAGAAATTTGAAAGCCTACTTCCATCTCTACATGATTTTATTCCATATTTATACTTATTATTGTTTCAGCATCAATTTTAATTGAAATCCACTTTACTAAATGGAGCCAAGGGATCCTAACATACACTGCTGGAAGACTGTGACCACATCATGAAAGTCAGGAGCAAAAACCATTTTGAACTCATTCATATTTCAAAGAAAAACAGAGATCACAAACTTCTACTACCTTGGGATCTATTGCACTACAAATATTCCTCCTGGGTTATTTTTAATGCCACAAAACAACACTGGCAAAAGAATAGACATATCCTCATATTTCTATATCTGTTTCAAAGCCTTCTGCTCCCACACCTTCCCTGGTTCAAATTTGTGTATGAGCTTACAGACCATAAGATGCTGTTACAGAAGTAAACAAGACTTCATTCTACTTGACATTGTGAAAGAATGTCTTGTTTGACCCTGACCTTGTGCATGTATATACAGATAAATTCATTCTCCAGTTCACTTTAGTAACCATCAAAGAAGAAAGCCCTCACATAGCCAATGAAAATATCTGAGTAAGGATTGAATATATAAACTGCCTTGCAGCTTCAAGATTTGTCCTCATTTTTATCTCTTTTTTAACACATGTAACAATATCTGAGCAGACTGTTAAAAAAAAAAAAAAAAAAAAAAAAGATTTCTTCAGCTGCTTATCTAGATATATAGGTCAGAACTAGAACACTTAAAGCTGTTTCCCATTCTCCTAGCCAGAGATACTGGGTCATTAAGGTGATGAAACATGAGTCTTTCTAAAGCAAAATAAAATAGCTTATGTTTTATTTGTTCCTATTGTTTAAAATAAACATTCGTCTTTTAAAAGAAAAAGAACAAATTCCACTGAAGAACATCCCTCACGACTCTACAAGCAGTTAAAAATTCATCATAACTTCTCAAGTAAGAATGAGTTTTCAACTAAACCAACATTCTTGCTTTTACTCACAGACAACCAACGCAATTTAGAAAGTTTTATAAAACAGACGTATTTGTCTTAAATCCCTAATGGATCTCAAACTACCATTGCCATGGTAACCTGTGAATAACTTTATCCTAGCCTTTGCCAATTATGCAATTTTCTGGCTCTTGATACCCAACACATTCTTTATACCATAAAATCTGTAGGGGGTGGGAAAACAATGTCAGTCATATTCACCACATACCTTCTTGCTCAGTCCTGGTCATTTCTTCTAGTTTCTTCTGCTTCAGTGTGTCCACCACATCTGCAAGGCTTCCTTTGCGGCGTTCTGGCGTTCCAAAATTAACACTGGTCATTAGCTCACTCCGGTCACGACTTCCTTCGTCAGGCTTGTGTGGTGAGGTAGAGGTATTTCGGAAGGAATATAGGGAACATAACTTATTACTCTCCGATTCCTGCAAAGAAACAACGCAATGAGAAAGTGTAGGCTATTGTCCTAACATGAGAAGAATCGGAAACAGGTAACAATGGAAAGCATTAGATAATTAATCTGTTATTCTAAAGAGACAATATAGATCTTCTATTTTCTAAAATGTGTATTACTCCTTGAAATTCTCAGCTTCAGTGCTTCACAGGGACTCTTTTATTTAAGGCCAGTCCTCTCCAGGGTTCTTACTATTGTGTTTCATGCCTGAGATACTCCTCATCAAGGGTTGTGCTTGTCAGAAACAAGCCACTTCAACATTAATTTGATGAATGTGTCAAGCATTTGCAGATTTCTTAAGTGACTCAAGTAAAGGCATTACAGGTAGCATCTTGAGAGAAAATACAGGCAAGGACAAATAATTCCTGGATAGATCTTAGGCTAATGGAAAACAGCATAACTTTAAAATTTGAAAAGTTAGGCCAATAATGACTTAGAAACAAGAAAAACATTTGAATACGCTTCACAGTTAAACAAAGCTTACTATCCATCCGTGCTCATTTACTGCTCTTCAGATTACATACTTTTCTTAGAGAGTGATGGTTATTATTGCTTCTCATATACAAAAGCAGATGTTACTTTTTAGACTAATATCGACAAGAATGAGGAAACAGATGAGTTTACATCAGAACAAGTAGTGTATGCTGAAATATATGTACTAGGATTACGCGTATGAGAAAATGTATTTTGTAGTCAAAATAGAAGGAAGTTACATAATATAATAAAAAGTGAAGAAAACAGTTCATCTCCTTTGCCAAGAGATAACATCTCTTACAATAGACATAATCAAAAAGCAGTCAACAGAGTCCAAATTTCTTCTGTTTTGCAGTATCACCCAAAAGTTGGGCCACACAGGAAATTTTCTGTCTCATCCTCACAACCACAGATATTTGCTGGATTTAGCTAAAAAGGAACAAATCCTTCTGTTTGCCCTTAAAAAAATCAACCACAGGAATTTCTTACACAGTTCTCTTTCCAAAATTATTCTAATTACTCTAATTACAATTTTTAACGATATCAAATCTGAAATGCTAAAAAATCGGGGCAAAAAAAAATCAAGCTTTTTTGTTCACTAAAAGCCTAGTAATGACAGTGCATATATTCAGTGGCATAAAACATATTTTCTTCTAAATAAAGACTTAGAATAAGAGCAGCATTATATTTAAGAATTAAGAGAGAAATTAATAGTTCTATCAAAAAGCATTCTACCCACAGGGCACGATAATATTCCTAGTAATATGAGCTGAGAATTACCCATTTACAGTGCAGAAGAAACACATGTTGGGAAAAGACTCAGGTGAAACAAGGTCTCAAGAAAGATGGATTAGAAAGCATTAACCACTGGCAGCAATGTCATACATAAATTTTAGCTTCAGTCATGAAGTGAAGGAATTATGAATAGCTTGTGCAATATAGCAGAAAGTGCTCACTAACCATGAGCAAGTGTGGTAACTAAGGGCTGTGAACTGCACAGAAGGCAGTGGCAACCAATCGTCATCAAGCACAGCAATATGTGATCTGCACAGTACTATTGGTGCCACTGGTGAAGAAGGTAGCATTTGCTACTGAAGCTGAAAATGTATTTATTCACTAAGATGATGCTGTAGCATCTGAGAAGCAACAGCACCCCTGCCAACATAGTAGTTATGGAGAAAATTACGTAAGCCCAGACGGAGAGGTGACACGGAACAAAATCTTTAACTTCATCATTTCAGCAGTTAAACCCTGAACAAATTTTCATCCCAGCCACACATATTCAATATAGATTCAGATGCCACACAGAAAAAAGATAGCTCAGATGAACTTGGTACAATGCTGAATTATTTTCTTTTAGAAAAGGAAGATTTTCTTAACTTTGATATATTCTGGAAACTGCTTTGAACTTTTCTTAAAACTTGGTAGAAATCGTAACAAAGATGAGAAACCATTTTCTAATATTTTTCTAATTTAACACATGAATTTTCCATAATACATTTCCTTAATGAAGAACATTATGTCACGTGGCATTTTACACATTTGAAGGCCACAATATAAAAGCATCTTAAATAATTTGGAAGGACTTTGTTCTCAAGAAACCAACATCCTCTTACAGTACAAGAAACGTACCCACTAGGCTCACTTCTCAGCAAGGAACACTAAATCTATTGTTTTAGCCAAAGACAAAGAAGAATCTGTGGAGCAAATAGAAATGACTGAATGTTCTTTCTCCTGATAACCTGTCCTCTCACTTCTCCAGATGCGTACGTGGTGCAGCACAAAACTCCTTCACTGCTAATGCAAGACTTTTAAAGTCCCAACTCCGTTAGGAAGCACACTCACATTTCATTTCCTTGCCCAAAGTCTGAAATGTCCGGAACAGAGATGAGATAAATTTAAGCTCTGTGAATATCACAAACATCATGAAATTAATGCAAAATGATGCTCTCCAAAAGAATGAGATCCGTTCAACTAAATGAGTATCTTATATTACCAGTTTTGTGAGTAAACTGGTACTTTCAGAAACCCAGCAAGGATGGCTGTTTGGCCCCATACTTTTTGAAATCAGAAATGGTTAAAAAGAGTGGTAGGTGGTTTAACAGGAGAACTGCAAAAACTGAAAGGCATTCAAGGGTTTAAATGGGCAAATGGAAAAACTGTAGACCAGTCCAGGGTAAATTAGTAAAGTATTTCATCCAATAAAAGCAGAACTCAACTAGAGAAAATATAAATCAGTTGTCTACAATTACCTACAAGAAAGGAAATAATTTCTACAAATAAAATGCAGCAAAAATGAAGTTTTATATGCAATGAATTTTATAGCTACCCAATCAAAATAGATATTTTTACTACTATATATCTGCAATTAGTAGTTTCCTTTTTCATTCCAAGATTATATTAAACTCACATTCATGGCAAAACAAACAGATCAAAATACAGAGGAACAAGACAAACGTTCATTCTGTTGTCTAGATTTGAGTGGCAGTTTGTTACTGCAATATTCTATCTGTTCAAAACTAAAGGTTACAGCAAAGTCATGAAGATTTTAATTTTCTTAGTGGATCATCTGGTCTTTCATGGAGGAATTCACATTATCTCTGTGTTTCAGCATCCACCACATAACCAAAAGTGCAAATATTCCATACATCAGATGCAGGCCCGATCATCACAAATTTGTCTGCGTAGACATTCAAAAGCTGCATGTAGGTAACCTCCTATCCCAACAGGAAGTATATCTTTATGGTCCAGATATCCTCAGTAGACTTTGTGTGTTGTCTTCCCTACAAGCTGGTTGCTTCTCCTTTTGCATTAACACATCAGATATCCTCAATGGAAGATCTGGAGTCCAAAGGTTTTTATTTGCCTACCGCAGTGGTGGCATTTCAAGACTAGCCACCATTAATAACTGAAATGAATAAAAAAAAATTTGGAAACAGATTATGATACAAAATTAGAGATGAATCTGACTGCCAAAGAAACAAAATGTATGATTTTATATCTCTAGCCTTCTCCTTTGCTGTTCTGAGTCAGATTTAAATATGTTTCAAGTTGCAAGGTATTTCCCTCCAAAGATGACTGAAATTGAAAATCTTACTGTCCAGCAGCTAAACCAGAAACTCAGCCTGGACCACTATTCCAGCTGCTTACTATCCAGAAGGGACAAAATCTGAATCTATTTTTGAAATGTGTGCATTTAATAACAAGGTAAAGGACATTCTCCCTGTATGCATTTCCATGCCAGCCCATTAGCACAGTCAAAATTTTATTGCAGATTATTCAACACACTGTGCTTTGTGTGTTTGGTTAAAATGTCCTTACTATAACAGATTAAATACCTATTTATAGGCATTAAAATTTAAGATAATGGGGGGAAAAAATCTTAAAAAAAGCAACAAAAAATCAGATGTGTAATGCATGACTACTACAATACCATGAACAGTTCACACAGGAATATGCAGCCAATGCAAGAAATCATGCTTTTACTTAGTTCTAAGACCCCACTTACCACCTAGTCATATTTAAATGAGAAAACATGAGCATTTCCAATGCGATATGGTCAAAGTTTTCCATTCATCCTTGACCTTTTTATTAGTGGCAGCATTCTTTTTTAACCAAGCACAATGTTGCTTTGAATATGGCTGTTTCAACATAAATGGCTTTATCAGTTTTCCAGGCTGTGTGGGGCAGACTACAAGAGGCCAACTGGCCATTCCTTCAGCATTTCTGTGAATGGTTTAAATACAGTTTTACTAATGGCAGAAATAATTCTCAACAATTACAAACAAAAGCCAAATGAAGTTGGGGACCCTCAAATAAAGTTGGGGACCCTCTCTGTCCAAATGTATGTTATTTTCTTCTGTTATAGTTACATTAAGATAACATGTATAAATATTTTGACACATCCCTTGCTCTGACACAATGATATTTTAACATGAACATTCACTGTTTCAAATGTTACACTGGTAAGATTCTTTAAAAAGAGAGCTGCCTAGTTTCTCTGCAGAAGAAGGAAAATCTTATGAGTTGTTCTGGTTTTTTTTGTTTGTTTGTTTTGGTTTTGGTTTTGTTTTTTTTTTTTTAGTTATTTCTGTTAAAAGGGGATTGAACAAATAATCACTACTTTTACACTAACAATAAACTACATTTTTTGTGTATTTAGATTTTAACAGCTCAAGTAGCTCCATTTTCCTCTAGTGGGTCCATTAGTTTTAACAGTGCAAATGAGGGAGTCCTGCGGTAATCCATATAAATAAGGGTATTAAAAGTTGACCTTTATTTTTCATATCAAGAAGCTGATGTTTATAGTAATATCTGCACACCAAACCATGACCCAACCTGTGACAACTTTTTTCAAGCCTTTTCACTTGCAAAACAGAGCAAACACATAAAATAACAGTTCCATAGATGACAGACTGTAGGCTAGAACACGAGTAAATATTCTTTCTTCTTCCCCCAAATACCCTAAGCACAAATGATCCCTACATTTAAGGACTGATAGGAGGCACTCTGCAGTTGAGTGTGGGACAGGTCTCTCTTTGGAAGGGTTAAGCACAGATCAACAGTCGGTTGAAGAGAATCAATCCTCTGTTGGGAGCCTCAGATGCAGGAGTACACGAGGCTGTGGATTTTAATAATGAGACATCACTGACTCTTTTCAGTGTCACTCTGGGTAGGCAGCATAGCTTCTGCCTCAGAGCTGCTCTCTGAAATTGAGAAAAGAGGAAAACTTGGGACCTGAAACTGTGGGCTGTACAAAGGCAGGGTCATTGTGTTATAGTCAGCAAAGTAAGAAAAACTGCCGTCAAACTTTGATTGAAAGCTGACAACTGTAATCCTACTTAATAGCCAGAGAGAAAGCTGTTTCTGTAAGAGTTCGACTGAATTCGCAGGATGAATGGCCAAGAAGAAGCAGAAAGCAAATATTACTAACATAAAATGTGTTAGCTGAATTGCTTATTTCTATGTGGATGAGGCTTTTCTGTTATAAAGGGATATTTATCTGTCTCTGTATTGAATGGGACACATGTAAACACCCCAGGAAAGTTGGATATCCAGAGTGGTTTTTATTCCAAGTACTAGAGGCATGCTGGCACTTGGAACTAGTCTGGAGTTAACATATAATGAAAGCAAATGTTTACAAAATCATTTCCAATCACTACATTAAAAAAGGTTTCCCATTTTGAGGAATTTAATTAAATAGAATTAAGAGAAATTAAAAATCTAAGTGATAATTTCCAATTCACATCTGCTTTAAAAAAATAGGAGTTTTATTAAGGAAGATTTATTTAAATCCAAGGCTTGAGAATGACTGCTATGAGCTACCGAGAGAATATGATTTGTAAAGTCTCAGCAAATTATGCTAGTGGGAGGGTAAATGGCAAGTAATGGAATAAAACCTCAAGTCTTTAACTCAGCATTTACTCTGATATAACTTACACTGATTTCACTGCCAGAATATAGGCTGAATGCAGTCTTTTAAACAGCTTGCATTTCACCATTTATGCTTATCTAGAACTCATTAAGAACTTATACAACAGCAAACATTAGCTCTAGCCCAAGTAAGGATATACTGAAGAATTAAAAGAAGAAAAAAAGATAACACTTACTTAGGTAAAAGGTTTAAAAATGGGATGACAAGATAATCAGGCATATGCAATATGAACATGACCTTATGAACAGGTCAGTGCAAGACTAGATACCTTTTTTGGAATAGGCACAAATTCTTTGTTTGATGTATAATACGGCAACTTAATCACTGCAATCCCTTCAAACTGAGCTGCTGGAGCATCTGGAGAATCCAGACTCCAAGTTTTCGGTAGAGAGATTTCTGAAAAGAAGGTTACAATTTAAAAACCTTCTCTTTACAAATAAGAAAGGCTATGAAAAACATTGACAGACATTTTGCTCCCATTTCAGAACAAAAAATCACCTCAAAATTATTAGATAAATAAGTTGATCGGTCATTTTTATACAGCATACAATTTGCTATCAAATTATATGCACAAAACTCTGTACTTTCTTAAGAGTTAAATGCTGAGTATTTTTTTAATCATCCAAATACCATATGCTTTAGCTCCCTGTGTTTAGGCTGGGCAATAAAACACAACAGTATTGAGACTTTGTGCCCTGGATTTTGGTTAAATGCTCACACTAAGTAAAATGTAATGGAAGAACCATTTGTAGAATGAGTATTTAGATTTATATTCTCATCTAAATTGAAACTAAAGATGCATTGTGATTAGTCCCAGCTGATTAGCACTGTTTACCTTTTCAGTAAATAAAGACACATACTTTATGATGTATGCTGCCAGAAGCTGCCAAATCAAACAAGGACTGTGTGGCTTGGATATTCCAGACCACTTTGTATATATCCAACTTCTTCCTATTAGGTCTTCATAGCTATCCAACTTACAGCTAGATCTATTAGAAATATCAGAATAAAATTTGTATTTATGTTTTTAGCAATATCAAATGCACATGGAAATCCTTCTCTGTATACAGTTACATGACATCTATTACATGTTTTATGTTTCCCTGTTAGCATTTGCAGAGGAATGCATGCAGGAAACCAGCCTGCTGCAAAGAGTACTTGTATTTCTTTAAGGTAAACACTGATGAAACATTTGGAAGATTGAAATAAAAACAAGACATTTATGAGACATAAAGGTATCACATAAAACTGTTGTGAATTAGAATAACATTGGCTGAACCCCAGAACAGATAATCCTTATAAACATGCAGGAATGTTGTAAACTGTATATGAATGTCAGTGATACACTACATTAGGAGATTCATATTACACTTGGTGCTCTGTAAGTCTCGGTCACTGGATTTTTCATGGCCTCAAAGATTAAAATAAATATAAGTAGTATCTTTCCTTCCTCCATTAAGACATGTTATGTACACAGTTTTATTATGCTGGACAGAGATACCAAAGTCTGTTTTTTCTTGAGCTGTCAAAGTACAAAAGAAATGCAAAAAGTCTTTGCACAGATGTAGTAAAGTGTTGGATTTTATCTTTTGGCAGGTGCTCAATATGCAGCCCACATAATCACATGTTAATGACTGGAGTATGTTAATCAGCATGCATACCTGATTCCTTCTTGCCCAAGGAAAAAAATTTAACAATTTAGAGCATGTTAATGCTCCTACTTTTGGGGGGAAAAAAAAAAAAAAAAAAGTGTCAATATACAGAACTGATTTTAAAACTCCTCAGAATTTGTTTTATAAAAAAAACAATAGAAATTTTAAAATAAGGGAAAGGAATAAAACGTCTACAGGTTTAGAGATGAACGTATGCTACAAAGCCTTTGTGCAGAATTCAAGTGATGATCAATCCTATTCAAACACAATTCAGCCCAGAACGTTGGACATTTGTAAACAAAACTGAACTACACAATGTCAAAATAAAAATAATGAAAAGTGTAACAAATGCAAAAATGAAAAACCGCTTGACTTTTCCTAAAGTAAATTCAGCACATTATGCACTATACTCTGCACACTTTTAGGGAACTGTTTTATTGTTTTAATTTGAAATGTAAACAATTTAATGCTCCAACTACTAAAACTGAGTACGTGATATTTCCGACCTTTACCTGTACATAACATGACAGTTGTCAGTAGTTCTAATAAAGTCAAGCCAAGCATATACTTGAATGTTCTTTGAATCAAAACACTGTCCTATTGCATGCAAAATAATTTATCTTTCTAGTTAGATAAAAATTTCAATGCACTACCTGACATCCAGAAATAATATCACAAGCGCTATAGAATTGCTTTCAATCATCACAAAACTCAAATTTGTACAAGCAAGTAACAGCTGCATGAGCAATTTAGCAGATACGGAATTGCTAGAGTTTAGGGCATTTATATCTGATGCATTTTATATGCTCATATCCCGTCAAAAATGAACTAAAAATAAAAATTCAAAACATGTAATTGTACCTGTAACTTTTAAGAATTTGAAGCCATGAATTTATACAACAACAAATTCACAGCATTTAGCACATGCAAACATTTTTCAATGATTTTTCCTGGAAACGTGAGTTTATTTTCCACAAAAGGAAGGACTTTCATCAAGGAAAGTTAATAGCACAGATGCATGTGAGAACAATGCCTGTTCTGCAGCAGACACTATGCACCTCTTGAATGCCACCCATTTCTGCCTTTCTGATACCAGGAGTTTTGCTAGAGCTATACAAAATTAAATTTGACACTTGGTGATTTAAAATGATTTAAAAGTAACAAATACGGATACAAATCTCTTTTCCTCCTGCATATGCAAATCTGCCATCAGCACTGCTGAAACGGATATGCCGAGACAGTGGAAAGGTAGCATGCTTTTCACTTTTGGCAAGAAGTCAACAGAAGACAGGGTTGACATAACTACGAAATATATGTCAATGTTCCCATCTGACATAAAACCCAATTAAAGAAATTTCATTTCTAAACCCAAAGGGTCTTTGAACAATGTTAAAAAATGTATGGGGAAAAGTAGTACATATATTTGATGATGATGAAATATGTAACTTACTGTATATGTATATTTGTGTGTTTTTCCTCAGTCATAGGGAAATAACACACATTCATTAGACTTTGCTTGCAGCTGTGGTTCCTCCCAACAGCCTCTTTCCTTAATGCTTCATGTAATGGTAGACGAAGAAGCTGCGGATGCCCTCATTCTGTGCATGCACACACTGTCTGCATACTGCCTGTGGTGGTGGGCAGGAGAGGAATACCAGTGGGAAAAGGGCTTCCGCTGTTCTTGTGTTCCTCATACAGTGATTCTCAAGGTGCCTGTAAGATCTTCAGAAATCCTGCCTTTTACCAGATTGCCATAATGGGATTAGGGTTGGGAACACAATTTGCCTCTCTCTTCACAGTTTCAGAAGGAAAAAAACCCAATTTTAAAAAATCTGAAATTTGGAGAAAGATTCTGGCTTTCAACCCAAGCTATTCTATGACTGTGATTTCACTATGTTAAAGCTGCTTAAATTTACTGTCCACAAAAAGGACCACATCTAGCCCTTACAGTCATGGCAACACACCAACCCATCTCTTTAAGTGGATCAGACTGCTTGTTCATCTGATTTTGTAGCTTGTTGTTGGCACTGCTTTCTCCTGGTAGCTAAAGGCAAAAATTAAAAATCTTTGTAATTTACCTGTTTATACCTGCTTAAGGCTCTGTATGACGATAAGGAGCATCACTTATCGTCGCTCTCCAGTGAATAAAGCACAAATTACGATTCTCCACTTCTTTACATAGCTGCTAATTAACATAATATTGGGATATAACAATTCAATTACTATTATATTTAGCATAAGTTAGTTCCGTTGGCTTTTCATTCTCATCCTCTCTCAGTCTATTGCCCCAAGAGAGCCAGCTTTTGGATGCAACTTAGAAAATCTGTCTGTTACTCAGTGTCCATGGGAGAAGGCAGAAGAGTTGCTTCCCTATTATCTTAGTAACACTTTGACCCCTCCTTACTGTTCAATGCAGCAAAAAGATATGTCCTCAGCCTAAAATAGCATTTATTTTCTAGTTGAACTACAGGCAACAATAAATACCCACAAGTCCAGGTATTTTCTACGTATTTTATATGAAGTTATAGTTAGAAATACACATATAAATCCTTTCAGCTCAGCAATAAGAAATTACAGGTCTAAATCTTTCAGTTGTTTTATTTTCTCCCCACTATACCATCAGATTGGCTGGTGATATGATACCCGCACTGTAAGTCATTACAGGTCTGACGTTACAGTTGTTACACATTGCTGAATCTGTCAAATGAAAAGGGAGCACAAAGGGAATTTCCAAATGCAGCTGCTATTTCCCATTTGTTAAATCCTTTTATTACACCATATAAGTACACAGCTGGGAAATACTACAGAGTGGGAGTTAAAACAAAATATTTTGGCTTCCAGACATTCAGAATACACAAAGGACTCAGTGGAAAGCAATGCCTGATATCAAAAGGGAGTGAAAGTTTGAAAACATTTCTAGCCAGTGTAGGGTTTTTTCTTTTTTTTATGATAATACACAATGCAGTTTAAAGGTATCTTATATTACAGAAAGTGCTGCATAGCACAAGTATGAAAGAAGAAAAAACTTGGTTATATTTTTCGACTGAATTGCCCTGCTAGAGTATCTTTTTTCACCCAGCTTCTGTACAGCCCTCCTAGCATGTGTGCTCTCAAAAATTCCAGTGACATCCTTAGTAGTTTTAAAGGCACAAAGGAAGCGGGATTTTGTCCTTAATTAGGTATCACTTGAAAAATAATTTTTTTCCTCTCCATATGTCGACACAGCATTCTGTGAATTTACTGTCTTCTAACCAGGCAACACACACTATCGATGCATTTTAATGACAGCACCAATGTCTTTACCTTTAGGGTAAACGGAAGGAGCAGGTGCTTCTTCAAATCTGCTTTGAAAGGATCTGTCTGTGAAAGGTCAGTAAGCACTTACCTTCTGGGAGTTTGGTTTTATTAGGTAGAAAACTAGTCGCTATCTCAAAACTGTCCAACCCACCTTCTAGAATTTGCCTCTCAGGAAAGAAACTCCTATCCTCACTTAGAGGAGTATAAAATTGATCTCATCAGATCCTCACTTAGAGGAGTATAAAATTGATCTCATCAGGAAAATTGAAAGCCACTTCTGAATTTTTCCTAGCAGTATCAATGCCTGCTTGGAGAATGAGGTGTTTCAGATAAACTTTGCAAAACAATTTTAATTGAGGCTTAAAAGATTCCTCACTGAGGACATAAGTAAGGAAAAAAAGTCAAAAAGGTTACCCTAGATGACAGTCCCCCAACAAGAAAAAATATTTTTTATACCACTTCACAGCATTGATCTAACTAGTGATCTAACTCACCTAACTTGCGAACACATTGGAATCTTGCTTACATTTTATATCTCATTTAAGTGCAACCAAATAGCATGTTTGAGAACTTAGTTTTTCTAGCCAAACCTTGTAAAGCTTTTAGCTAGGCAAAAAGATCTGTTTGGTTTAGCTGAGAGCTACCTAAATAAGGATGACATACATTCACCACAAGATTTGACCCAAGGGAATTGTGGAAACTTTTAATGATTTTCAGGACATTCATCTACGTATATGACGGAGTGTTCACTGAAAAAAGGAGGGAGGAAAAACAGAGTGCTAAGTCACTCAAGTAAAGTTTATGCACCTGCTCTGAAACACGATAAGCTGGGTATTGATTCATGCTTGTCCAGAGGTACAGCAAGCGTTGACATGGTAGTGCAGCATTAAGAAGGAAAACAGAGATCGCACTCTGGTGCTGTAAGCATAAGCTTAGTTCAGAGCCAGTGAGTACAGACAATCACACAGCACAAGCTTATATCATTTTTGCTAATATTTCAAGTCAAAAGAACAGTCTGGATAAAAAGCAAATGCTTTGAGGGGCTCCCAGAGGTTAGGAATACCTATCTTTCTGAGACACAAAGTCACTTCATCTATGGTATTAGTGTTCTAAGACTGAAATTCCCAGACTGCACGTGCCTCATTGGATGGGAAAGTGACTGATGAATTCACAGATTTATTTTTCATCAACAGATTTGATCAACACTTTCTACTCTATATCCTGGTTGCCCTCCTGAAAACGCAGAAAGAGATGAAATTTTTTCTGATGAGCTTATTGCATGATTTGGGCGAAAGAATGACTTTCCACCCAAACTGACATTCCAGTTGAAAATTCTGCATAGAAGCCATATTAACTTAAATCCTTGCAAAATTACTAATCTATAATCATTCTTCTTTAAAGCCATTTTTACATTTGCATCTTTTAAACTCTTTGTAAAAGTAGCCCATAGACTTAGGAATATTTTAGACCTACACTAGCTTAGATGGTGCACTACAGATTAGGCAACACTTCTCTAGTTTGGTCTGATAGTCCGAATCAATTAGATTTTGAGAAGAAACTAACAAAAACCTCCATTAACAGAATAGATATAATTTAAGTGCTATTATTTACTTAACACTTGAATTGTAGGTAACACAAAATGCATGAGGAATTCCAGCCTCTATGTTGATTACTGAAATAGAATTATTATTTCTCCACAAATTTGAAATATTTGTTAGAAATGTAAAAAAAAAAAAAAATCTACAATTTTTTATGCTAGCTGCTGATTTGCTCTGAAAAAATCTCAAGACTTCCTCAGTAAATATCTGCTTATAGATATTTAATGAAAATGCAGAAGAAATTTTATGAAAACACATTAACTGCGTGAACTCACTGTTTGTGAAAGTCACTTTATGGAGAGTGTGAAATTATTATGTTCTAAATTTACAGCACACCTGGGTGCTGCACATACCTTAATTCTGTTCCTCATAAACACATTCAAGGAAAATAAATTGAATGAGATGCTGTGCCCATTCAGTCTTGATTCAGTCTTTTCGTTTATTGCAGAGTTTTGGGGATGCATAAGGACAGAATTACAACTGCAAAATAATTTTAAGTGGTCTACTGAAGAGAATACAGACAAAAATTCTGATCATTTCTATTGTCACTTGTATGGAAACATGATCTAGAGTAGAAAAGTATGACATTGTTACTCAAACACATTTCTCTTTCACAAAAAGTTATAATTTTCTATAAATATAGCAGGATGATTGTGTCAAATAAAATGCCAGCTTCTTTGTTGTAGTATGAAGGTGTAATACTGTAGGTTTGGTGAATTCCCTTTCTGAGAGAGAAGTAAAAAAACACATTAAAGTTTCTTCCTTCAATGCAACACTTTGCAGATGACAAACAGTTGTGAGCTATACCCTCCTGTCAGAAATTAATGCTTGAATATATGATCTAGAGAGGTTATGACATAAATCAAGGCATGAATGAAAACATGATAAATAGATGCATTTCCTTTCCGAAGGTGAACTCATCAAATGACCTCATTCATATAGACTTGTATACTTAACAAGATTATACAGTTATAATTTACAATTATACCATATTGATGCTGATCTATTGCTAACACGAACATTTAAAAAGCTTCACACACTTGAATGATTCTACTGAACATGTCTTTCAAAACAGAAGCGAACAGCCTTTTAGGATAACAATTTAGAAAGCTGGTTCAAGAACTGTGAAACTCACCATTCTGTGTTGGGCTGAGATGACTCCATCCCACTCGGCATCTTGTTGGATGGTCGTGACTAGAGTTGGTAGCTCCTCAGAGTGAGGTTTGTTGTGCATTACATTATGTAGAGGCAGATGAGAGGTCGCGTGCTGATCACTGTTGCCCTCTTCCTTGTCTCGTGATGCTAAGTCCTGGGTCATTGTTTCCTCTCCATCAGCTGCACATGCAAATGGAGAGGTAGCCTGCTTGGAAGACATTCTTCTGCAAAATAAGGAGACAAAAAGAAAACATTTGTGTCAAACAAAAAAATCAAACTCAAACAGCCCTCTAAACACACGAGATAGAAGGTATAGAAGGTACGCTTGCCTGCATCAATTAAAATTAATCATACGCAGTCAAAGAAATTACTCTTATAAGCACAGATTGGGGGAACCAAATCCAAACCACTGAGATGAAGTTTTCACTAACGTCCAGTGAGTGTCAGGGTTAGCAATGTGATGTTATTCTATTCATTTAGACTTGTCAAACAATGTAATTTTCTCTAGCCAGAAAAAAAAAAAAAAAAAAAGAAGTTAGCTTACTGTTACTTTCATGTTGATTCACCATAGGAGTTCAAGCTTTAAACTCTTAGTCATATAAGTAATCTGAAGGTTATAAGCAAATTTTTGGGGGAGAAGGTCCCACATGTATTTTTAATCTCTTTCCTTGCAAGCAGAAGCTATTTTCTGCAGAGATAAGAATTTTCAAGTCCATTTCAGATTCTTCAAACCAAGTCCTTTTGCTGTTTGTTTGAAGTTGTATCCAATCCTCACCTGTTTAAATTTTTATCTAGCTTTACATTTGGAAAATGCTGAGATGTTAACGGGGAAAGAGAATGGTTTATCAAATGGATGGATAATAAGTGATTAATCTTTTACAGTTTGAACTAAAAATCTGAAACAATTATGTTTCATCGAGAGCAGGATATATTTCAACAAATTACATTAAATGACCTAAAAGTCTAATGAATAAATGCATTGATTTATGTTAAATGTCTCTTTCTAATAATGGTCTCTTACAGCCATCACATATGGAAACACTGCTTTCACCACATGAAAATATAACTGCACTTACATGAAAATATAACTGACTTCAACACAAAATCTTAAAACACTTTGTTTAAAATTTCTAATAAGATTAACTGCAACTGTTAAAACTGCCATTAATAAACCTGAAAGTAGACAGTTAAAATATATTAGCTATTTTCCCAGATTTTAGTGACTTTAGAATATCCTGGACACTGAAATTGCAGAGAAGCCAAGGAATAAGATCTTCACCTTAATTGCTTTTTAACAATAATTGATTTCATACCATTTCTTTAAAAATGCACAAATCAGTTAACATGGGAAACCACATGAGCATTTTTCAAATTAGCAAATCATTAACTTGCTAGTACTGTTTCTACAGACAAATAAATACTGATTAAAGGGGCTAGAAATCTGAGACTAACAGTTAAATTTACAAATCTGTCACATGCTTTCATGAATATTACAGAGAAGGAAATATCAAGTGCAAAGAAAAATAATTAGGTTAATTCCAATTTAAAAAGTAGTTTTTATGTAGCAGCCCATGTTTCACATAGAATTTAACAGCTAATGCTAAATTTCTCACAATTAATGAGTGAGCTTGGATTTAGTATCCTACAGTGAAAAAAAATTAATATAGGATCAGCTAATCTAATTATGTACAGTTCTATATAAAAGTATTACAAGCTTTGAAGTGCTCGGAGACATATTAAAACACTGATACCTATTTAGAATAACAATTCTGTAAATAGAGATAATCCTGCCTCTTAAACTCGATACTGGTGGGGGAAAAAAACATTTGCATTTTCTTTAGAGAAGCCTAAGTGTAAGTGGCAGTCTAATATCAATGCTGCCAATAAGCAGAACTGAGGAATTTAAACCGTGTATTACATTTGTACTACGCTAAAGAATTCGTGTTGATGCTGCAGAGAACATGCCAAGAGTTCAGCAGCCGGCATTACTGCATGTACTTCAAAAGGTTCTGGCTCATAATTGCTGTGATCCAAGATAAAAAAAAAAAAAGGTTTACTTTCCCTTTTCTCATTAAAATGGTCATGTTAATGTAATCACTCACAAGAAAATATAAGTAATCTTACTACGCTCTATACGATTTGAAAACTAGGCATTAAAACTGAAAGTCACAATGAGGGGTTTTCCTTGTTTTCACCTTCTCAACAGATTTGATTCCCGTTTCAAACCGAACGAGCTTCTGCAAAAAGCAATAGCTATGGCTGTTTCTTCACTATAAATTAATCATGACACAAAACTCGAAATGAAAATGTCTCTTAAGAATAATTTCAACTACTAACTGCACCAATGAATAATAGTGCACAATCCTAATTAAACACAACTCTGCAGCTGCAAAAATAGGCTGAATCTGTCCAAAGCTACGAGTTGGCTTTAAAGGCTGGTTTGTTAGGGACTGTTTTCTTAAGGAAGGCTGGGCCCTCAGTCTTAATCAGCCAATAAATTATTTCCTGCAATTACATTAAATAGAAAATTATCTTCAAATTGGGAATGTTAATTGAAAATCAAAATTCAGACTGAAGTTTAGAAATTACATGCTGAATATAATTAGTCTAGAAAGGCTTCACCTCTATTTCATAAACAGGCTTTTGGTATTTCCTCAAGTGACCACTCAGTAAAGCTATCTGCTGGTAATGTGCTCGAGTGGAAGCACCTTTTCCCTGCCATGTATGCTAATAGACTTCCCTCTTCTTCACCGTGGTTTAAACATATAAATACAAGGCTGTATTAATGTTCTCTTCTTAATTTAATTGCATCTAGAAAAGGAGATATCTTAAAAATCAAATTGCATTGACAAAGTCACTTTCACTACCAATCTCAAGTCGTGTCCGGCAACTGTTTTCTGCACCAGGCTAGCAGAATGGGTCAAGAGCAGACCTCAGGTGCTTCTGAGCTCCTCCAACCCATTTCCTCCACTACTGCCCTTTGGTCAGATGCATTTTCATGCTGGCATTTTACTGTTACCTGTAGGCCTGGAGCCTACAAAGAGGAACTCAGCAGGACCCCAGGCACCCCCCGCTCTCCTCATTGCAGTTTGCAGAGGCCTGTTTCTCTTGCCCCTCTCTCCATAGCTCTGTTGCAACTCCAGGAGCTAGTGCAGCCATCATGGCCAGAGGTCAGCACTTCATGTTTCCTTTCCAGCCTTTGACTGCTAGATTTTAAACACTAGGGTAAAAGGGACAGAGATGCAGGACCCTGTTAGGTCAAAGCCTCCAGCTGCTTTTCTCAGCACAATCATTAACTAAATCAATACCCTCACGTGTACAGGTATTCCAGGGGTCCCAGGTTATGCTCCAGATATTGATTGTGGCAAGATTATGACCAGTTAAACTGTATGAACTGTATAAATTGTGTGACTGGGTGTCATCCAATGACTCCCAGCAGGTTTTTACTCTTTGCACATTTGGTTTTACTTAAACAGGAGGAGTCATTCCATAGAAGTCCATAAGGTCCAAAGGCAGAATTCAGCCAATAACTCAAGGCCTTATCAGACTGAAGGGAGAAGGATCCAGATCACTCAAGTAGTTCATAGTAACATCAAACCATAGAAGAGGTTGTGTTTAAACATGTTAATGTTGAACCGTGAGCACAAAAGCCAGTCCAATTTTAAGCCATTATAATTTCACAATTTTACATTTAAAATATTCAAAACGCAATTGCTAAAATCTCCAGTGAAAGAAAAAAAAATCAATATTAATAGTAAATACGACTCGTAAAAGGTATCTGAAATTTACTAATTTCCATTATAATTTATTTTTCCTCCTATTATCAATTAAATTCAAGCAAATGATTTAAAAAAAAAAGAAAAGTTTCTGATAAAAAATATCTCCCTAGTTATAACCCCTGCAAACAGGGGTTTATAATGGAAGTGCTGACACAACCCTAACTACAGCAGCGCAAATGGTGCCGCTATAATACACAAAATCAAGTTCTATTATTCTAAACTATCCTCGCTCGGGGGGTTTTCTTTACTGTGCTCCCAGACAAACTGCTGAAGCATGAAAAATTTAAATGCAATCAAGTGGGTCCAATTCTACTTTACTAGAACAAGTGTCTACAGTGGTACAATCTTAAAAGAAGATGCAACAGATTTGTTTGGTGCTTTTCTTTCTTTTTTCTTTTTTAGCTGTTTATTTATAATACTGTGCAGTGGAGATAAAATAAGAGAGGAAATTACACTCACATTATATCAGTATATTGATTACACAGCACACAATTAGAAAGAAAACTACATTGTGAAATTGTTGCTTTGGTTAAATTGACAGATTAGCTGAACACTGCAATCACTAAAGGTAGAAAATATACCTAATGGGTATGAAAAAAGGTTAGAAAAAGCCCTAATTATCTGGAGTCCCTTCACCTACTCAACTTTGAGAATTAGAAAAAATCTGCACTTTGATTTTCCAAAACTAGAATAAATTCTGCCTCATTCTGAACTTGAAGCTGAAAAAGAGTGGGATCTTTTACCAAAGGCAAGGCTTGGACCGCATTTTCAGCCAGCCTCAATATCAAGACAGTAAAGCCAAAACAGAAGGGCTAAGGGTTTCACCTACGTAAAACTAAAGAGATGGCTTATTATATATATGACATAATTTATACGTTAATCTCTGCTCCAATGAAGACTACCAGTTAGATTCTCAAAGCATCAGTTTTCTTTTTTCCTACAGACATTGTGTTATACCTTCATAAATGCAATTATTCTTTCTCTTTACTTTTTTTTTTTCGAAGACATTTCTATGGTTTCTCCTTGTCTGTTCTTTTTTTAGATAGAAGCTTTATAATCCATGATAACTTATAACAGTGGTACAGTAGACTAGTCGGTATTTCAAAAGCATATAAACTAAGCAATAACAACGAGGTAAATAACAAAGCAGACCTGTATTTGGCCAGCAATGAGCTCTGCTCCGTCCTCTCAAAGCTTTCAGAAATGTAAAGGCATGTCTACACTGCAGCCACACAAATGACAGCTTTGTAATTCTGGAATATCCAAACCCATTTTAAACAAGCTCATTTCTGACAGCACTCCAAGTACAGTAGCGTGGTACTCAGATGGTCTAATTCATCCTGCTTTACTGACTGCAGACATAACCCAGGTCTACAGCTCCAACAGTAGATTGGAATCCGATTAGATTAGAAATACATTCACTTACAGAGCTTTTATGAACAGTCTCCATTCCTTTTCCCCAAAGTGCCAGATTAAAGTACTTAAGTGCATGATTAACTGTAAGTATGCAAGCAGTCCACTAATTTCAAATTGGACTACTCTGTTTCAAAAAGTTAAGCACATGTCTAAGTGCTTCTGTGACTTCAGAACTAAATAAATTAAAAGAAACCATTTTTAGACATACTCATAACCTTTTAAATACTTCCATGCTAACCTGGGGTTAGTGAAAAGTAAAAAGCAGCCCCAGCAGCTTAGCCTGCTCTTCCCATTGCTCTAAAAGAGCAACAAATGCTCACACCTCTCTCATAATCTTACAAGTGACTTACAGGGCTCTCTCTTACAAAGTCAACAGTCAGATTTGTGATAAAATAAATACAGTGCATATTCGTCTTTGCCTGCACTGCCCACAGCATCCTCTTTAATACCTATGGCCCAGCAGCTTTTTTTCATGGATTCTCAGACCTCCTCTGAGACTCAAGTGTATGCCCATGAAGCACTCCTTATGCAATCTGTTTTGCCATGGAAGTTCATTTAAGTATGGGCCCGATGTAGCATGGGACAAACTGACACCGCTGCACGCTACCTGCTGGAATAATTCATTTATTTCTAACTGAGAATTAGTTTACCATATTTGAAACATTCAGGAAAACTGATCATTATTTTTTATGTACACAGATAGCATTTACAGCAGTGGTCAGACAGACTTAAAGAAAAATGAAAATGCTTTTCCGATAGCCCAAACATTTTGTAGCTTTGCCTCTGGAAAACAATCTTGTGCGGACAAACTAACGTAACTCACTGTAAATCTAATGCTGTAATCTGCCTGCCATTTTAGAATAAACAGCTATTTCCTAAAATTATGAAATCTCATATCTGATTTGAAGGAGCCTTAGTAACACAAATGAACAACTAGTGAAAGACTTCAGTCTCCCAGGGCCCCACCGCCTAACATAAATCCTTGTACACAAAATTTGTATAAAATGACAACACAGCAAAGGAAAAAGTCTCCCACTCTCTGTTTCTTGTTCAGAGTCACAACAAGGCCTTATACAAATCAGCTCATCTCCCTCAAGCTCTTCCTAGGCTTCATTTTGCAGAAACACTACAAGAATTAGTTACATATCAATCATAAACGACATTTCAATATTAGACAGCTTAAGGTAGTCCTAAGAAACAGTAGGAATTAGCATGAAAATAAAAGTTTGTGAAAATGGAAGTAAATATAAATCAAGAAATGACAGCAGTATGTTAACTGGGCACCCAAATCTCTAGCTGAGATAAGCATCAAGCTAAGCAATACACCCACGGCTTCCAAGATACACAGGCAGAGCTATTCTTGCATTTGTTTTTCCAAACCAGACAAATTACAGTTCTCTTAATAGATATGAATACGAGTCACAAAGTTTGACTTCAGGTTCAAACTTCCTCAAGGCTCACAGAGCTTGGAACAACTTTTTACAGTACTTCTTACTCATAATTAAACAATGTGAGAGCTAGCAGCCCTTTGGAAATTTTTTGGAAAGCCATTCTCTTTCTGCCATTAAAGTAAGCTGTTCCAGCCATGTAGCCACAATAAAATATTAGGGGTGGGGAACAAGTTCCTGGCTATCCATCCAATTGTCGAAAACATTTAAATGGATGCAGCTAAACAGCCTCACAGCCCATGATGACTTTTCAGTGAAAATATGAAGTGTTTACTTGGAGTCATAAAAGGCAAAAAATAAACCTACCTTTCTAGAAGGCTAACTGTTCCATTCTCTTTATTTACTGCCAGGAGTTTTCACTGAAACATGCCAAAGGTGAACTCGCATTGAAAGTAGTAAAGGGCAGTGAAAGAATAATCATTTAGCACCTGGGCTGTGCTCATCTTCGCTCACTGAAGTTAATATTTTCTATAGTTTATATTTAGCTGACAATATTCCTGTCACTTTATTTAAACAGCTTGAGACTGTTCTTTGGACTGGAGCTCATATGCCCTGGAATGCTTTGACTCATGAATTGTTTCTCCTGATAATGTTACATCACGTAACCACCTCTGTTTAATTGGTCAGTATTGGCCTCTCAGTGACGACTGCCTTTAAAGTCCTATGACTACACCATGTGTCTCTGGATATCCAATTTCCTACTGTTGGAAAAAGAAAAAAGGCAGTACTGACTTCCAGCTATCTTTACCAATAACTATGAGAACAAGAGGGAACATGCCAAGAACTTATCCATCAGCAACTTATTAGGATTTGTTGTTTTAGGCAGCAAGTAACAGAATATGCAATATAAATAAAAGCAATTGTTTATAATAAAATTAAAAAACAATGGTTGCTATAAATAAGCATTAATTCACATTTTTTAATGGAATAGAATAACTTAATTGTTTAGATAAAGGATTACATAAATGGTTTTGATAAAGGATGACTAAAAATACTAAAAATTTATTTTAGCATATTTAGACTTGGAGCTGAGAGTGTATTCAAAAGACTAGATTTATTTTTTTCCCTAATAAAGCCTGTAAAGAACTTGTTCTAATAATTCAAAATTCTTCTGACCAAACCTAAACCTGGAGGGCAAGGAGTTCCTGAAAGGTTCATTAAATCCTCTTAGTGCTCTAGGAGACACCAACTGCAATGGTAGAATACGGCATTCTGACCTTTTTTTATTCCACCAGATAATCTTTAGGAGGTACTAAGATGCCATGTGCTAAGTTACACACTAAATTTACCATCCTACAGGTGCAAAAACACAAGGTCACGTGCCATTCCATTGCACAGCTTAATACAGAAGTGAAACGTTTTGTTCCCAGCCAGATTTCCTGCCCCTCCCTCTTCCCAGTCTTCTGAATTCTGGTTTCTCAGTCAAGCAGATCAGCTCGGCAGGCACCGAGGAGTCTCACTTTCAGGCTCCCCTGTAACCAGTTGCAGTAAACCACCTAATTAGTACCTCCACGTAACACGAAACAACAGCTCTGCAGTTCAGTTATGGATTGTCTTTTTAATCAAAACCTTACACTACAAGTCTAAAAACATTTCTAGCAGACAAACTATTTCTGATTCAGTAGAGGTTACACAAGCATCAAGGCAGTTAAATATAGGTGCCAAACCATATTGCCAGGAGCTCTTAGTGCTGTGCGGTAGCGTTACCTGACAGCTTGGTGAATATAAAATTACTTGTTTCTCCAACTGAAGACAATCAAATTGTCACCTTCCATTGTAATAATGCACAACTGGGTGATAAGCAAAGTGCCAACGTAATTACTAGCAAGAAAACAAAACGTAACAAAAATATCAAGTCTAAATTTCTCTAAAGGGTAAACACATCCATCTGGCTATTCACGAAGAAAGGTAGGAGGGATTTTATTTTTACTGTCAAATATCATAGTGCTATTTAGCAATGAGATTTATATGCCTTTCAGTAAGTAAAAAATAAAAAACAAAAACAATTAAGGAAGGTGATTCAAGACACAGTAAAAGTAAGCAGAGCTGTGGTAGGATGGTACCTCTGTATATTTAAAGTATTACAAGTGTGCATGAGTGTGTATCTGCACTGTGATTATTATAGGCTCACATATATGAGGATTCATACAAATTAATTCCGACTGGCATATGGCATACTTTGGCACGAGCTATAAATGACGTGCCACTTCTGTTTATTTACTTAAATGACTTCACTCTAAGAACTGAAAATGAAGTTTGAACTGCAGACTGCCTCAGAGCTGTGACTTTCATGATATTAAAAACCTAAGAAGATGTTTTGTAGGGGGTAATCTGACTACATGAGAACTAGCATTTTCACTATAGTTTTCTTTAGATTATTTAGCAAGCTTCATAGTCAGGAGTGAAATTTTGGTAATGGAGAGATCTCATAACCAGAAACTGGTTTATATCTACAGTAGATCTGGGCATCCTATAAAATATAAAAGAGTATCCAGGGCAGGGTATATACTTGAAAAAATATTTTCATCTAGATCACAGAAATGAAGCTAAACTTAAATTCTTGTTGAAAAGCTTGCATTATAGAGTGATACAGTGGATTATATTTTCCTATATTAATATTCTAGTCACAGTGAAAGTTCTTGAACATTCATTGATGCAAAAGCACATGCTTTCTCGTACTTCTGAAGTTTTACCAGTACTGGACTAATTAAAAAACAGAGAAAAGACAAATATGCAAACCCAAGACTTTGCCTTGGACATTGTTTTTTCTCTGAAGGAGTACTCAATAAGGGTAGCAAGGGACAAGAAGCTTTTTTCCACACTGCCCAACCACACCAGTGTCAGATGCAATCCTAACCCCTGAGGAGAATGAAAGCACAGTGGCTTTCTTCGTCAGTCCTGCAGAAAAGGCTAAGGCTCCGTGTACCCAAGAACACCACTGGCAACTGGTGCTGTATGCACAGGAACTTGGCTGCTGCAAGGTTCTCAGCTGGCAACATCACTACCAAAAGCCTGGGCCTTCCAGCTAAAACCTGGGTGCAGGGTTAGGCCAGTGATCTTTGCTCTTGTGCGCTACGCTGCATCACACAACACTGCACCTCCTCGTCTACTGCCTTCACGACTAGATACACTCCAGCTGACTCTCCCCATTGTGGCACTGTTTGCAAGGGGTTACGCAGAAAACACAGGAGCACACATCAGAATATGGGTCAGTGGGAACAGAGGGAAAAATGCAGTACAGACCCATGAAAATTATGATGTCACACACATTTTGATCAGATAAAACCAAACTAATAAAAATGCCATACTTCCTTTCCACAGATGAGGAGCTGAAGTTTTTGTCAGAATCCTTGCAAACAGGCTTTCACGAGGCAGCACTGTGCACAGAATTTCTTTGGTTTTTGAACAAAGGCTTCTACAATCTGATCTTCACGTACGCACACAATGGGAACCCTAATATGTGTTTACAGATCCTTTACAGAAACCACCTGATTTACCAGTGAGCTGCAGCTACTACCGGGATAAAGGACAAGTTTTAGAAAAATATTACAGGGGATACCATGCCCAGCTGAAACTACCTGGGAAGTATTTCAGAGATATCTACCTCGGATTGGCATTGTGGTCAAGAACAACAGCACAGTAACTTCTCTCCTTCCCACCAGCCCTCCACTGCTTAGGCTGCACAGGTGTGAGCAGATGGGACACCAGTTTTTAATGTGAATTCATTTCCACGTGTAAAGATTAAGACAAAAAGAAATAATTGAAACAGCCTAAAAATGCAAATAATTTGCTAATGCAAATGCAAATAAAACAAAATATTATAGCCTCTATTAATTAAACTAACCAGTTGTTGCTAAGAAATGTAAACAATTTAAAGTTCAGTGTATTGAGACTTTGAACCTCCTATCCTTTTCATACAGCCCACTGATGAAATCTATACCAATTTTCACTGCCTTTTCCTTCTAAAGCACCCTAAATAAAAATTGAAGAGTTACTTTACGGAGCAGTGGAACAGGCTGCCCAGGGGGGTTGTGGAGTCTCCTTCTCTGGAGATGTTCAAGACCTGCCTGGATGCCTACCTGTGCCACCTGCTGTAGGGAACCTGCTTTGGCAGGGGGGTTGGACTCGATGATCTCTGGAGGTCCCTTCCAACCCCTACAATTCTGTGATTCTACTTATCGTCTTAGTGGGACATACAATTTCAAGTATTTTCATCATAATTTAGTTAAATCAAATCAGACTCTAATACGAAGCAGCTTCTCAAAGCAAAGTTTTTTATTATTATTTTTAAGGGCTTCATTAAAGTGTTTGCATAGATGCTGAAAAGAAACAGAGAATACTTAAAAAGTAATGGTCAGAAGGAAAATTGACACAGCACCACCATTCAGCTTGGAGAGAGTTAGCAGATTCTGCATACAGTGCTCAGAAACTGTGTCAAGGAGAAAGGAAGCTACAGAATTTCCCTGTCTTCTGTGTCAGATCTACATGACACATGAAAATGTCACAAAATTGTTAGGAAGAAAAAATTTGCAGTAACTGAGGACCATCAACTATCTAATTTTCATCTGATCTGTAATAAGTAGAAGGAAACATGCAAAGCAAAATCAGTCGCAAGGGGAAAGGTGAGGAGTGCCCAAGCTCTCCACTGCCCCCACATTTCCAAGTGCTCAAGTTCCATTTTAGTATTTCTGTGTGCCAGAGAATACCATGAAGCATAACTATGAGAAAAAAGAGAAAACCAAAACCCAGCACATGAGCCAAAGATCCAATCCATTGAAGTTGTCCCTAGATAATTAGAAAGAAAAAAAAACACCCAATTGTCTAAAATGCAAACCTAAAATGCTGTCAGTGAGTGTAAACATTTTTATCATTACCATTTAAATTCAATTGGATCCCTTAGAAATGATTTTAGCTGAAACACTGAAATACTCTATTATAGCTTGTGATGCAGTATGTTTACCATTGAAATACACAGCTCTCTGTTGTGGTTTTCATCTCTGACCCATTTTTTCCTATATTTTAAGGATAAAACATATGATCTGCATATGTAAAGAAGTCTTGTCGTTTCAAACAGTGTCAATTTTTGCTCAGGGCTATATTTTGTAACAGTTTCCCACTTATGTTTATTGGTAATAATTTATAATAGTCACGCAAACAGTACATCCTACAAGCAGACTATTCTAATAACAAAATCTAACGGTTTTGTTTTCTTGTGCATATTTGTTGACAACTCAATTATCAATTAGAAAAGCATTGCTATACAGAACGTATAGCTTTACAGACATTCAGTGGGTACAGCCAACATCCTTACCATGTACCATAGAAAACAGTCCAATGTCTGTGGTTTTAAACCAAATAGGAGTAAAATTGAAAAGAAATGGATCTTTTAATCTAGAAATTATGACACAAGCATAGAATTGTTGCAGACTTTCAAGTTTGGTCCAGATCCTCAGACACTGTAAATCAGAGCAGCTGTACTGAAGTTAATTGAAACCTCTTTATTCAGCTGAAGATATAGCCTTAACAACTTTTCTTGGCATAGAAAAAATCAATTGGGCCCCACTGCAACATGAAATGACTGTGTTTACAGTGAAAAACTTACTACCATTACTTTATTACTGTGGATCGTGTGCCATGATAATACTCCTCCAACCACTCATCAAAGATAAATGCAAAATGTGGTCAGGCACACTAATGACTATATGTATTTCTCTCTTTGCTTTTTCAACCTATTCCTCTTTAGCCAATTCAGACTAACGAGGTCTCTTTGCTTACACAGACAAGCACTTTCAGAAAAATTACAGAACTTGTTTCTCCAACTGGCAAACGTGCCAACATCAGACGATAATTCTGGGGAGAATCAAACACATGCAGAGAAACAAAACCAGTTTTTAGGTTTTAATTTGAACACGGATTCTTATGTTACTACTTGGCAAAGCACTGCAGTCCAGCAGCTCCCACAGAGCAAGGTCACAAATGAGATGGGGTCATCCAAATACAGAAGACCCCCAGCACAGCAGGCACAGGCTCTATGCTAATTATACCAGCCCACATCAGTCCACAGCAACCGCTCTGAAGCCTTTCTGTGACATTAATACCACACAGAGTGGGGCTGAGGGGACAGGAGCAGAGGAAGTGCCCATCACCCTACCTTTGCCCTGGTAAAAACTGAGTGCAAAAAGGAAGAAAGCGGTGGCATTTTCAGTTATTTTTCTGCTGAATCGTTTTTGATCATTGGGGTTTTTGGGA